>NC_087567.1:1260197-1885295 GCF_036250125.1 Pseudopipra pipra
ACTTCATCGACGACCTCAACATGCCCCAGGTGGACACGTATGGGACAGTGCAGCCCCACACCCTGCTCAGGCAGCACCTGGACTATGGACACTGGTAGGAGGCTTGGGGGCCAAGACCTTTTCATCCAGCTCTGCTGTTGGGGATGGAGTTTGAGAGGAAGTCACAGTGTGGATCCCTCTTCCCATCCCATGTTGACCACGGCATCTGGCTGGGCTGGGCTGGGCTGGAGCTTGCTGGGAGGCTCTGGGTGAACAGGCCATTGTGCACCCTCAGGGTGTCCCCTGTCCCCAGCAAACACACTCCCTGCCTGGCTGAGGGAGCTTCACTCCACTCCTGCTCAGTCTGGTGACTGATCCCAGTGCAAAGCCTGCAAGGCTCAGCCTGAGCCCTGCCGTGCTAAGAGTGGGGGAAGGACATGGATTGGCCTCAGCTGGAATGACCCACCCCTGCTGTGAGCACCTGAGGCTGTTTTCAGTTAGGCAGCAGCAAACAGGCATTTTCCAGGCACGGGTAATTTGAAGGAAAACCACTGACAGTGCTTTGGAAGGAGATTGGTGCGTTTGACACCTCAGCCAGCAGTGCTGTGTGGGACAGGGATACTCCTAGCTCTCCCACAGAGAATACAGGGCAAGGACTTGGAGCAATTCCAAGTCTCCTCAGCTGTGTGTGTGCCTGACCTTGGCCAAAAGCTTCCCAAGTACAGGGACAGTGGGGTGGAGGCAGAAATTTGGGGTTGTGGGTGTTGGGAAGGTTGGGCAGAAAGAGAGCTTAGGGGGTGTATGGGAGCACTGACAAGTGGGGGACACCCTGTGCCCCCTTGTCCTTCCCAGGCTCTCCTGAGCTCTCTAACCCCTCTTGGCAGTGCCCCTCAGGTGTTGCCCCCTCGGTGGTCCCACTCACAGCCCATCAGGGTGCAGCTCACCCAGGGTGGTGAGCAAGGAGAGGGGCACAGCTCCCTGTGCTCTTGGGCTGACCTGGCCCAGCAGTGACTCTGAGCTCTGCTCTGGGGGCTGTACCCCAGCTCTTCCAGCAGCCCCCCATCCTTCCCCATGGGCAGCGCTGGGCAGCCCTCCTACCCCATCCCAGGCTGGCCCAAACCGGAGGCACTCCTGGGATTTCCCACCATTTCCACACCAGTGATGGGTCTGACCTGAGGGCTTTGCTCAGTGGTTGTTACCAGCTGATGGAAATACCAGCTACAGGATATCCTCCAAGAGCAGAACTGAGGGAAGACCTCACTGCAGTTCCACCTTCCTGGGCAGGGGCAGAGGAAGGGCAGGGACTGAGCTCTGCTCTGGGGGGACCAGGGACAGCAGCCAGGGAATGGCTGGAGCTGTGTCAGGGCAGGCTCAGGTTGGATCTCAGGCAAAGGTTCTTCCCCCAGAGGCTGGTTGGGCACTGCCCAGGCTCCCCAGGGCAGTGGGCACAGCCCCAAGGCTGCCAGAGCTCCAGGAGGGTTTGGCTGATCCTCTGGGGCACAGGGGGTGACTCTTGGGGATGGGCCTGTGCAGGGCCAGGAGTTGGACTTGATGATCCTTGTGGATCCCTCAACTCAGCATATTCCACGATTCTGTGACTCTGTGTGCAGAAATGCAGCAGCTCTGGGCCCCACCCTGGTGAGGGACAGGATGTGACTCCCCTGAATAGGTCCCCTGAAGCCACGGGGACACTGGGAGCCCACAAGCAAGCTCCAGGGGGTGGCAGCAATGGTCACCATCCATGGCTTTTGCTTTGCCCAAAGGTATGACCGGACCAGGCTGTCCCTGAAGGAGATCACCAATGTGCAGTACGTGTCCTGCATGAACCCCACTGCAGGGAGCTTCACCATCAACCCCAGGCTCCAGGTAAAGCCCCACACGATGGCACTGCCCTGGGGTTGGCTTTGGGTGGAGTGTTCAAGATGAGGCTCAGGGAGAACCTCTGGCAGATCCTGATGTGATTTGATCAGTAGAAACATGCTGGATTTGTTGAGTGACTAACTCCTGATGGAGAGGCAGCAAACTTGCTGCCTTTTTCTCTTCTTTGTGTTTCCTCTCATTCTGCTGCTCAGTGGGAGGAAGAAGTCCCAGGTTCCTGGCCAGCCCCACCCACTCTCAGGAAGCCTTCTGATTCAGACAGGCACATTCTACCTTCATTAAGGTGATATGTACCTCTGGGCCATAATTCATTAAAGCTTTTTGGTGGTCAGGCACTGGAACTGGCTACCCAGGGGAATGGGGTCACCATCCCTGCAAGTGTCCAAAGATGAGTAGATGTGGCCCTTCACCGTATGGTTCAGTGGGGACTTGGGAGTTGGTCAAAGGTTGAACTTAATGATCTTGGAGGTCTTTTCCAACTTTAATGATTCTATAATCTCCTTGCTCTTTGTAAGTTCCAAATCAATAAAGGGTCTTCTGAGAGGTGGCACCTTCCAGGGGCTGCTCCTACCAGAGACAAGACTGGGCTTCATCAGGGGTCAGTGGGACCTTCAGACCTTTCAGCTCTTCACTGGACTGAGCTTGCAGTGTAGCCATTGTGAAATGCCATTGGAAATCCCTTGTTCAGTGAGCAAAAGGTGTCACTTGTCAACTGTCCTCTGCTGGGAAATTGGAAGGGGGAGATAGTTCTGGTGGGATCATAGAGCATCCCAGGTTGGAAGGGACCTCGAAAGATCATCTAGGCCAACCTTGTCTGGGAAGTGGAGCCTGGAGTAGTTTATCCAGCACTGTGTCCAAGCACATCAAGTCCTCACAAGGCATTTGAGCTGGGAGCTCACTGCCCATCTCTCTGACCTTTCCATGTCTCCCTTTCTCCTCCTCAGCGTCACTTCTGTGTCTTTGCTCTGTCCAACCCTGACCAGGATGCCTTGACCAGGATCTACAGCACCATTTTAGTGCAGCATCTGACCACTGGGAATTTCTCAGAGGCTGTGCAAAAATCAGCCCAGCAGCTGATTGCCCTCGCCCTGGGGCTGCACAGGAGGGTGGCTGCCACCTTCCTGCCAACAGCTGTCAAGTTCCACTACGTTTTCAATCTGAGAGACTTCTCCAACATCTTCCAAGTAAGTGCAGTCCCTGTCTGTGGCACTTGGAGCTTGTTCCAATGCCACGGGAGGCTGTGGACCTGTGTCCCTCTGGCCCTTGGTGAACAAAGCACAGTGTCCCAACCAGCAATTTCTGAGTAAAAGGGATGACCTTGGGCCATTCCCTAATTCCTGCTTGGTTTTGAGTGGGTTCCAGAGCCACCACCCATGACTTTGAGGAACATCAGTTAAAAGCTTATTTGCTTTCCAGCCTCCTCTGGTCAATGGACAGGGATGCACAGTTCCAGAAGGAGGTGTGGGTTTTAGGGGGGGTTGAAGTGTTCTCTGGCTGGAGAAGGAACCATCTGGAGGGAGCTTTGGGCTCCCAATCTCAGCCCTTCATGCAGTGGCTGTTGGTGAGTGTGATGGAGCTGGGCTTGTCTTTGTTAGTCTCAGCTCCACTCATGTGAGTGTGGGATCAATGGCACCTCTCCACCACACAGGGACATCATTTACTGTGTGGAGCAGCCAGTGCCTACTTTGTGGGCTGCTGGCCCTGAAGAGAGGAGAGCAGTGTCTGCTTCAGCTGCTCTGCCAGAGCCGGGACAGCTTGGTGGTCTGTACTGTCATGTCCTCTCAAGTGCTCAGCATTGTATGTGCAGGATGGCATTTAAAGAGCTGATAAATCACTCCAAACCAGCTTTGACTTAATCACTGAAACTGAATTACCAGCCACTGTACCAAAGGGAAGTTGTCCAGCTTTAGAAATGTTTTCTTCCATCACTAGAGAGATCCTGGTTTTGTGTTTTCCCCAGCTATCTCATGCATTGAAGCAGTAGATGTTACTGCTCAAAAAGCCTTTCAGAATTTCAGGCTGATTAACGAAATTACAGAAATTTCTCAGCAGCCAAATCAAGGGATTTGAAACACCATAACCTGTTCTAAAAACCCCCAGGTGGTAATTTGTCGCTATCCTTGTTAACATCTGTTTTACAAAGCAGGTGCTGGAAGTTCAATGCCTTGTGTCTGGTCCATCAGACAAGAGCTGAAAGAATGACAGGACATGGGAAATCCGAGAACAGGACCTTGAACAAGTTAATAACTCCACTCTGTCAGAAAGGAATCAGACCTGTCACTTGTGCTCAGCTGAACAGCAGCCCTGATGTGAGATGTGGGTCATGTTAAATCCTGGCTTCCAGTTAATCTGGGCTTTGAAAGGCACAGAGAGGGAACAGAAGCATTTCAATGGGAAGCTTTAATCTGAACTGTTGTCTGCTTGAAAGAAGCCAAGGTTATGGGGTGTTAGAAAATGTCCTGCCAGATCCTGGGGCTGGGCCAGAGAGTAGGAGCAGTGACAGGAATTGCTCCTCATTCTACTGCTTTTCATGGAGATTATGGGAAAAAACCAGGCTGAGGTCAGGTCCTGCCCTACCAGAGCCACCACAGCCTGTCTCTGGTGGCACAGGGATGGGTGACAGTGACAGGGCAAGTGGGTCCTGCTGGGATGATGAGCATATTCCCTGTTCTGTGCCAAATAGTCCTCATCTCCTGGCGTGTCTGTTCAGCCTCTGAGGAACCATCACTCAGCATTACCCTGCAGGGAATCCAGAGCTGGTGAGTCCCAGGTGAAGGCTGGTGGTTCCCAGAGCCTGGTGTGACCCCCCCACACCCCAACAGCCACAGTGGCCCTGCTGCAGAGTCCTTTGTCATCACCAGGGACAGATCCTGGTGGTGCCAGTTGTCCCTGAGTCAGCAGTGCCCTGCCAGCCAGGGGGGCAACCCTGTCCTGGGCATCAGGGAGGGGATTGTCCTGCTCTGCTCTGCCCTGGGGTGGCCTCACCTCAACATTGGGGCAGTTTGGGGGGACACAATGGAAGGAAGAGATGGAGCCATTAGAGAGTGTCCAAAGGAGGCAACGAGGATGGGGAAGGGCCTTGATTTGAAGGTGTGTGAGGACACTGAGGGCACTTGGTGTGTTCAGCTGGAGAAGAGGAGACTGAGGGGAGACCTCAGGGCAGTTCAACCTTCCTGGGCAGGGGCAGAGAAAGGGCAGGGACTGAGCTCTGCTCTGGGGGGACCAGGGAATGGCTGGAGCTGTGTCAGGGCAGGCTCAGGTTGGATCTCAGCCAAAGGTTCTTCCCCCAGAGGCTGGTTGGGCACTGCCCAGGCTCCCCAGGGCAGTGGGCACAGCCCCAAGAGCTCCAGGGGGGTTTGGCTGATCCTCTGGGGCACTGGGGGTGACTCTTGGGGATGGTCTTGTGCGGGGCCAGGAGTTGGACTGGATGATCCTTGTGAGTCCCTTCCAACTCAGCATATTCTGGGATTCTGTGATACTTGATATTATTGTCTCAAGAAGCCTCAGCACAGCAGAGAGGGCTTTGTAACCAGTTTCTGGCCTTCCTGGCGAGGAGGAGAAGCTGAGAGCTGAGAGATTTGGCTGAAATGCAACCTGAGGACTCTCCAGGCAGCAGGAGAACTGGACTGATGTGGCACAGGACAAGGGATTCTCCACCGTCTCTTTTTCTTTGTTTTCTTTTTAATGTTGGCACATCCGTCCCAGATGCAGTGGCCCATGACCATGTGTCCCTTGTGCATCCCAGACACAGATGTTATGGCTTCTCCTGGAAGCTCACCACCCAGGGAGGACCCCATTGCTCCGAGGGGATGCAGCCGGTTGTGTTGGTGGAAGAGCCTGGTCACTGTTGAGAAGTGAGGAGGGTGGGTTTGCAGAGTGAGAAAAGGGGAGATGTTCAGTGAGTAAGTGATTTCAGATTTAGGAGGTGTGGATTTTCTTGCCCCTGAAGCCTTACACGTGCTTGCATCAAAAACACAACAGCTTTTGTGGCATGGGGGGTCTTCAGACTCAGTCCCTTTAGAGGGACTGTAGAGGGACTGAGTGATTTTTAATTTTTATTTTAACCAGTTTAAGGCTCAATGGTTTTCTCCTTCCTCCCTTTTATTTGTCAGCTCTTCTCACTATTTTTTTTTTCTGAAATAAATAGAATACTTTGGCAACTGTAATGACAGATGTGAAACCCAAACAATCTGAGCCATGGACCAGTGAGCTGAGAGGGCCTGCTTTACATTGCTTTCAATGCATTTTATATTTAATGTAAAAATAATTAGATGTTAGGAATAAAAGCTGTCTGTTTAATTCATGCCATTGAAAACCCTGTGTGCTGTTAATAGGCTTAGTATAGGCAACACCTCTTTGAAATATAATTCTTCTATGCATTTTAATAGAGTTCATAGTAAACATACTGTGCTAAGCAGACAGCAACTGATATTTCCTGCAGGCAGCATGCACCTAATTAAAATTAATTGATTTAAAAAAACCACCACCACTATCATTTCCAAACTATTTTTCCTTCTTGACAAAGCACCCATGGTGTGGGGTCAGGATGAAAAAGCTGCATGTCTGGGCTGGGCCTGACCTTGGATGGTCCCTGTGCTGAGAGCAGGACCCCCAGCCCAGCCAGGAGGAGGTTGGGAGGAGGGTCAAAATGGGTGTGATGAGTATAAATATTCAAAAGAATGTGGGGAATAGGCACCCCCACAGTGTGGGCAGCAGGTGAGGAAGGTGATTCTACCCCTCTCCTCTGCTTTTGTAAGACCCCACCTGTTGCACTGTGTCCAGCTCTGGGGTCCCCAGCATGGGAAGGACCTAAAGCTGTTGCAGCCAGTCTGGAGGAGGCCACAGAGATGATCAGAGGGCTGGAACAGCTCTGCTGTGAGGAAAGGCTGAGAGAATTAGGATTGTTGAGCCTGGAGAAGAGAAGGCTCCAGGGAGACAGGGTGCAGCCTTCCAGTGCCTGAATGGAGAGGGACTTTGCACAAGGGCGTGTAGTGATAGAACAAGGAGGAATGGCCTTAAACTGAAAGACAGCAGGGTTAGATGGGATACTGAGAAGAAATTCTTCCCTGTGAGGGTGGGGAGGCCCTGGCACAGGTTGCCCAGAGAAGCTGTGGCTGCCCCATCCCTGGAAGTGTCCAAGACCAGGCTGGATGGGGCTTGGAGCAACCTGGGCTGGTGGAAGGTGTCCCTGCCCAGGGCAGGGGGTGGGACAGGATGTCCCTTCCAACACAAACCATTCTGGGATTCCATGATAATTGGCTTTGGGAGATTTTGGGTACCAAAGGGCACGTTCTCCAGAGGCTGTTCACTCGGGAGCTCAGTTGCAGGTTGCTGTGAGGGTGACTCAGCCACACTCCAGCTCGATGGGTGAGGTCCCTTGGGTCAAGCTTGGGTTTCCTGACTGTCTTTGCTCTCTACAGGGCCTCCTGTTCTCTACCCCTGGATGTCTGAAGGAACCCCAGGACCTGGTGAAGCTCTACCTGCACGAGTCCAACCGGGTGTACCGGGATAAGATGGTTGAAGCAAATGATTATGGTACCTTTGATAAAATCCAGAGGGAGATGGTGAAGAAATTCTATGATGTAAGTGTTGAGGTGTAACTCTGATGATAACATGTCATAGAACCACAGGATAGGTTTATTTGAAAGGAAGTCACTATTAGGGATTTTCCTTTCCCCCCTTTCTCTCTTGTCCCTCTTTCCCCTTTGCAGACTATAGTTGCAGGTGCAACTGTATGGACATGGAAAGGCTGGAATGCCATACTTCCCTTGGCAGGAGGCACAGAGCTGCACTGGGGTTTCTATACTTCATATACACATTTTTTTCTCTCTTTTACAGGACATGGAAGAAACTTTAGAGCAGACCAAGCACATGAATATTTTTTGCCATTTTGCTAAAGGCACTGGGGAACCTGGGTACAGGCCAATCCCAACCTGGGAGGAGCTGAACCAGATCCTCATGGAAGCCTTGGATAACTACAATGAAGTCAACGCTGCCATGAACCTGGTGCTGTTTGAGGATGCCATGTGCCATGTGTAAGGGGAATTTCTGGCTTTATGGTCTTGCCATAGCATTTGTGTGTGCAGATTGTTTTGTGGAGTTTCCCGGAGGATGGAGGGAGATGGATCGATGGGCCAAGGCCAGTGATATGGGGTTCAACAAGCCCAAGAGCCAGGTCCTCACAACAACCCCATGGAATGCTCCAGGTTTGGGGCAGAGCAGCTGGAAAGCTGCTGGTGGGAAAGGCCCTGGGGGTGCTGGTGACAGGGGCTGGACATGAGCCCAGGTGAGCCCAGGGGGCAAGAGGCCAATGGCCCCTGGGCTGTGCCAGCCATGGTGTGTCACAGCCCCAGGGCAGGGACTGTCCCTGTGCTGGCACTGCTGGGGCACCTCCAGTGCTGGGGCAGCTCTGGGCCCCTCAGACAAGAGAGACATTGAGGGGCTGGAGCGTGACCAGGGAAGGGAACGGAGCTGGGAAGGGGCTGGAGCAGCAGGAGCAGCTGAGGGAGCTGGGGGGGCTCAGCCTGGAGCAAAGGAGGCTCAGGGGGGACCTTCTGGCTCTGCAACCCCCTGACAGGAGGGGGGAGCCAGGGGAGGGTTGGGCTCTGCTCCCAGGGAACAAGGGACAGAAGGAGAGGAAATGGCCTCAAGTTGTGCCAGGAGAGGTTAAGATGGGATATCAAGGAATATTTCTTCACTGAAAGGATTGTCAAGCCCTCTCACAGGCTGCCCATGGAGTGGTAGAGTCACCATCTCTGTAAGCGTTCAAAAAACATGTGACTATGACCCTTGAGGACATGGTTTAGTGGTGAACATGTGGTGGTGCTGGGTGGACAGTTGGTCTTGATGATCTTAAAGGTGTTTTCCAACCTAATCAATTCCATGATTCTGTGATGATTACAGCTGATGGAGCTGGAGGTGTGATGAAGCTTCACCTGCCCGTGTGGTGTGATGGAATCTTTGGCCCTTGATGCTCTGATATGGCACAAACATTTATCACACATGACAACCTTCAAGGGCTTTATTGTCTTCCCTTGACACCCAGCACAGAACTGGTTGTACTGGGATTTCCCCAAGTGCTTTGCAACTGGTTTAGAGCCATGTTTACACAGGTTCTTAGTGGGATTTTCCTATGAATATAAAGTAAGATTATGTGCATTCAGGCTACTAGTTCGAAAGGGTGGAGGCATTTAAAATGCTTTGATCTTTTGGTAAACCCACTTGCATTTAGGTGCCTGGAGGTGCAGATGGATTCCTGTTGGAAATTGGACATGTGGGACTGTGTGAAAATAACAAGCCTCCTGTTGATCATTAGGAAGGTGTTTCCATAACTGGGGTATAGTGAGGTGCACCCCCAGCTTTCAAACACAGCCTGTGGGAATCCCAGCAGAGACAGAGTCATTTCTGGGTGCTGAAATGCAGAGCTGGCCTTGCATCACTTCAGAACATGGACCTACCCTGACAATCAGAGTTGTAACTGATTTTGTATGAAAACATTGGCCCAAGAGGTGCAGATTTGGGACTCTAAGCTGGAGGGAAGGCAGTGTCCTGCTGCACACCCGGGAGGGGGGGTTCAGTTCTCATTGGACCTGGCAGCCTAATGTGGCTGCTGTCATGCAAATTAAATATATATATATATATATTTATATATGTGCTACTCCTGTTAACAAACTGCTTACCCATGTCTGTTCCCAAAGCTCCCAACTTGTCCCTTTTTCCAATGGCCTGGGGCACCTTTTCCCTGGCACTCTGGGCATTCATTCACTCTTCTGCATTAATGGGTCATATGCACCCTGATGTCCCCAAGCATTTCTGCTTGCATTGCTTGCAGACAGCTCACAGGAATATTAACCCTGTGCTCCTCTTGCATTTTACATAAATTAGAATTTGTCACAAAACACTGCACTATCCCTCCAGTTAATTCTGGGGATAATCATGAAGGCAAGGGTTGAGTATCCAGCAGGATTTCACTGGAGGCAGGGAATTCCGTTAATTGCATTTGGAAGTTGCATTTGGCTGAAATACACTTCTTCCATCTCAAACTGCTTCAGAATGTCAGCTTGAATTTGCTGAAGGTTTTCAGTTGAGAGAAAAAAAAGAAGAAAAAAGGAATTTTGAGGACTTTATCTGTGTAGGGACGTGGGAGATACCTGTGAGTCATTCCAGGGACCACGGTGGCATCCTTGGGCAGAGCTGGCCTGGGGAATTGAGAGCAGGAATGCTAAAGCTCTCCTCACAGGTTGGATTGCTTTTAGGGGAATAATTTCACAGATATTATTAAATTATAATTATAAAATTATAAAAAATCATTTGGAGTCTGTGCATAGATCATAAAATACTTGAGCTGTAATAAAGCAATGCAGTGTTTCTCACAGTCTTATTTGAAAAATAATTATATTAGTATAGGGAAATAGTGAAGAGAGCTGAATAAAGACAGTGCTGAATAAAGGCAGAAATAAAAGAGGGGAACAGTCCTTGAGTTTCCGACACAGAACAGTGAGGGTTCCACAACTAAATTCCTCTGGACCCTCCTCACCTGGGGTGTATTGAAACGTGGCAGTGTCAGAATTTGTTTAAAGAGCACCAAAGGGAGGCAGACAGAGTTCATTGTGTGACACTCAGACAGGACAAGTGACCAGACCCAGAAAATAACAGCAAGTTCATTTTAAGAATAAGAAAATGTCACTCTGAAGTAGTGGTGGTTTGCCTAACTAAAGAACAAGGACTGTGTTGTCCAGCAAGGTTTTGTGCCATTCCAGGCACATGTGAATATTCTGTAATGCACAGCAGGACTCCTCACCAAACCCAAACCACAAATGCCTGGAGAAGAGAGGCCTTTCCTGGGGAGCTGTATCAGAGCTTTGACTTCTGTTCTCAGGTGTTGCATGTCAATGGATTGTCCTTTCTCCCCTTGCCCTCCCTGCAAAGATATCCAGACCTTCACTTTGACACAGTTCTGTCCAGCAGGACTTGGCAGGTGGAAAAAAACTGGGCACAGTCTGAATTGCCACCACACTGGGGTTTTTTCATCAGCAATGTCCTCTGCGGGTCTCAACAGAGCTGGGCATCGATTGCTGACATGGCTCTGAGATTGACATTTTTCATCCCACTCAGAATACAATTTCTTAGTGAATAAAATATGTATTGAAAAGCACGGGGCAGAGAAATAGAAAAATACTTCTATTAATGAGAGATTTTGTGTCCCTCAATTCAGCTGCCGCATCAACCGCATCCTGGAGGCCCCCCGAGGGAACGCGCTCCTGGTGGGTGTGGGAGGCAGTGGGAAGCAGAGCCTGACCCGGCTGGCAGCATTCCTGAGCTCCCTGGAGGTCTTCCAGATCACCCTGAGGAAGGGGTATGGCATCCCTGACCTGAAGGTAGGTGGCTTTTAAGGCTGAGCTGGAGGGGAAGGAAATAAAGAGCAGAACTTGCCCTGAAAACTTCGTCTTGTTGAATGTTGAAAAACAGCACTGTGGAGATGACACGGGGCTGGACATGAGCCCAGGTGAGCCCAGGGGGCAAGAGGCCAATGGCCCCTGGGCTGTGCCAGCCATGGTGTGTCACAGCCCCAGGGCAGGGACTGTCCCTGTGCTGGCACTGCTGGGGCACCTCCAGTGCTGGGGCAGCTCTGGGCCCTCAGACAAGAGAGACATTGAGGGGCTGGAGCGTGTGCAGGGAAGGGAACGGAGCTGGGAAGGGGCTGGAGCAGCAGGAGCAGCTGAGGGAGCTGGGGAGGCTCAGCCTGGAGCAAAGGAGGCTCAGGGGGGACCTTCTGGCTCTGCAACCCCCTGACAGGAGGGGGGAGGCAGGAGGAAGTCAGGCTTTGCTTGAAGGGAACAAGGGACAGAAGGAGAGGAAACGGCCTCAAGCTGCTGTGGGGAGGGTCAGGTTGGGTGTTGGGGAAAACTTCTTCATGGAAAGGGCTCTCCAGCCCTGGCACAGCTGCCCAGGGCAGTGGTGGAGTCCCCATCTCTGGAGGGATTTAAAAGTCGTGTGAATGTGGCACTTGGGGACGTGGGTCAGTGGTGGCCTTGAGTGTGGGAGGAACAGCTGGATATGATGAACTTAGAGGGCTTTTCCAACCTGAATGGTTCTGTGATCCTGAGGTACTGGAACACTCCAGAGTCCTGTGGGGAGGAGCAATGCTGCTCCTAATGCCTTGCTGAAGTGTTCTGCACAGGGTGCAGCCCCCTGGTGTCTTCTGCCAGTGCTCCGAGCTGGCCAGGCCTGAGAACATTCCAGACCAGCCTTGAGTGTCAGCTCTGAGCTGGGCTAATGAACCCTAGATATTTCTAGTTAAATCAGGGTGTGGTAATTAGCTCATCTGTGAGGTGCCCATTGTGGAGTGATTTGGAGGTGGAAAAGGAGCAAGCAGAAAATCCCAATCCCAAATCAGATCCATTTCCTCCTCTGGTATTTTCTGTGTAGAAGGGACTGAGTGGATTGTGGATGGTTCACTAAAGACCTGCTTATATTTATGCACAGGCCAGTGAGCTTAGGAGTTATAAATTAACATTTTGGGATGTCATTGGAAGGTTTTTAAGGTTTTATAGCTGCTGGCAAAATGATTTGCATTACAAATGTTGTGAAAACCACCACCACAGTAACTTCACTTCCTTCTGCTGGGAGATGCAAGGGCCAATGACTCCGGGTTCCTTCCCCATCAGTGGCACAGCCTGATGACCTGTGTTTGTGTCCAGGTTGTTTCCATCATGTCACACAAGCCTGTCCCACCATCCACTGGATATTTTCAGCTCTCCTATGTTTTCAGCCCAACTCCTGGGATTTTCCAGCTCCTACCTCCCATTTCCTGTGGCAGCCTGAGCCCCCAGCTGGGAATAGAGCTCAATACCAGCTTTAATCAAATTGTTTTCAAAGCATCTCTTTGCTTCTCTGCCTCTGGAGGTGGGAGATAGTTTGATGTTCCCTTCACTCTGTATTCATCTTCAAAAAATTTATGAATCCCAGACTGGTTTGGGTTGGAAGAGATCTTAAAGACCACCCAGTCCCCCCTTCTGCCCTGGGCAGGGACACCTTCCACTAGCCCAGGTTGCTCCAAGCCCCATCCAGCCTGGCCTTGGACACTTGCAGGGATGGGGCAGCCACAGCTTCTCTGGGCAACCTGTGCCAGGGCCTCCCCACCCTCACAGTCAGGAATTTCTTCCTAAGGTGAAATATAGTGTCATTTTTTTTTCCCAGCAATAGAAGAGCAAGATGATGACAGTCCCCCATCTGCCATTGGCCCTTCCCACTGTTATCATCCGTCTAATCCAAATTTCAAGTGATCAAAGTAGCAAATTGGGTTTTCTTTGGAAAAAACGTGTGTTTGCTGAATTTCTAAGAGAGTTTCTGAACCCTTGTCCAGTGCACAGTCCTTCAGGATCCCTCACATCTGGTACCCTGCTTGGAGAGGTAGGAAGGAGGTTCAACTGGATGAACATCTTCTTCCAACCCAAGCTATTCTGTGATGATTCAACTCATGAAAAATTTGGATTTCACAAAGATGGTGGATGCTGTTCCCTTTGAAATAAAACTGCTATTCCATGGGAGCAGGCAGGAAAACATGAACAATCACAATCTCCACAGCCAGGGGTTGCACTGGTGCCTTCAGCCACATCTCGTTGACCTGTCAGTGTTTCAGCCACAGGCACTGCCCTGGTCTGGCAGTGCTGGCCAGGACCTTCTTCTAAGTTCTGTGTTAAACAGACCTGGGCATGATGTCAAGCCTTACCTGTTAATGCCTGACAATGATGGGCTGCACAGGGACCTGGAAGGCTTGGACAGGAAGGTGCAGAGTGGCCCAAGTGCAGTTTCACACTAATTAATTGCAATTGCTTTGTTCTCAGTGCATGGGAAGGTTCTGAGTTATCCCACTGGTAGCTCTGATACCCTGCCTATGCTTTGCAGAGTGTAGGGACAACCCCTCTTGCTTTCCAACCTCCAGGCAGACCTGGCAAACCTGTACCTGAAGGCTGGTGTGAAGAACACGGGCACTGTGTTCCTGCTGACGGACGTGCAGGTGGCGGACGAGCAGTTCCTGGTGCTGGTCAATGACTTCTTGGCATCAGGTACATCCCTCCTGCTTTGATTTCTCCTCTCCCCCCTTCAGTGGAGCACCTGGAGTTCTAGAATCTACAGAAGGGCAAGAATGGAATAAGCTGGAAGTTACATGGCTTAAGCCCTTGAGTAAAAGCCGTGCTGGGGCCTCCCTGGGGAGCAGCTCCATCATCTGGGAGATTTCTTTACTTTCCCTCATATCTTGTACCCATTTTTCCATACATCATAGAATACTGCACATGGTTGTTATATGATGTGTCTGTTGGGATATTGCAGCTGAGGAGTTTCACCTGTGGATCCCATGCATCCACCTGATAAATTAAGGTTGTTCCTGGCTAGAAGAATTTACTGGAGTGTTGGGGGGAGCGAAAGGCTTAGACAAAATTTATTAGAAAAGCCCCTTCATTGAGCTACAAGGTGTAGAAAGGACCCCCTAGCTTTCTAAACTCATCAGAGAGGAGCCTGGGTGGCTGGATCCAATATCAGCCTCAGATTTTGTCCACAGTTTAAGGAATTACAGAGTTATGATTGAATCCCTTTGTCCCACAGGTTTTAATGATGTCAAATCAGATATATTTATGTAAAGGGAATTATTTATTATGAGAAATGAACAGACAAATGAACAGATGAAAGATCTTACTCAGAATTATTTACTACACAGTATAAAAGCTAAAAACTACTCATGATACAGTATAAGATAGGCAAGTGCACTGTATCAAAGCAGTTGCATCAAAGCTGGCAAAAGGAAACAGTCATTAAGTAGAGATTGATGTAACTCACCACACAAAGATCCTGGGCAGATCTCTCGCTTTCACTCAGCCCCTGGGGAGTGACCATGAAGAGGCGTCGCTGCTTCACAGGAGAAGCTCCACACACTCCAAGAAAGCCTGTGGAAGAATCTGCCATATGAAAGTTGGACTGGGCTTTTATAGTTCTAAAGTTATTGACTGCCAGTCACATATTCCCAGGCCAGCCAGCAGCTTTTCTGTCAAATGCTGCTTCAAAAAGCAGGGGGGGTGTTTGCAGTTAGTGAACCAGGCTGGTTTTAGCACAATTCCACACCAAAACAGCACCATGGCACCAGCGGTAGCTCAGCACGTTGTTTGGATTCTCTGACTGGATTTGAGGCCCAAGGCAGGTAAGACCTATCAAGGCAGAGTATCCTCCTCCGTGGAGTATCTGTGAGCTGGGGATGATGCAAAGCCATGATGACCATGTCTGTGTGCATCACCTGGCTGCTTAGCCCATTCCAGTCCTTCCTCTCCTGTTTTTCCAGATGCTTCTGGGTTGTTGCTCACCGAAACCATTGCAGAGCAATCAGTGTCCATGCCAGTACTCTTCTTCTCTGCAGGAGGTGGCACAGATGTGTGGTGAGCACCCACTGTGCCAGGTGTGCTGCAGCTCCCTAGGAGTGCAGGTTGTGTCACTGGTGCCTAAAACCGGCTCCAGATAAAAGCCCTAAGACTCAGTCAGTGAGTTTTACCTTCCAAAGCACGCACCCAGAGTTACAAAAGCCTCTTGCTTTTATTTAGTTACCTAATTAACAGTTCAAAGCATTACCTAATGCTGTTACACCCACCTTCGTCCCACCCCTGACACACCTCCCGAATTTGAGTCAGAGGTCTGGAAGACCCTTCTGTCTTCATCTTCCTCATCTTTTCCCTTGGTCTTTGGCACACTGTCATGCCCTCTGGAATGGTTTCCAGGGTTCTGAATAGCTTTGACTGGTTATATCAGGTGCTATGTCTCTTTCTCAGTATGTTTTTACAGAGAGAGAAATCTTCACCTTGTTAAAATCCCTTGTCTTTGAAATTCTCCACAAAGAATGTTAAACAGCATTTTTAGGAATTTTGTACAAAGGTACTAGCAAGCTATATTAAAACTTATTTAACGTAGATTTTGAGGCATCATCACTGGGACTGTGGGGGACAACCAGAGTGGGCATGTTCCCCGCACTCCCTGGGAAATCACTGCCTGCCGCTTGTGGCCTTGTTTATGAGCCAGGCTTAGGGAGGTACCAGCTGGTTCAGGTGCCCTCCAGGGATGGGGAGGGAGCAGGAGTCAGCAGCACAACTGATAGTTATTTGTGAATAACTCCAGAGGTGACATTTGTGGCTGTAAATTGGTGGCCAGATGGTTTCAGCATCAAGCAAATGCTGCCTGTGATGAATTTGTAACCAGGAGCAAGGACAAGGGTTGTTGTGCAGGGCAGGGAGTAGCTCCCACCAGCTCCTGGTGTAAATGCACAAACACCTGATGAGTGAAGGTGAAGCTCAGGTGAGAGAGCTGGGGGTGTTCACCTGGAGAAGAGAAGGTCCAGGGAGCCCCTTCCAGTGCCTAAAGGAGCTCCAAGAGAGCTGTAGAGGGACTTTGGACAAGGACCTGGAGGGACAGGACAAGGGGAATGGCTTTGCACTGCCAGACAGCAGGGTTAGGTGGGATACTGGGAAGGAATTGTTCCCTGTGAGGGGGTTGAGGCCCTGGCACAGGTTGCCCAGAGAAGCTGTGGCTGCCCCATCCCTGGAAGTGTCCAAGGCCAGGTTGGATGGGGCTTGGAGCAACCTGGGCTGGTGGAAGGTGTTCTTGCCTGTGAGAGGGGGTGGAAGGAGATGAGCTTTTAGGTCCCTCCCACCCCAAAGCGTTCTAGGATTCTGGGATTCCTTGTCCTGCAGTGAGGGGTGGACTGAGCATCCTGGCTTTGTGGTGGCCTTTGGCATCTTATGTGGCTTATGGTGGCTTTGAAAGGCATCAGGTTTTCCTGTGGTTGCTCTGGGGGCTGTGGGGACAGATCAAAGGTCCCCTTCCAGATCAAAGGTCCCCTTCCAGGGTCTGGGAGGGAACATAGAAGACTGAGACTCCCCATGAGGTGAGCGAGAGCTGCCCAGGGGGTGCTGGCTGATGCTCTGGCTGCTCCCTGCTCTGCAGCCTCTGTTTTCTTACTTGTTTCACTTCCTATCATCATCTAGAAAGCCAAAACAGAATATAGCTTTTAGTCACTCTTATAAATGAGGAGATTTCTGAATTAATGTATTTTCTTAAGTGATTAGTGCTCATATTGATAGTATCTGACTCAATAAAGGGGATTTTAATCAAATCAGAAGCCAGAAAGGAAGCGAGTAGGTGACAAATTAAAGAAGCACTAAAAAAAATATCTGGTTGGGTGCATTTTTGGCAATCAATTGCTTAACTATTAAATTTTAAAAATGTTTACTAGATTTCTAGCTTTTAAAATGTTTTGGTGATCTGGGAATTTTTTGACCATGCTGGAAATGGCCCTGAACAGCTGCAGAAATTGTACATATAATTAATGCACTTGCCGAACTAAAATGATTTTATATCTTGTACAGCATATTAGGGATTTGATTATTTTATTGTAATCTAATTAGCTCTGTAGAACTAAAAAAAATGGACTTTCTGTGCTCTGACTCTATTTTATGTCCCTCTCCCCTGTGCTTTTTAAGGAAGTTTGCTTTCTTAAGTGTTTCTTTTTTAGAAGAATGACCTTCTGTGCCCCTTTGCTGCTGCTGGGGCCTGTTGGCACCTGTTTTTACCTGAGGAAGGGACTTCCCTGGGCCCCAGGAGAGGGAGGCAGCTGCTTCCCTTTGCTCTAAGAGTGCTAAAACACCCAGCCCAGTAACCCCAAACTCTTCTCTTAGGGGAAATACCAGATCTCTTCCCTGATGAGGAAGTTGAGAACATCATCAGCAGCGTGAGGAATGAAGTCAAAGGCCAGGGGTTGGTGGGCTCCAGGGAGACCTGCTGGAGGTTTTTTACAGAGAGGGCTCGGCGGCAGCTCAAGGTGAGAGGGATGGGGGAGGCCAGATCCTTCCCATCCCCCTTGGGGCAGATGTGTGGGGTGGAGATGCCTTGGGCTGCCCCGTGGGGCTGCAGCCTGAAAGGCTTTGCTGCCAGGGCATGATATGAGCTGGGATTCTCCCAGCAAGGTGCTCCAAAGCGTGGGGGCTGCTGTCTGTTGTCATCACTTCTGGGCCTTTAGAAAGCTCAAAGGGCTCCAGGACAGAGCTTGCCGCTCCCTTGGTTTCACCTGGACTGAGCTGGGTTCCTGGAGGAGCAGAAGAGATGCTCTGTCCTGGCAAGTAGAATGGAGAGATGTGTGTCCAGTCTCTGCTGTTTGGGTGGTAACTGTGGGATCCTCCGTTGGGCTCCACAGGTTGCTCTGTGTTTTTCCCCCGTCGGCTCCAAACTGCGGCTCCGCAGCAGGAGGTTCCCGGCCCTCGTCAGCTGCACCACCATCGACTGGTTCCAGGAGTGGCCACGGGAGGCCCTGGAGTCCGTCAGCCTCTGCTTCCTGAGAGACATGGGGGCTGTGGAGGTGAGAGTCACACAATCTACTGAGCTGGAAGGGACCCACAAGGGTCACTGAGTCCAACCCTCAGCCCTGCACAGGCCCATCCCCAAGAGTCACCCCCTGTGCCCCAGAGGATCAGCCAAACCCTCCTGGAGCTCTGGCAGCCTTGGGGCTGTGCCCACTGCCCTGGGGAGCCTGGGCAGTGCCCAACCAGCCTCTGGGGGAAGAACCTTTGGCTGAGATCCAACCTGAGCCTGCCCTGACACAGCTCCAGCCCTTCCCTGGCTGCTGTCCCTGGTCCCCCCAGAGCAGAGCTCAGTCCCTGCCCCTCCTCTGCCCCTCCCCAGGCAGTTGGAACTGCACTGAGGTCTCCCCTCAGTCTCCTCCAGCTGAACACACCAAGTGCCCTCAGTGTCCTCACAGGCCTTCAAATCAAGGCCCTTCCCCATCCTCCTTCCCTCCTTTGGACACTCTCTAATGGCTCCATCTCTTCCTTCCATTGTGTCCCCCCAAACTGCCCCAATGTTGCAGGTGGGGCCTGCGACACAGAGCCAGGACACCTGGGTGTCTGTCCAGAGGGGCACTGCTGGTAACACCGAAGTGCATCAAACTCAACCAAACTATCCTTGAAACAAGGTCCAGGTTTTTCAGAGAGGGACATGGACGTTGGCAGCAGTGCCATGGGCACCATGCTCCTGGGCACTGATGGCATTGCCAGGGAAGGACTGCTCTGCCAGCACAAAGGCAGCTCCAACCCAGCACAGAAAATAACCTGATGCTCCTGATCACTGCAGGGAGCACACACTCTGCTCTCCCCACATGTGTCTGAGCCTCTGGAATTCTCAAGGGCAAAAATATATCAAGTTCTCATTGATGGCAACATGCTACTGGATTAAGGGAGATTAATTTCTGTTTATTTACTTTTTCTGGGAAGGATTTGGGAAGAATAAAGTCTACAATGTTTCTTTTTAGGAGTGTGCACTTTTCCCATTTGTACAGAAGAAAAGCCCAAATTTATACTTAAAAGGCTGTTATTTTGTAGAGCTGAGTGCTAGAAAAATTGCTTGGAATAAGATAATATGTGAGATAAAAATATATAAAAAGAGGTATAAAGTACATAAGCAGACAAAGTTACTTTAGAGATAACAGTGAAAAGGGATCAGCTTAGGTGTTACTGTGCTGCAGTAGAAAGAAAAGTTACCAAATTCCTTTATATTCAGCACAACCTTGTGTTATATATAGTTTTCTATTTAAAATAGTTTCTCCTTGTCTTCTCATCTTGCCTGTAGGATTCAGTGAAAGATTCAATAAGCAAATTCATGGCCCATGTCCACGTCAGTGTCAATGAGATGTCCCAGCTGTACCTGAGCAACGAGCGCCGCTACAACTACACCACCCCAAAGTCCTTCCTGGAGCAAATCAAACTCTACCAGAACCTGCTGCTGAAAAAGGACGAGGATTTAAAGGCAAAAACGGAGCGACTGGAGAACGGCCTGGAGAAGCTCAACAGCACCTCTGCACAGGTAACAACCCCTGAGGGCTCCAAGGGGATGGTTTTCCCGTTTCTCTGTCAGAGACATCTCTGCATCCTGGTTTGAAGGACAATTTTACAGGCTGAGACTGTACAGGGAAAAAAGATGGTGCTGGATCCTGGCTCTAGTCTGGCTTTGGGTTCCTGGAGGAGCAGAAGTGATGCTCTGTCCTGAAAAGGAGAATGGAGAGATGTGTGTCCACTCTCTGCTGTTTAGTTGGTAACTGAAAGATCACAGTAGGTAAAATGAGATTGGAATCCAGCTGGCTGTGTCACCATCCTTTAATGGTTAAATTTAATCTATGGTGACAAAATAGCTCATAAAATACAGGGACAATCAGTGATTTTTAGAGTTGCATCCAGGAAATCCACAATAACTTCAGCAAGACTCCTTCAAACTAAATAGTGCATGCTGTTAAAATAAGGCTGATGTTCATTTTCCCTTGCATTGTGTTATCCATCTTTAAGGAAAACTAATGCATGTCTCAAATATAGATTAGTCATCCCAAAATGCCCCTGCTAAAGAGCCACACTGACACTGTCCCCTGGTAATGAGTAGAAGTTTTTCTGAGTATTTCCCAAACCTCTGCAGAGACACAAACTGCCTCTCAGTGCTTTTCTCTTTACGTCTGTTGCTCACTTCCCATTTTTCTCTCCATTTCATATTCTATTATCTCTTACAAATGGTAAACATACAAACTTCTACAGTGGTAAATGCACCTCTCCTGAAGCTTCTTTGAAGGAAAGCAGGGGCTAATGTGAATAAAGTACTGACTGGTCCATTCCATTCCATATATCTGCTCTGGATAGTGCTGGGGGCATAAATCATGTCTGTCACACTCCATGAGACACAGGCCTGTCTGGAGGGTGATGGATGGGCTGTGCTGGTGCCTCTCAGTGCTGACATCTCCATCTCACTTCAAACAGTTGCTTTTCTCGTGGTGCAGGACAGGTCTGTGAGGACACAGGAGGAGGGACCATATGTCATGTCCCCTTTGCAGGTTTTAGCATCTTGCAGAGTCACATCTTGCAGAGTCACAGAATGTGCTGAGCTGGAAGGGACCCACAAGGATCATCCAGTCCAACTCCTGGCCCTGCACAGGCCCATCCCCAAGAGTCACCCCCTGTGCCCCAGAGGATCAGCCAAACCCTCCTGGAGCTCTGGCAGCCTTGGGGCTGTGCCCACTGCCCTGGGGAGCCTGGGCAGTGCCCAACCAGCCTCTGGGGGAAGAACCTTTGATTAAAACTTTCTGCCAATAATGCCAAGGTCATGGATTCAATCCCCTGTATGGGCCATTCACTTAAGAGCTGGATTCGATGATCCCCGTGTGTCCTTTCTAACTCAGAATATTCTGTGACTCTGTGTAATATCAAACCTAAATCTCCCCTGACAGAACTTCAGTTCCCAATGTTGCAGGTGCAGAATGTTGCCCCAGGGCAGAGCAGAGCGGGACAATCCCCTCCCTGATGCCCCAGGACAGGGTTGCCCCCCTGGCTGCCAGGGCACTGCTGACTCAGGGCGAACTGGCACCACCAGGACCCCCAGGGCCCCTTCCCAGCTCTGCTTTCCAGCCTCTCATTCCCAGTCTGTCTGTCCATCTGGGGTTGCCTCATCCCAGGGGCAGAATCCAGCACTTCCTCTTGTTGAACTTCCCATGGTTGGAAGCAGCTGAGGTTGAACAGGCAGGAGCAGAGAGCAGTGACAGCAGTGACACCCACCTGGGCAATGAGAACATGCCCTCACTGCACACACCTCTCACCTCCCCTCACCCGTGGAGGCCAAAGCTCTGCTGACCCGTGAGGTGCTGCTGTTGTTGATGATTCCCCAGTAGAGGACAAGATGATCTTTTTTATTGGGAGCAACTGATCTGAACCTCATCTTTGGAGAACAAGTCCCTGTAGTGTCTTTTGTGTGTTCTTCAGGCCTCTCTTCAGTGGGTGCTGTGCTGGCAGGGTTCTCACACAGCAGGTGCTGAGACAGTGGTGGAGAACTGGGAAGGATGGGAAACCACAGCACCCAGTGTGGTTTATTTTACTGTTGCAGAAAGGGTGAAAGGGCACAAAGTTTGTGTCTGGCTCGAGTGAGGCTTGGGAGGAGAGGTGCCTGATGGTGAAGTTGATTAAGATGCAGAGCAGTGAGGACAAATATGTCAAATTTGAATCTAAAATTAGCACTGGGGGCCTAAAATTAAACACCTTAATTATCAGATGTGCGCAATAGTCAAACTGCTCCTGATTTGAAACCAGAGTGTGGATATTCAGCACTACTGGAAATCATGCCAGTATGTTCCATCTTGAATATGGATTTAAAAGCCTGAACTTTACATTCACCCATCAAAATGCTCAGTCTTGGGGCTGAGGAAGTGACAAGTCTTCTCACTCAGGTGTGTCATCCGCAGGTGTGCTGGTGGTGCTTGGAGTTGATCCACTGGGAGGAGGAGGGTTTTGATACCTGGGTATGACCTGGTTGTGCCCTGGGCCTGAGCACTGGTGCTCACCAGCACCGTCCTCCAGAGTCCTGTAGCTTGGATGACATGACAATTAATGAGGAGTTTATGTGTTTTTATAGACTGTGCAGTGTGGCCTCAGCACGAGGGACTGTTGTGCCAGGAGCTGCAGATACTTTTTGACTTGGCTACTCCAGTTTCAAATTAATCTCTCTGCCTCCTTTAACTCTTCTCTCCCCCCAGTTTTTTTCTTCTGAGATTTGTACATCTTTGTATTGTTGCTTCTACAGAAACACTTTCCATCAGCTTACAGCCCTCTCTCCCTGCAGACAGCGGTGTCCTCAGCACTCAGAAAAGCAGAAGCCTCCTTCCTATTAGGACATAATGGATTGGGAAGATGTGTGGGATGAGTCATTTGTTTTTCAGAGTGCTGTTTGCCATGGAGAGGTCAGCACTGAGATCAGAGCCCACTGCTGAGTAATTCCGAGGATGCCTTTGGTTAATATTGCATCACTGCATTCCCGATTTGAATCTGGCTTGTGCTATCAATTAATCGCTGACCTTTGTGATGTATTTTGTGTTCTTGAAACCAGGCAGGGACAATCAGATAAAATGAGTCTTCTGGGAGCCTGCCCTCCAGGTTTTCTGTTCTTTAATAATTTTTCTCATGCTGTCCTGGTGGTAGGCAACTGCTTCTCCCTTCCCTCCCCTGCTGAAGTCACAGCACATTACCCTTGAATCTCTCATTTGCTTTGCTCTTTCCCTTTCCACCTCCCATTACTAATTGCTTATCTGATTGTTCTGCACTCAGGAAGCTGCTCACAGGTTTCTCATAAAATCACAGAATCACAGAACCACAGAATGGCTGTGTTTGGAAGGACCTTAAGGATCATCTCATTCCAACCACCTTCCATGGGCAGGGACACCTTCCACCAGCCCAGGTTGCTCCAAACCCCATCCAACCTGGCCTTGGACACTTCCAGGGATGGGGCAGCCACAGCTTCTCTGGGCAACCTGTGCCAGGGCCTCTCCACCCTCACAGAGAAGAATTTCTTCTCTATATTTAACCTAAATTTCCCCTCTTTCAGTTTGAAGCCATCCCATGTCCCATCACTGCAGGCCCTTGTAAATAGTCCCTCCTCAGCCTTCCTCCATTTTTAAAATGCTGACAACGTTGTAGCCAGTGATCTCCCCTTCCATCCCTGCCTGTGCTTGGTGGGGCACTCTCTGTTCCCCCCGGGCTGTGCAGGGCTCAGCTGACACCTGCTGCCTTTGTAAAGCTGTTGAGTGCCCATGGATTTTAATCCCCTGCTTGTTTTGTCCTGGTCATGTAAAACCCTGAAGCTGCTGTTTGTGTGTATATCCAGCACACAAAGGCTGGGTTTCAGGCAGCAGGTCCCAGGCTGTATCTGCCATCAGCAAAGCCCCCTTCAATTCCCTGCAATCCCCCAAGAGCCGGAGCTGAACAAGGAGCTGCCGCAGAGTTTGTCAAATGAGGGGATTAAGTGCTCCTCTAAGCCTGGATTTACAACCCTACCTTTGTCCTGGTGAAAGCAGCCCCACAGTGCCAGCAGCAGGGGATGGTGATGGATGAAGGGCATGCAGAGACTCCTGAGGAACTGCTCTCCACGTGAGGCCGATGCCAAAGTCAACAGCTGCAGTTTGGAGATTGCAACTTGTGCTCTCCCTTCTGGTGTCAAAATGGATCTCACCAAAACAAAGGTCTGGCTTCCCTTCTAGGGAATATTTCTGTGTAGGTAAAGATATGCCCCAGGAGCTCTTAGTGATCCTTTAGGAGCCTGAAGATCAGGACTGTGAAAACCTCTGTGGTCTGCCCAGAGCCTGGGTAATTTCACTGACATGGGAGATTTTAGAAAGAGATTTTCTGTGTGCAAGTGGGAGCCTGTGTGACCTCCCCACCATGCAAACACTCCTGGGAGGGAGCAGCTGCTCAGTGGAGCAGTGTGTGAGGAGCTGCTACCACGGCTGTGCCTCTTGGGGACCAGCTCAGTGGGACATCCCTTCTTAGGCTCATCTGACATCACATTCAAAGCCCCTTGAGCCTTGGAGTTGGACCTGTCAGCAGATCCCAATTGTAATCTTTCTGGGTGAAAAATTATGTTAGAAAGAAATTCTTCCCTGAGAGGGTGGTGGGGCCCTGGCACAGGTTGCCCAGAGAAGCTGTGGCTGCCCCATCCCTGCAAGTGTCCAAGGCCAGGTTGGACGGGGCTTGGAGCAACCTGGGCTGGTGGAAGGTGTCCCTGCCCATGGCAGGGGTTGGAACTGGATGATCTTTACGATCCCTTCCAACCCAAACCATTCTGTGATTCTGCGACTCTGTGGTTCCTGGTGCTCAGGTTTTGCTCCTCAGAACCACCAATCCTGCTCAGTCCTGCTGATGTCAGGTTCAGAAGTGAAACAAAAAATGGAGGGGCAGGCACTGATTTCTTTTCTCTGGTGACCAGTGACAGGACCCAAGGGAATGTCTGGAGCTGTGTCAGGGGAGGGTTAGGTTGGAGATTAGCCAAAGGTTCTTCCCCCAGAGGCTGACTGGGCACTGACCAGGCTCCCCAGGGCAGTGGGCACAGCCCCAAGGCTGCCAGAGCTCCAGGAGGGCTTGGACAGCGCTCTCAGGGACAGGGTGGGATTGCTGGGGATGGGCCTGTGGCAGGGCCAGGAGGTGGACTTTGATGATATTTGTGGGTCCCTTCCAACTCTGGAGATTCTATGGTTCTAGAATTGTGTCCCAGGTCATCTCTCCCACAAAACACTTGCCCACAGCACCTGCCAACCTCCAGACAGGGGAGATGTGACATCAGAGCTCATGTTCAAAGCTGGTGTATTTGGTTTTACAATGACAGAAGCTTCCTGCAAGTGCCTGGTCCGTGATGGGGCTCCTGGGTTGTATAAAGATCACCCCAAGAATATCTGAAATGCTTCCTCCTGCTTCCCATTGGATCCTGCCCAAAGCAGTGTCCACGTTGCCTTAGTCCCTCTGTCCAGTCTCCAAGCAGAGGCAGGGAGCAGGGGTGGGACAATTCCCGTAGCAGTGCATCCTGCTGGTTCTGGGATCTCCCCAGCTGGGTTCCTCACGGGGCTCCTCAGTGCTGCCAGGCTGCTTGGTGCAGCAAAGGAGAGCAGGAGTGTCCTTCCACAGCTGGAAATGTTGCTTCCCAGGGCTCTGCCTCACACACAAGCCCTCCCTGCCTTTGGGTCCCACTCAGGGCTGCCGGGGACTGTCCTGCTTCCACACGTGTCTTCCCTCCAGGTGGATGAGCTGAAGGCCAAGCTGGCAGCCCAGGAGGTGGAGCTGAAGCAGAAGAGTGAGGATGCTGACAAGCTGATCCAGGTGGTGGGGGTGGAGACGGAGAAGGTGAGCAGGAAAAAGGCCGTGGCGGACGAGGAGGAGAGGAAGGTGGCACTGATCACCCAGGAGGTGGAGCAGAAGCAGAAGGACTGTGAGGAGGATCTGGCCAAGGCTGAGCCTGCCCTGGCAGCTGCCCAGGCTGCTCTCAACACCCTCAACAAGGTAAGGTGAGGATTCCCAGGGGGATCCAGTATCATTCTTCAGTGTTGGGGGAATGGGGCTGTGTCATCTGATGGCCCAAGTTTCTGGGCATTGTATTGTCCCTCCTCCAGGTTCTTCCCAGCTGGTTCACACTGCATTCCTGGTGTAACTTGGAGCAGCCACGAGGCTGCACCGTGTTCCCCTTTACTCATCTCCATGGAAAGGAGCAGACAAAACCAGTCCAAAGGAAGGTGCCACTGGGGAAATGTATAACCAGGAAATAAGGACTGCTCTGATTGCAGGAGACCAACTGACTGATTTAGGAAAGACTTTTGGTACCTTGGAAGGTTGGTCCTCCAAGGCTGCTCCAGGGGTTCCCATTTGTAGCCCAACAGACACGTACCTGCAATTTCTTTTGATCTGCAGTTCATGCAGCATCCTGGAGAACCAAACTCCCACTGCACACAAGGCACAGGGAAAATCCAGGAGCTGGAAAATCCAGGGTTGTTATTGCCATGATCACATCAAGGAATGGCACAGTCCTCCCTCAGACCATGGCTCAGTCACAGCCCTGTTGGGAGGCAGGAAGGTGACTCTGAGCCATCCAGAATCGGGGTTCTGTTGGATTAGATTTTGGGAAAGATGGGATTTGCTGCAGAGACATGTGCTTTGGCTTTGGTTCCTGGAAGGCAAAGGACTGTACAAAAGGAAGGTGATTGTCTCTCATTGGTTTTGGTTTTGTGCTGGAGCTGTGGAGTATCTCATTAGACAAAGGTGGGGACATTTCTGGGATTCTCTCCAGGACCTGTAAAGCAGCAGTAGCAGAGCACTGGAAGCCATGGCCTCCTTTATCTGCTGATTGGAAATGCATCAGAGAGCCTGACCTGCTCTCTGACACGAATAATCAGCAATGTTTATGTGTATATATTTAGTTTCTCCCCAATTATCTCAGGTGTCTTACTTGGACAGCACAGTTATATGCAACATTAATAGGGCAAACAGTGAGCAAAGCTGGTGAGGAGAATCCAGTAATACAAATATAGTCAGCTCCCAGGGAGCTCAGTGAGGATGTGGATTTGTGGACAGTCCTGTGACACTGTCACCTGCCAGTGCAAAAGAAGAGCAGCCATGGCCATAGGGAGTGTGTCTTGTGCAGAGTGTGTGGAGAGGGGGGGAGAGCAGATGCCTTTGCACTAATCCAGTGGAAGGAGCACAGAATCATGGAATATGCTGAATTGGAAGGGGCCCACGAGGATCATCGAGTCCAACTCCTGGCCCTGCACAGGCCCATCCCCAAGAGTCACCCCCTGTGCCCCAGAGGATCAGCCAAACCCTCCTGGAGCTCTGGCAGCCTTGGGGCTGTGCCCACTGCCCTGGGGAGCCTGGGCAGTGCCCAAACAGCCTCTGGGGGAAGAACCTTTGCCTGAGATCCAACCTGAGCCTGCCCTGACACAGCTCCAGCCCTTCCCTCAGGCATATGTACTTCCCTGGATGTGTGTGAGTAGGTGAAGGGGTCACACCATGAGTGTTACCTGCTCACGGGCTGCAACTTGAACCCAGCTTGATTTCTGCTCCTTTGTTTGTGGTGGGAGGACTATCTTTCAGATGCTTTAAATAGTTCCCTTTAGTGCCCTCAGAATCCTCTGTACCCACACTGCTCTCAGGAGGGCTGGCCAGGCTCAGCCTATGGCAGGGTTTAGCTCTCATTCTGTTCCTTACAGTTTAAACTTTCCTTTTCCTTTTTTTCCATGTAAGCCAAGAGTGACCCTGGACTGAGTCAGCCCAGCTTTGGCTGTGCCAGGGGGACCTTCTGCAGCCCCTCTGCCCCTGCTTTACTGTTAGTGCCTTTTGCAGGGGTTGGTGGCAGTGAGAGTGACTGAGGCAAATTGAGAGGCTATACTTAGGGAGAGATAAGTATATACATAAATGAGATAATTTTTATATATTATATATATATATAAAACTATCTCATTTAAGTATATTCTGTAAGATAATTAAGGTAGTTATTCTATGGACTATGATGGGTTGTGAAAGATGCAGTGCAGAGCACCTGCAATAGAAAAAAAAAATGCACACCCAGATGTGTTAGCGAGTTTGAAAATGTGAGAATTCAGTGTTTAGAGACAAAAATGCCCTTTTAGCTCCTCCAGTGCAGTTTGGCTGCTTGCCCTGTGAGGGTGCCTGGGCTCTTTCTCAGTAGCTGCATTCCCTGGGCCCCGAGGATAGCAGGACACGGGACCCAGTGGATCTGGTGTTTTGGCATCATCATCTCAGCTTGGGGAGGAGGGAGCATGAAGGGGAGCATGAAGGGAAGCTCTGAAGGCTGTTCTAGAGGGGCTGAGGGATATTTCTAGAGGTTATTATTTGGAAACATTTCTTTCTTCCTTATCCCAGTCATCTGAGAGAGCAGGAAACATCCAGCTCCCCCAGGCAGCAGGGAGTGCGGGGAGGAGCAGTGTGCTGAGCTGGTGCCAGGTGGGATGTCAGGAGCTGGATGCAGGGAGTGGAGCAGGTGTGCTGGGAAGATGCAGAGCTGTGCTCTAAAGGCAGCACTGTGGGGTCTGAGAGGAGCCCAGTTTATCAGACTGATGGCTTGGAAGCCTGACTCCATTAGTGCAGAGTGCAAAGCAAGCCCATTCATTTTTGTCTGACAACTTTGTTTTCCTCTTTCCAGACCAACCTGACAGAGCTGAGATCCTTTGGGTCACCCCCTTCTGCCGTCAGCAACGTCACTGCGGCCGTGATGGTGCTGACGGCCCCGGGAGGGAAGATCCCCAAGGACAGGAGCTGGAAAGCAGCCAGAGTGGCCATGGCCAGGGTGGATGGCTTCCTGGACTCCCTGATCAAGTTCAACAAGGAGAACATCCACGAGAACTGCCTCAAAGCCCTCCAGCCTTATTTACAAGACCCCAAGTTCAACCCCGAGTTCGTGGCCACCAAGTCGGCGGCGGCGGCCGGGCTGTGCTCCTGGGTGGTGAACATCGTGCGCTTCCACGGCGTGTTCTGTGAGGTGCAGCCCAAGAGGCAGGCCCTGAGCAGGGCCAACACCGAGCTGGCAGCAGCCCAGGACAAGCTGGGCACCATCAAGGCCAAAATTGCTGTAAGTGCCCTGTGGTGGGACCCGTCACTGCCTGGGGAGAAATCCTCTGCTGTGGAGAAAGCTGCTTCTCTGCACTTGTGGGTTTTTTAAGGGCAGGTTGGAGATCCAAAGGTTTGGGCCATTGTAGGGTTTTCTATCCCTTGTGTTTCACTGAAGCCCAGAAATGCAGCTGTGTCCTGGGCTGCAGCACAGGAAGAGTGGGCAGCAGGGTGAGGGGGAAATTCTGCCCCTCTGCACCACTCTGGTAAGACCACACCTGCAGTGCTGCCTCCAGCTCTGGGACGACCAACATAAGAAGGATGTGAAGCTGCTGGAATGAATCCAGGGGGTCACAAAGGCTCTCTGAGGTTTGGAGCCACCCTGCCCTGGAGACAGACTGGGAGAGCTGGGGGTGTTCAGCATGAGGAGGAGAAGGCTCCAGGGAGCCACTTGGAGCCACTTCCAGTGCCTAAAGGGGCTCCAGGAGAGCTGGAAAGGGACTTTGGACAAGGGCCTGGAGGGACAGAACAAGGGGGAATAGCTTCAAACTGATAAAGAGTAGGGTTAGATTGGATATTAGAAGGAAATTCTTCCCTGTGAGGGTGGGGAGGCCCTGGCACAGGTTGCCCAGAGATGCTGTGGCTGCCCCATCCCTGGAAGTGTCCAAGGCCAGGTTGGACGGGGCTTGGAGCAACCTGGGCTGGTGGAAGGTGTCCCTGCCCATGGCAGGGGGTGGAATGAGACGGTCTTTAAGTTCCCTTTCTACCAAACCATTCTGGGATTCTCTAACTGTATGATAGGATATGGCTGCTTTCTAAATTCCATTGATTATTCTCCAACCTTGAACCTGAAGAGGAAGGTTAATTATGAATTCTTACTACTCCCACCTAATTTTTGTAATGTAATTTACTTCTTCTCATAGATCCTCAGGAAACTCCTTATCTCAAACAAGTGTGTACCCAGTGTGTGCACAGGGCAGAGGGGAGGCACTGGAGGCTGACTCAGAGCTGGGCTGTGCTCAGGCCCTGGGGATGGGCAGGATTTGCAGGATCACAACTGCTCTGGTAGGAGCCTCATTTGTCCCAGCACTGCTTCCTGGCAGCACATCTTGTACCTTACTTGGGGTTTTCCTACTTAATAAATAAATAAAAAAAAACACCTTCTCTGAATAGAAGAAATTCCAGCATGATTAAAAGTGCATTTCCACAGAGTGTGGCTTCAGGCCTTTAGAAAATCATTCCTTCAGAAAATCATCTCTATGTAAAAACATATCCTGCTTTATGCTGCTTTCCTCTGTGGTCCCTCCAGGCTGATACCTGCTAAGAACAGAGTGTGGGAACGAGCTTCTCCAGAACCTGCCTGGTTTTAGGCTGCTTTGGCTCTGGGATCCCTCTTTGGGAGTGGGATCCCCTCCATGGCTGGAACTGCAACTGGGGAGTGCCTGAGGGGCCCTACCAGGGGCAGCAGGTCCCTGCACTCATGTTTTCCACCAGCACATCTTCCTCCCAGAAAACACATCACTCTTTTGATGTTTCTGATGGCTTATTTTTCTTAAAATGCTTACTACACTTTTTACCTGGAAATACAGAAACCCAGTGCTGAGCTCTCCGGTCGCCCCTTCCTGCTGCAGATGAAAGGAGCAGGGATGGATTTAGTGGGCATTAGTGTCTAATTCTCCCACCTCAGATGTGCAATACACTGCTGGGGAACTTTTTTCATCCCTTTATACTTCTCTTTTCAAAAGCTTTTAATGCCTGGGCTTTTCTTTTTTCTTTTTTCTTCTTTTTTAAAGGAGTGGGATTTTGTTAAAGCAAATTGCAATCTTTGGGGAGATTACTGGTACCTCTCTGGCATGCACTTACAAAACTGCCTGGTTTAGGTGCATTTTCCCCTCTGCAGATGGGTAATGATGCTGCTCAGCGTGGGATGGATGTGGAGGTACATCCTTGCTTGTCGAGCTGGGATATCTTGAGCAGCTTCACTGCTGTGGGGCTGATTCATACCTGCTCACAGCTGGGCCCCAAGATGTCACATACCCATTTTTAGTAATAAATGAGACTATTCTGATTGTCTGAAACACTAAATACCTTTCCCTCTCCTTTGCCTGCCTGGGAAATAAGATCTGTGGCCCTGGGGAGGGTGGAGGTAGAAGCCAGAGGTGTGTTCACAGCTGTATTTGTGTGTTACTCTGGAGTGTGTCTGGTGGGGTCCTGCAGGTCTGGCCTGTTCTCCAGACCAGATGTATGTGTGTATTCTATAGATAATTATCAGATTGTGCTTGAATAATGGGATTTGATCTATGAGGCTTTGTAGGCACATACATCCATATGCACACAGGGACAGAAACTTTTTGTCCTATTAGTTCCAAACACAGGTCAAGGAGAGACTGCTTTGTGTTTGCCAGTATCCAGGATGGCTGAAGAGATCCCTAATATAATCCTTTTTCATTTTCAGGTTTGTTTCTACTGTGTATCTCTGTGTTAAAGTGATTTACAAGCAGTTTAGCCTTAAGCAGTCTGCACTGGGTGCAGATAAAATCAATTATTACTTCTCTTATCAGAACTGAAATGCTCCAAGTGCTCGTGGGAGCTGTTGATTTGTTTTAGATCAGAGTGTGAACAGCTCTGTCCAAGCAAAGGGTTCTTCAGCTTTTTCTCCAGGTGCTTTGGTCCCCTTCTGTCCCTTCCCAGCCCTGAAGCTCCAGCACTGATGTCCATGGGAGGTGGTCCCACCTCTCTGGGGGCTCCTGGTACAGGTTTCGGCAACTTTTAGAGCAGCACAATTTTACTGACTTCCTTGTGATATTCCCTTCTCGAAACAGGGTGAGGGTATGGCTTGGATGTGGTTCAGCTGTGCCTCCAGCTGCTCCAGGAGCCCCTTGGGGATTTAAGCACAGCTTGGGGAGGCAGCAGAGCCTCAAGGACTGCTCTGAGATCAAGGGACTGCAGCATCAGGATGTATCAGATTTGATTTCCTCAGCTGCCTGCTTGTTGCTTAGCCATAGCACTGTCCTGGGGGCTTGGCCATAAGGACCCCCGGCCTTACCCAGTTTAAATTCACACCAGGGCTGAGCCTCAAATAACTTAGTTTTGGGTGTCCTTTGCCTCTGCCTTGCACTGAGGGTGTGAGTTCCAGCAGGAGCACAGCCCAGCCCTGCTCTGTGCTGGCTCGTAATGCCAGCCAGGGTGGGTGAGCTGGGCTTGGCCAGTCCTGCCACAGGGCCAGGCAGCTCTGTTTGCCTGAGCATCACAGAATCCTGGAATGGTTTGGGTTGAAGGGACCTCACAGTTCATCTCCTTCTACCCCCTGCCACGGGCAGGGACACCTTCCACTAGCCCAGGTTGCTCCAAGCCTTGTCCAACCTGGCCTTGAGCACTTCCAGGGATGGGGCAGCCACAGCTTCTCTGGGCAACCTGTGCCAGGGCCTCCCCACCCTCACAGGCAAGAATTTCCTTCTAATATCCAATCTAAAGCTGTTCTCTTTCAATCTGAAGCCACTGCTCCTTGTTCTCTCTCAAGGCCCTTGCCCCAGGTTCCTCTCCAGCTCTCTTGGAGTGCCTTTAGGCACTGGAAGTGGCTCTAAGTTCTTCCCAGAGCCTTCTCTTCCCCAGGCTGAACACCCCCATCTCTCTGAGCCTTTCCCCATGGCAGAGGTGCTCCAGCCCTCAGTGTGTCTTCGTGGCCTCCTCTGGACTTGCTCCAAGAGCTCCACATCCTCCTCGTGTTGTTCAAGCTGTGCTGTTGCTTTCTCCTGTGTTTCCCATGCAGCGCCTTGACCAGAACCTGGGCAGGCTCAGGGCCCAGTTTGAGGAAGCCACTTCAGACAAGCTCAAGTGTCAGCAAGAGGCTGCAGCGACAGCGAGAACCATCGCCCTGGCCAACCGGCTGGTGAGTGTCACAGCTGCAGCTCGGGGGCACCACGGGGAGGGACCAGGTGCTGAGATGAACCACGTGCACACAGCACGTTCCATCCCCTCCTTTGCTGGGAATACATTCCTGCACTGCAGCAAGTTTCAGTAATGAAAATGCTTTTGCACTGGCTGTTTTCATCCATCAGGGCAGCTGAGCTCGTTAAAGGGACTGGCTCTGCTCTCTTCACAGCTCTCGCCCCCTGTTTTGTGCTTTAAATGTGTCATCAAGTACAGAGGGGCCAAAACTATATGGCTCAAAAATTGTATTATAAAAACAAAGGTGGGAACTTGCAGCTTTGCAGGTTTTGAAATGAGAAAAATTAGAGTGAAAAGCTCTCTAAAAGCAGCACCTGTCCCTGTTACCCAGACACCCAGTCTGTGGTGTCTGCAGCCCCCCATCCTCTGCAGAGCAAGACTGAAGAGATGTCAGAGGCTGGGAGGCAATGTCTGCTGCCTTCACTGCCCCATCAGCTGGAGCCCCAGCTCACACCCAGTGCTGCAAATGCCCCCAGTGCTTCATATTTTGGCCTCTGCACTGGCTGTTAACCTGGAGCCAGTTTCTTCTCCAAGCAGGGGGATGGGGCTGCAGGAGCCTGGTCTGTGCTGAGCTCTGCCCTGGGGGTGAGGGGAAAGAGCTGGTTCCAGCAGCTGGCTCTGCTGGCTCAGGCTCATCCCCAGCACAACAGAGCCCAGCCAGTCTGTTCTTTGACCTCCCTGACCCCCTGTGCCTGCAGGGAGGATGCAGGTGGTGGTTCAGACCTCTCTGAGGGCTCTGCACTCCCACACAGCTCCTGCTGCAGCTCTGGGGTGGGAAGTGCAGGTTATTGGCCAGTGATGCAGCTCTTGGAGCTGTACAGCTCATGGGGCCAGCAGGTGCAGCTGAGGCTGGAGACACCCGAGGGGTGCAGAACACCTGGAAACCTTGATAGACTCACAGAACCATAGAGTGGGCTGGGCTGGAAGGGACTTTAAACACCATCTCATTCCAATCCCCTCCCATGGGCAAGGACACCTTCCAATATACCAGACACACAAATTCGTGAAGCTTTCCAAATTTGACAGGCTGGAAGAGCTGGAGGTGTTCAGCCTGGAGAAGAGAAGGTTGTGTGGAGACCTCAGAGCACCTTCCAGGACCTGAAGGGGCTACAGAGAAGCTGGAGGGGGGCTGTTCATCCGTAACTGGAGTGACAGGACAAGGGGGAGTGGGTACAAACTGAAAGAGGGCAAATTTAGGTTCAATATATGGAAGGAATTTTTCCCTGTGAGGCCCTGGCACAGGTTGCCCAGAGAAGCTGTGGCTGCCCCATCCCTGGAAGTGTCCAAGGCCAGGTTGGACGGGATTTGGAGCAACCTGGGCTAGTGGAAGGTGTTGCTGCTCATAGGACGGGGTGGAATTAGGTGGTCTTTAAGGTCCCTTCCAACCCAAACCATTCTATGATTCTATGACACCACATCCCAGACCATGCTGGTTCCATTTCTTCCTCACCCCATGACCTGGGAACAGCTTCCAACCTTAGCGATTCCATGATTCTATACTGAATTGATGAAATTCATCATTTTGCAGAGTAGGCAGGGAACTACCTTCATCCCAACCTCCTGCTGTGCACTGCACACCATCTCCTGTGGTGTCCTGGCTTTGATCTAGGAATAGCTCCTGACAGCCCTCACTGGTGTGCAGTTCATTTGACATTCAGGATGTGTCACCTATGTGGTTGTGGGCAGAAATAAGTTCCCAGACTTTGAAATAAACACATTTGAGGTTGTCTGAAGAATAGAACTGAACAGAGAATGATGCTTTGGAATAACAAATGAACCTGGGGGCTGAAGGCAATCCCAGCCCTGACAGTGCCAGATTGGCATCTCCTGAACTTCACGTGACCTAAAAAAGATGCTCCAGGATCCAAGGGACAGGGAGCAGTGATCTGTGCACCAGAGAGGGAGGCTGGCTGGTGTTGGAGTTTGTGAGTGGGTGTTGCTAATGCAGCATATGACATTTAGTGATGACAAATGCAAAATAATGTGTGCAGGGAAAACAAACTGTAATCATGCAGTTACATGGATGGGGCCTAATTGCACTATTATCACTCACTGAAGAGCTCTTGGAGTGGTTGAAATGAGTTCTCAGGAACAGCAACGTGGCACTTGACTGGAGGAAGAAAGACAAACTTAATATTAGTAATTAGTAGAAAAAACCTCAGGAAGCAGAAGTTAAACATCATTGTATCAGGTTGCCAGTGCCTCCATCCCACATGCCTGAGCAGGGGGTTAACCCAGCTCAGGAGGCTGGAGACAACTTACAAAAGCTACAGCCAAGTATAGAACCACTTCTGTGTAAGAAGAGAGGAAACAGATTAGGACTCTTCGTTCTGGAAAAGGTGTAGAGGGGATGGATGTGAGAGAAGCCTCTAAAGTCATGACTGGTGTGCAGAAGGTGAATGGGGAGTGGGTGTTCACTATCCCTCATTATCAAAGGCTAAAGGGAATCCCATGAGTAGCTTTTAATTTGCTGCTTGCTAAATAAAAAGAACTCCAATGACTTCTAGGATCTGAGGTGGAAGACATCTGGGATGTCTTGAACGTATTAAAACTGGCGGTAGTGTGTGATTCAAGCAAGGGAGAAGAAAAGACCTGTAGGTCCAAAGTGGATAAAAAGTAACCTGAAGAAATTAATTAGAAATATGTAGCCACTCTACAAGAATTAGGAAAATCAGATCAATAAAGACTTCTTGGTCTTAGAGATGCTCTGGGAGTAGTATGGGATTTGACCCCAAGGAGGCTGGAGGGAAGAACTTGAGATGCTTCATCTGTAAAAACTACAAAGGAAAGATGGAAGAACTGGACTCTGCACTGTAACTGTAGTTGAGATTAGGGATAATTTAGGTATGATCCTTAAAATTAACCAATAGCCTAAAAGTAGTGTTTTGCTTCTTTTTCAACAAGCAGGATAAGGTAAGGACTGATATGTGGGCTGAGACTAGGGTCTGTCCAGCTTCAGGTGGACTCCAGAAAATGCCCAGAACAGAGCAGGATCAGGCAGGTATAGGCTGTGCTCCTGATCCCTGCTATTTTCCAGCCTTCATATGCTCCACTCTAAGGAATGTGGATTTACAAGGTAAGACAACCTTATAAGACTGAGAACATAAAAATGGAAATTCCCCCAGATGAAGAGAAAGCACTGCTGGAGGTAAAATAACTGGATGGTCTCAATAGGGAACCACAAGAATGGGCTAAAATTCAGTGATACAAGTTGCAGATGTAACTATGGATTTATAGCAGATTGTTCATCTCTGAGCCAGGAGCCCATTGCAGAAATCAGTGAGGACCATTGTGTTTGATCAGGCTTTGCCCTACCTGTCATGTAGCCCTAAGAAAGGCAGATGTGCTTCTAATCCTATCACAAGTAGCTTTCTAGCAAGGGTAAGGGGACAACAACACAGTCTGAGATCAGCAAAAGGCACTGGGGAACCTCTGCAGCTCTGTGAGGAGGGTGGTGGTTCATGTTCGTGACAGAGCAGCTCAGCTGGGGCAGGTTTAGGAGCAGCTCTGAGGTCAGATGGGGCACCAAAAACCTGAGGCTGCTCTTTCTGTTCCTGGGAGGAGCCAGACTGCCCAGGGGACAGTCTTCCCTGATTCAAAGAGGCAGCTTTGGCAAGGCAGAAGGGCCATCAGAGGTGTTCGTTCTTGAGTTCACCACTCTGGTTGCCCAGAGAAGCTGTGGCTGCCCCATCCCTGGAAGTGTCCAAGGCCAGGTTGGACGGGGCTTGGAGCAACCTGGGCTAGTGGAAGGTGTCCCTGCCCATGGCAGGGGGTGGGATGAGATGGTTTAAGGTCCCTTCCAACCCAAACCATTCTGAGATTCTGTGATTCTCTGAATCACAGTCAAGCGGGATGAGCTGGTGCGTGGGCGCACGGTTTCACAGTGATGATGTAGACAGTCTATAAAGAATTGTGAAAATGATCCCAAGTGATACAGATATGAAACACCAGGTAGATAAATGTAATGTAGTGTATATTGAAAAAATCAAGTTTTACTTTGCATACCCTGTAAGTGGTGCTGAGCAGGTTATTATCAGTCTGGAATGAAAGGCTGGAGGTAAGAGTTCTGTGAGTGTGTGAGCTCTGTGCTCCCAGAGGCAAAAAACCCTCACCAAACCCCAAACCAATCTGAAACTGGATGTTAGGGTTTATTAGGAAGAGAGAACAAAACAGAGAAAAATCCCCATCTCTGTATGAATACATTCTAAATAAATCTTGAATGTGCAGCATTCCCACCGCCCCCTCTGCTGCACCTCAAAGGCTGGAGGAGAATGGAAATGGTGCAGAGACAGGAACAATAAAAGAAACTGGATAATAAAGATTGCATCATTCTGTACGGATAAAGATTGCAAGGAAAATGAAAAGGCTGCTTCTGAGTGAGGAATTACTGAAGAGGCTAAAGCTCTTCAACTCCAAAGGAGACAGCAGAGGGGTACTGAGGGCTTGCAATACTGAGTGGTGCAGGGAAGCTGGTGCCAGCCGGATCATTCCACTGGTTTTCCACTGGACCAGCAGGTTTTATCAGTTGAAAAGTTCAGGCAGCACGTCAGAGATGTACTTTTTTACAGGAAGCACAGCTGAACTGTGCATCTGCTGCCCACAGGGTGCTGTAGATGCCAAAAGTTTGGTTGGTATCCACAGCAGCTTTGGCTCAGTCATGAAGGGAAAAATCATCAGTGGCTGTTGAGCACAAAGATCAGTCACAGAATGTGCTGAGATGGAAGGGACCCACAAGGATCACTGAATCCAACCCTCAGCCCTGCACAGGATCATCCCCAAGAGTCACACCATGTGCTATCATCCCTCTTAACACTTCCCTCCCTCCTGCCCCAATCTCCCAGACTATCTTGCCTAAATAGTGTCATTTTTTTTCCATTAAAATAGGTTTGCAGAAATGGCTTTTAACTGACAAGGCAGGATTAGGTTAAATATTAGGAAGGAATTCTTCCCTGTGAGGGTGGGGAGGCCCTGGCACAGGTTGCCCAGAGAAGCTGTGGCTGCCCCATCCCTGGAAGTGTCCAAGGCCAGGTTGGAGGGGGCTTGGAGCAACCTGGGATGGTGGAAGGTGTCCCTGCCAGTGGAACTGGTTGGAATGAGATGAGCCTTCACCCTTCCAACCCATTCCATGGGTCTATGAATGTTTAATTTGATTTGGGCATTTGCAGGTTGGGGGCCTGGCCTCTGAGAACGTGAGATGGGCTGAGGCTGTGAAGGCCTTCAAAGAGCAGCAGAGCACCTTGTGTGGGGATGTCCTGCTGATCACGGCCTTCGTGTCCTACCTGGGCTACTTCACCAGGAAATACCGCCAGGACCTCCTGGAGGGTGTCTGGAAACTATATCTGCACCAGCTCAAAGTAAGTCCTGATTCCTCTGAAAAGCTGCTGTTCCTGGGATTAATGGCCATGAATTCTGATGTCCACAAGGATCCCCAAGGGAGAGGATCTCTCAAATGAGGGGCAGCCCTGTGTCCCTGCTGAGTTGGGTTAGGGAGCAGGACGTAGCCACGTGTGATTTATGCCTCTGTGGGGCAGTTGTGGTGTCCTTGCTCCATGAAATTGTCTTGATTCCTCCACGTGCAGAGAAAAATTCCAAGCCTGGAGCCCAGGATGATACTCTGCGGTTCTGACCAGCCATCAGGGATGGCCTGGAAGGAAGGACTTGCATGGAGAAGGAATTGCTTGGAGCAGGCAGAGCTCACTGCCAGCTCTCTGGTAGGCTTGGAAAAGCTCCAGGTGTTTTTTTAATGCTGGACACAAGCTCTGTTCGTGCTGGCCATGCCTCTCAGCTGGTTGTATCCATGTCTTGCTGTTAGGACCAGATGGAGATCATCATGCTGCAAACTCATTTAATATTTTGCTAATTTTTAGCAGGTTCCTCTCATACATCAGGAAATAATGCCAAGAATCCTTTAAGTAAGATCACAGTGGGGCAGTGATGGCCAAATCAAAGGGCTGACAAAATCAGCCAGTTCCTTAGCCTGAGAGAGGAAAAAATTCATTCTGCGTTTTTTAATACTAATCCAGAAACTTAGTTAAGAAATGCAGTATTGTTCCAAAAATGACCCGACTCTGTGCTTAGAAATTTCAAGGATATGCCTCAAATTCTAATAGGAAATGAAAGGCCCACTCTGCTCAGACATCTGGCACAGGTAACTCTGGCTGTCACACCCAGGAATGGCCTCCCCTGTCAGAGAAGCATTTCTGGGCCTCCTAATGCTGTTTTGCAGCAGAACAGCTGCCTTATGAGGGAGTTAGTGATGTCCTTCCAGGCTGTCTCAGAGAGAGGGACAGGGAGGAGTGTGATCTGAGCCAGTGGGGCTTGGGCTGGTTTAGGGCTCTGCAGGCAAAAACCTTGGATTGCTTGTACAGTTTGTGTTGGTTTAAAACAGGATTGGGGAAAGAAAACTAGATCAAAAGGACCCTGTAGAATGGAAAACCAGTGATAAATCATGGAATCATAGAATGGTTTGTGTTGGAAGGGACCCTAAAGACATCTCATCCCATCCCCTGCCATGGGCAGGGACACCTTCCACCATCCCAGGTTGCTCCAAGCCCCGTCCAACCTGGCCTTGGACACTCCCAGGGATGGGGCAGCCACAGCTTCTCTGGGCAACCTGTACCAGGGCCTCCCCACCCTCACAGGGAAGAATTTCTTCCCAGTAACCCATCTAACCCTGCCCTCTGTCTTGAAGCCATTCCTCCTTGTTCTGTCCCTCCAGGCCCTTGACCAAAGTCTCTCTCCAGCTCTCCTGGAGCCCCTTTAGGCACTGGAAGGGGCTCTCAGGTCTCCCTGGAGCCTTCTCTTCCCCAACTGTTCCAACCTGTCTCCAGGGCAGAGGGGCTCCAGCCCTCGGAGTGTCTTCATGGCCTCCTTTGGACTCTCTCCAGCTGCTCCACATCCTTCTGATGTTGGTTCCTTCAGAGCTGAAGGCAGCTCTGCACGTGGGGTCTCATCAAAGCGGAGTAGGTGGGGAAAATGCCCTCCCTCAACCTGCTCACGCTGCTGGTGATGCTGATAAATCTGCTTTATAAGTCTTTAATTAAGCTAACTTTCTGTGAAATAACCCACTAGACGCCTCTGTCCTCTCCCCCCAGGTGCCCATCCCTGTGAGCCCGTGCCTGGACCCCCTGGCCATGCTGGCGGACGAGGCGGCCGTGGCGGGCTGGCACAACGAGGGGCTCCCGGCCGACCGCACCTCTGCCGAGAACGCCACCATCCTGAGCACCTGCGAGCGCTGGCCCCTCCTGGTGGACCCCCAGCTCCAGGGCATCCAATGGATCAAAGCAAGATATGGCTCAGGGCTCCGAGTGCTCCGGGTTGGGAACAAGGGGTAAAGCAGCCTCCTCACACAGTGACACTGGGGATGGGCTGCCTGGGGTGTTTGCTTGACTCTTTGACTGTGCTGTCAGAGCCAGTGACACTGAGGCAAATCCAACTCTGGATTTGCTCATATTATCACAGAATCACAGAAGCAACCAGGTTGGAAAAGACCTCTGAGATCATCCAGTCCAACCCATGACCCAACCCCACCTTGTCACCCAACCCCACCTTGTCACCCAGAGCATGGCACTGATGCCACATCCAGGCTCTGCTCAAACCCCTCCAGGGACGGGGACTGCACCCCCTCCCTGGGCAGCCCATTCCAAGGGCTGATCCCTCTCTCTGGGAAGAACTTCCCAATGTCCAACCTAAACCTGCCCTGGTGCAGCTCAAGGCTGTGCCCTCTTGTCCTACTGCTGGTTCCTGGGAGCAGAGCCCGACCCCCCCCGGCTCCCCCCTCCTGTCAGGGAGTTGCAGAGAGTGAGAAGGTCTCCCCTGAGCCTCCTCCTCTCCAGGCTGAGCCCCCCCAGCTCCCTCAGCTGCTCCTCACAGCACTTGTGCTCCAGACCCTTCCCCAGCCTCGTTGCCCTTCTCTGGACGTGCTCCAGCCCCTCCATGGCCTTCCTGAGCTGAGGGCCCAGAGCTGGACACAACACTAGAAAACTGTCTGCTATTCATTACCAAAATGATGGAGATTTCTCATTAAACAAGGGGTCTGTTTAGAGCTTGGCTCAGTTACCATAGAAACTCCTCTGAAAGTGAGGATGGAGTGTGCTGTGTGCTGAGGAGAGCTCTGTGTGGCACAGAATCCCAGGATAGATTGGGTTGGAAGGGACCTTAAAACTCAACTCATTCCAACCCCCTGCCATGGTCAGGGTCATCTTCCACTAGACCAGGTTACTCCAAGCCCCATCCAACCTGACCTTGAATACTTCCAGGCGTGGGGCAGCCACAGCTCCTCTGGGCAACAGGCCTGTGGTGTCCTCCATCGGGTTTATTGTAGATGTCATGTCCTGGTTTAGTCTCATCCAGGAGGGTGAGCAGGGCTTCCTACCTCTTGGAAAGAGAGAGAGGGCTTGGCATGGACAACCAAGCTGCCAGGAGGGTCACCATGCCCTGCAGACCAGCTGGGCTGATGCTGCTCCCACTTGGCACCAGCTGGACTTTCTCATTGCAGCACCCCTGCATTGATCCAGATAAATCTTTCATGAGAAGGCTTTTCCACTCCTGGCTCTTATCTCCAGTCAGCCCTCAGACTGCTCTCTTGCTGTATCAGCTTGCACCCATCTCTGCCCAGTAGTGAGGAGCCCCAGAGTCAAAACCCTGCTGAGATGTCCGAGCACTGAGGTTGGTTTTGAATACAGAGGAAAGCTCTGGCAACAGCCAAGAGTGGCCCAAGCCTGGTGCTTGAAAATTCGTGTAGATTTGGAGATGCCTTGGGGTTGCCCATGTTTCACTGGTGCCTCCTCTGTGGTTGCCCAAGTTGTTTTGCTGGTGCCTCCTCAGTTTTCCTCCTAGAAAATAATGAGTTACTGGATCTGATCTGGGATCAAAATAAGGTGAACTGCACCAATGGATTCTGGGGGAAATGAGGTATTTGCTAAAAACAACTCCAGCTTTTCTCACTGATGCCCAGACTCTTCTTGGGAAAGTCATAGTGATCACTGCTTGCTCCTGGAGCTCTGAGATCTCATTCTCTTTTTTGGACAGCCCAGACTCTGTAAGTGCCACTTTCTGCATCAGGCCTTGACCCCCTCTTACCCCTCTTCCTCTCCCCAAATGTTGCCACGTGCCTGTAGCTGTGTGGACCCCTCTCTGTCCCCACATCCTCCTCAATAACAGTGTCACACCCTGCTCTGCTGCAGGAGGTACCTACCAGTGCTGCTCCCCACAGGTACCTGGACACGCTGGAACAAGCTCTGGCTGCAGGAGAACTGGTTTTGATTGAAAACCTGGAGGAATCTGTGGATCCAGTATTGGGACCATTACTGGGGCGAGAAACAATCAAGAAAGGCAGGTGAGCTGGGGAGGAGGGGTTGGTGGCACATGTGGGTGGGGGCTGGGGGTGTTGTGCTCTCTGTTCCTCACCTCAGATCGTGGCTATTCAAATCCAGCAGCAGTGACATCCTGCCTTCAGGGGTGAAGGCTTTTTAAATCAGGCAATCACAGGTAATTCAGACACAAGATGGCTTGAAAATCAACCTGGATTTCTCATTTCATTGCACGGTGTCATTCGAACCTCACATGAAAAGAGAGACCTGTAATTGTCTCCCTGTGTAGTGACCACTGCCCTGACACTAAATTATTACCAAAATAGCTCTTGCTGTTGTGGAGTAAAAGTAGCCTTGAATTTTAGCAAACACTGCACAGAGTTCAGGAATACAGCTCCAGGTTTGAGCATTAAGGATATAAAGTGTTTCTTAATGAGGTCAAGTTCTCCGTGGCAGCTCTGGGCCCCTCCAGCCCAGAGGTCAGAGACAGGGGCAGCCCTTTGTCCTTACGTTCTTAAGGATTATTTCCTTACTTGCCTAAAATACCCCAGGATGTTGTAAACTGCTGGGCAAGGCAAACTGTCTGCAAACTGCAGGGGAAAACACCATGAGAAGGATGGCTGAGTGTGGGTTTGGCTGCAGGATGGAGGGGGAAAATCAGTCCCAGGGAAGGGATTGAAATGCTGAAGAATGTTGAGTTGGGGGTACAGCGGTGAGGGTGCCAATCCTCATCCCCCCTCCAGGGAAACACCTTTTGGGTCTGTATGTGTCTGCTCTCAGAACTCCCTGTGGGATCATGTGCTTCCTAAGAAAGGGGAAATGAATTATGAATCACATAGGAAGTCCATGGGATTTGTGTTCCCAGGCCATGAGCCCAGACCTCATGGACAGACACTGTCAGTCCCACCATCCCTGGGTGGTTTCTCTCTGCCTCTGTTTCATGGCTGTAAAAGTAACTGAGGGGCCAAGAGGACACTGAGTGAGTGGTGTTTGGCTGGGAAGAGTGTTCAAACTCCCCTGACAAGGTCACCATTCCTGCAGCAGTCCCAGTGCAGCCCTGAAAACCTTTCTAGTTTCTCTTGGTCTCTGGTTCCCATGGGCTTTGTTAATATAGAATCACAGAATGGTTTGGGTTGGAAGGGACCTTAAAGACGATCCAGTTCCACCCTCTGCCATGGGCAGGGACACTTTCCACTAGCCCAGGTTGCTCCAAGCTCTGTCCAACCTGGCCTTGGGCACTTCCAGGGATGGGGCAGCCACAGCTTCTCTGGGCAACCTGTGCCAGGGCCTCCCCACCCTCACAGGGAAGAATTTCCTCCTATTATCCATCTAACCCTGCTCTCTTTTAGTTTGAAGCCATTCCCCCTTATCCTGTCACTCCAGCTCCTGATGAACAGTCCCTCTCCACCTTCCCTGTAGCCCTTTAAGATGCTGGAAGGACACAATTAGGTCTTCACAAAACCTTCTCTCTTCCAGGCTGAAGAGCCCCAGCTCTCTCAGCCTGTCTCTGTAGGGGAGGTGTGCAGTCCTCTTATCAACTTCATGGTTTCCCCTGGACTCCAGCAGTTTCGTGTCGTTTTCCTGCTGGGGAACACTGTACCTGGTGCTTCAGGTGGGGTCTCACCAGGGCAGTAGAGGGGGAGAATCCCCTCCCTTGACCTGCTGCCCACACTGCTTTTGGTGCAGCCCAGGATTTGTTTGGCTTTCTGGGCTGGGTTAAACTTGGGTTCAGATCGTGTTGCTGTGAGCTTTAGTCTTCATGTCAGAAGTGCAAAACAGGAGGAGATTGGGTTTTCCTGGGAGATGTTACCTCCTTTGAATGGCCACCAGTTGCTCTCCAAATGTGGCTTCACTGCTCAAGCTCAGTGCAACTGCAGAGTTGGCCTGATCAGAGCCAACAGACTGGGCAATTCTAGATGTGACCAATGAAAAGTTGCCACAGATTTATCACAGAGTATTCTGGATTGGGAGGCACCCACAAGGATCATTGAGTCCAGCTCTTAAGTGAATGGCCCATATGAGTATCAAACCCGTGACCTCATTGCTGAGAGGCTTTTCCTCCCTGTAACTCCAACTTTAAGGTAGAATTCAGCCTCTCTCAATAGCCAGGAGGGTTCATGGTTGGAGTGGCCATGCTGCTGCTGGAAAATGCGAGCCTTCTCAAACAGAATCCAAGATGCAGGGGCAGCTTTCTGAGACTTTTCTCCTAGATCAGAAGTGACTCAGGTGTCACTGCCAATTTTTAATACTTTTGCTCTAATAGTGATTTGTGTGTTGAGTGCCAAGTCCTGGCAGGTGCCACTGACCGAGACCTCCATTTGTCCTCGGGTGAACCACCCTGGGGTGAACCACCTCCTGGTTCATCTTCTAATTGCAGGTACATCAAGATTGGGGACAAAGAGTGTGAGTTCAGCCCTGCTTTCCGCCTCATCCTGCACACGAAGCTGGCAAACCCTCACTTCCCACCCGAGCTGCAGGCCCAGTGCACCCTCATCAACTTCACCGTCACCAGGGACGGGCTGGAGGAGCAGCTGCTGGCAGCCGTGGTCAGCAGGGAGAGGCCTGACCTGGAGGAGCTCAAGGTCAGGAGCTGCAGTTTACACTGGAGCAAGAATAAATAATAATAATAATAATAATAATTATTCTTATTATTGTTGTTGTTGTTGTTATTGTTATCTCCTTCTGCTGCTGCTGCTGCTGCTTCTGATTCTGATTCTTCCACTTCTTCTTCTTCTTCTTCTTCTTCTTCTGCTGCTACTTCTGCTGCTGCTTCTCCTTCTCCTTATTATTATTGTTGTTATTGTTATTATAATCTTCATCATCATTGTTATTGTTATTGTAATGTAAAGAAAACATTTCACCTGGAAGGTTACTGAGATTGCTAAGCTCATCATAAAATCAGATTTCCCTCGAATTGAAGATTTTTTTCCTTCACTCTTTTGTTTTCTAGGTATTTTGGCAAAATTTGTATTGCAATTTCAAGTTTTTTCTCCCAAAATTTGGGTACGAGTCACTTTATTTTCCTTCTCCTCCTGTGACTGGAAACTGAGATTCTCATTATATCAGGTTTTTCTGGATTTCACAGATTTAATTTTGGAGGCAGGATTAATCTCAGTTTTCAGCATTTATGGTATAGGATTCTCTGTGTAAATATTGTGAGGTTGGTAACGACATTTTCCTTTCCTGGTTCTTCCTCCCACTTCTTTATAACAGGCCAAAATATTCTCTCTCTCTCTTTTAATAAGTATGGCTTCAATTCCAAGATAATTTTATAAAGAAAATCCCCTGTTGTAATGACACATATAACCATCTAACAAACATGTATAATACTAAATATTTTCTGAGAGTGGGAATAAATTTACTGCACATGTTCAGTCAGACCAGGCCGGTTTTGTAATAATCTTTCCATTTAATGAGGTTCTGAAGTGCTTTAGCTGGGTAGCCTTAATGATGCATTGAGTTTGAACCAGGCTCATGTGCTTATGAGCCAAAAGATGGCCTCAAAAACACATGATAAACAGATTTAATGTGTGAGCCATGACTGTCTCTCTGGGGACACGAAGGACACAAAGCCCTTGGTCTGAGGGCTCTGTGCTGGGCTGACACAGTTGGTGTGGGATGGCATTTTCCTTATATTTAAGAATATTTAAGATCTATTTCTCTCTATCCCCACAACAAGATAACACCAGAGTTTACCATCTCTCCTCTCCCTCATCTGCTCCCATCCTGCTCCAGCCCTGCTGCCCCAGGGAGGTCAGGATCAGGGAGGAGAAAGGCAGCCTGGTGTTCCAGATGTTCCAGATGTTCTGCTGGATGGTGAACAGTCAGTCAGACAAATCTCTTCCCTGCTGGGCTAAAGGCAGAGCTGTGTCTCCTGGACATGGGAGGGACTGGCACTGGCCCTGACCTGGGGGTGGGCTGGGCAGGGGCTCAGCACTTTCTGCCCCAGGGCTGGATCTGATCACTGGGGAGCTCCTTGGAGGCTCAGATTGGGATGTTTGGGTTCCCCAAAGGAGAGGTCACCTCTCTATGTGTGTGTTAGTCCATCCTCTCCACCCTGGGACTAAAGGGACAGAGGTTAGTGTCCTGGGAAGGTTTGAGACTCTGGCTCAAGGGCAGATGGAAGTGATTCCTACAGCACTGTACAACAGTTACTGATCTCAGAGCACACCTTGTATGTGGAGCCCAGGATTTTTTGTTAATAACCTGATCCAAATCCATCAAACAGCTGTTATTGATCCAATTCCAATAACACCAACCTTTTTAAAATGTTTCCTCAGCACAGCCTATATCCAATAATCTCTGTTTTCATTGATTCCCAGTTATCCATCTTTCTGTCCCTCCTTACTTTGAAGCTCTGCCATCTTCCCAGGGTGGCACTCCTGTGGCAGAGCCTGAGACTCTGCCCTGTGGTGGTTCTGGGGACAGATCAGTCTGTCCAGGACAACTCCATGCTCTCACTGGACATTAGAACCAGGCTGGCCCAGGGTGAGGCAACAGGACCTGACTGTGAGATGGTCACAGCTCAGAGAAGCTCAAACCTTGCCTTTAGGCCAAGGCAAGCAAAGCCAAATCCCAAGACCTTCCCTCTCAGGTCAGTCCAAACCCTCTGGCCTTTATCTGGTCATATCTGCAATTCCCTTTGGTGGGGATGACTCTGCTCCATGTGCTGGTGGCACTGCCCTGCTCCAGTTGTGTCACCAGGGCTGGTTTCAGGTGTCTCCCATCAACTCCAGACTTCACTGGTTACGGTGTGTGTGAAATCCTTGCACAGCCAGGCTGTGATGGACAGTGTTGGGATTCTTCCTCAGGTGCTCTGCAGGATTAGATATCAGGAGGGAATTCTTCCCTGTGAGGGTGGTGAGGCCCTGGCACAGGTTGCCCAGAGAAGCTGTGGCTGCCCCATCCCTGGAAGTGCCCAAGGTCAGGTTGGATGGGGCTTGGAGCAGCCTGGGCTGGTGGAAGGTGTCCCTGCCCATGGCAGGGGGTGGAACTGGGTGGTCTTTGAGGTCCCTTCCCACCCAAACCATTCTGTGATTCTATGAAAACACAGGGAATTTTTCCCCTCTGTTTTGTGATGTTAAAATAAAACAACAAAACCAACAGAAAGGAAAAGGAAAGGTGGCTGCTCTGGCTGAGCTTGAAAGGGGTTGGCAGGGGAAGGCTCTGGGAATAACCTGTTTCTCAGAAGTAGCACTGTTATATATCAGCTGTGAAATAACAGATGATGAGCTCCACTGCAGAAATGAGGAACCATGACCTTGTTGCTGCTTCAAACCATGGCAGGATAAAGCTGCAGGTGCTGGGGGGACCCAGAGCTGTCTGCACTTCTGAGGGTGCTTCCAGAATTGGGTGGGGATTACAAGCTATTGGAGCAAAAATCCACCCCCTCCTCATTAATAACTCCAGGCTCATAATCCAAGGGGTTGAATAATAGCTTGCAGATGTCATTTTTCAAGGCTTGCTATGCTTGAATGGCAGAAACACACAAAATTTGCTCTGTTCATTTTCTGGTTCAAGACTTGTAAAATATTTACCACCACAGGCCAATTCCTGGGTGGAAAGCCAGGAACAAGTCTTCAAAACAGCCTTTTCCGGCTGAAATACCAACAGCCAACACACTTCAGTGCCCACCCTGCTGAGCACCTGAATTGCCATGAACATGGAATGAGTGTGTGCACAGCAAGTACAGGAAACTTCAGCCCAAATGTTGAGAGATGAGTTATTAATGACAGTCAGTTCATCTGCTGGGCAACCTCTGCCAGCAGAGCAGGTTCCATCCTGCATGGTGGGGCTGGGAGAGGCAAAGGGTCACATTTCTCATTCCAGACCCTACAGGGGGACATGTTTTCCCAAAACTGTCTTTGGAGCCTTGATCACTTGGTTTAAGACACTGAATCTGTCACGAGCCAGTTGCTCAGAACTTGTTTCAATTCCACGTGTCCCACGTCTGCTGTACTACAGAGCTGGATGGTTGCAGGGCTATAAAACACACTTAAAGTTACTTGAATTTCTTGGTTGTGCCACTTAACCACAGTCTGAGGATTTAAACTGTCACCCAGTAGTGCTTTATGTAGCAGGGTGGTAGTGACTGACTTCATTGATGCAGAGAATAGTCACCAGGCTTAGCTCTTCAGCAGCATCCCAATCAGAGGCACAGCCTTCCCACAGGATGTTTTCTGTGGTAACTAAAAATAGGTATTCACGACAGAGCCATATCGTGGAATAACATAATATACCTGAAATCCAGGAGAGATGCAGTTTCTCTGAGCCAACACATAGAATAAGGCAATCACATTTCATGGGATAAAGCCTGTTCTGGAGGAGCAGTTCAGGAAGGAGATGGATGAGAGTCTTTGTTTCCACCATGAACAGCATTAATGATGGTGCTTCTACAGGGGAGAGGGAGATGAGACCAGAGAAATGGGAAGGATTTACTCTGTGATTCAGAAATGTGCCCCTGAGGCAGGATGGTTTTACTGGGCTGTATCTGCTTGGCCTTCTTGTGCTGAGTTTGCAAATCCTTTGGCAGGAGGACTCTGTGCATGTACAGCTTTAGCCCAGTAAGCCACTGGTCCCTGTGGGACTTCAAGGCCAGGATACAAACAGGAGCAGCAACAGATGAGGCCTCAGCTTTGCCCTCAGTCCTGAGCCTGAGGTTCATCTCATGTTCTTCTCAGGGCCTGAGGGACTTTGCTGCTGGATTTGCCACCAGGTTTTATCCCTGTGGCCCCACTGCTGGTGTGACTGCTGGGGTGTGGAGGGGCAAGTTCATCAGGAGGGGGGAGGAGCAGAGGGACTGTCCAGTCTGACTTGAATCAGGAACAAAGATACAGGAGATATGTTTGAGATGGGGATAAAGGTTCCTGGTTCATCCCCAGCATTTTCATACATTCCTAGTGAAAGGGCTCAGCTTTCCTGGTGCTTTCTGTGCTGTTCAAGGTTTCTTTGAGTTGATGGCTTGTTGGATATGGAGTGATCCTAGAGCTCCACCCACTCCCAGGAGTTGCAGAGAGCAGGAATAAGCACTACTGGACTATGTCAGCTTTCAGTGAAAAGCCTGTTCCCATGGGAAGTTGGTTAATCCTTCCTTTACCACATGTTTGGTGGCTAAAACTTTCTGAATTTCTCATTTGCAGTCAGATCTCACAAAGCAGCAGAATGGATTCAAGATCACCTTGAAAACATTAGAGGACAACTTGCTCTCTCGGCTGTCATCAGCATCTGGGAATTTCCTGGGAGACACAGCCTTGGTGGAGAACTTGGAGATCACTAAACAGACAGCTGCAGAAATCGAGGAGAAGGTACAAAGACAGTGATAGCCTGGAGAAAAGTGTGTGTGTGATGTTATCTTTGAGAATTTCTGGGGGGAATGTCACCTCTGCTCTGCCCATCTCTGCTCCTTCTGCTCAGCAAAGAGAAATGGGTATAAACTACAGTGCTCTCCACTCTGGAGAGCTTCAGGCCATTTGGTGCTTTGCAGCTTTTGTGTGTTAAATGACCTATTTAAGACCAAGTGAAAACATCAGTGTCTGATGTAAAGACAATAAAATTTACACACTGTATCAAGGCAGCTTTAAACAGTGCCAGCCTAATCCTGAGTACATCACACTGCCTCAGCTAAGCTGGATTTTAGTGCTGACCAGGGACTGGCGTCTGGTGAGTTTGTGATCTCGAGTAAATCTGCAGGAACTTGGGCATTTCATACCTTTCCATTCTTTAGAGTATAAATCAGTGTTGGTATGAGCTGTGAGTGTCAGCACTGCCCAGTTCCCCTGGCTGGCTGGCTGGGCTCAACTAGATGCACTGTGGTTTTTCCTGCCACTGAGGGAACTTGGGAATTGTGGTTCTCATGCCAGGATTGTGCCAGGACTCTGGTATGGCCATTCAGCTGCTTCCCTCTGCAGCCACAGTCACAGAATCATTTAGGCTGGAAAAGACCTCCAAGACCACTGAGTCCACCCTGTGCCTGATGCCCACCTTGTCATCCAGCCCAGAGCACTGAGTGTCACGGCCAGTTGTTCCTTAGACATGTCCAGGGGTGGGGACTCCACCACCTCCCATCTTCACAGCCCACACTTGCCCTCCCCCTGCCCACTGGCTGGGGGTGAGTCACCCATGTGATGGGGTTGGGCTGGAACTGCCTTTCACCTCCCTGTGTTGGAGCCTCAGTGACCAAGAAACTAAGAGATCCTCCCTCCACCTTAAAAATCAGAATTCTGGGAGCCATTTGTGGTGCATCAGATGTATTTTACTGTCTGAGGAGGGTTTGCTTGAACCTCCAAAGGAGATGTTGAAGAGATGTTTTGACCTGCCAGCTTGGCATCTCCCTCTTGAATTGGGTGTTCTTGAAGGGCTCCAGCTCCTAAACCAGCTGTGGTTATACAGATGGTCAGTGTGAGCTCTGTACCAACAGGGTTGAGTTTTGGAGTTTGCAGAGCCCTGTCAGAGGTTTGCTGCTCTGTTTTTGGTCTGTATACCAAAAAAAAATGTTCATGCAGCATTTTCCTTCCTATGGAAGTTCCTCTCTGATCTGTCTATGGAAAGCAATTGCCTGCCCCCCCCGGCTTTTATTTGACTGGAATTATGAATCAGCCCAGCTCTGCTCATGGGCACATGCAAAAAGGCTCAGCCCCTGGATGCTGTGGGGTGCTGAGGTGTGGGGATGTTTGCACACAGCAGATTAAGGCTCAGTCTGTGCTGCCTTGGGAAGGCTTGGTGCCCCAGCCAGATATGCTCACACCAGCTCAGGGACAGCCCAGGGGACCCCATGGCCTGTGTTTCAGGGGCTGTGTGATGCCCTGCTGAGCCCTGCTCTGCCACAGAAAGCCAACGAGAGGGACAGAGAGGGACCTTCTGCAGTGACAGGACAAGGGGGAATGGCTTTAACCTGAAAATGAGTAGGCTTAGGTTGGAGATTAGGAAGAAATCCTTCCCTGTGAGGGTGGGGAGGCCCTGGCACAGGTTGCCCAGAGTGGCTGCCCCATCCCTGGAAGTGTCCAAGGCCAGGTTGGATGGGACTTGGATCAGCCTGGGCTAGTGGAAGATGTCCCTTCCCATGGGGGATGGGCTTTAAGGTCCCTTCCAACCCAAACCATTCCATGGTTTTATGATCCCACAGCATGGTTTGCTGAGCTGGCTGGATCAGCTCTGGCTCAGCAGCTCCTGGCCATGTACAAGACATGTCTGTGCACAAACAGAGCCTGAAATAACCCCTGAGGGGCTCGAGGACATCACTTTGTGCTGCTGAAGTGGAATGAAAGAACAAACTGAGACAATGATGGGCTGGTGTTTCTGCCAAAAACGATTTCCATGTGTCCATCACAGCAGCTGCAGCCCTGAGCAGCAAGGTGGGGTGTGTTCAGTGCTGCTGAGGAAAGGCAACAAAGAGCTGGGATGAATGAGCACCTCCCAGCCCTGGGGAAGCTGCCTGAGAGGAGAACTGGGGCTGTCCAGCCCTGTGCTGTTAATGACCTTCAATTAGCAGGAGAAACTCATTGTTGAGAAAAACAGTTCCAGTTAGTGGAGAGCAGGGAATCCAGGGAGGAGTCTGGAGGGGACTCAGGAAAATGGAGGATTGGGCAACTGAATGGGAAATGCAGTTAAATGGGAAGGTTCCAGAGCGGGGGGATGCTGGAGGGGCAGCTCAAGCCTGGCTGCACCGTGTCTTGGGGGCAGGGGCTGCTCCCTGTGGTGCTCATGTGTGGGTTGCCCACTGCTGCCCTGAGGACTTTGTGACCCATGTCCACCTTCCCTGGGCTGCACTCACTGCACAGGGGTGTTCCCACATGAATCCTGTCCTGTGTTTCCCTGCAGGTGCAGGACTTCAAGGTGACGGAAGCCAAGATTAACGAGGCCAGGGAGCACTACAGACCTGCGGCCGCGAGGGCCTCCCTGCTCTACTTCACCATGAACGAGCTCCACAACATCCACCCCATGTACCAGTTCTCCCTGAAGGTGCTGTGCCCTCACAGCTGCTCTCTCTCACTGAGGTTCACAGAATCACACGCTGGTTTGGGTGGGAAGGGACCTTAAAGCTCATCCAGTCCCACCCCCTGCCATGGGCAGGGGCACCTTCCACTGGCCCAGGTTGCTCCAACCATCTAGAAAGAGTTCCAGTTTAATGCTTTAATAAATGGAAGACCTTTTTTTATCACAAGAAAGGTACTTTGGGGGCTGGAGGGTTAAATGAGTTGGAGTCCTAGCCTAGGACTTCTTCCAAACGATTTCGTACCTTGACAAGTGACCTGGAAAAAGGAATTGAGGAGAGACTACAATGTGTTGAGCCTGATCCACAAAGAAGCTTTTCTTTTTTATGTCCACGACTCATTTGTTGGAGTAATTTTATCAGAAAAATGTACAGAATATCTTTTGTGCCTTTTGAAAGATTCATTCCCTACACATCCATAATAGATACAGAGGTTCCTGAGGCTTCACCTTTAATCTGCATCTTCCAGAGTTAGTTTGTTTTATGTTTTCCAGTTAATATTAGCAGTGTGTCTAAATACATGAAAAATTATTGGGTGAAATGTTTTTATCTAATAAATTTTGATGACAGATCATAAAACATTGTGTAAAGATGCACAGAAATGATTTCAGAATACTTGCCACACAGCTGGGAACCCATTATAAATTAGAACACAAAGATTTATGTGCTGCTCTGCAGCATGTTTGAACAGAATTTAAAGAAATGTTAAGCAGGAAAATGCATTCTGCAATTATTAATAATGCATTGGGTATCAATGTTACTTTAATTTGTTGAGGCATCATTTTTCCTTTGTAGAACCCCCAAAATAATGCTGCCAACAAAGTCAGGCCTTGGCCAGTCTGTGCCATCCATGGTTATTTCCTTTAGCTGGGCCCAGCTTACAGAGCCTTTGCATTGCTAAGCAGGACTTGGGGTTTATTTTCTTTTCCATTTTCTTTTTCCAGTTGCATTTGATAATTTGCAAATGTTTTTTCTTTGGATGGCTCTGAAAGTTTTATGTCTTTTCTCATTCAAATCAGAAATGTTGTTGCAAGAATCTTTATTCTCTTATATAAGAGGGTTGTTCTCGATGCAGGTCCCCATCCCCAGGGGACTTCACTGGCTGCTCCATCCCACCAGTGCTGCTCCCTGCTCTTCTCAGCCAGTCCTTGGCTGGATCCAGACAGTAAAGTGCTCATGAGACTTCTTGAAATTGTTATTATTTAGAGCAATTGCTTTTCTCTGAGTTGAAACATTTGCACAGTGGGAGTTGTGTTCTCCTCCTCTGCTCCACTGTTGTGACATCCCACATGGAATATTGTGTCCAGCTGTGGGGTCCCCAGCACAGCAAAGATGTGGATCTGTTAGAGCAGGTCCAGAGGAGGCCACAGAGATGATCACGGGGCTGGAGCCCCTCTGCTCTGGAGCCAGGCTGGGAGAGCTGGGGGTGTTCAGCTGGAGAAGAGAAGGCTCCACAGAGACCTTAGAGCCCCTTCCAGTGCCCAAAGGGGCTCCAAGAGAGCTGGAGAGGGACTGGGGACAAGGGCCTGGAGGGACAGAACAAGGCGGAATGGCTTCCCACTGCCAGAGGGCAGATTCAGGTGGGATATTGGGAAGAAGTCCTTCCCTGTGAGGGTGGTGGGGCCCTGGCACAGGTTGCCCAGAGAAGCTGTGGCTGCCCCATCCCTGGGAGTGTCCAAGGCCAGGTTGGACGGGGCTTGGAGCAACCTGGGCTGGTGGAAGGTGTCCCTGCCCATGGCAGGGGGTGGGACTGGATAAGCTTTTAGGTCCCTTTCAACCCAAACCAGTGTGTGATTCCATGTGTCCTCTGGGATCTCCACTCTCTGCTGGCTCAACATTTGCAGAGCAAGTGTCCCATGTCCTCCCTGTGGGAGCACATTGGTAAGAGATCATTTCTTGTATTCCCAGTGTCTGAGTTCCCTCTGCCTGTCTCTGTGCTGCTCCTTTGGGCTCTGGAGAGCTCAGTGTCACAGGGGATGTCACCACTGCCAGACTCTGTGTTCCTGAAGAGCAGCTACAGGCAGATGCAGGGGCTGGTCTCTAGATGTTCCAGGTGGCCCTAGAGATTGGCATCTCTCACTGTGGCAGTTCAGGGGGTACCATGCAAAGGGGATCTCAGAGTCACATGTCCCACTGTGTCCCCCCCCCAGGCATTCCAGAAGGTGTTCCAGAGAGCCATGGAGAGGGCGGCTCCCGCCGAGGGGCTCACGGAGCGCGTGAGGAGCCTCAGCGACAGCATCACCTTCTGCGTGTGCCAGTGCACGGCCCGGGGGCTGTTCGAGGGGGACAGGCTGACCTACACTGCCCAGCTCACCTTCCAGGTAACACCACCAGGGGTGGCACTCTGTGAGCAAGGTTCAGACTCCCACAATCCCTGAGGCTGGAAAAGCCCTCCCAGCCCATGGAGTCCCCCCTGTGCCCGATGCCCACCTTGTCCCCCAGCCCAGAGCACTGAGTGCCACGGCCAGGCCTTCCTGGGACACCTCCAGGGCTGGGCACTCCAAACCTCCCTGGGCAGCCCCTGCCAAGGCCTCACCACCCTTTCCAGGAAGAAATTCCTCCTGACCCTCCCCTGGCACAGCTGGAGGCCGTTTCCTCTCCTCCTGTCCCTTGTTCCCTGGGAGCAGAGCCCGACCCCCCCCCGGCTCCCCTCTCCTGTCAGGGAGTTGCAGAGCCAGAAGGTCCCCCCTGAACCTCCTTTTCTCCAGGCTGAGCCCCCCAGCTCCCTCAGCTGCTCCTCATAGGACTGACTCTCACCAATAACAGGCACAGATGCTGAGTTGGATTTGAACTGTGATGGCAAAGGTTGTTTGAGACAGTAATACCTGCTGGCAGGACCTGGAAAACAGGGCAAAGCAAACTGGCCTGGAAGGGTTTATTGCTTTTATCCTGAAGAAATTCTTCCTACACAGCTGCTCTACCATGTCCAGTATTTTGTATAAATTTTAGTCCATGATCTGAGCAAGGAGATGTTTGTATATCTAATCAATAAATAGTGCTTGGAACGATGTTGTGAAGTTGATATGAAGTTTGTGCAGTGAATGACTGTGGAAATGCCCTGACATGTGGAATCACAGACTAAATAAGTTTGGAAAATACCTCCAAGAATGCAGATCTGAACCGAGATCAACTGCTGAAACACTGCAGGGCTGGTTAACCTTGATCCAGGGATGGTCAAGACTTCTTTTAATTCTACATAACAAAATACTTTATGTAAAAGGGAAAGTGTATATGTGAAAAAAATGGACTCTAACAGGATATTTTGTTAATAAATTGTGTGTAAAAAGTCAGGTTATATTTTGCAATGTCAGCCATAATTCTGACCCACGGGACACGTACATTTTTTAGCATATATCTCTAAATAAAGTGTTTCAGTAGCACACATGGTGCTTGTAACTACAATAAACACTGAAAATAATTAATGAGTCCCTTTATGTGTCAGGAAAAGCAGCAGCCCCAGTGTCAGTGTGTGGAGGCACTTGGGTGATGGGCACAGGTGCTCCCATAGAAAAAACCAGTTGGTTCTTTAGCTGAGTCCCTCGTGCCCTCAGTGGCAGGAGAGGTGCCAGGCACACCTTAAGTGCCACTGCCCTTTTGACATCATTGGGATACAAACCAGGATCTGTGGCAAGGAAACCACACACTCCCTGCACTAGTTTTCCCTCCTCCCAGAACTGGTGTTTGGAGGGTTTTTTTGGGAGTCTGGGATTTCAGAATTCTGGCATTGCACCTGGAGCAGTGGCCCCAGCTGGGCTTTCCAGAATGACCTAAACCATGGCTCTGGCAGTCTTACTCCATTTATTCCTGAAAGTCACCTGAAAGTACTAAAAACATTGGAATGTCCCAGGTGCTCTTCAGTGTTTGAGACCTCATGGACCTGCTTATTCTCTTGCTGCAGGAGCCATGAGGGTGGTGAGGATTTTGGTTTGGGTTTTATTGTTGTTGCTGTTTGTTTGTTGTTTATTTTTCCCAGCACTCTCAGTGTGTCTCCACTTGGTTTATAAATTGAACAAGACAGTGAGAGATGGCCAACCCCCTGGTGGCATTCCCTAAGGATGCTCTGGTTCCTCTCCAGGAATTTCTCTACTCTCCAGCTGTGGATCCCAGCCCAGGGACCCGCAGCACACCCTGGCAGGGACTGCTCCTCAGGGTGCTCCCATCCACCTGGATCATAGCACTTGCCACGTAGTTTTCCCAGCTTTGTTCCTCTTCTGTTGCCAATCTCTATCCTCATTCCTGTTCCTGTTTTGGGGAGACCCCAAGCACCTACATGGTATGTCCATCACACCTCTCCAACATGGGGCTCTGAGTACATTTTAGCCACACATTTGGCAGGTACCTGGTTTGAATAATTAATCTGCTGGATTCTATTGCTGCTCAAGGATGTCTTGTCTGTTTGGAATTACAGATACTCCTGATGAATAAAGAAATCAACCCAGCAGAGCTGGATTTCCTGCTGAGATACCCAGCACAGCCTGGAGTCATGAGCCCTGTGGAGTTCCTGTCTGACCATTCCTGGGGAGGAATCAAGGTACCTGAACCATGGGAAATCACCACCCCTTACCTCCTCTAAAAGCCTTTCTGCCCTTCAGGTGGGTTCTTGTGGCACTTGGTAAACAAAGTTCTGACCATACATGAGGAGAAAGGCCACAGACACAGAGAGTTCTGCAGGTACTGCCTGGGGGGGCTCCTCTAGAATGAGAGCACCCTCTGTGGTTTGTGGTTATGGTTTGTAAAGGACATGGAGATGCCACAGTAGTTTTTAAGGTTGATAAGACCATCTGCAGAGCTGTGCTGGGGTGGGAGAGCTCCCAGATCTGCAAGAAAACACTGCTGTGGCAGTAAGCAGGTCCAACACCTGCCATGGATTTGGAGCGAGAGGGGAGGAAGAGCATCCCAAGGAGACGTGAGTTATCCCATCTCTGCTCCTGTTTATCAGCAGGTGTGAATTGTGCTGGGTTTGGACCTGGTTCAGCAGGGTGGGATTTGTTTTCTGGAAGCAGTTAAAATATTCTCCAAGTTTTGCATGTTCATTCACACCTTGCTGGAGCTGAGGTTGTGTCTCTTGTTTGATTGTGGCTTCTGATCAGTGTTTGGCACCTGGGCTGATTTAAGGATCAGTTTTATTTACATTGTGCTGCCTTTGTGGGATATTTTCCCTGTGCTGTGAAGTAGGGAGTGAAGACATCTCAGTTTCATTGGGATAGTTCCCAAATTTTTGCATGGGACATTGTTTTTTCCCTTTCTCTCCCTCCCACCATTCTGCATAGAGGATGTATGTGGTTCCTGCAGGATGACCAAGCAGAAAATCTGCATCCAGGCCCAAGACATGTCTGAAATTCTTTGCCTGTTTATGTTGTTTCTTGAGGCTCTCCAGAGTCTTGCAGGAGCCCTGGCATAAGGTGCCACATGCCCTTCTAGGCAAACCTGTGCAGGGCTGGGCTTAACTGGGCAAACACTGTCCTTCAGGTAACACAGAGTTTGGCTGCACACTGAAGCTCAAGAGTCAAATAAAGTTGATATTTCTAACACAGGTGACCCATAGTGATTCCACATGGAACAATTCCTGGCTGCCCTGACCAGGAGTTATCATCCCTGTCTCATCACTGGCACTGGGGACACGGCCTCTGCCTCATTCTGTCTGACCTACCTCATATTAAATGTCACAGTCACATTTTCAACCATAAAATAAGCTTGGAACTTCTCACTGAACTAGCTCTGTTCAGCCTCTAAAAGGCATATTTCCATAATAATGAAGGAATTAAAAAAAATCCTACACCCTTTCCTTAATCATCTTTTGTTCAGACAGCAGCAGCTTTACTTTTGTTCCTTCTTCGAAGACAAATTAAATGGACATTTAGGGTCAATGCACATAATCAGGAAGACTCAGCCATCAAGCCCCTGAAATACAGGCTTTGCAACAGCATCTTGTGTCTTTGGGCTGTGTGGACTGAAGATGTACATCCATATTATTGCTTGAAATCATGGGTTTTCTCAACTCTACTCTGTCCCTGCCTATGTTCAGCCTGGGAATACAGGGGGTGAATGGAGCATTTCAGTTCTCTGGGCCCCTCTGGGTTGGATTTCTGCACTGCTTTGGAGGTTCTGCGCAGCAAAGCTTCTCTCTACTTCAGTCCTTGGAGTTTCCTCTGGAATGTGAACTTCCTTCCACAATGGGTTTTGAAGATTTCAGGCTCTGACTCTCATTTTGGAGATCCTTTAATGCATCTTAGGAAACAAATATGTTTTTTGGCACTGAGGACATGGTTTAGTGGTGGTGCTGAGTTGATGATGGTTGGACTTGGTGATCTTAGAGGTCTTTTCCAACCTTAATGATTCTGTGATTCTCTATTACACTTGTAGTGCCCCAGGGTGCCTTTGCCTCCTGCCCTCAGGTGGTACATTCTCCAAGCAAACACCCTCTGGGTTTACAGTGAGTATTCTTTGTGAGGTGCCCCCTCCTGTGCTGCCAGTCCTGTTCAGGGAGGGTGAAATGGCCTTTTGTGTTCCCCTTGTGCTTCACCATGATTTTTGCCACTGCCTCACTGCTGTGCTGAAGTTGGTCCAGTGCCAGCTCAGGGGCATCTACACCAGAAGGAATAGTCATTAAATAATTATTAATAGTCATATATTCCCAGTCATTCATTCCTCAGGATTTATTGTTGTATCACTCCTGCCCAGAGGGGCAGCTCCATCTCTGCTCTGTGTGACCAGTGACAGGACCTGAGGCAATGGCTGGAGCTGTGTCAGGGCAGGCTCAGGTTGGATCTCAGCCAAAGGTTCTTCCCCCAGGGGCTGGTTGGGCACTGCCCAGGCTCCCCAGGGCAGTGGGCACAGCCCCAAGGCTGCCAGAGCTGCAGGATTTGGACAATGCTTTCAAGGACAGGGTGGGATTGTTGGGGAGTCTGTGCAGGGCCAGGAGTTCGACTGGATGATCCTTGTGGGTCCCTTCCAGCTCAGAATATTCCATGATTCTGTGATACCTGACACACCCAGGAGAAGAGGCCCTCTGTGCCCAGAGTGCCTGAGCACATCCCCATTGTGGGACCAGCAGGGAGCTGTTCCTCAGAGCTCAGACTGTTATCACTGAACAAGGGCTTCATCCCTTCCATCAGCTGTTCCCCAGCCCCATCCCCACAGCAGCCTGCCCTCCATCCCCCCTGGCCATCTCAAACTGACAGTGGGGGGTATTTATCAGGTGGTCATTTCATGGAAGGCAGGAGGGCTCTGCAGAGGGACCTGGCCAGGCTGGAGAGATGGGAAGGATCCAACAGGGTGAGGTTCAACAAGGCCACAGGCCGGGTCCTGCACTTTGGCCACAACAACCCCCGGCAGCCCCACGGGCTGGGACAGAGTGGGGGGACAGAAAGGGACCTGGGGGGACTGACTGACAGCAGCTGAACAGGAGCCAGGGGGGGCCAGGGGGGCAAGAAAGACAATGGATCCTGGCCTGGCTCAGGAACAGTGTGGCAGCAGGAGCAGGGCAGGGATTCTGCCCCTGGACTGGGCACTGCTGAGGCCTCACCTCGAGTGCTGTGTCCAGCTCTGGGCCCTCAGCTCAGGAAGGACATGGAGGGGCTGGAGCAGGTCCAGAGAAGGGCAACGAGGCTGGGGAAGGGACTGGAGCACAAGTGCTGTGAGGAGCAGCTGAGGGAGCTGGGGGGGCTCAGCCTGGAGAGGAGGAGGCTCAGGGGAGACCTTCTCACTCTGCAACTCCCTGACAGGAGGGGGGAGCCAGGGGGGGTCGGGCTCTGCTCCCAGGAACCAGCAGTAGGACAAGAGGGCACAGCCTTGAGCTGCACCAGGGCAGGTTTAGGTTGGACATTGGGAAGAAGTTCTTCCCAGAGAGAGGGATCAGCCCTTGGAATGGGCTGCCCAGGGAGGGGGTGCAGTCCCCATCCCTGGAGGTGTTTGAGCAGAGCCTGGATGTGGCATCAGTGCCATGGTCTGGGTGACAAGGTGGGGTTGGGTCATGGGTTGGACTGGATGATCTCAGAGGTCTTTTCCAACCTGGTTGGTTCTGTGATTCTCTTGGGGGAGTACGTGGGGGCTTATTCCAAGGTGGGCAGGAATTGACGGGGGGCTGTCACCTCAAGTCCCTTCCCAGGTGATTTTCTTTGAGATGAGCCCTTCCCACTCAGCTTCCTCATCCCCACTGAGTCTTTGGGGTTTGTGATTGAGATGGAAACTGTGTGATGCCCAGAAATGCTTCTCTGCATTTCCCCTTCTGCTGAACTTTGACAGGACAGGATGGAAGGGTGTCTCCAGCCCCAGCCTGCCTGGCCCCATGAGCTGCACAGCTCCAAGAGCTGCGTCACTTGCCAATGATCTGCACTAATTTTATGCATTTCGAGATTTTCAGATGGTGAATTCTACATTCTCAGATACTGAATACCCTTCAGATTGTCTCTTGTGATGGTCATAGTATAGATTTTGTTACAAATAATATGGTTGGTGTCAACTTTATTAGTGTTTATGTTCTGTTATGTCTGTTGGTTTATTAGCCTTTGAGTTTTTGACAATTCTAGTTACTTGAGGCATGGGTTTAGTACAATCACATTTTGTCACAGGCTGCTACAATTAGGTTAATTAGTCATGGCTTCTACACAGCTTATTAGCAGGCTAAAATCTCCTTTTCTTTCATCAAGGAGATTAAGTGCTATAATAAATTGTTTCTTCAACAAAGCTTGAGCAAAGTACATTTCAGATTCATATTTCAAATTCAAAATGAAATTTAGCATTCTGCTAATTTTTCACAGAAACACTGAAAATGCTCCAGCCCAAAGGCCTCTCCATGCCAGGGGGTTCTGGCCAAGATAGTGCCAAAAGAAATCAATATTGATATTTGTGGCTCATTCTGAGCCTCCCATTTTGGGCACATTAACTTCAAAGGGAACCTCATTAAATGTTCAGGGCTCTGGGCATGCAAGTGGCCTTGTCTGACTTGCTTATTATTTATTGTTTTTCGTTGATTAATTATATATATAGGCCAACAGTTCTGCTGCTGTTTTCAGCTTGTGGTGCTGGAGCATCTGACACATGTTTATGATTTAGTTTTCCAGCTTTTTTTTTAAGTTTAGTCTGAAGTTTCACAGAGCATTTTTTTATGTGCAGGGAAGTTCAATATTTAGCCGTGAATGAAGAACCCCACGGATCTGTCCAGAAGGTTTGTAAGGAAAGGCAACAGCTTTGATTAGATGTGCTGATAGACTTGGGGGAAAACAGTTACATTTCAGGCTCTTTGATGCTTCTTTAAGCCTGAACAGGAATTGAATTCGAGCTGTACAGGTTGAGAGCAGCTGCTCTGGGCTTGGCTTCATTGTGTTCATCAGTCTGGGTGTTTGGAGGAAATGGTGCCTGGGGAGTCCCTGTGGAGGCAAATCAGCTGCTCTGGAGTAGGGGAGGTGTTGGCAAAGGGCACAGCCATTAACATCGTGCAGATACTGCCTCTGAGTCAGGCAGGGTCAGTTAAGAGCAGGGAGGGTCACAGTCCTGCCATTTAGTGAGAGTAGTGCCTCTGCCAGTCCCTGCCTTCAGTGCTCAATAGAGTTGGTCTTTCCACTGCTAAGGGCTGTCATTTCAGGTCCTTAGCAGTGATCTCTGGAGAAGGCAAAAGTGTTCTTTTACTCTAAATGAGGTTTTCTGTCTCTTTTCAATTTCCTTTATTACAGCCTGTTGTGCCTCCCTCCCCCTCTGTGTTCCCAGTGCCTGGCTTGAAAGCTTTTATTTCTGTTGGTACTGCTGAAAACATCTTTTGTATTCATGCAAGGTTATCCCTGTCTCCTGACTTGCCTGGTTGTTTTCTTACCAGTAAATATGTGGACACACGTTAGACCACAGAGATGTTGCTGCTGGAACTGCCCAGGCCCTCAGGCCACAGCCATGTGCAAATGGCCATTTAAATATTCTCATTTGTGACTGAATTAACACAGAATCCATGTAGATATTGGCCTCTGGAGGGTTTTTCCTTTTTTTTTTTTTTTCTCCTTTCCCTCACTGGAAGGTCTCCAGTCTCATCAGATGAAGGTGTTGATATCTAGATGGGAGCTGAGTATTCTCTGAATTGATGTCCTGTGATCTCCTCACCCCTGGGTGCAGTCCAGGCTGCCTGTTGAGCCTGTTATCCCCAGGTCTAGAACAGCTCCTGCCATTGTTCTGATCTGAGCGTGGATATAGAAATTACATCAGTGGGGTTAGAGTTGTTTGGTATTCCAGACTATGTCCAGACCAGCAAGTGAAAGGGTCAGCAGTGGTTTCCTGGCCCTGGCAGCACGTGAATCCACACAGCCCTCACCTCCCAAACCAGAGTGACCTCATCTACTGTTTCCTGTGGGCAGCCCCTGCAGTGTCCCACCCCTGGGCTGTGTCCAGATATTTCCTGACAGCAGGAGAGTTCCCCAAAGTCAAATGTGAGCCAGCAAGATACCAGCAAATTGTGCGGCTCCTGGTGAGCTCATGCCTGGACATCTTCTGTAGCCACAGACCCAGGGGCAGATCAGCAGGTGATAGAACAGTGTGTGTCCTCCTCTCCCTGTACAGGTGTGCTGGTCTGAGACTCCTTCTCCCCAGAGTCTGAGACAGCCTAACTCAGGAACAGCTTTGTGGATGCATGACCATGGTTTAGTCCTGAACTAACACCCTGTGCCCATCAGTGGGGGTTGTTGGCTCAGGCAAAGCCTCACACAAGGCACAATCACATCTGTTCAGACCAGGCTTGTGTCTCAAGGGGTTCAGCAGAGCTGAACTTTTTATGTACCTGGGAAAGACCATCTGAACACACCCAGAGAGGAAGAGGGCTCATCCTGGACTTCACCACTATGGATAAGTCCAGTGGCTGTGCCCTCGTGGTCTTAATTGGTGTGGTTGCTCTGGACAAACCCAGTCTTTTTGAGAAGTGAGGGTTTTTCTCTGGCCACACAGACTAGCTGGGGGTGGGATGAATCAAACAATCACAGAATATTCTGAGCTGGAAGGGACTCACAAGGATCGTGGAGTCCAGCTCTTCAGTGACTGGCCCATACAGGGACTGAACGTGCCACAAGTGGCTGCAGGATCACAGAATCACAGAACCAACCAGGTTGGAAAAGACCTCTGAGATCATCCGGTCCAACCCATGACCCAACCCCACCTTGTCACCCAGACCATGGCACTGATGCCACATCCAGGCTCTGCTCAAACCCCTCCAGGGACGGGGACTGCACCCCCTCCCTGGGCAGCCCATTCCAAGGGCTGATCCCTCTCTCTGGGAAGAACTTCCCAATGTCCAACCTAAACCTGCCCTGGTGCAGCTCAAGGCTGTGCCCTCTTGTCCTACTGCTGGTTCCTGGGACAAGAGCCCGACCCCCCCCGGCTCCCCCCTCCTGTCAGGGAGTTGCAGAGAGTGAGAAGGTCTCCCCTGAGCCTCCTCCTCTCCAGGCTGAGCCCCCCCAGCTCCCTCAGCTGCTCCTCACAGCACTTGTGCTCCAGTCCCTTCCCCAACCTGAGGCAAAGCTGATCCAGAATCCCTCAGTGGGATTCCCAGTGCCCCCAGTGACCCCTGCTGTCAGGTTCTCCCATGCTCCAGCTCCCTCCATGCCCTGGGGAGCTCTGTCCATGTTACCCTGTGCCTCCTGCAGCTCCCTGATCCCTGGGGGTGCCTGTGGCTGTCACTGTGCCAGGCTGTTCCCGTGGGCTGGGCACAGGCAGTGCTGGAGCTCCTTGCTTTGGATACATATTTCCAGCCTGATTTTCTTTGTGCCATTTCCTTCAGCTCCTCTTCCTTGCTGGTGCAGATGGGTCCTGTAGGATAAGTGCAGCAAGTTAATACCCAGCAAGAACACACCTGGCCAGCTCGGATTGCTCCTTCATCCCAATCACTTCCCTCATATTTTCTGAAGAGGAAGAATTTTCATTATGTAGATATGAAAACGCTGCTGAAAGGGCATTGTTTAATAAATGTGATGTGGAATAATGAGCCTTAAGCACTGAATTCAGCTCTTGAGGAGGAGAACAGCACTAGACAAAGTCGTATATTAACTCCATATTTATAATCCTGCAGAATGCAGATGATAGGATTGCGTGTGTGGCTTAGGAGATAAAACACCCAATCAGATATTTTGCTCTTAAGAAAACAGGATTTTTTGGACAAAAGAGCAGAAATCTCTCTTCTAACTTTCACTTTTTGTACTTTTTTGATGCAGGAATTTTTCATTCTTTTCCAAGATTCACTGGGACACAATGTGCTGCACACATTGTGCTCTCTGTGCACAAGCAACAGCCTTTGATCAGGCTGGTCAGACAGCAAAGGCTTCACTCACAGCTTCCCTTCCACATTCAGAATTATTAGTATGCCAGAAAATCATAGTCTTAATTAAATATCTTCCATTAACTCCCTGCTTCAGATGTACAGCCTTTTAGTGCATCTCTGATAGAAAACATTGATTGTGACACTTCAATGGACACTTATCTGCTCTCATCTAGAAGTTTCCTAAGGACATTCTTCTGTCCTCTGTATCAAGTCTCAGAGAAATATTCCCAGTGTCTCACAGAAACGCTACTTAAGAACGTTCTGCCTTTCCCCCCCCCCCCCCTTTTTAACCTTCTGGCAAACGATCTGATGCTTATCTGAAATACAGCAGAGTGGGATCACATCAAATATTTAGAGACACACTTTGGTGGTTTGATTGCAGAGTGGAAACTGAATTTTCCTGGATGCCTCTCCAGCCTCTGCCTTTCACTCTCAAGGCCCCCTGACACAAAGCCTGCTGTCAGCTGGGAATGTTGGATATAAAGGTTTTTTCATCCTCTGAATGGAAGAAAAGGGAAGGAATGGCTTCATCCTGCCCGTGGGTCACAACCACCCCCTGCAGCTCCAGGCTTGGGGCAGAGCAGCTGGAAAGCTGCTGGTGGGAAAGGCCCTGGGGGTGCTGGTGACAGTGGCTGGACATGAGCCCAGGTGAGCCCAGGGGGGCAAGAGGCCAATGGCCCCTGGGCTGTGCCAGCCATGGTGTGTCACAGCCCCAGGGCAGGGACTGTCCCTGTGCTGGCACTGCTGGGGCACCTCCAGTGCTGGGGCAGCTCTGGGCCCTCAGACAAGAGAGACATTGAGGGGCTGGAGCGTGTGCAGGGAAGGGAACGGAGCTGGGAAGGGGCTGGAGCAGCAGGAGCAGCTGAGGGAGCTGGGGGGGCTCAGCCTGGAGCAAAGGAGGCTCAGGGGAGACCTTCTGGCTCTGTAACCCCCTGACAGGAGGGGGGAGCCAGGGGGAGTTGGACTCTGCTCCCAGGGAACAAGGGACAGGATGAGAGAACATGACCTGAAGTTGCACCAGGGGAGGTTTAGATTGAATATTGGGAAAATTTCTTCCTATAAAGGATGGTCAGGCCTTGGAAGTGGCTGCCCAGGGAGGTGGTGGAGTCCCCATCCCTGGAGGGATTTAAAAGCCATGTGGATGTGGCACTCAAGGACATGGTGGTGCTGGTCATTTAGGGGTCATTTCTAACCTAAACAGTTCTCTGACTCTGTGGTAAAGGGCCTGTTGGAGCTCCTCATGGCTTTAGTGTAGCAGAGCCCAGAACTGAGTCCTTTCCCTGGCAGTGGTGGTTTCCTCAAACAGCTGTGAGGGTTGCAGACTTCAACTGGGAACCATCTCTGGAATCCTTATGGTAACACCGAGGTCTTCCTGTGTTGGGGCACATGAGTTGGCCTTTCATAGAGGCTCCCATGGTCTGTGTATCATTCCCACTGTGTGATCACAGTGCATCAGGACCACAGGACCTGAACAGGAGCCCTGGGCTTTGCCCTTCACTCTGAGCTGGCCAAGCCTCTGCTGCAGCCTGGTCTAATCTTTGAGTGCTGCATTCTAAGAAAGATGTGGGCCTTCCAGGGACAGGATAGAGGGGAGCAGTGAGAAGTGTCAGACAGCTGAAAATGTGACTGTGAGGAGAGAGTGAGAATAGAATGTCTGAGGGCGTAAAGATTGAGGGGACAGGAGAGTACCATCTTCCAACAGCATCCTGAGGAGGAGAGAAAGCAGTTTGGTTTCTCTATCAGTAAAAGGTAGAGCATAAAGTCCATCTCAAAGTACCACGGGAAAGACTCCCAGCAGACAGGTGGGAAGTCTCTGTGACACAGTGAGGGGCTGGCACAGGTTGCTGCAGCTTCCATTCCTGAGGTTGTTTGAGCAGGTCTGTGACCACGTGAGGGGAGGATGGCAGGGCTGGGGGCACCAGCTCTCAAAGAAGCAGCTCTGCACCTTATTCCCTCTCCTAATCTGGTTGACTATTCCTGAGGCCGGTTCTGCTGCAGTGCCACCATGAAACTTTGGATGAGACCATGGCCGTGAAGAGCTGTGAGGAGCCTCCTCAAGGGACAAGTCCATGTGTGATTTTATATCAGGACACAGAACCTTGAGAGCTTTCCAGCAGGTGACATGTGGAACAGATACTTGAGTTGAGTTCTTCTGGACCATGAGACATATTTTGATTTTCAGTTTTGCTGTTCGTTGGTGATGACCCAGCTGGGACTTATGACAGCCAAATCCAGGGAAGTTTTCAGGAATACACAAGTACCACCTTTCAGTGTCATTGGAGATCCATGTCCAGCTTCTGGTTCTGGTTGTGTATCCCCAGTTTGCTGAGGAGCATGGAAGAGTGAAGAGGAAAGATGGAGGCTTGGGGAGAACAGCCTGACTTTGCAAGGCCAACTCTCGAACCCACTTGAACAACCTTTGCAGGGAAAAGAAAATGTGGGGAAAATGCCAACATGAACCTGGCTGGGAATCATCTCAGGTAAAATGAGGCAAATTTGGTGAGTGGTTATAAACAACTAGAATACAAAGATTATGACTAAATCTCATTTCTGTCCCTGACCTTTCCTGTACTGGCAGGAGGGAACTGAAGCCATTGTTTTCTGATTTATGATATAGATTTTGCTGGAAATTTTCCAAGGAAAGGTAGTGAGATCCAACCCATCACTCCTGAGACTGTTTCTGGTGTCCAGCCACAGGGTGTGTGCATGTTGTGATGCTCTAGGAAGGATCCTGCAGATAAACGGGGTGTTTTTGTATACAGTGCCATGTTGTGGCACTACATACCTTTGAACCCCAGTAGAATTCAGAAGCAGCAAGGAGGAGTTCAAAGGGAGACAGGGGCATTCAGTGCCATGAGCTTGTCAGTCAACTTTTATGAGAGAAATGAGGAGGGTCAAAATAAAATTTTTACATTGAGAGGTGATTGACGTTTGACAAATCCATCAAATCTTTATTTTCACCTTTGGTGGAGATTTTTCTTATGAGTTAAATTATTCAGGTGGTGCAGCTAAACAGAAAATAACACCTTCAGTGAATGAATAATACAACCCAAAACCTAGGATGGGAGAGATGGCAAATAATCCATCACCTGCTACATTAATCCTTCTAGTTAACAGTAGTATTCAAATGGAGCAATTCATCTGCCTGTATGTCTCCTTCCTGAATGATCTAATCTATCAATGGAAGCCAGGTGCAGGTCTGGCTTCCCATTCCTCCAGGAGCTGTCACTCTCCAGCTGTGGGGATGCTGGTTTTCCTAGAGACTTTTGGTCCAGCTGCAGAAAATGAAGGAAAGAAGTTATGAATATTCACAGGAACCTTTATTAGCAGTGCAAATAGACAGTGTGAAACCTTTTACAAAGTGTTTGGGAGATCATAGAATCACAGAGTCTTTAAGGTTGGAAAAGACCTCCAAGATCATCAAGTCCAACCTGTGACCAACAGCCACATGGCCACTAAACCATATAACAAAGTGCCACATCCACTCATTTTTTGAACACCTCCGGGGATAGTGACTCCACCACCTCCCTGGGCAGGCCCTTCCAGTGCTTAACCACTCTTCCAGTAGAGAAATTTTTCTTAATATCCAACCTGAACCTCACCTGGCACAACTTGAGGCCATTTCCCCCTCTCCTATCACTGGTTGCCTGGGAGAAGACATCAACCCCACCTCCCCACAACCTCCTCTCAGATTGCTGTGCAGGAGATTGTCCCCAAGCCTCTGACATTGTTGCAGCTGCTCTGCTTTAACCCTGGGGCAAAAGTTCACCCAAGAGCTGCTTCAAACTCCTCAAGCCCATGGACTCCTCAAGCTGCAGGGCTGGGCTGTGGTGGGACCTTCCCACACGTGCCTGGGAGCTGTGTCACTCTGGTTGGGGAAGCTCTGGAACACACAGCCAAGCCATGGGGACATGGCAGAGCTCAGGTGCTTTGTGTTACTGGGGTGATTACAGAATCACAAAATCAATCAGGTTGGAAAAGACCTCTGAGATCATCCAGTCCAACCCATGACCCAACCCCACCTTGTCACCCAGACCATGGCTCTGCTCAAACCCCTCCAGGGACGGGGACTGCACCCCCTCCCTGGGCAGCCCATTCCAATGGCTGATCCTGGCTTTTCAAGAGCTGGTCTATCCCTGTCATGGGAGGGAGTGAGGGCCTTTAGACAAAGTTTATTAAAGCCCTGCTGTTTAGTCATGAGGTGCAGAAAGGATCGTCTTCTCAGAGAGGAGCCTGGGGGTGGCTGAGTCCAATCTGAGCCCCAGATTTTGTCAACCATTTAATTTTATTTAATCATTTTGTCCCACAGGCTTTAATGATGGCAAACTGAGAACATTGATATAAAATGAATCATTTATTATTACAGATGATCAGAGAAAAGATCTTAATCGGAATTATTTATTACACAATATAAAAGTTAAAACTACCAGTAGTATAGTGTAAGATAGGACAGTCCACTACACTGAAGTGACTGCAATCTCACAACAGCTACAGGATGGACAAGGGATCAGACCCAGCCAGCACGGGTTTGGGAGGGGCAGGTCCTGTCTGACCAACCTGATCTCCTTTTATGATCAGGTGGCCCGCCTGGTGGATGAGGGGAAGGCTGTGGATGTCTGTCTGGACTTCAGCAAAGCCTTGGACACTGTCTCCCGTGGCACATCCCTGGAAAAGGCTTAGACAGGGGCACTCTGTGCTGGGTTAGGGACTGGCTGGAGGGCCGGGCCCAGAGAGTGCTGGGGAATGGAGCTACATCCAGTTGGGATCTGGTCACCAGTGGTGTCCCCAGGGATCAGTGTTGGGCCCAGTCCTGTTTAATATCTTTGTTGATGATCAGGGAATTGAGTCCACCATCAGCAAATTTGCAAATGACACTAATTTGGGAGGGAGTGTCAATCAGCTGGAAGGCAGGAGGGCTCTGCAGAGGGACCTGGACAGGCTGGAGAGTTGGGCTGATTCCAAGGGGATGAGGTTCAACCAGACCAAGTGCCGGGTCCTGCACTTTGGCCACAGCAACCCCCTGCAGCCCCATGGGCTGGGGACAGAGTGGCTGGAGAGCAGCCAGGCAGGAAGGGAGCTGGGAGTGTGGATTGACAGAAGCTGAACAGGAGCCAGAGTGTGCCCAGGTGGCCAAGAGGGCCAATGGATCCTGGCCTGGACCAGGAACAGTGTGACAGCAGGGCCAGGGAAGTGATTCTTGCTGTGGACTCAGCGCTGGTGAGGCCACCCCTGGAGTGCTGTGTCCAGTCTGGGCCCTCAGTTCAGGAAGGACATGGAGGGGCTGGAGCAGGTCCAGAGAAGGGCAACGAGGCTGGGGAAGGGACTGGAGCACAAGTGCTGTGAGGAGCAGCTGAGGGAGCTGGGGGGGCTCAGCCTGCAGAAGAGGAGGCTCAGGGGAGACCTTCTCACTCTCTGCAACTCCCTGACAGGAGGGAGCAGCTGGGAGGGTTGGGCTCTTGTCCCAGGAAGCAGCAGTAGGACAAGAGGGCATGGTCTTCAGCTGTGCCAGGGGAGGTTTAGGTTGGATATTAGGAAAAAATTTTTTCCAGAGAGTGATCAGCCCTTGGAATGGGCTGCCCAGGCAGGGGGTGGAGTCACCGTCCCTGGAGGTTTTTAAGGTCAGACTGGATGTGGCATCAGTGCCATGGTCTGGTCACTGTGGCAGTGTTGGATCAAGGGTTGGACTTGATGATCTCAGAGGTCTTTTCCAACCCAGTCGATTCTATGATTCTATGATTATTGAAGCAATTATATTAAAGCTGGCAAAAAGAAATAATTATTAATTAGAGATCGATGTAACTCACCCAGACCAACTGTCTTGAGGAGATCTCTTTCTTTCTACCTCCAGGAGTGACCCTGGGGGACGTCCCCAGCCAAGGGGGGAATCTCCACTCACAGACCCCAGGAAGGGTTATGTCAGAAGAACCTGACTGGATGTAAGAGGACTGGACTTTTATAGTACAAAGTGATTGACTGCCAGTCAGAGATTTGCAGGCCAGCTCCCAGCTTATCTGTCACATCCTACTTCCGAAAGCAGGGGGTGTGTTTGTAATTTGGTGAATCAGGCTGGTTTTAGCACAGTTTAACATCAAAACCCACACCCTGGCACTGCCAGTAACTCCACACAGAGAGCTGGCATTGTTTGCATTCTCTGACTGCATTTTAGGTCTTATGGCGTAGAACATCCCGCCCCAATCCCCCACTATGTGCCCATGGCTTCTGGGGACACCCCTGCCCACAGGAACCCTCGGGGCAGGTGCCAGTGCCCTTCCAGAATAAGATCAGGGTCAGTTGATCTCAGGGTCAGTTGATTTCAGGGTCAGTTATCTCAGGATCAGTTGATCTCAGGGTCAGTTGATCTCAGGATCAGTTGATCTCAGGATCAGCTGATCTCAGGGTCAGTTGATCTCAGGGTCAGTCGCTCTCAGGGTCAGTTGCCCAGAGCACCATGAACTTCTCATTTGTGGCTACAGCTCTGCTTAAAAACTGTGTAACACAATTCATAAAACTACAGCTCCTTAATTGTGCAAATGAAATAGTGAGTAACTGTCAGGATTTAATCATCTCACAGATTATTAAAACTGTGAGAATATTAAATATAATTTTTTCCAGTGCTGTGTAATTTTTATAGGGGGACATTTGATGTTCAGCGTGTTCCATATAAACCTCATTTTTTTTCAATAGAGGGGTAATTTTTTTAAAGAAAAGCAAGATATACAAGGGACCAAGACTGAAAATACAGACCAGGTATAACCTGAAGCCTCAAAATTAAGGATAGCTTTTACAAACCCCCTCACATTCCTTTATTTCGATGTCATTATGTCTTTTAAAAAACAGTCTTATGGCTGCTGAGGAAGTAAGTTGATGTTAGGAGTGTTCTGGCAGCACTGGTTTTACTTGCTCTGGATTATTTTCCCTGCTCTTTGTGTATGTGTGCTGTTCAGGGCACAGCAATGAAGTGATTTTGTCCTGCCTTGCCCCAGAGCTGTTCTCCAGTCCTATGGCTCTGGGGCAGAGGGTTTGGACTATGGATATATTGTAAAATACAAGGCAAGTTTGTTTTTTTTAAGGAATAAATTCCTTTAGAGCCAAAGAGAAGAAAATATGGAAATAATATAATTATTTATTTGGATTTTTTAGGAAATTATGATGCAACACCTTAACTTGAGGCCAGTTTGACCAGATGGTGTCCTTAGAACAGTTCCCTTCAGTGACAAGAGCAAGCATTTTTTTCCAATAAATTTACAAAAGCTTGTTGTGCTGTGTCTGGCACAAGGAAATAACTTGTGTGGAGTAGCAACCTTGGAGTTGTTCGTTTCTCTAAAGCCTCAGCCCATGCTCTGGGTTCTGAGGGTTTCATCTCCTCCTTGTCCCCCCCAGGTGTGTCTTTCCAAAGATCCCTGTTCCCTGTGGCCCTTCCCTGACTCAGGGCTGTGTGTCAGGGACCCTCCTGTGTTGCTCTGTGATGGAAACCAGGATTCCTGTCCCGAAGCCAATGTTGTGTTCCCTCCAGCTGTGGGAGAATGAGAGAACTTTGCATGTGTGAAGGTGTGAACCCACAGAGCTGCTGCCGCCCCAGCTCCACATTAACTGGTTCTGACAGAGAGAAACTGTCAAGGAAACCTGAAGTGACAAAGCAACTTGTCTGTGATTCAATGAATGAAACCCCATTTTCTCTGAGAAAACAATGCTCCTTGCCCTGATGGTGTGAAGAACCCTGTTTTGCTGGCAAAGTCTCATTTTGAGATATAAACTCAAGCCCCTCCTGCTTCCAGCCATCAGAGATGATCTTGGAGTGGGTTGCAAAGGCAGGAGTGGAGTCCTCCAGCCCTTTGGATCATATTTCATTTTGTCCAATGTTTTTTGTCTCTCTCAATTTCCATGACAACTCTAAGTGACAAATGTACTGTTCATTATGTGGACAAAAATAGCCACATTGCACAGGTTCCCATCTGCTGCCCCGACGTGCCATTCCTGCTTGGAAACAGTGATGTGTCAGTGTTGGACTAAGTTTCCTGGAAAAATTCCCAGCAGAGGTATTGAAAAGCAATTAATATTCACAGATTGAGATAGCTTTCACTCCACTGGCTTTTAAATAGCAGCATCTCTTATTAATACCATCACTCTTAATAAATGCAATTAAAATTGTTGACTAATGACAATTTTAGTGTTAATTTCTATAATACAGACTTTTTACTTGCAATTAGAGCTTTCTTGATTTTGCAACGTGTTGTTCAGGGAGAGAGGGATACTATCATCCCTGATTACATGTCTGTCATTTGATAAGAAAAAAGCAATTTTTTGGAGTCTCCCTTGTTAACATCAACCAAGAGACTTCTCGAAGCAGCAGCAGCCAAAGTTCTGAAGAGATATTTTAAATGAATCACGTCAAAAGTCGACAGTGATGTTTTATATAAGCACTTGCACTGAGAATCCACTGAATTCAACATTTACCATTGTGTTGTGCTCTACTCTGAGAAGTGCATCAAGTACATTTATTGCTGCAAGGACCAGGGTTTGGCAGATCAGAATATTCCATCATTCCTGGAATTTCAGTTTCTCCTGTTCTGTGCTCTGGTTTCTGATTTTTCACAGAAAGCAGGGTAAGGCACTAGATTTGGAGCAAGTTCATCTGACATTTCTCCATGTTAGTGCTGATCCACACTTGGAAAAAACAGCTGTTGAATCACTGCTTTTCCCACACTCTTCCTGACTACGTTCTCCAGTTCTCTGGGAGCTTGGCATGGGAATGGGCACTGCCAGGCTGAGTCAGTCTGAGCTGTAGCACTGCAAACACTCTGTGCCTTGGTGGAGGTACTGATGGAATAGTGCCTTTGGGCAAGGCTTGATTTGTTGCAGAAGCATTTTTGGTGATACCTCCAAGTTCTTCTCTGGTCCTGGAGCACAGGAGTGAGGAAAGGTGGGGAGGTTTGTCCAACTATGAGAGGACAGAGACAAACTCTCCATGTTCTGGGCAGTGTAATAATTGTTGTAGCCAGGTGGGGGTCAGTCTCTTCTCCCAGCAAACAAGTGACAGGACAAGAGTTGCACCAGGGGAGGTTTATATTGGATATTAGGGAGGAAAAAATCAATTAGAGGGTTATCAAGCCCTGGAACAGGCTACCCAGGGGCGTGGTGGAGTCACCATCCCTGGAAGGGTTCAAAAACACGTGGATGTGGCACTTGAGGATGTGGTTTAATGGTGAAAGTGGTGTCAGCCACGGCAAACTGCAGGTTGGGAGATTCTGCTTGAACATATGAAAAGGTGAATTCTCTTCTTCACTGTAAGGACAGTGCAGGTCTAGAGCAGAGCATCCAGAGGGGCTGAGACAATGTCATCTTGGAGGGCAGCATTTTGGTAGACAAAGCCATGGCTGCCCCTCTCTCTATCACTGGCCACAGGCCCAGCCTGAGCACGAGTGTGACCTGGACCCCTCCTGAGATTTCTTCCAACCATTGCTGGTGATGTGAGTGGAGATACAGCAAATGTCCTGGGCTATGGCACCCACTGGGAACAGCTCTGCAACCTCTTTGTCTGCAGACATTCTACTTGGGAACAGGTTGCCCAGAGAAGCTGTGGCTGCCCCATCCCTGGCAGTGTTCAAGGCCAGGTTGGACAGGGTTTGGAGCAACCTGGGATAGTGGAAGGTGTCTCTGGCAGAGGATTGGAACAAGATGATCTTGAAGGTCCCTTCCAACCGAAACCATTTTGTGAATCTATGAATTCACTGCTAAAAACATGAACTCATTTGTTATCAGAAGCCCCTTTTTCTGACTTCTTCCTTCTCTCTCTAAACTCTCTGTGACTAAATTCAATCTGTTAGAAAGACCAAATTTTACAGTGCTTGTCTTCTCATTGGGAACCCTCTTCTAGAGGAAAAGCAGGGGTTTTTTAAAGCAGGGTGGCCTTCAGTGTGTTCTGCCTGATTTGCAAGAGCAGTGTATGCAAGGCCATCTCTCACACCTCTGCCAGGGCACTTGGGTGCCTTTCAGAGCCCTGTGCAAGGCTGTGGTTGTTCAGTTGATCTGAGCAAGGTGTGACACCAACATTTTTTCAGGAGCTCTCATCTGAAGCTGTATGGGCTGTGAGCTGGAGCACTGGGGGTGTGGGACACCTCTGCCCATCGAGAAGCTTTGCTTCTCTCCGACTGTGCCCTTCTGTTCCTGTAGAAAACAGCTCAGTCACTGTCTTTTGTCCTTCACTTGTCTTCTACACTTCATTTTCAACCACTCACAGCTTCAGATTATGCAAACCACTCTGAAGATGTTTGTTTCAGTGAGAATTTTACTTGAAATCCAGAAGAACCTTCTGAGCTGTGCAGTGTGTTCTGCCACCACTTCTATGAGAGAGAATTGGATTCTGTACTTCTCTGCATAACATTTATAGTTGCCACTTTCTAACTACAAAATCTGACTAACTAATTTTCATTGTAATAACTTATAATTTATTGACTGCCTTGCTCAGCTGGTTTTTGGGGCATTCTTCAGCTGCCTGTTTCTGCTGCAGACTTGTAGCACTGAGTAACTTAATCGCCGTGTGCGTTTGGCAAATATAAACCTGAGGATTTGGTTTCACTGTGTTTGTTGGGATTCCTGGCCCCGTGGTCACCAGGGCTGGGTGGGGAAGGCTCAGTGCCTTGGTGTCACAGAGTGTGTGCACCAGACTGTGCAGATAGAGAGGGATGTGCATGGGGAACAGGGAGAGAAAAACAACCAGATAGAGATGAACCCGACTCATGGCAGGGAGTTGGAGTGGGATGGTCTTTAAGGTCCCTTCCAACCCAAACCATTCTGTGATTCTATAAAGATAATTAATATTCCAACTGTGAAATCCTTTAAAAAAATGGTTTTGGTGAGCTAGGTATGTTTGAGTCTGTTTAGCTTTGGATGCTTTTGGATGCTAAACACCCTGGATACCAAAGCACATTTTCCATCAGCTCTTGTGGATTTTGCTGCACAATTCTCCTTGTTTCTGTGGAAGCAATGAGGAGATTGTGGAGGTGCAGCTCATGGGAATGTCAGCAATATGCTCTTCTGTCAGACATGGGCTCTAAATTTCCAGCTCCCATCCAAATCAGGGATTTCTGGGATAACAGTCACTCAGAAGTGCTTGTCAGCTGAGATTCTTCAGATCTGGTTTCCAAACAGAAGAGGAGATTTATTTGCTCTCTGGGAAGTGGAGGACTACATGGTGGTTGATGTCAAAATGTTTCCTCCTTTCCTGTGCCGTCCTTTCCAAGCACCCATGTCTGTGGTGCCAGGCAGGGGCCTGGATAATGTGTGTGGCTGCCCTGGCTGGGGAGGGGCACTGCAGAGATGTGGGTGAGGGCGCCAGGCAGGGCCATGTTAGGTACTGCATGACTTTACAGCTGATATTCTGAGGGCAGCCTAGAGAGAAGGCCTTCTACAAGAATGAAAAAGCCCTCAGTCCTCCTGTCCTGTGGCCTTGCAAATGGGCTGTGTTTATTCCTGGTCCTCTGATCGTGTGCTGACCACAGAGTTGGGAGAAGGAGAATGGTCAAAGTCTGGTCTCAGGCACGGACTCCTGGGGATAGTCCTGGTCAGGGCTAAGAGTTGTGCTTGAAGCTCCTTGTGGGTTCCTTCCCACTCAGCATATTCTGTGCTTCTGGGGTCCTGGTGGGTTTCTGATTGTGCTTCCCAGACTCCAGCTCTGACCCTTCTGGTGGAGGAAAACATGAGCAGTCCTTAATGTTAGAAAAACAATTTAGAGGCAAGTAGGATTGTTCTTCTTGACCTCCCTTGATTTTTTCCAGGCTCTCTCATCCATGGAGGAATTCAGAAACCTGGATCGGGATATTGAAGGGTCTGCAAAAAGGTGGAAGAAATTTATTGAATCTGAGTGTCCTGAGAGGGAGAAGTTCCCCCAGGAGTGGAAGAACAAGTCGTCGCTGCAGCGCCTGTGCATCCTGAGGGCCCTGCGGCCCGACCGCGTCACCTGCGCCCTCAGGTGGGACAGCACTGCCCGGGGCTCCTCCTGCCCGGGGAGGGGAACTCGGGATTGTTGCTTTCTGGGGAACAGGAGCAATTCAGGACTATGTTTAGGTTTGTTTATTGTAGAATGTGAGTTTTGCAATATGGTTGATTGTGCAATATGATTCCTGTCAAGGAGTCTGGTGAATGAGCATCATCTTCCTGAGGGTGGGGAGGCCCTGGCACAGGTTGCCCATCCCTGAAAGTGTTCAAGGCCAGGTTTGATGGGTCTTGGAGCAACCAGGGCTAATGGAAGGTGTCCCTGCCCTTGGCAGGAAGTGGAATAAGATGAGCTTTTAGATCCCTTCCAACCCAAACTGTTCACAGAATCCCAAAATCACAGAATATGCTGAGTTAGAAGAGAGCCACAAGGATCATCCAGTCCAACTCCTGGCCATGCACAGGCCCATTCCCTGTGCCCCAGAGGATCAGCCAAACCCTCCTGGAGCTCTGGCAGCCTTGGGGCTGTGCCCACTGCCCTGGGGAGCCTGGGCAGTGCCCAACCAGCCTCTGGGGGAAGAACCTTTGCCTGAGATCCAACCTGAGCCTGCCCTGACACAGCTCCAGCCCTTCCCTGGCTGCTGTCCCTGGTCCCCCAGAGCAGAGCTCAGTCCCTGACCCTCCTCTGCCCCTCCCGAGGCAACTGGAGCTGCAGTGAGGTCTCCCCTCAGTCTCCTCTTCTCCAGCTGAACACACCAAGTGCCCTCAGTGTCCTCCCACGGCTTCAGACCAAAGCCCTTCCCCATCTTCATTCCTTCCTTTGGACACTCAGAATTGTTCTGTGATTCCATGATCTCTGAACTCCGTAAGACAATCAACAACCATTTCATTTATTTGGAATTTCTTGTTTAGGGGATCTCACCTCCAGATCAGCAGTAGGATGGGGCAGTGTCACTGGCAGTGGGTGAGGAGCAGAGAGGCCAAGTCAGAAATGAGCATCACCTTACAGGTGTTACACATCTACTGGAGTCTTTGGGTGATCAACACATGGTCTAGAGTTCAATAACATTGATTTTAGTTCCTTTTTGGCTGTGCCTTAGACACCAGAATAAAGTGTAGAAGTAAAGGAAAGTCTTAGAGACGTTTTCTCTCTTTTTTTTTTTTTTTTCCCTGTAAAGTGCAAAATTTATGTGCTGCTGGTTCTGAATCTTGTAGCTGTAAATTATGTAGTGGAGGTAACTAGGCAAGGCTAAACTTCCCCAAGGTATGCAAAAGCAACACACTTGTTCCAGGAGAAACTAAAGGTCTTTCACTCCAGTAGGAGCTGTTTTTTCCTCCTCTGTCCTGGTAGTCAGTGTTTTGACATTTCTCGGATGTCTCTCATGCTCCTGCCTCTCAAATAGTTTATATTACTGCACCACATGGCATGGGAGTGTAGCAGGGTTATTACTCAGTGTATGAACTAGATCTCTTTGTGCTTTAGAGTTCACAGGAAAATGCAGACAAGACTGAGTGAAGTCTCCCTATGGTCAATGTTATTATGTTTTACTAGCATAAATACTATAATTTATCATAATCAGAATAATCTGAACCATCTTTTTCATTTCTTACTCTTATGACTGGATTCTCCATGTGTCTCTCAGCTGGAAATATTGGTTTTCTTGTTGTTGTTTAGCTTGGGTAAAATAAGCTCATGTTTTTCTGAAATTTTAAGTGCATATTTAATTAAGCAAGTTTAATTTATTTCCTTCTTACTCACACAGCTCGGAAATAACTGGAACATCAAATTTCAGCCCTTTCATATCTCTCTTTTATGAAAAGGGAATCCAGTTCAAAAGCTTGGATGTTTTTAGGATCTGGGCATGTCAAGCTTTTCTCTTTGCACACGAGTATTTAGATGAGTTTTATGTTTTGTTTCTTATCTAGGAGTAAGTGAGAACACAAACATGTGCAAACAGTAACAATTCACAGCACCTTCCCCAAGACTTGGGAGATGGGACTAAAATTCTTCTTGAAATATCTTTATTGATGATTTAGATGAGGGGATTGAGTCCACCATCAGCAAATTTGCAGATGACACTAATTTGGGAGGGAGTGTCGATCAGCTGGAAGGCAGGAGGGCTCTGCAGAGGGACCTGGACAGGCTGGAGAGTTGGGCTGATTCCAAGGGGATGAGGTTCAACCAGACCAAGTGCCAGGTCCTGCACTTTGGCCACAGCAACCCCCTGCAGCCCCATGGGCTGGGGACAGAGTGGCTGGAGAGCAGCCAGGCAGGAAGGGAGCTGGGAGTGTGGATTGACAGAAGCTGAACAGGAGCCAGAGTGTGCCCAGGTGGCCAAGAGGGCCAATGGATCCTGGCCTGGACCAGGAACAGTGTGACAGCAGGGCCAGGGAAGTGATTCTTGCTGTGGACTCAGCGCTGGTGAGGCCACCCCTGGAGTGCTGTGTCCAGTCTGGGCCCTCAGTTCAGGAAGGACATGGAGGGGCTGGAGCAGGTCCAGAGAAGGGTAACGAGGCTGGGGAAGGATCTGGAGCACAAGAGCTGTGAGGAGCAGCTGAGGGAGCTGCTGTTGTTGAGCCTGAAGAGGAGGAGGCTCAGGGGAGACCTCCTCACTCTCTAGAACTCCCTGACACAGGGGGGAGCCAGGTGGGGGTTGGTCTCTTTTCCCAGGCAACCATCAGCAAGACAAGAGGGCTGGGTCTGCAGCTGTGCCAGGGGAGGTTTAGGTTGGATATTAGGAAGAAATTTTTTCCAGAGAGGGTGATCAGCCGTTGGAATGGGCTGCCCAGGGAGGGGGTGGATTCTCCATCCCTGGAGGTTTTTAAGATAAGACTGGATGTGGCATCAGTGCCATGGGCTGGGAACCACGGCAGGGTTGGATCAAGGGTTGGACTTGATGATCTCAGAGGTCCCTTCCAACCCAGCTGATTCTATTATTCTATGATTCTATGATTCTATGACTCACCCTCCACATCGCTCCTGCAGCCAGTGGTGGTTAAAGACCGTGTGTGTTAATAAATTCATCGAGTTTAGAAACCTGCAATGCCATTGGATTCCAGAGGGTGTTTTGCCGTTCTCAGCTTGCAGATCTCTTCCTTCTGTTATCAATTATATCAGTCAGCATATCAATATATCAGTCTGCCAACATTCAATGCCTCACTGGTGATCAATGAACATCATGAACAGTCCAAACCTTCCTGTCTCTCCAGGGGTCTTGACAAGTACTTAAATGCATTTTAGAAGTCAAGGAGTAACTTGGTAACCTAAACACATGTGGACAGAGATATTTTAGGTGCCTTACATCATTTTCAGCTGCTGTTCATAAAGGTTTAAGACCCCCTAAGTCCCATGTAATATGTGCCAGCTCCATGGTGATAGTGTAGGAAGTTCTTTGGGATTTAAAATGATCCACCTCTGTACAGGCTTCTTACATTTCTCTGCCTAGGAAGTTGGGTGTTTCAGCCTCCCTTCACAGCAGATCCCTGGGATATTTGCAGAGTCTGTTTCCTTCCCTGAGCCTAAGGAGTCGTCAGGAGAAACTACTTTTACCCCAGCTCATTCCTTAGAGCTTTGGTGCGAGCACTGCACCAAGAACCATCATTTCCTCAAGAAGGATTTTCCACTGTAAATACCTGTTTCATCCCCCAATCTTAGTGAAGAACGTCAGCAAAAAGCCTCTTACAAGACCTTGTGCTCACCCTCTTCCACATCCATGATGGGGTCAGACCAGTCCAGCAGCCACTGGCAAGGTATGACTTGGTCATCGTGAAGTCCTTTCAAAGGCACTGGTACTTCTGCCTTAGTAGGGACAGACCTTGGAAACAGAGCAGCAGGACTGAGGGCTCTGATAGCTGGTGCCTCCAGCCGTGGTTAACACACTGACAGGTACTCCTGGGATATGGGATGGTGGGCAGCTGGGGCTTGTGTACCATGGGAGAGCTGACAGCCAGCCCTTTGTCTGGGGATATTTGCTTTTACTGCTGGCACCATTTCTCAAATCCTGTTGGTGATACAGTGACCCAGCCCTGTGCAGACATTACTTGAAAGACACCACATGTGGGGACTGCTCCAGCCCTGTCTGAGGGAAGAGATTGAGCCATTAGAGAGGGTCCAAAGGAGGGAACGAGGATGGGGAAGGGCCTTGATTTGAAGGCCTGTGAGGACACTGAGGGCACTTGGTGTGTTCAGCTGGAGGAGACTGAGGGGAGACCTCACTGCAGCTCCAGCTGCCTCGGGAGGGGCAGAGGAGGGGCAGAGACTGAGCTCTGCTCTGGGGGGACCAGGGACAGCAGCCAGGGAAGGGCTGGAGCTGTGTCAGGGCAGGCTCAGGTTGGATCTCAGCCAAAGGTTCTTCCCCCAGAGGCTGGTTGGGCACTGCCCAGGCTCCCCAGGGCAGTGGGCACAGCCCCAAGGCTGCCAGAGCTCCAGGAGGGTTTGGCTGATCCTCTGGGGCACAGGGGGTGACTCTTGGGGATGGGCCTGTGCAGGGCTGAGGGTTGGACTTGCTGATCCTTGTGGGACTCTTCCAGCTCAGCACATTCTGTGGCTCTGTGAGGGCAGCCCTCCCTCTCCTGCACATGTGGTCCCACTTCAAAGCCTCCCACTCAACTTCAGTTGTGTTTTCCAGTCCCCAAGGCACCATTTCATAGAGATGTCAAATAAGGATGTTGTGACTCTTGGGGATCCGATGGACTTTGTTAAATTTTGTGAACTGGAGCTTTCCAGCAGCAATTTAGCAAATCTTGACCCAGAACAGAAAAATCTACTTGAAAGCGGTACCAAAAAAAGTGGAAGCTTTTTCTTTTGCAATCCCTTAGGCATTTCTATTCCAGCTGCCTTTCACCAGTCCTTGAAGGAGGCTCTCAGCTCTCTTAGAAGGAATTTGGCTGCCTTCAAAAAGCCTGACTCATGTATCTACTCTCCAGCAGCATTCCTGGGGTTTGAATACAACATTCCTACCTTTGAATGAATGTTCAGTGTATCCTCTTTTGCTAAAGCAGTGATGTGGGAAGCTCACTCTGGGGGAATGTTCTCTGTACACTGTTTTCTGTTCAGGCAGCTGCTGTGGAGCTGAACCTTTTCCTGTTCACTCCATTGTGTTTTTCCTTGTGACTCTCATGCCAAGGCTGCACACACCAGGTATTCTTGGAGATCTTCTCTTTTAGCTTTCCAGATCAAAGTAATTTTGTGAATCATCTGGATTTGTTGTGAGTTGGTGCTTCCTCTGGAAGGCTGCTCGGATTGCAAAGCACTTGGCAGGTTCCTGTACCTTATTTCTTCTCTCTTGAGATACCTGAGTCAGAATCATCCAGTGCTGATATTGCACTTCTCAGTGCAGCCCTGGGCTGGCAGCTCCCACTGTTCTCCCTTCTCACCTCCCTTCTTTTGTCAGGAATTGGGGTGCCAGATGTCATTCCACCATGCCCACAGTGCCAGGCGTTGCTCCTGAGGGATAACGCTGGAAGCCCAGCCTGCAGGTCCCCTCTACAATTATTTCATGCCCATTTTCCTAATGTAGTTTCTAATTTATTTGAATCAGCAAAATCACAGCTAATTGAAGCACAAGTCTGATGAGGAGCAGCTGAGGGAGCTGGGGGGGCTCAGCCTGGAGAAAAGGAGGCTCAGGGGGGACCTTCTCACTCTCTGTAACTCCCTGACAGGAGGGGGGAGCCGGGGGGGGTCGGGCTCTGTTCCCAGTGATGAGACCAGAGAAAATGGCCTCAAATTGCCCCAGGAGAGGTTTAGGTTGGATATTGGGAATTAAAGGGTCATCAAGCCCTGGCACAGGTTGCCTAGAGAAGTGATGGAGTCACCATCCCTGGAAGTGTTCAAAAAAACAAATGGATATGACATGAGGACACTTGCTGAACACGGTGGTGGTGCTGGGGTGATGATAATCTTTGAAGCCTTTTCAAACCTTAGTGAGTCTGTGATTCTGTGATAATTAACTGATTATTTGCAGTGGAATCTGCCTTTTTCTGAACAATAGTAGATGGCAAAACTTTTTTCTCTCTGGCAGAGATTTTGTAGAAGAAAAGCTGGGCAGTAAATATGTGGCTGGGAGATCCCTGGATTTTGCAACAACCTTTGAGGAATCAGGACCTGCAACCCCAATGTTTTTTATCCTGTCCCCAGGAGTGGACCCACTGAAGGATGTGGAGAAACATGGTAAATAAATCCTGTCTCTAGGCATAGCACAGCATTGCTTTTTATCTGCTGCATAATTATCTTAGCATGACACTTCTCTTTTGTTTTGGCTTTTTTTCCTCATCTTTTTGTAGATAATGAAGTAGTCTGTTAAAAATAGACAATTGTGAGAACATAGGTTTTTGGGGGTTGTTTTGAATTTTTTTCTTAAAGTATTTTGGATTTTCATCTAAAGTTTAAATTAAACTTGTCTCCTTCCTGCATTGCCTGGATTCCCAGTGTGGTTCACGCCGCACCGATCTCCGGGCTGGGTTTGTACACAAGCCATGATTTACGTCAGAGATATCAAACACACTGTCAGAGAGCTGCTTGTTGCCAAGAAAGGTTGAACCAGAGCACCCTTGAGGTCCCTTCCACCCTGCTCTTCTACAATTTTATGAGAACTAAAAATAAGCAGCAGCTCCCTGTAACAGACTGTGCTTAGTGGCAGAGTTTTCAGTTTTTATCCCCATCCTTCCTGAGTTGGTTTCATTGTGGATGGTCAGATATGGAGCTGTCAGCTGCCTCCAAAGCCAAAAGGACTTGTGTTTTCTAGGGAAAAAAAAGTAATTCAGGAATATGTTTAGATTTGTTTATTGTAGAATGTGAGTTCTGCAGTATGGTTTCCTGTCAAGGAGTTTGGTGAATGATCATCTTCCTGAGGATGGGGAGGCCCTGGCACAGGTTGCCCAGAGAAGCTGTGGGCTGCCCCATCCCTGGAAGCGTCCAAGGCCAGGTTGGACGGGGCTTGGAGCAACCTGGAATCGTGGAAGGCGTCCCTGCCCATGCCAGAGGGTTGAATAACATGTTCTTTAGGGTGCCTTCTAACCCAAACTGTTCAGGAATCCCAGGATATGCTGAGTTGAAAGGAACCCACAAGGATCACCGACTCCAACCCTCAGCCCTGCACAGGCCCATCCCCAAGAGTCACCCCCGGTGCCCCAGAGGATCAGCCAAACCCTCCTGGAGCTCTGGCAGCCTTGGGGCTGTGCCCACTGCCCTGGGGAGCCTGGGCAGTGCCCAACCAGCCTCTGGGGGAAGAACCTTTGGCTGAGATCCAACCTGAGCCTGCCCTGACACAGCTCCAGCCATTCCCTGGCTGCTGTCCCTGGTCCCCCCCGAGCAGAGCTCAGTCCCTGCCCCTCCTCTGCCCCTGCCCAGGAAGGTGGAACTGCAGTGAGGTCTCCCCTCAGTCTCCTCTTCTCCAGCTGAACACACCAAGTGCCCTCAGTGTCCTCACAGGCCTTCAAATCAAGGCCCTTCCCCATCCTTGTTGCCTCCTTTGGACCCTCTCTAATGGCTCAATCTCTTCCTTCCATTGTGTCCCCCCAGACTGCCCCAGTATTGCAGGTGAAGCTGCCCCAGAGCAGAGCAGAGCAGGATGACTTCCTGGAGAAGGCAGTGACCCCCCCCCCCCGTGCACCTCCAGCTGCAGCCACTGCCTGTGCCTTAAAGCTCACAATGTGGAGAATTTATTCTGCATCTCAGCTCCACTGTGGCAAAAGTACAGTTTTCAGCCTGAACATCCCTCTGAAGCAGAGGGGAGAGATGCTTTTGGACACTGGGCTGCCCCACCTTGCCATTCTGCTCATCGGGTGTCTTTTCTCCTTCCCCAGCAATGTGCTCCACATATATCCAAGCCCATGACTTGGTCTCCAGCCCCGATGCTCCTGGCACTGTGTGAATCACATCCCAGCCATAGCAGAGCTGCTGGCTGCTGTTTGATGGGTTGGTCTCAGGACTAAACACCATCCACCCTGGCAGCCCTATCAGGGACCAGACCCTCCGAACTCAGCCATCACCCAGGGGATTGGTGTGGGAACGCTGACCTGTGGGTTCTTTTTCCTCTCTATGATGCACCTTCTGGGTCATCCCAAAATAATATTTGAGTCAGTCTTTACCCACATGGCCACGAGCAGCTGTCAGAGCTTTTGAAGTCTGGTGCAGCTTCAGCCACAGGCACCTCAGTTCATGGGGAGTTCCTGGGCTGTGCCTTGTGTTTCAGGCTCTTTCTGCCCCCAAACCACATGTCATTATTGGGAATTAAAGGCACCGACCCAAGGAAGCTCCTATCATGGTCCTGGCTTCCCTTCCCTTTCCCTGGTTCATGTTGGTGATCCTGTCTCTCACTGTGTTATTTTCTTGTTTGGGAAATGAAGCACTAAAATCCAACCACAAGTGGCTTAATTGGAATTGTAAAGCTGAGTATAGCTGAGCACCTGGGGTTAGTCAGCCAGAACAGCTACAGCAAGAAAAAGTGGAAAAAAATAACTGTAGTGAAATAACATCATTGCTACAGAGCAGCTGCACTGGCCCTCACTGCCCAGCTGGGGCTGGGCTGGGTTGACTCTTAATATTCCCTCTGTCCTTCATTAGGTTTTATTAAAGTGCAGCTCTGGCCAGATAATCCTTGGGAATGAAAGTTGGCTTCTTCCACATGCTGCTTCTCATAGCACCTTTCCTTGACAACATGGTGAGGGCCCTGCAGCAAACACTGGGGGCTCAAAAAGCTTCCCCCCATCCTGGGGCAGCCTGGGTGCCTGACCCCTCCTCTGCAGCCAGCACAGACCCTCTGTTATCCCTCTCAGTCCTGTTCCCATCTGGGAAGTGGAAATAACAACTGATATTTCTTATTATTAACCCCCAAGTTTGGGGGAGTGTCCTGCCTTCTGTGATTTGCCCCGTTCCCTCTCGAGTGGCTGGGTCTTGAAGGCACAGGAGGAGATCAGAGGCTTTCAAAGTTGGCAGCAATCAGAGATGGTGGGAAAGACAAGTGGAAACTCTAAAAATGGGGAGAGCTGTGTCCCAGGGGGCTGTGGGAAGGCTCAGCAGAGAGCTTGAGTTTGGATGGTTGTTTTCCATCTGTTTCCAATGTTGTAGCACGAGATGGTTCCTAAGTCTTGCAAGACAAATCTTTTCCTTGTGTTAGTATAAAGCTTGTCTGCTTTGAGCAGAAATCAGGAATAAAGGGTGCCCTGCCTGCAGGAAGGCAAACCTGCATGCAGAGATAAGTGGAGGCAATCCCAAGGGATCAGCACACGGGGACACGTGAACTGACTCCCTGGCTGAGCCAAATCCATCCTGTGATGGTGTGGGATGTTTGTGGGGATGTTCATGGGGCTGCTTCCCCCTGGCAGCACGAATTTGGACTTGTCTTCTCAGGAACACCCAGTAGAGAGAGCTGGTTCCAGGCAGTTGCTTTTCCTGTGAGATGAAGAGCAAGTGGTATCCTCCATCTCTGGGTGACAGATAGACACAGAACCAACCTGATCTTCAGCCAGGATCACTGAAAGGATCTCTGGCACTGGGATGCTACAGGGAAATCAGAGGAGTCTGAAGAATCATCACAGTCTAAAGGAAGAAACACTAAATAACTAGATCCTTCCTCCAGGGCAGGGTAGTAAATGACATGGATTTTGGGATTCCCAGCCTGCACATGCAGAGGGATGTAGGAAGGGCAGTGGGAAATGGTCTGAGTGTCTCCTGGACCTCCCCTTCCCATGGACTTTGCTGCTCTCCACTGACCCTGGGCCTTCCCACACACACCTGCCCAGGATGCTCCATGAGGAATCTGGAGGGCTGACTGTCCTCCATATCCAAGGCACCTGGGAGGCCTTTCCTGAGGCCACAGGAAGCTCACACAGATTTCATGCACCTGCCTTCTCAAAACCAAAGGTGTTCCCAGCCTCCCTGCTGCACCCAACCCACCTCACAGGGGCCTTTCCCCACTCAGCTGGGGGTGTTCAAAGCCCATTTCATCAGCAGGAAAAGATGTTCATTTCTTATCACTGTGAAAGGTGTTTTTACACGAGGTTGCAGGGGAATAATGTTCTTAAAACAAGAAGCACTTTGTAACAAGGTACCTTCGTGTTGATGCTGTGCTGTAATTAAGAGTTTGGAAGAAGCTGCTGCTGTTTGAGCACTTGGGCAAGGAGTGGGTGAGAGCCAAGGGAACGAGACAAGAGAACTGTTCTCAGGAGTGTGAGGGCTCTTCTGGGAGGGTTTTGGGGCCAGGGAGCTCTGCCCAGCCCTGCCGGGCAACAGTGCTCAACTCACTCCTTGATTTCTTTCAGGGAAGAAACTTGGCTTTACATTCAACAACAGGAACCTCCACAATGTGTCCCTTGGACAAGGCCAAGAGGTGGTTGCTGAACAAGCTTTGGATCTGGCTGCAAAGGAGGGGCACTGGGTCATCCTTCAGGTAGGGGGTTGTTGGCCAGCCCTGCCCTTCTGCCAGGGTGTCCCATGCTGATCCCTTCGTGAGGGCACATCATTCCTGGCTCAGGGAGGTGAGCCACGGTGTCTCCTGTGTGCCCAAAGCAGCCCCTTCTCCCTGTGTCCTGCTGCAATCCATTGCTTTCCCCAGGCACTGTCAGTCTGGTTTTCCTCTCCGGGGTGTGCAGTTGTGGGGAGGCCTCTGAGGGAGGTTGTGCTGCACTTCCCTCTGCCTTGATTTGGTTCATGAATACATGAAGGGCTCTGTCCTTCAGAGCTGGACTCGTTCTCTGCCTGCTGCTCAAAATCTACCCTGTATTGTAGCGAGCTGAGGACCCACTCACTGAAGGGAAGGCAGAGCCTCTCTGCAGTGGGGCTGCTTCCTTGGTGCACCCCAAACCAGAGGAATGTTTGAAGCTCTTATCACAGCTCAAAAAAATGCTTCAGAGCCTGGGAGGGTGTGGAGGGAGCTCTATCTCTGTCAAGTGCTCTCTGGAGCCACAATTATTTAGTGAGTGCCTGGGTTTGTAATGTGCAGTCAGTGATGTCAGCTCTCATCATAGGTCCTGGGAACCCCTCTGATTTCCTTGATGTGGATTATATAAACTTCTATTATCACTGAATTTTCTGCATAAAATTAGATTAAGACAAAGCTTTGAGCCCTGATCTGAGCCTGCAGGCCTGAGTTTCAATTGAAATTAAATGCCTTTGATATTTTGATCTTAATTTTTGCTTTTTTTTTCTGCAAGCTCCCTCTAAGGTAAACAATGCTGAGCTTCTTGAGAGCTTTTCATGCAGAGAGCTGCAATAGTGGCATCTGCTTTGAGGTGGTGAACAAGGAAATATGCACTTTTTGAGCCCTGTTCCATTCAGTAATGCAAAGTGAAGGGTTCTTTTCTCCAGTGACAGTGTGATGCTGTGGAGAATCCATCAGCAGTGTCAGCCTGCATGTGTTGTTTCAGTGCTAACAGATGAGCACTGAAGGACTGAAGGGTCTTTATTTCATCCATTCCCACCTTCTCTGGTGGTCAGAGCAATCAGTAAGATACTGAAGGTTAAACTGGAAGAAGTTCTTGGCTGTGAGGGTGGGGAGGCCCTGGCACAGGTTGCCCAGAGAAGCTGTGGCTGCCCCATCCCTGGAAGTGTCCAAGGCCAGGTTGGATGGGGCGTGGAGCAACCTGGGCTGGTGGAAGGTGTCCCTGCCCATGGCGAGGGGTGGAACTGGATAGGCTTTAAGGTCCTTTCAACCCAAACTATTTTATGATTCTATGATTAAACCAGAAGAACTGCAGAAATTAGATTTCTGTAAGAGAACAATGTTGAGGTTGAGCTGGCTGGTTGTCCAGCAACACCTGCCAGGTGTGACTGTCTCTGGTGACTCAGAGCAGGTTCCCCCTGAGCTGTGTCAGGAGCTCAGCTGCCAACAGGTTCTGATGGAAACTGTGTGGGACAAGCCCAGCACTCACACATGGCCATGGGGACAGGCTGCCTGGTGTCAGTGCTGGCTCTCTTCAGGGCCAGTCAGACATCTGGCATTTTCTCTGGTGTGGTCACAAAATATGCAAATATTCCAGTTCTTGCTGTGCTTGGTTTGGAATAATGGGATACAGGCAGGACTGACTCAAGACAGAGCCCAGAGCTCTTTCTGCCTTGTTTTTATAGTCACAGGCCTCCTGAGCAATCCAGACAGTGAGGGCCCCACGGGGAGCTGGGGTCATGCCTTGGTGATCTCAGGACAGCCCTGGACACACCAGCAGGTGTTTGGAGCTGGCAGCACCAGTTTCAGCATTTGGTGACTGGATCAGGCTCGTGGAGGGATGGACGGCAAAGCAATGGCACTTCATTGTCACCCAGACTGGCCAAGCTGCCCAACTCCAGAGCCTGGCTCTGTATCTCACTGTGTGTTCCCATCTCCTTCCAAGGCCTGGAGCTTCATGGAGTATGAGAAAGAGGGAGAGCAGCCTGAGGGGACAGACATGTGTCCCCTACACTGATGGACAAGACCCCTCTGGTCTACAAAACTCCTTTATGGGCAGCAGACTTCCACCTGACAGGAAAGCACCCTCTGAGCAAACTGTTTTAGAAGGTTGGACAAACCATTTTCTCAAGGGTGAGAAAATGACCTCTGGTAAAATTTGCATCCAAACTTATCACAGTGGAACTCAGTGGGAAGGGTCCCACAGAGGATTCTCCTGCCACCTCAGTCAGAGGTGAATCATAGCAAGTCTTTACCAACAGGTAGTTTATTTGGCAAAACCTTTCCTGCAAGGCCTTTGATGACAAATACCTTGCAAACAGTTTCAAGGTTGTTTGCACAAGATCTGGAAGGACACAAACAACTCAACTAACAAAAATGTCCCAGGATTTGTGGATCATTGCACTGAAAATAAAAGAGAGGACAGGGCAGATCTCAAGAGGCACTCAGGGTAATTTTACCCAGATTAATTAAACTCATTATTTGGAGGCTGTGTCCCACCCATAGGGCGGTTTTATTCAGGCTTCCCCTTTGTTTTTGAGCAGACAAAAAGCAACTGCATTCTGCTATTCTTGGACACTAGCCCAGCTCATGTGGAGCAGAGCTCCTCTTCCAGCCCCTGAACTGGCTTTGTGCTGTCACCTCACACACGTTCTCCAACGCAAACACTTGAGAGGATCATCTGGTGGCTCTTACACACACATGGCATTACTGGCCCTTGATTGGAACCAGAAATAATGAGAGTCAAGTGCAATAACGAGTTGGGGAATTAGGTTTGTGGGAATTGGTTGTTAAGGGATATTGAGGCAGTTGGGAAGTTCTTATTGGATATAGAAGCAGGATCACTGCTGTGTGTTGGGAAGGGCTACTGTCCCAGGGCCAGTTCCTTCTCAGTCAAGTTGCCTGACATGGGAGGAGGTAAAATAAAGAAAAGAGCATCCATGTCTGCCCTGAGAACTGTGAAGTTTCTCAGCTCACTCTGAAAATGAGGATGTTTATAAATGATTGATTTTATGAGAGAAAACAGCAGAAAGCCACCCAATCGTTCTTTTCCATGGGAAGAACATCAGTCACACTGGCAGAGCCTGACCAGCACCAGAGTTGTACCTGTGTGTTAGCTGGAGCTCTGCTGAGCCCGTCACAGCCTCCACACTGGGGATGATACAGATGAGGAGAAAATGAAGCCCACAGTCAAAATTATTCTCTACAAATACAGATGTTCCAACTGCAGAATAGGAGCAAAAATGCAGTTGTGTAACGGAGAACTTGTTACTCAAGGGCTGCAGAGACAAACCCAGCCCAAGCCCAGCAGCTGCTCTCCCCTAAATTGTTGGCATTGAAGAGGAGGCTGATCTTTGAGCTCCACAAAAATCCATTTGATAGCGGGTCCAGCCTCTGGGTCTCCTTAGAAACAGTTGATAGGCTTGGAGGGCTGGAAAGCAGAATTTTTTGGCCATAAAAAGGGCACAGAGTTTGGGTCTGATACTTTCACTTCAGGTGTGTGCACCATTCAACCACTCAGCATTGAGCTTCCAGTGTCACCTGTAAGAGGTAGTTTGAAGTGTTGGTCAGGACTGGTGGGAAGGGGTCACTGTGGAGGTAGGACAGCAATGAAATGACAACTTGGAAGGCTGAAGAAAGTTTTACATAGATTTTAGTATCATATTTTTCTCAAGACCCTTTTTGTTCCCAGGAGGATTTGGACCTGCCTTTAGGTAAATCCTTTTCCTGACTGTGGTGTTCACAATCTGATTGAAGATTCACAGAAGCCCAGAGTCTGCTGAGTTGAAAGGGACCCACAAGGATCATCCAGTCCAACCCTTAGCCATGCACAGGCCCATCCCCAAGAGTCACCCCCTGTGATCCCAGAGGATCAGCCAAACCCTCCTGGAGCTCTGGCAGCCTTGGGGCTGTGCCCACTGCCCTGGGGAGCCTGGGCAGTGCCCAACCAGCCTCTGGGGGAAGAACCTTTGGCTGAGATCCAACCTGAGCCTGCCCTGACACAGCTCCAGCCATTCCCTGGCTGCTGTCCCTGGTCCCCCCAGAGAGAGCTCAGTCCCTGCCCCTCCTCTGCCCCTGCCCAGGAAGGTGGAACTGCAGTGAGGTCTCCCCTCAGTCTTCTCTTCTCCAGCTGAACACAACAAGTGCCCTCAGTGTCCTCACACGGCTTCAAATCAAGGCCCTTCCCCATCCTTGTTGCCTCCTTTGGACACTCTCTAATGGCTTCAGAGCTTCCTTACATTGTGGTGACACAAATGCCTGGTGGCAGAGCAGTTCCAGAGCAGGTCAGACCAAGGCTCACCTTTGGTGCCCCTTGGCAGCAGGGTCCCAACACGTGTCCCAGCAGAGCTGATCCCAGGGTTGTGGAGCTGCAGTTCCATACCTGGTTATTGTGTTGATTCATCACTGCAAGACAGAAAGAGCAGGAAAAGTGGACCCTGAAGCTGTGAGAGGAGTTTTCAAGTCTTTATTCAAACCAGCAGCAGTCATGGATCTACCACCAGGCTGAGGGTGTGAGGGAACGTGGGGAAGGTGCTGCTGACCATCCCCACTCCTGAAAGTGTTAAAGTTCCATGAGTGGGAGTCAAGTCACAAAATATCTCCAGGAATCACAGCTCTTACATGACCAGTTTCCCTCTTCTACACCAGTCAGTGTTTCTTGTCTTTTGGTCCTTTTTCATTTTCATTTTTTACTCTTTATTTTTTCCCTCATTAACTAACAATTCTAGCAAAAAGGGTTGTTGGGTTTTTTGGGTTTTTGGGGTTTTTTTGCAGTGGGAACAGCAAAATTTTGTTTTTCGTGCTTCAAGTATCAATGAAGAGTCTTTGACTGTTCCAAAATATCTCAAAGAAAAGAAAAAAGAAACAGGAAAAAGAAAGTTTTTTCCTGGTAATCTGATCTAGCAAAAGGTGTCCCTGCCCATGGCAGGAGGTTGGGACAAGATGAGCTTTCAGGTCCCTTCCAACCCAAACCATTGTGTGATTCTAAGTTTCAGAAGCCAGTCTTTGGCTTGTGGGTCTCAGCTTTGACAAATTGACATTTTCTACCTAAGACAAAATGTACCAGAAATGTCTTGGACAGCTTTATTGTGCTCTGCATGGGCCATGACTCTGTTTGGTCTCTGATGGTGTCACACCTGAACCACTGTAACAATGGTTCAAAGTGTCCATGTTCATGAGAAAAGGATGGAGATGAAGAGCAGACCTAAAAGTTTCCTTTCTGGCAGGTTTTGTCCAGTATGCAATCTCAGTGCTTTGGCACTCTGAGAATCCACAAAGAGCTTCAGAAAAAAATGCAGATGGGAACAAATGCACGCCTTAGTAGCTCGTTCCTCCCACCTTGATGTTTCTCTCAGATTAGAAGGAAAATTTGGTCAGTTTTTATATTCTCCTTGAAAAGTTTGGGAGAACTGTGGGGTCTGTCAGGTCCCCAGCTGTGGGATTCTCTGGGAGTCATTCAGTCAGAAACCAGATTTCCTTCTCAGGAATTTTCAATTGCTCTCTATTCCTTTTGCCCTGAGCAATCAAACTTCCCTTGTTTTCCAAGATGTGAGGTGGAGTTACAGGAATGAGAAGCACTTCCCGTCCTGTGGGTTCACATGGGCACTTCTCCCAGCAGTGGGTGGGCAGAGAAAGGCTCTGGCATCTCAGCGAGGAGCATCTCCAGCTGAAGTGCAGAAACCTGAGGACATTGCACAGGAGGCACATTCTAGTGGGAAGAGACTTGGCAGCTGGGCTGAACACCTATTTAAAACCTGTTTTATCACTTGGGTTTTTCAGATGTGTGTGAGAGGTGCCCAAGAGCTGCAGAAGCACAACCTTTGATAGGAACAGGACCTGTGCAGGTCCAACCAGATCACCCTGTTTGATGCCAGCACCTCCTGGGGCTCTCCAGGGTGGATCAATCACATCTTGGGCCTTCTGTTGGTTCCTCTGTGTTGTCCAACTCCCCAGCTGTCGCTTTGGGGATGGATTGATGGAGAAGTTGTCCAAAACATGATGTTATCCTGGGACAGGATGGCAGGGCAATACAGGTGTGGCACAGACAGGGAGTTTCCTGCAGACTCCAGGCACCTCCTTCCTCTCCCAAGCCTTCCACTCACTCCAAGGGGTACCACTCAGTTTGGAAGTGCCCCGTTGTTCCTCATGGCCAGTCTGTATCCTGGGAAGCAGGAACAGTGGGATCCCACAGCTGGAGCTGCTCTGAGGGGCAGCTTGGCTCTGCCCTGTGCAGCTGGAAGTGGAGCAGACATGTCTGGGGATTGTTCAGCCTCAGGAAGAGATGACTTGAGGATTTCACCATCATCATACCCGGTGGTAGGGAATGAAGACCAGGCTCTTCTCAGTGGTGTCTGGTGACAGGACAAGGGCAATGGGGACAACTTGAAATACAGGAAATTCCATTTAAACATAAGTACAATCCTTTTTGCTGTGTGAGTGGTCCAACACTGGAAGAAGTTGCCCAGAGAGTTTGTGGAGTCTTCATCCTTGGAGACATCCAAAACCCACCTGAGCGTGTTGCTGGGCTTCCCGTGCTGCCTGACCCAGCTTTGAGCAGAGGGTGAGCACTGGGTGATCTCAGACGTGTCTCCAGCCCCAGGGATTCTGTGATCTCTGCTTTCCCACTGCCAAGTTAGTCAGCAATGTGGTTTCTCTGATGTGTGTTGTCTCCTCTGTGTAGGGAGGAAGGAGTTTTGCACACCAGAGAACACTGAGCTGTGAGTTAGAACAAGTTCTGTCTGCCCCATTTCCCTCCCTGTGACACTCCAGAGGTTTTTGCTAAGCCAGTGGCCACCACAGTCCCCAAATGGTGTTTATCAGCCTAATGGAGAGACACGATGAGATGTGTTTACACATGTACAGATGCGTGTCTGGATGCACTGATGCAGGGAGAAGTTCAGATGTTAGATATTCCCAGTTTAATTGTAGTCTTCATCCATTAGCCCAAATGTCACTTCCCTCTCTTTGTGATCAAGTTAATTTAATTCTTGAGCATCTTCCCATTTTCATAGGTTGCTGCTTCACTGAGTCAGGTTTGTGGACTAAATTGAATCACAGTGAGCTTCTGGAGCAAAACTGTGGGAGATTCAGACACTGACAGGGCCCTTCTTACTGAATCATAAATCACAGAATCCCAGAGTGGTTGGGCTTGGAAAGGACCTCTGGAGATCATCTGGTCCAACCCCTCTGCTCAAGCAGGGTCACCTGGAGCAGGTTGCACAGGATCACACCCAGGTGGGTTTGGAATATCCCCAGGGAAGGAGGCCCCACAGCCTCTCTGGGCAACTGTTCTGGGGCTCTGGCACTCTCCAAGTAAAGAAGTTTTTCCTCATGTTCAGATGGATCCTCCTGTGTGTCAGTCTGTGCCTGTTGCCCCTTGTCCTGTTGCTGGGCACCACTGAAATCAGTCTGGTCCATCCTCTTGACACCCACCCTTGAGGTATTTGTACACATTGTTCTCAGGGGTCTCTTCTCCAGGCTGAAGTACTTCAGCTCCCTCAGCCTTTCCTCAGCAGAGAGATCCTCCAGTCCCCTCATCACCTTTGTAGCCCTCACTGAACCCTCTCCAGTGGTTCCTTTTCTTTCTAGTTCCTTTTCTTTCTGGAGCCCAGAACTGGACCCAGCACTCCAGGTGCAGAGCAGAGGGGCAGGATCCCCTCCCTTCCTCCAGCCCCCCAGGATCCCACTGGCCTCTTGGCCCCCAGGGCTCACTGCTGGCTCAAGAACAGCTGGTTGTCCCCCAGGACCCCCAGATCCTTCTCCTCAGAGCTGTTCTCCAGCAGGCCCCCCCCAGCTTGGGGTTATTCTGTGCTGCTCTGGTGTCCTGTGTGAGATCCATTGTCTATTCCAAGCACACACAGGCAATTGGCACCAAGCCTCTACTTCAGTAAAACCAGACTCATTTTCCTTCCAGCCACATTTCTAGATCAGTCTAAAAGGAGAAATACACACTCTGCCTCCAGTTCTCATTCATGATTTTTGGATAAATGCTCTGATCACAGAATCACAGAATCATTAATGTCAAAAGAGACCTTCAAAATCATCCAGCCCAACCATCAACCCAGCACCATCATAGTCACCCCTAAACCATGTCCCCAAGTGCCATATCCAGACTCCCCTTGTACACTTCCAGAGACAGTGACTCTACCACCTCCCTGGGCAACTTATTCCAATGTCTGACCTTTCTTTCAATGATTCCCCCCCCCCCCCCCCCCCCAATATCTAATGTGAACCTCCCTGGCACAGTGTAAGGCCATTTCCTTCCATCTCCTCTGACTGCCCTGTCCTGTCTGACTGCCAAGTTCACTGACCTCCTGCTTCTCCTGGGTCTTACCAGCCTCTCCTTAGCTCCTCATCCTCCTCTGTTCACTCAGCCAGGCACCATTTAATCTCTTTGTACCTGAATTTTCTCTGCCATCATCCCCAGGCCGTGTCTGTACTTGGCACTCAAACATGTGGGGCTGGACCTCAGGTGTCTGTCCTGTCTCATTGTCAGCACCTGGTGTTGGATGAAGAAGTCTGGCTCTCCCTGGCAGTTCAGGAGTGAGGAAAGGCCATGTACAAATTCTGAGAGCAGTGAAATTAAATTTTACGATCATAGGACATCCTGAGTTGGAAGGGACCCACAAAAATCATTGAGTCCAACTCCTGGCCACTCCAGGACACCCCAATAAACATCTCAAATAGTGAAGAAAGTAGCCCAAGAATAGTCCTGGACACTTTTCATTTACTGTCACCAACATTAAGGTATGTCTGTGCTAAAAGAATATGCAAAATATAATTTACTTCATTCCAAAACTTGTCTTAACAATCAGGTGCTTGTTCTAATGCTGTAAGGGCTGTGAAACTCTGAGTTTTGTTTTCTGTTCCCTTTCTCCACTTGCATCTGCCTTCTGTGTGCCTTGAAAGAGTCCTGGATCAGCCTCAATTTCTGGCCCGAGAGGGCTGGGCTGTGCAGTGGGGGAGGGACAGCAGAGCTGTGGGTGTGTACAGCTCCTGGGAGCTGGGAACTTAAATCTTAGAATCAGAGAACATCCTGAGCTGGAAGGGGCCCACAAGGATCATTGAGTCCAACCCTCAGCCCTGCACAGGCCCATCCCCAAGAGTCACCCCCTGTGCCCCAGAGGATCAGCCAAACCCTCCTGGAGCTCTGGCAGCCTTGGGGCTGTGCCCACTGCCCTGGGGAGCCTGGGCAGTGCCCAACCAGCCTCTGGGGGAAGAACCTTTGGCTGAGATCCAACCTGAGCCTGCCCTGACACAGCTCCAGCCATTCCCTGGCTGCTGTCCCTGCTCACATGGAGCAGAGAGGGAGCTGCCCCTCAGGAGGAGCTGCAGACCCCAAGGAGCTCTGCCCTCAGTCTCCTCTTGGATGACCAAGACAAGCTGCTACAGCACAGCCTTACTGGGGGGCCAGTGGTGGCCCAGGAAGATCCTGAGGTCTGATAGAGATGTAAAGCCCCAGTGATGCTGTAGTGACTGCACTCAGCATTAGCAGGGCCTGTGCAGCTGTACCAGTGCTGCTGCTGGGTCCTACTGGTGAAATCACGTGGGGAGTTGTGGAGGAAACACACTGAATAGAGTCATAGTTTTTAGCACACAAAAGGCAGAGGCACTCTGCTCTTAATTAAGGCATCCTGCTTTAGTTGCTTGGTGGCTCAGGTAGTGAGCAGGGAAGTGACCCTGTTTGGAGGTGGCAGCACTAATTAGTTTGGCCCAGCACAAGTAGATGATGAGGAACTTCATGGGGCCCAGCAGCACAAGAGGAGCAGAGAGTGTGTTCAGAGGAGAAGCTGAAGGCTCAGTTAATTGTACTTGCTCTTGTGTGCTGTTCTTCCCCCTGACTGGGGAGGGACAGGGACTTTTTATACAGGCAGACAGTGACAGGACAAGGGGCCATAGTTTGGAACTGGTAAAGGACAGGGGTAGAGCAGATGGTAGGAAATGGTTTATTCAGAGGGTGGTGAGGCCCTGGCACAGGTTACCCAGAGAAGCTGTGGCTGCCCCATCCCTGGGAGTGTCCAAGGCCAGGTTGGACGGGGCTTGGAGCAACCTGGGCTGGTGGAAGGTGTCCCTGCCCATGGCAGGGGGTAGAATGAGATGATCTTTAAAGTCCCTTCCAACCCAAACCATTCTGTGATGTGGCAGTTTGAACCACATTAGAAATCCAAAATCCAATTTCCAGGCTTCCCCCCACCCCTTCTCACAATTTATCCTAACACCGGAGAGAAACTTTCAGACCAGAGGCTTCCGTAGGGGAAGGGGGAAGTATATACATTTATTTACACAGATAAATATACTGAACAAACTAAAAGCAACTATATATATATTTACATTTCTGTCAGTCCTTTTAGCCCCTTCCTTTAACTTTAGTCCAGAAAGAAGCCTTTCAAGGCTGGAAAGTAACCAGTCCCTCTTGTGGGAGTGTTCTGGGCCTGAACGCTCCCCCCTCACCAAGCTCCGGCTTCTTGTTGCAGTTTCTCTCCTCATGAAGTGCAAGACATCTTTGGGTCTTTGCTCCTCTGCTGCTGGTGATCTCTCCCTCTCGGTGTCCCACCTCGGTCCGTAGGCTGCTGCAGTGCAGCTTATCAGGCGTACGTGTCCCGGAATCTTCCTTCCTCTAAGTCAGTTTTTGGCTGCCCGCGCTCAGCTTCAGCAGGCAGCTCCCGAGCCTCTCCTGGCCCGTCTCCAATTTTGCCTGGGATTCTTCTCCCGAGCGCCGAGCTGATTTATCAGCCCGTCCACTTGGCTCTGCTCAAGTGCTGAGCCTCAAAATCAACCCCCCCACCAGCCTCAATGCAGTGGGGGGAAAAGCCCCCTAGCCTTGGCCACAGGCAGCTCGGTTCAGTTCTGCACTGTCCCAAGTGTCCCGCAGCTGCAGGGGGGGGGAAAGAAGGCCTGGCCTCCTCCCTCTTACCTCAGGTGCTGTGAAATTCTTCTTTCACAGCACACACTCCAAATGCTGCCTCTAACTCTAGCCAAAGGCTGAGCTGGGGGGTCACAGGGCTTCCCTCTCCCCCCCCCAAGGGGAAGAGAGGGAGCCCAGCCACCCCCTGGCCTTGTCCACCTACACACAGCAGACACCAACAGCAAAACAACCCAGACAGAACTGCCAACAGCTCCCGGTGCTGTGGTATGTGATTTTGAGCAGAAGCGAACAATATGAGTGGTGACTGGCTCTCCAGGGGACACTGCCCTGGCACCCAAGCACCTCTGAGCCCCCCAGCCTCTCAGGGGGGCCAATTTCAAACTATGACATGTGATCATGTGTGGAGAGGCTCACTGGGGATTGAGGGCTCCAGGGAGGGCTCAGGTAGTGCTAACTGCCAGGATCAGGTGTGTCCTTCTCTATCAGGTGTGTCTTGGGGGCCTCATGGGTGAGGTGAGAAAAAGCCTGAGGGTGCTGTTGCTGAAATCCAGGACTTCCCACGGGTGAGATGTGATCCCACCCTCCCTCCTTCCCCGGGGGCTCCTCTGGCTGCTGGAACATCTCAGTGAGGGCAAAGCTCCTGGTGCTGCCACAGCTCTGAGGTGGCCTCTCTGCACATGGGGCAGCAGCAGGTTTGCTGCTCAGAAATAGGTGGACACCAGGTGTGGTGGAGGGGTCTGTGCCTGTCCTGGGGAGCATTCACAGGATGGAGCTGTTCTGAGGATGTGTTGGACTCTCTGATCCTCATAGGTCCCTTCTAACTCGGTATATTCTGTGATTCTCATGGATGAGAGCTCACCCCACCATCAGCAGTAAGTGTGGCCAAGGAAGAGGCTCTGCAGTGCCCAGTCCTGCCCCTTTTTTCCCCCCAACACATGCAGTGGGCACTGGGAGTGCTGGGATGGCTCTGGGCTGTACCTGCCTGGCAGATGGATAGAACAGCAGTACCTGTTTCCTGAGAGATCCCACAAGAGGATGAGACTTTGAGAAAACAACCAATTCTCGTTTCTCCGGGAGGTGGTTTGTGAGCAGGAGGGGAGGAGAGGGGCACTCTCGGACATGGGCAGGGTCCCCAGTACTGCCAGCACAGGGAGGGCAGTCAGTGCTGCTTTATGGATATGTAGTACTATTTCTGATGGCTACCATGGCAACAATTGCATCCTGTGATATATGTTCTGCTTTGTGAAGTACAAACACGCAGAGGTGCTTGGAAGTGAATTTCCAAAGAAAAGCCTCTGGTGTTCCCTTGTTCCTGCACGTGTAGCCCAGCCCAGCTCTTCCCACAACCCCTCATCCTGTCCCTGCTCTCAGTCACTGGGGAAGTATCCCAGGCTGAGGTGCTGTGGGGATGTGTGCAGGGGAGGTGTTTCTGGTTGTTTTTTTGCCTTTTTTACAGCAGTATTTGTCCCCCACTCTCCATTTGTACAGCAAGGTAATGAATTTACCACTGCCTGTTCCTGTCTGCAACACCACCTGGCCTGGGAAACACCAGGGAGGCCACATCCACAGCCTTAAACATCTGGCTAAGAAAATTTGTACTAAAGCAATGCACCACCTTGGTGCGTCCTGGGTAAATATATGTGTCTTCAGGGGGTTCATGGAATGAGGAGGATGTGAGACTGCTGCAGTGTAAAGTGCCCAGGGTGGTTTAGGGAGGTAGAGGAGAGTGCAGGGTGAGCAAAAGGAGGTGGACAGGCTGGATTAACCCCTGTTTCTCCTGAGTAAGGTCTAGAGGCAGCCCATGGAATTGGTGGGAGGTGGGTTCCAAAACAAGCAGGAGAAGGTGGTTCTTTGCTCAGCTGCAATTGGTATTAACACAGTGCTGTCTGTGCTGGATAATTGACACATCACTCAATTACTGTGACAATAGTGTGTGTTGGCATTAGTCATTTTCTCTCAAGTTTTGTTATCTGACTGCTGGGAATTCATTTGCAAGGTTTCTTTCAATCCTGTGGATCCCTTCCCCAACACCTCCATCTGCTTTGGGCAGATATATTCATTTGAATCATGAATTCTTAGTAGCAGCCCTTGTTTTGCTGCACATATTCCTCTTTCTCATCCCTTCTATCACAAAAGGACAGTATATAAATGTACTCAATTATCATTGGACTGGAAATATTCCCTCAGCTGGCTGTTAGCAGGCAGTGATACCGACAAATAATGATCACTGGTGTCATGTCAACACAAGCAAAAGCAATTATTTTTGAGCCATCTAACACCAGAAAAGCAGATGTAGGAAGGAACTACCAATTAGAGATGAGAACACTTAAGGTCAGATATGCAGACTATGATTAAACTGATATTTAATGCACAGGGTTTCTTTTGGTGTTTTGTTGAGCTCTCTCCCTGTGTTACTAAATCTCCATGGTGTTTGTAGCACTTTGGTTACAGGTTTCAGTCCACTCCTACTTGATTATTGGACTTGTGTTTTTAGGGAGAGGTGGTTGGCTGGACCCTGGGGAGAACCTCATCTCCTGAAATCCTAAATGCATCAGCCCAGCAGCGGTGCAGCAGAGCTCAGATATAATTGCATTTTCTTTACTGCTCCTCACATGGTCCCCGTTTATGAGAAAACAAGACTTCCCCAGAACATGATCCCTCTGCTCAGGTATCTCCTCCTCATCTCACAGCCCAAACTCCATTTCACCCATATACTGAGAGCACATCCCTGGGTCATCTCAGGGGTGGAGACTGAATTTATGCAGTTCTAAATAACAATTATTTTTCCCAGACATTTGAATCAGATTTGGGGCAACAGAACTGGAGGGAGGAAGGTGTCCATGGCTTTCCCAGACAGAATTCTGTTGACTCACATCCCTTGGTTCATCTCTGAGTGCTGCCCATCCCTCCAGCTTTTTCAAATACTGCCAATAGTCTGTGACAGCAGCTACTGTTCCCTCCCAGCCTGTGCCTAAAGGACCTCAACTTTTCCTTTCTCCAGTGTTCCTCCTCTTCTCCAGCCGCAGCTGGGATGTCTCCATATGTAGCTCACAAGGGGCACCTGAGCCCTCCGACAGAAAAGCCAGCAGAGGGTTTCTGTGTTGCCAGGAAGAGCTCCCTTGGTGTTCTGAGGAACAGAGAATCCCTGCACTGGGCCACCCGAGGTGCTGCCAGCCCAGCTCTCTGCCTGAGATGGGCACACCCCCAACCTGGGGAAAAGGTGTAGAAACAGTAACAGTGTACAGTGATGTCAGCACAGGTGCCCAGGGCAGTGCTGGAGTCCCCATCCCTGGAACTGTGCACAATCCATGTGGATATCACACTTGAGGACGTGGTTTAGTGTGAATATGGTGATGGTGCTGGGTTGGGGGTTGAATTTGAGGATTTTAAAGGTCTTTTCCAACCTCAACAATTCTGTCATTCTCTATTTTTCTCTGGGACTTTAAGCTCAGCTCCACTCTGTGATTCTCTCAACTCACAAAACACCCTGAGGCAGTAAATTGGCAGTTTAGGTATGTGTCATATGAAAATATCCTTGCACTTGTTCTTTCAAAGCTTGCAGTCTGCTCTATCCACCCTCCACTCTGCATTTCACCCCCTCCCTCCCCCCCCGAGCTCTGCTCTCTCCAAACAGCAGGTGTATATCCATTTAGTGTCTCCTTTTGGGGGAGTTAAACCCTTTTGGGGACAGAGGAGTGAGAACTGGACGCTGTTTTCAAGATGAAGGCCCCCCATGAATTTATGGAGTGCAAAATAATGTTTGCAGTTTTATTCTCTGTTCCTTTGCAGGCATTCGGTTGGTTTTGCATTGTTTGATTGTTTTTGCATTGAACTGTTATTTGCAGGAAATAACTGTGAGGACTTAGAGGTCTCTTCCCTGGGTGATAATAGTTAATTCTGAACTCATCAGAGTTGTTGTTTTTCTGAGTGCATTACTTTGCATCTATCACCACTGGATTTCTTCTGAAATTTCACTGCCACTCACTTAGAATGATGGCACCTCTTGCAGTTCTTCACCACCAGGTTTTATTTTGAGGACTTGAAATAACTTTGTCTTATAACTAATTTTGTCAGCTCATTAATCATTCACTCTTTCAGGTGGTTTTTGAATATGGTGAGAAGTTAAAGCTCCATCAGTAGCTCCCTACCCCTGTTACCTGGCTTTTGACTGGTTGGTGGTTTATGAGACCTTCCCTCTTACCTGCACTGATAGTGGGAACTGGAAGAGAAATGGCTCATACTGATGAAAATGCAAGCTTGGAGACACATTTGCCTCATGGAGGCAACTCCTCCTCTGAGCAGGCAATACTTGACACAAATGTGTGACCTGTCTGCTGGAATTCACCTCTCCAGGACCTGCAAAAAGTGTTCCCTGGGGACAACCCTCTGTGTTTGTGATGTAACTCAGCCCCACACACCATCACTCACTGCACGAGGGTCGGGGGGCAGAGAACTGGGGGGAAAAGCGAGGAAACTTGGACTGAGATACAGCCAGTTTAAAAGGGAAAGCAAAAGTCACACAAGCAAAATGAAGAGTTCACTCCCCCCTTCCCGTGGGCTCAGCCATCCCAGGGCTGCCCTGGGCTCCCTCCCACCTGCTGGGGGCTGGGGAAGGCAAACCCCATCCATCTGAACATCCCTCTCCTCCTTCCCCCAGCTCTGTGTGCTGAGCGTGACTCCCCACGGTCTGGGCCATCCCTGGGGGCAGTTGGGCTCCCCTGTCCCACCTGTGCCCCCCCAGCTCCCTGTGCCCCCCGGGCTGGTCCTGGCAGGGCCCTGTGAGGAGCAGAGCAGCCCTTGGCTGTGTCACAGGGGCTGAGCCATCCCAGTGTGCCCAGCACTGCTCCAGCACAGCCCCAAACACAACCCAGACCCGCTGGGGGGGAACATCAGCTCTACCCCAGCCCAGCCCACAAGCTCAGAGTTTGATATCCTCAGTTCCGTCGTCTAAAATGGTTTGCAACTTTCAGATTCCTGGTCTTCTCCCACTCATCCTGTTTGTGTGTAACTCCTGCTTTATTGGTGCCTGGTGCATCCTGGGGAGTCCTGCAGACATTCCACATCTGGGATTTTCCCAAGTGGAGACTGTCAGCTCCTATAACCTGTTATTATTCACCTTATCAATTTTTCCAAAAAACTCTTCATCTGCTGCTTCTGTTTAAGAATCTTTTCCAACAACTGAGGGATTGGAGTATCTGTTACATGAGGAGAGGCTGAGAGACCTGGGATTATTTAACCTCCAAAAGCTGGGGTTTGGCTCAGAGGGGTTTAAATCCCTCATGACAGGGGAAGTGCAGAAGATGGAGTCAGACAGAGACACTGGACTCAAACTGAGATACAGATTTCCCTTAAACTTTTCTATTTTCTTTTCTTTTCTATTTTCTTTTTTCTTTTCTTTTCTTTTCTTTTCTTTTCTTTTCTTTTCTTTTCTTTTCTTTTCTTTTCTTTTCTTTTCTTTTCTTTTCTTTTCTTTTCTTTTCTTTTCTTTTCTTTTCTTTTCTTTTCTTTTCTTTTCTTTTCTTTTCTTTTCTTTTCTTTTCTTTTCTTTTCTTTTCTTTTCTTTTCTTTTCTTTTCTTTTCTTTTCTTTTCTTTTCTTTTCTTTTCTTTTCTTTTCTTTTCTTTTCTTTTCTTTTCTTTTCTTTTCTTTTTTTCTTTTCCTATATTATACTATATTATCTTTATGGTTTTTTTACTGTGAGGATTGTTGAACACTAGCCACATGTTGCCAGACAGGTTGTGGAGATTTCAGCCTTAGGATATCCAAAAACCCAACTGGGCACAGTGAGCAACCTGCTCTGGCTGGTCCCACTTGGAGCAGGAGGATGGGATGGATGATCTCCAGGGGCATCTGAGCCTCAGCATTGAGTGATTCCACTGTGTTACACAGGCTGTGAGAGCCTCCCCAGGCTCCTCAGAGACTATTCCTGCAAAGATGGGCTGTTTTGGGGTGGCCTGGCCTTTCATGGGCACTCCCTGTAGACCTTGATCATCTTGTACTTTTACAGACTCTCTGGCACATTCCTGGTCTCTGCAAAAGGCTTTATTATTAGCTTTTATGTTTTTGAAATATTGCTTCTTATAACATTTTTTGGCCTTCCTCTGACTGGATTTTGTGCTCTTTTCTGTTTTTCTCATTTGGACAAAACTTCCACTTTTGGAAGAATGTAATTTTCTCCTAATAATCTCCATTACTCTGCTATTTAACTATGAGATCTCCTTTCTGGCCCCATTTATCGGTGATATATATTTATTCTTAGCCTCTAAGATAGTTCCTTGATGTAATTTCCTTGCCACCTCCAAGCAGTTCATCTTTCTGGAGGCTGTTTTTAATTTAGGGTTATCAAGTTCCTTGTCCTTTCTTTGGATGGGATAAATCACCACAGTGAACACAGCCAGTTTGGATTACACACCCAACTAAAACAAGGGGAGTTTAGCCCACAAATCCCATCCCTAATATAACAAAAAGCTGTCTTCTTGCCTGAAAACTACTGTATATATATTCCCCCTACTCCGAGGGGAAAAAACTGAGGCTTGTCTTTATGGATTTCACCATCTCCCCACGATGCTGCTTAATTTTCTGAGAGATACATCTAATTAGTTGCATGAATAAATAAATCCTTTATGTGAAAGGTCTTTGTGGAACCACCTGCTTGACTTCTTTGCTGTTGAGGGTCCTCACTGTTATTCTGTTAAAAATGAACAAATGTTTTCATTTGAGCTCAGTGGATGTGGAACTGCTCTGCTTTGTCAGCTGGTATTGCTGTAACGACGAGAGTCTGAGCACTGAGAGCCCAACCAGCCCAGCTGTGACTTGCTGCACTGCTGGTGGTTTGTATTGATTATTTTGAATTTAAAAGTGTACTTGATGTAAGTGGATATTTGGGGAACTGCTCACAGGCACTCCTGGGGCGAGTACCCAATTCTAGAGCAGCCTTGGCTGTTCATGGGTGGGATGGATTTAGTGCTACTCAGGAAATCAAGGGTGTAAATGGGGGAATGATAAAGCCTCCCCTTTGTCCCTGCCAGAACATCCACCTGGTGGCCAAGTGGCTGAGTTCCCTGGAGAAGAAGCTGGAGCAGCACAGCGAAGGCAGCCACCAGGACTTCCGTGTCTTCATCAGCGCAGAGCCAGCACCTTCCCCCGAGAGCCACATCATTCCCCAGGGCATCCTGGAGAACTCCATCAAAATCACCAACGAGGCCCCCACTGGGATGCAGGCAAACCTGCATGGAGCCCTCGACAACTTCAGCCAGGTAGGAGCTCAGGGGCACCAGTGACAGATTGGCTTGGAGCTGCTGGAGCTGCTGGAGACCCCATGGAGCGTGATGGGGGAAGGCATTGCCCTTCCAGGCAGCAGCTGAGTGAGTCCCTTTGCATCCCATCATGAATCCCAGAGTCACAGAATGTGCTGAGTTGGAGGGACCCACAGGGATCATCCAGTCCAACCCTCAGCCCTGCACAGGCCCATCCCCAAGAGTCACCCCCTGTGCCCCAGAGGATCAGCCAAACCCTCCTGCAGCTCTGGCAGCCTTGGGGCTGTGCCCACTGCCCTGGGGAGCCTGGGCAGTGCCCAACCAGCCTCTGGGGGAAGAACCTTTGGCTGAGATCCAACCTGAGCCTGCCCTGACACAGCTCCAGCCCTTCCCTGGCTGCTGTCCCTGGTCCCCCCCGAGCAGAGCTCAGTCCCTGCCCCTCCTCTGCCCCTGCCCAGGAAGGTGGAACTGCAGTGAGGTCTCCCCTCAGTCTCCTCTTCTCCAGCTGAACACACCAAGTGCCCTCAGTGTCCTCACAGGCCTTCAAATCAAGGCCCTTCCCCATCCTTCTTGCCTCCTTTGGACACTCTCTAATGGCTCAATCCCTTCCTTCCATTGTGTCTCCCCAAACTGCCCCAATGTTGAGGTGAGGCCGCCCCAGGGCAGAGCAGAGCGGGACAATCCCCATCCTGGGGATGGTGGACCTGCTGATGGAACTGCAGCTGAGTCTCCTGTGCAGGGGACACGACACTGAATTGTGTGGAAATGATGGAAAATATTCTTGGTGCCCCAGAGGGTTAGACCAGTGTCAGAGCCGTTGGTATGTGGTGATTAAGTGAGCTCTGCTCTGTGGCCTCTCTCGACAGCTCTGGCACCACAGGCAGGAGGCTCTGGGAGCAGCAGGACACAGATCAAACAGGGCTCCCCAGGGAACAGCCCCTGGCCAGGACAGGCTGGAGCCAGTGTGTGTCACTGCTGGAGCCATCCACGCTCCTGCTGACCTCATTTACCACATAACACAAAGGCTGAGAGCTGAGCATTCACACTGCTGATGATTCCTGTCCTGGAGACACAGACACAGCCTCCTGCTGCCCTGAACACTCATTGCCCTCACTCACACACTGCCCTTGCCTTGGCACATGCAGCTCTCACAGTAGGACCCCATCTGGTGAACCTTGAGCAACCAGGAGGGTCTGAAGATGCCCTCAACCCTTGAAGTGCCTTTTTGAAACAGTAGTACTGAAGTTCTTGCAGCTGATGGCTGTGCCAGGAACACACAGGGCAGGTCTGGCAGGATGGTTTTCTCTTGTGAGAAATCTCTCTGCTCTTCTGTAACCCCACCTGCAGTGCTGAGTCCAACACAGCCGGAATGAGTCCAGAGGAGGCACTAAATTGATCACAGAGCTGGAGCACCTCTGCTAAGGAGACAAGTTGAAAGAGTTGGAGGTGTTCGGCCTGGAGGAGAGAAGGCTCCAGGGAGACCTTAGAGCCCTTCCAGTGCCTGAAGAGGCTCCTAGAGAGCTGGAGAGGGACTTGGGACAAGGACCTGGAGGGATAGGACAAGGGAGAATGGTTTTAAATTGAAGGAGGGTAGACCTAGATTGGCTATTGGGAAGAAATTGTTCCCTGTGAGGGTGGGCAGGCCCTGGCACAGGTTGCCCAGAGAAGCTGTGGCTGCCCCATCCCTGGAAGTGTCCAAGGCCAGGTTGGACGGGGCTTGGAGCAACCTGGGCTGGTGGAAGGTGTCCCTGCCCATGGCAGGGGGTGGAATGAGATGATGTGTAAGGTCCCTTCTGACTCAAACCATTCTTTGATCCTAATGATTCTCTCCATGCAGCCTCTTGTCTTTTGGAACCAGGCAAGAACACCCCAGTCTATTGTGGACCCCAGGCCCTGGTCCATGGGCAGGGAAATGGGGGCAGCTCTCAGCTGATTTTGCACTTGGAGTAGAGGGAATCTCAAGAGCAGCAACTAACTGTGCTGAGCAGGGGATGGGGAGGCACCATGCCAGGATTAATGTCCCTAGTCAGGAGAGATTATTCCATTTTTGTCTACTGTCATTCATCATCTTGAACTCCACAAAATGTCCCAGAGAACAAGGAAGGGGAGAACCTTCACCCCAAGTAACATTTTCATCCTGCCTCTGCTCATTTCAATCAGATAGTAATTAGCATTTTCTAAATTGTTGGAGTATTATAAAGCATCTCTTATCAGAAATCCTGGAGCAAGTGGGTGGGGTCCCTTTTACACCTCATTTCCCCGCTTTATACAAATGGATGTTCAAATTTAGCTTTCAGCTGAAAGCTACAAAGGAGCCTCTTTATTCTGTGTGGGGGATATTGTTCTGCTTTGTAGCTGAAGAAAAATACAAAACTAAAGAGGGGCCGAATGAGACTGAACTGGATTCTCAGTGTTCATTCAGGCAGTGCCCCTTCATGTCTGGCGATGGTTCCTAAAATGAGGAAGTGCTCTGCACATATTTGAAGCAGTTCCCGTGTTCATTTTCAGTGATTAAATGACTCAGGCTCCTGCCCCTCCACCTCCTGGGCAAGGTGCCACAGTCCCAGGCCCAGTGCTGGCCCCCTTGCCCAGTGTGATGACACAGAGCTCTTCAAGTGAGTCCAGATGAGGCCACCAAGATGCTCCAAGGGCTGGAGCAGCTTTGCTGTGAGGAAAGGCTGAGAGAATTGGGATTGCTCAGCGTGGAGCAGAGAAGGCTCCAGGGTGACTTAATTGTGGCCTTCCAGTACCTGAAGGGTCTCCAAGAGAGCTGGAGGGGGATTTTTTGCAAGGGCATGCAGTGATAGAACAAGGAGGGATGGCTCCAAACTGCCAGGGGCAGGGTTAGATGGGATATTGGGAAGAAATTCTTCCCTGTGAGGGTGGGGAGGCCAGTGTCCAAGGCCAGGTTGGATGAGGCTTGGAGCAACCTGGTCTAGTGACCAGGAAGATGTCCTGGTAGGGGACATCTCATCCCATCCCAAGTAGGGGATGGGATGAGATGAGCTTTAAAGGTCCTTTCCAACCCAAACCACTCTGGGATTCTGGGATTCTCTCTCCATCTCTCTGGTGAGGGATGTTGAGCACATGCAGGTGATGGGGCATTGAGTGGGTGCACGTGTCCTTCCCTTCTCCACTGTTAATGTGTGTTCCTGTGCAAAGCCACTCTGAGCTGGAAATAGTAAATATTAATTCCAAAAATATTCATTAGAATTTGCCAATAAATTTGCAATGCAAATCCACTGACTTCAAAAATTAACACATGTGTGTATTATGCAAATATGAACTGGAGGAAAAATTGATTGGCCTCTTCTTCCAGGTAGGAAGCTATAGGACCAGGGAAATGGCAACAAGCTGCACCAAGGGAGGTCCAGGTTGGATACTGGGAAAAATTTCCTCTCTGGAAGCGTGGTTAAACATTGGAACAAGCTGGGCAGGGAGGTGGTTCAGTCACCATCCCTGGGAATGTTCAAGTAGTGGCACTTCATGATGTGGTTTAGTGGGCATGGGGGTTTTGGTCAAAGGTTGTACTTGATCTCAGAGTTCTTTTCCAATCTTAGTGATTCTGTGATTCATCCCTGTCCAAAGCTGGATGTATTTGGAGGCCCTGAGGCTGAGAGCAGTGACTCTGCCTGTATTGCAGGACACCCTGGAGATGTGCAGCCATGAGAAGGAGTTCAGGAGCATCCTGTTTGCCCTGTGCTATTTCCATGCCGTGGTGGCCGAGCGGCGCAGGTTCGGCGCCCAGGGCTGGAACCGCCCGTACCCCTTCAGCAGCGGGGACCTGACCATCTCTGTGACTGTGCTGCACAACTACCTGCAGGCCAGCTCCAAGGTGGGTGCTTCACTGGGGCTCTGAACCACTAGGGATATGGCTTGTGCTGAAGCTCCTGGGAAATCTCCTGAAATACCATTTCCTTGGGATCTTTGGGTTTGCTGTGCCTTTGTGGGGAGATGAGAGGCCTCGGTGCCACTCGAGCCTGTAGAAGCTTAGAAATCACAGCAAACAGTGCCTGTGGTCTTTATTAATTGAAAAGAACAGTGATCTTCGGTTTAACAGAGCTTAGAGTAAATTTGCATTTCAGCGGGGAATTGCAGGAAATCTCTGCTGTGATCCAGTTCTCCTTGGGCAGAGTTTAACTACTACCTGATGTTTGTTCACTGAGAAAACTGAAGCAGTGAGGTGGAAACACTGAGTGTGCAGGTCAGTGCTGGAACCTGCAGCCCAGCACTGGCCTCTGGAGCTCTGGCTCTCTGACCTCCTGCATGTTTCCTAAAATGAGAATCTGTCTGTCCTTCCTTTCCTCCCTGTTCATCCTCAGGTGCCCTATGACGACCTGCGCTACCTTGTGGGTGAGATCATGTATGGGGGTCACATCACAGATGACTGGGACAGGAGGCTTTGCAAAACCTATTTGGAAGAATTTATTAAGCCAGAAATGCTGGAGGGAGAACTTCTCCTTGCTCCAGGATTCCCCCTCCCAGGGAACATGGACTACAATGGCTATCACCAGGTAAGCTCTTTGTTTTCTGGGATTATTTACACACCTAAATGTAATGTGTTCCATAACTGCCCTATAATCTGCCTTAGGAGGCAGGAACAGGGCTGCAGTGTTTCTGCACACCTTTGTTATCTCCCATTATGTTCTGTTTCTGTAGATGTCTCAGCATTTCCTTGGATGACCCAGTCTAATGGTAATTTGCCACTTCATCATGGGCTCATTCTGTTCATGCATGAATAGAGCAACTGTATTGGTGCTTGAGACTTGAGCAGGGCTCCTGGAAAATTACATCCACATACTGTTTGCTAAAATGGCCCCTTCAAGCTTCTTTTATCATCAGTTTTGATGAGAATCACTGATGGCTCTTGTTGATCTACTTACTGATCTCATCTGTTCTTTGTACACAAATGCAGTAGCAGAGAGAGACGTATTAGGCTGGGTTTGTTCATAAAACTTAACTACTGGAAGCTAAATTGCCATGAGAGATCTCAGGATACTGATGCTGAAGTGCACAGCAGATAATTGCTAGAGAAGGTCCAGCCTGAGATATAGAGCCAAGCCAAACTTCAGCAATTACTGAATTTTGCCAGCAGGAGTAGAAGCAGTTCTGTAAACAAACATACTCTCCTTCCTCCATCAGTTCACTGGTGTTTCAGCCCCAAGCAGAGCTGCCCAGCCTGGGCTGACCTGGGGGAGATGATTCCAGTGCTGTGAGCTCTGCAGGCAAAGTGCCCTGGGCTCTGTATCCAATCTGAACCTGAATGTCTCTGAATCTCACATGAACCTGAATGTGTCTGTATTTAACCTGGACCTGAATATTTCTGTATCTTATCTGAACTTGGTTGGCTCTGTATTTAACCTGGATCTGAATATTTCTGTATCTTATCTGAACTTGGTTGGCTCTGTATCTAACCTGGACCTGACTGTCTCTGTGTCTCACCTGACCCTAACTGGCTCTGTGTCTAACCTGGACCTGACTGTGTCTCTGCAGTACATAGATGAAGCCCTGCCTCCAGAGTCTCCCTACCTGTATGGGCTCCATCCCAATGCTGAGCTTGGCTTCCTCACTCAGAGCTCGGAGCAGCTCCTGCACACGCTGTTGGAGCTGCAGCCCCGGGACAGCAGCACTGGAGAAGGAGGAGTGGGGACCAGGGAGGAAACGGTAAGAGGGGCAGAGGATCCCATCCCTGTCCCATCCCTCAGTTCTGCACAGCTCAGGCTGTCTCACAGCTGCTCATTGGACTGTGTTCTGCCTGTGCTGGGTACAAACCCAGCCTAAAGCCTCGTTTTATGCAGGACATCACCACAGTGGGGTGTAACTGGAGTATTGGCAGTAATAGGACAGTGGCTTTTAATTACCCCTTGCACTGCGGTGCCTTCGTTATCATCCTCTGAAGGTGTGCAAATAAACCTTGTGTGGCCTCCACTGATCTCTGTGCACCCCTGTGTGTCTGGCATAACAGGCTCCGGAGTGCACAGTCTCCCACTTAAATGTGCCACCCAGAGCTCAGCCCAACTCTTACTGCTACCACCATGTCTCACCCAGCTCCCAGGCTCCCAGGGACCTTGTAATTCCTTACTTCCAGCTGAACCCCTTTGCTGTGCCTATGTACCAGGCTGGTCTTCCTTTGGAAACTCAGAGCTCATCCAAACACGGCCCAAGCATTCCCACCAGGATCGGAAATCAGCCAACACATTCTCAGGTTTTTATTTCTGAAGTCTTAAGGCCCCAGCTCTGTGTTCAAGCTTTGCAAATTGATGAGTAGCTAATGGGAAGCTTATATGAAGCCTGTGGTTTTACACATCTTTCTTTTGCCTTGGTGTGGGGCTGGGGAACTGACTGCCTTCCACTGAGGGGCTCTTAGAAGTGCCCAGTATGTTCAGTTTTTGGTTCATACTGGAATTTGAGGGGACAGTAATAATCCAGAGGTAGCAAAGCCAAAGGAGATGCTCAGAGGTAGCAGATGTGGCTGCCTGTTCTCCCATTCCATTTGCTATTGAAATGCAGTTAAACTGCTCAGCCACAGAAGCAAACTGATCAGTGAGTGCCCCAGCAGTGCTGTCACAGGGCCTGGCCACTCTGCAAACCCCTGGTGACACTCAAGAAGACCCTCACAGGAGCACAGGAGTCCTCATGGCTCTGTCTGGGAATAAAATCTGCCTGAGAGCAGCCAGAGTGTGGCCTCACTGCCCCATGTTGTATCTCAGGGATGCTCCCACTGCTCATTTTCTTCCCAGGGTGATCTCTGTCATGATCTGAGCTGTAACTGCACTGCCTGTGTCCACCTGGTCCTTGGATGAGAGGGAGTTAAGTGTTGTCTCAGCTCCTCCCCTGGAGGATATCCAGCCCCTGCTTCGGCTGAGGTGGTTTTTAGGGAGCTTCCAGGGGAATTGCGAAGCTGTCATTTTCCTGAGGCTCTGACAAGTCCAGTTACTCCCACAGGTTTCTGAGGCCACATTACAGCAAAGGAGCTGTAATTGTTGTGAAGGAATCAGAGCCAAAGGGATTTGCAGGGGAATTTCAAATTAGAGGATATTTCTGTACTGCACCCGAGCTGCAGCTGAAGAGCTTTTCCAGCAGAGCTTTGCTTCAGCTACCTGAGTGTTGGAACAACAGCCCACACATCAGCGCTGCTGACGTGAGTGGGGAGGGTTTGGGGGAGCAGCAACGGGAGGAAATTGGAGTACAGAGTCCAAAATAGGACTGGTGGTGGTCATGGCAATGAAATGCCCCTGGCTGCCTCTGCAGTTGGCACTGGCCCCCACAAACCAGATTTCTGATGTTGGATCATTGAGTTGTAACTGTGTTATGCGCTCCTGAAAAATCCCCAGGAAGCAGGAGTCTTGCTCAGGTTCCAGCACAGCAGTAAAGCAAAGAAATGTGTGAGACTTCCACAGCAAGATGTCTAATGTTCCACAGAAACCTGGGAAATACAGCTGATCCCATGGAGATGAGGGGCTTCATGCCTCCCTGTCAACCAGAAAAGGGTTTGTCTATTTTATTTAATCCTTTAGACACTGGAAACATCCTGTTACATTGGAGATTTCCCTGTTTTGTACTTAGAGTTCCAAAGGAGCTGTGATGGTGACCAGAAAATAATCTTGTTTCATTATGCTTTTCTTCCACGGCTCCATTAGTCCAGAATGCCAAAGTCAGCTTAAAATTCAATTTTCTATAATCACCTCCCTATATCAATAAACCAGAGCAAACCAGCTCATAAGCTCCATTGTCCTGAGGCTCAGCTGAGGCTACAGCCCCATTTGTCTCCTTGTGTTGAGTTCGAATTAAGGAGAAATAAGAAGAGAAGCTTGAAAGCCAAGCACAGAAGAGGCTGCTACATGTCATGGGGGTGTTTTTAAACCATCATTTTGAAAGCTGCTCATCTGACATTACCTTTTGTAAGCAACTGAATTTTAATAGGGCGGGGCAAGCTCTCACAGTCACAGAATCACAGAATGTGCTGAGTTGGAGGGACCCACAAGGATCATTGAGTCCAACCCTCAGCCCTGCACAGACCCATCCCCAAGAGTCACCCCATGTGCCCCAGAGGATCAGCCAAACCCTCCTGGAGCTCTGGCAGCCTTGGGGCTGTGCCCACTGCCCTGGGGAGCCTGGGCAGTGCCCAACCAGCCTCTGGGGGAAGAACCTTTGGCTGAGATCCAACCTGAGCCTGCCCTGACACAGCTCCAGCCATTCCCTGGCTGCTGTCCCTGGTCCCCCCAGAGCAGAGCTCAGTCCCTGCCCCTCCTCTGCCCCTGCCCAGGAAGGTGGAACTGCAATGAGGTTTCCCCTCAGTCTTCTCTTCTCCAGCTGAACACACCACGTGCCCTCAGTGTCCTCACACACCTTCAAATCAAGGCCCTTCCCCATCTTAAATACCTTCCTTTGGACACTCTCTAATGGCTTCAGATCTTCCTTATACTGTGGTGCCCAAAATTGCACCAGAAAAAAGGTGCTGTGCCCAGTGCAGGTGACCTGGGTGGTTTTGGGGACACTGCCTGGCAGGTGAAGTTCTCCTGCCACATTCAGGCTTCTGAGCTAAGGCGGTTCTGGGGTCACTCGTGCCCATCCCTCTCTCCTCCCTTTGGCACACAGGTGAAAGACCTTCTGGAAGAGATGTTGCAGAAGCTGGGCGATGAGTTTAACATGGCAGAGCTGGTGGCCAGGGTGGAGCAGAGGACGCCCTACGCCGTGGTTGCCCTGCAGGAGTGTGAGCGCATGAACGTCCTCACCGGGGAGATCAAGCGCTCGCTGCTGGAGCTGGAGCTGGGCCTGAAGGTGGGACTGTGGGACAATCCTGGGGAATGGTGCTCAGGGAATGAAAGGGGCCACAGGGAATAAAAGTGCTCACGTGCTGCTGGCTGCAAACCCATCTTTGCTCTGCGGGAAGGGCTCACAGATGGATTTCAAATGGCACGGTGCCCTCAGGCATGGGGAGGGGTTACACACACAGCACTGCCTGTGCTTTAGGAACAGAGACCAAGCACTTCTGGCCACCCCATATTGTGGCACAGCAACAGCAGGTCACTCAGAAATTGGGACGTGGCCTATTTAAATGTAAGCCAAAAATCACAACTTTTCATAAAATGTCCGGGTATGGGGGAACTTGGAACAAAGTGTCTTAGAGGCACAAACTGGGCTGAAATCAAAGATTGGTTTTGTGTGAGGACACAAAATGTTCAGAACTGTAAGAGAAAAAGCCTAAAAATGCAAGTTTTGGAAGAAGTACAACTCCCCTTGCTGGGTATGAGTCACCTGCTGATGGAGGAGGGCCAGGACAGACCTACCCTAGGAAGACACCATCCCTGATGCTCCACCACAGCTGCTTCTCCACCCTGGTAGGAAACAATACTCTGCTCCAGGAGGGTGATTCTGTGTCCCTCTGGGTGCTGCCTTTGGCCACACTAGTTGGGATGCAGGTTTCTGGGTTCAGCAGGGTGGGAGGGAGGGCTGTAATTGATACTTCATCCACTGGTAGAAATCATCTTCTGCATCCCCTCCCAGGCAGTTGGTGGGACAAAATATAACAGCTCTGGTTGCCCATTGGGGGATGAATCAGCAGGGATCAGGCTGCACTGCCAGGAAGTGACGACCTGCCTGGCTGTCCTGGTGCCCTGCAACAACATTTCCTGTTCCCCTTGTCATCCCCAAAGACTCCCCCCCAGAGTCAGGTGCTGTACATCCCTTGGGAAAGCCTAAGTGCAGCACAGGGATGCAGCCTGGAGCTGGCAGCACAAACCTGGTGGCTTCAACACTGCCCTGCTGCCTTCCCTGCACCACCACACATGGCCCTGGGGGATGGCACAGAGTCACAGAGTGTGCTGAGCTGGAAGGGACCCACAAGGATCATCAGTCCAACCCTCATCCCTGCACAGGCCCATCCCCAAGAGTCACCCCCTGTGCCCCAGAGGATCAGCCAAACCCTCCTGGAGCTCTGGCAGCCTTGGGGCTGTGCCCACTGCCCTGGGGAGCCTGGGCAGTGCCCAACCAGCCTCTGGGGGAAGAACCTTTGGCTGAGATCCAACCTGAGCCTGCCCTGACACAGCTCCAGCCATTGCCTGGTGCTGTCCCTGGTCCCCCCAGAGCAGAGATTCCATGGGATGAAGTAACAGTTAAGGGCAGCAGTTGCTGGGCATTCCCTGCTCCATCATCTCTGGAATGACAGGTTGTCATCCCATTTCACCAAAATTCTCAGCTCCCAAAACCAGTTTGCACAGTGTAGGAACCATCTGCCTGAAGGATCTGCAGCAGCTTTGACCCAACCGCTTGGCAGGAAGAGCTGCTGGGTGGGCAGGGAGGGCCTGTTCTGAGATGGAAGGACATCCCAGCCCCCTCCTGAGGGCAGCTTGGAAGAGAGATCTCCAAAGGCCCTCCCTGCAGGGGCATGGGTTGGCTCAGGGATTTGGGCAGCAGCTCTGCAGGGATGGGACTGGGCTGTTCCCAAATCCCAGCTGTGTGAGCTGTACCCTGAATCCTGCACATGTGTCTGCAATGCATTTGCTGCTGCTGCTTATTGTCTTCATTAAAGAGAGACATATCACAGTCACTTTGTGGTGGCCAGTGTGGACAGTCCAGTTTAAAATAGGTTGATATTTATGTAGTCAATTATTACAAACAGATTTCACTTATTTTCTAGCATAAGTCAGTGGAATTGAAAATTCTGTTTTCTGAGACAGGTAAACAGAAATGATTTAATGTTTCAATCCCAGAGCAGCAAACAAGATATAATTGCAACATGGACAATGTGTGGCAATTAGATTTAATGTGGGGAAGAATATGCTGTTTAATATTGATAGGGGAATGAGGGGATGCACAAGCTTAAATAAAGCACAGACAAAATAAACGCTGAGAATCAACAATAGAGGGTGCAAACTTCTCCCAAAACCCTGCCATAAATCAGGGCAGGGCAGGAGGTGGTACCTGCAGAAAAGGAACCTCTAATGACTGGAGCAGCCTCAGCACCTGAGGGGGGATTCAGGCACCCAAGGCCAGGACTGGAGGAGAACTGCAAGGGAACAGTTTGAAGCTGTGCCAGGGCAGAGTCAGGTTGGATCTCAGCCAAAGGTTCTTCCCCCAGAGGCTGGTTGGGCTCTGCCCAGGCTCCCCAGGGCAGTGGGCACAGCCCCAAGGCTGCCAGAGCTCCAGGAGGGTTTGGCTGATCCTCTGGGACACAGGGGGTGACTTTTGGGATGGGCCTGTGCAGGGCCAGGAGTTGGACTCCATGATCCTTGTGGGTCCCTTCGAGCTCAGGATTCTGTGAATCTGTGAATCTCTTCTATGGGATGAGCAGCACCATCAGTCTGAGTCAGCATTTCTTCATCTGCTGTTGGCTGAAGAGACATATTTGAAGGGCCTGATAGACCACCAATGGGCAATTCATGGAATCCTTCTGGTTGGAAAAGACCTTTAAGATCATCAAGTCCAACCGTCAACCCAGCACCAACACCATGATCACCACTAAGCCATGTCCATATGCTCGTGTTTTTTGAACACTTCCAGGGATGGTAACTCCACCACAGCGTGTTCCAGTGCTTTACAACCCATTCTGTGAAGAAATTTTTCCTAATATCCAATCTAGCCCTCCTCTGGCACAGTTCTGTGTCTGCAGGCACTCGTGGGTCCCTGAAGAGCTGAGAGATGTCATGCATGACCCACAGCACTGCCCAGCAGTGCCCATGTCCCCATGCCATGGGGCCCGTCGAGCAGCCAGGGAATGCTGATGGCTCTTTCTGCTGCCCTGACTTGACAGCTGGTCTTCACACTCAGTTTGGGGGAGAAATCCTACTTTAATTGTTCCTTCCCAAAGGTTCCTTCCCAAAGCAGCTCCTGTGAGAGCCGCTGGAGCTCGTTAATCCCTGGGGCTGGGGGTCTGCACTGACAGCCCTCAGAGGAGGAGACTTTATAAACCAGGAGCCTCAGAGCTCAGCAGAGAATAAATAAAGCCCAGAGGAAGTAAATCTTACGGGTTTTAACTGACTATCTGCCAAAAGAAGGCGATTTGGAAATGTCAGGCCTAATTTGAATTTTTTGAATAATTCATTGTGTCTTTGTAGCGGAAAGTGATTGTTTGGTCCAAAAATAGGAGACATCCCATTAAGAGGAAGAGAAATTGCAATAGACTGGTGGCCATCAAAAATAACTGGCACGTTGCTCTTCAAAGTCCTTTGTTCTGCCTGACTTGGGTGGGACCAGAGGCTGGGCTGAAACACTTGCATGTTAATGCTGTACCAGCCTCATCTTTGCAAGCAGATCTTTTATTTTGCAATTTGGGTGAAGGATAAGCCTCCAAAATGAGGATAATATATATTCTAAAATAACAAAGTTAGACCAAATTTCGATAGGCTAACGGGGTATTTCACTGTATCAAGTGAAAATAAAATAACCTGAACTGAGAAAACAATTTGTGACAATAGTGTGCTCATCTGGAGGAAATGGCTGCAGGCTGATTAGGGTTTCCTTCGAGGGTGTCTTTAATGAAAATTACTCCCAGCATTTGGGAAAAATAAAATGAAAAAAGTAACTTGAATCATTTCAGATGCACTTTAGTATTCAGCATCTGAAATGCAAATTTATGCATAATTGTGTTTGGACAACTACATGAGATTGCTGCTGTAGATGCTTTGAACCCTCACAGGAGGCTCTGACATTATGCTTGGATGCACAGGTTTTAAAAATTGCTTTTCTCAAGCCTTGCTGAGAATTACATTTGCTAATTCATTTGTTTCCTGAAAGTAAAACTAGACATGATATATGATCAGGGGGTTATGTCTTTAAATCAATTTGACTGCTTGCACACATTTTGCAAGATTTTTTCCCATGTTAAAACCCTTCCAGGAGTGCAAAATTCTCCTGTCTCAGTGTCCTGCTTTGGCCAGTGCAGGACTTTGCTCCTCAGACTATTTTTAGTTCCTCTATGGTCTTATCATGGCTTTAGACCATTGATACTTCCTTTCCATGTCCAATTTCTCCTAAGATGGGAGATGGTGACCACAGGGTATGAACAAAGAAGGAATTGCAATGGTGCTTCAGGGTTTGTGGCCAGTGTTCAGTAACAAAGTCATGACAACTGCCCTGATGGGGTCAGACCATCCTGACAGGCTGGAGAAGGTCCCTGCCAGCCCCTCTGATCTTCTGGAGGCTGAGCTTTGATGTTGGATCAGGAAATTGTCTCCGAGTGTGTTATGGAGAAAGTGAAACACAGGTGCCCCTGGGGCTTGCACTGCCTTGTGTGTCTGTCACTTCATGGCAAGTGCCAACACGAGCCATCTCTCATTTGTGTTGGACCCTCGTGCTTGGGGTAACCCAGGACTTCAAAGCCCTTTGACCACATGATCCATCATTTTGAGATTCCCCACAGTTGTAAAATCATTGATTAGAAATCATGAGGAGGCAGAGACTCCCCTGGGATGGCACAGGTGAGGTGTGTTTTGAAAGGTGGTTGCAGTTGTTCCTCATGTTTTAATACTAACTGCAAATATTCCTACTTCACCTTTTCATTTAACCTCATTTGTTTCTTTTGGCTTCAAAGACCTTAAACTCTTTGTACTCATGATTTTCTCTATCCACCATAATCTGTTCTCCTTGGGGAAACCCAGCAGGTTCAGATGGTGTGGCAGAGGTTTAATCATGCCTTGTACCAGTCCCTCCTGATGAGACAGGAACATTTCCCAGGGAAATCCACAGACCTTGGGAGGGAGGAGGAATCTGATTACAGATCCCAGGGCTGCAGCATCTTCCAGGCGTGGGGCAGTGCAAAAGTCCTCTGAGCTCCCATTGGAATTGGTGGGTGCTGGGGACTTCCCCTTGAAGTCCTGCCCTTGCTTATTGCCAGACAAGATGGATTTTATTGTGGATGTTTAGAATGCTTCACAGGAACAGAAAAAGAGAAAAAAATAATAATGAGAAAAATATGAAGAAGAAGACGATGATGAAGACGAAGGAGAAGAATAAAAAGATGGAGAAGAAGAAAAGGAGGAGAAGAAAAGAAGGAGAAGAAGAAAAAGATGAAGAAGAAAAGAATCAGCATAAGAAGAAGAAGAAAAATATGAAGAAGGAGAAGAAGAAAAGAAGAAGAAGAAGAAGGAGGAGAAGATGAAGAAGAAAAAGAAGAAGAAAAAGGAGGAGAAGAAGAAGAAGAAAAGAAAAAGAAAAAGGGGGGGAAAAGGAGAAAAAAATAGGGTTGTAAGTCAAGTTCTAAAAAGCCAGAAGTGCTTGAATGGACATTTCCAAGGCCTGAATTCAGCTGACAGCCCTCTTTGCTCCCACACAACAGTGTATGGGGCAGGTGTGTGTCCAAAGCCCTTGTTGAAGTTGTCACCCAGCAGCTCCCAGGGCTGTGGTTGGTTCAGGGCATTCCTGTCCTGGACACTTGTCTGCCAAGGTGGAGGCTCTGGGCTCTTTGTAGAAGGACTTGCTGACCCCAGAGCAAGCCTGGTTTGCCCTAAAGAGGCTGGGGAGAGGTGGGAATCAGGTTCTTCTCCCAGCAAACAAGGGACAGGACAAGAGGAAACAGCCTCAAGCTGCAGCAGGGAAGGTTTAGATTGAATATTAGGGAAAATTTCTTCATGGAAAGGGTTGTAAATCCCTGGCACAGCTGCCCAAGGCAGTGGTGGAGTCACCATCCCTGGGAGTGTTCAAAAAACATGTGGATGTGGCACTTGAGATGTAGTTTAGTGGTGAACATGGTGGTGGTGGGTTGATGGTTGGACTTGGTGGTCTTAAAGGTCTTTTCCAGCTTTAACCATTCCATGATTCTGTGGTTCTAAGCCTCGGTCACTCCATGCAGAGCTTCCACTTGTTGGTGTTGGATGCACCACGTTCCATCGCCCAGGGCACCCTCCTGTGTCCCAAGCTCTGGTGGGTGTCCAGCTGTGACCTTGTCCCTCTGGAGCCTGGCAGTGGTGCCTGCAGGTCAGAGCCCTGCAGGGCATGGTCAGACCAGGAACAAACTGCAAAGATTTGGAACTGCTGGGTCTGCCAAGAATTGCTAAATGTGTGTGGGGGTGAGGTGCTTTGAGCAGATTTCAACTTTTGCTAAAGCTTTCTGGATTTTTGTGGCCCCAGTACAGGGCACCTCTGCTGACCTCATGGCTGGAGGCACTGACATCCTGGGAAAGAACAGTTGGAATTTTTTAATGTGAATAGACTGACCCAATTCCCTCACCCTTGTTCTCAGCAATGGCTCAACTGATTTCAGTTGATCTTTCCAAAAACACTCAGCCTGAGGCAAAGAGAAACTGTAAGTCACATAAATTCTGGTGAAATGATAAGAGGATAAAAGGAAGTTTTTATAATGGAAACCAGTGATCATTCCTGATCATTATCTGATCATTCCATACAGGGGAAGCTGAGCCTGTGTTTGCAGGTTTTTTATTTGCAGCCTTGCTTGGTTTGAGTGGGGCAGAATCACAGATTAGTTGTTCAGGATATTGTCTAGTCCAACCCCATCCCCAAAACAGGGACAGGTTATCTGGGACCCACTCCAGTTGGGTTTGGAAATTTCCAAGGATGGAGACTCAGAGCCTCTCTGGATAACCTGTTCCAGTGTTCAGCCACCCTGACACTGTATTTTGATGAAATGTCCTGTATTTCAAATGGTTCCCATTGCCTCATGTCCTGTCACTGGACACCCCTGAGAAGAGTCTGGCTCCATGTTCTTTGCTTCCTGCCATCAGATGTTCATAGGCATTGAGAACCCCCCTGAGCCACCTCTCCCTGGGGTTGAGCAATCCTCAGCACTGGTCCCAGCACAGCAGACGTGGCCTCACCAGTGCCATGACATGGTCTCCAACCTATCCCAGGCTCAGAGAGGCTCCAGGCACTGCCTGCAGTCCCAGGCACAGCCCCTGTCAGCAGCTTGGCCTGAGCTGAGCCTCTGCTGTGCCAGTCAGCTGCCCCAGGTGGGGACAATGACTCGTGGAGTGTCACCACCCCACCTGTACCCTGGTGAGCTCCATCTGTGTGTCCCCTGGTGCAACCTGCTGCACAACCTGCTGCAGCTCTGAACAGCCTCTCCCAGCTGTCCTTTAGCCTTGGTAACATCCAGGCATCTCTCATCTAGATTTCATAAGATTTCAGCTGAATACAGCAAGAATTTTCTTAATTTTAGTCTCTCAGGCCATGGGAACCCTCTGCAGAGCACCACGAGTTCAAGAGGGATGTGTGGTTGATGTGCAGAACCCCTCTTTGGCCAGGCAATGATGTTCCAGCTCTTCTGCCTGAACAAAAGTGATCCAGGTTTCTAAATGCTTTAAAGCTAATTACTTGCTGCATAAAGGATAAGTCAAACCTTTCTCTTTATCTCACTTGGCTGAATCATATCTTACTTTGTTGTGTGTTTCCCTGCTGTGGAAGGAACTGTGATTACATTTGCAGACAACACGTGAAGTTAAAAAGAAAATCTTGCACTGCCAAAGCAATAGATGAGGAGAGGAGGGAGAGGAAGTGGAGGAGAGGAGGGGAGAGGACTTGACTTAACAAACATTTGGACAATTTTGGAGTAGATCATCAGAGACTCCAGTGTCCTGCCCTGGCAGTGAATGAGAACACCTTTGAACCTTTGAAAACTGGCTCTAACAAATCTTCAGTCCACAAGTCCAAACAGAAGAAAAAAGGGGCCAACTGAGGGACACCCCCTTTCACTGTCCCACAGCTTCTCCTCCCAGTAGTGTGTTTACAGCAGGGAAGATGAGGATGCAGGAATGTGCAACAGCAGGTGTTCAAGAAAGCCCCAAACTCCTGAAGCCCTTCACAGTCCATGACCACCAGTGACTGTGTGGGGTGAGCTGCTGTTCCTCACGTCCCAGCCCAGCTTCTGCTTGAACAGCCTTTGCTGAACAGTTATCAGTGCTGATTGTGCCCTTTCTCACACAGGGAGAGCTGACCATGACCAGTGACATGGAGAGCCTGCAGAATGCCCTCTTCTTGGACATGGTGCCCGAGTCCTGGGGAAGGAAGTCCTACCCTTCCACAGCCAGCCTGGGCACGTGGTTCACTGACCTCCTCGCTCGCATCAACGAGCTGGACACCTGGACTGGAGACTTCTCCCTGCCCTGCACGGTGTGGCTTGGTGGGTTCTTCAACCCCCAGTCCATCCTGACAGCCATCATGCAGACCACGGCCAGGAAGAACAAGTGGCCTTTGGACAGGATGGCCCTGCAGTGTGATGTGACAAAGAAGAGCAGAGAGGATTTTGCCAGCCCCCCTCGGGAAGGGGCCTATATCCATGGCCTGTTCATGGAAGGAGCACGCTGGGATGCACAGGTGAGCTCACCAAGGCTCTTGGGTTGGGAGGGAAGCCATGGATGTCATGTCCTTATTCCTTGGTGCTGCACTCAGGAAACTTCTCAGCCTGGACAGGCTCTCATCTGAAATAGTCATCTGAGCTGCCTCTTCAGGAAGGACAGATGGGAGATCTGGGCCTCTCCTGGGCGGCCCAGAGCGGGAGTCTAAGGTGGTCAGAGGAATCACCCTTTGGAGCTCAGCTCCATGGCTGTGAAGGAAGTCCAGGGTGCTCAGCTTGGACTGACACATCCAGTGTGTCCCAGGTGAATCTCACTGACTGAACCGTGCTCAGTACTTGAGGTCCTGCTACAGACAGACAGCCCTGGCAGGGCTGCACTGTCCCCACACCTCCACATGGTGTGATTTCACTGCTGCCTCCAAAAGTGACAGATTTTTTGGGGTCACTGCTCTGTTGCCTGTTTGGCAACAGTGGAGAGAGAGGAGCGGACTCTGCTTTCCTACGTTCTCACATCCTCAGGGCTGGATGGATGGGATGTGCCACACCCAGAGCACTGTGCTTCCATTGTCAGGTGCTGCAGGATGTGACCAAAAATTAATCATATTCTTTATCCATTCCCTTAAATAAAGCTTGATGAAGGTCTAACCTGGATAGTCCACGTGGACTCAGGCTGTTGACTCAGGATGGGGGGTGGGCTGACTCTGGACAAGCAGAACACAGTGAGTGTCCCTTGCTCTTCTTTCCCCCTCTGGGTGAGAGGGACACCTTTCAGCTGGAGCACAACCTCAGGCAGCCAAGATGAGGACCATACCCACCTCTTGGGCACTTGCTGTTCCTGCCTGTGGAGCCCTGGCATCCTCTTGGAGCAGCATCCCAAGGAGCACAGCTCTCCCTGTGAGTCCTTCTGACAGTTGTCAGCTGCAGGAGCACAGCCTGCAGAGCCAGAGCCCTCAGACTGACAATTCCCACTGGGTCTGGTTCTGTGATTTGCCTGGCCTGTGGGGCTGTGATTCCCAGTTTGTTCTGTGCGTGGGAATTCAAGGACAGTGGTTCCTGCAGCTCTTCCTGTGCTCTGCTGCTGCTGCCAGGGATCTGTGAGAGACAGAACACTGACCAAAGTGGGTCACCCAAAACCTTCTGATCTGTGTCGAGTTTACCCTTTCACAAGAAGAGGCCTTTATGTCAGACACAGCTCTTTACCCAGAGCCAGCTCTTAAGACTCCAAGTCTTAACCTCGAAGATCCCTCTTTATCTGCTGTGGGACCTGGTGGGCGGCTGCTGAGGAGCCTGTTAGATCCTGAATCCCAGCCTGACCTTGCAATTCATGTCCAACACTCACTACTTATTTGTCATCTCCCTCTCTGCAATGGTTTGCCTTGAAGGACAGGAAATTAAGCAAAGCTTTGACCTCACTGAGTGATGCCATCCAGTGCATTTGATCACAAATCCTTGGGAAGGTCAAACTTCCAGGCCCTTTTTCACTCTGGAAATGGGTTGACATGTACAGACATGGGTCTGGAAAGCCACAGGCAGTCAGGAACATGGGCAAAGGCTCTGTCAGGGGATTGCAGTGAAGGTCTCGTGTGGGTGTCATGTCAGATCCCCTCCATGGTTTTGCTCTGCTCCCAGCAGAGCTCCCAGCAGCAGAACAGGGACCAACCAGCCCAGTCTGATTCCCAGCCCTGGTCCCACAGTTCCCTGACTATTCCGTTCTCTAAGTCTGTGGTGTGGCTGCCACACACAGCCCCTTGGAATCACAGCCCTCACCACAGGGAGCACTGCATTTCAGCTGCCCTCAAACCCTGACATCTGACAGGTACAAACCAACTGGACACAACACAACAGAGAAAGTTTAGAAAAATTCCTGGTCGTGCATATCAAATAATCCTTTTAAAAAAATTCCACTGACTGGTGTTACATTTTCCTTTACCATCCTTGCCACCATTACTAGAACTGAGTTCTGCCCAGGTTTTGCCCAGGTTTTACCCAGCGCCAGTCAGGGCTGGAAGGGAAGAGTGAGAAGTTTTGGTGGTGCAAAGCCAGAAATCTTTTGGGAAACATGTGGCTTCTCCCCTCAGCCTCCCCCTAATAACTCATCCAGGTGATTGCATTCAGCAATGAGCTTTGTCTGCAGGGACCATCCCAGCCCCAGGAACTGTGTTTTTCTGATTACATTTTCCTTGTGATTGAAAGATACTGAGCAAATACCTTTATGGAACCATTCATAATCTCTGGTATCATGCTTCAATTTATTTCAGAAAGGAAAAGGATATTTTCATGGGTTGCTGCTCACACTGAAATATCATTTCCACTGAGTGGAACTATTCATTTCACCTATAATCCAGTGAGCACCAGTATATTAATGGATGCAGGACTTTTAAAACAGGTGCACAGCTCTTTTGGGTTGTATACTCCTTCCAAATTAATCCTCTGATAAAAATGGCAGGCCCTATTTAGAAGCATCCTCTGGGGAACACCTCCACTCTTAAAAGAATATTTCACATTTAGGTTGTGCCTCCAAAAAAAGGAAAAAGTCCCTCTATGTTCTGCTACACACATTTTTCTATTTATTTAAACATTTATGTTTGCCCTTGGGTGTCTTAAATTTATAAAACATTCATTACAAACCAGCAGGCAGCTATTAAATGAAATGAAACTAAGCAGATTATTTTGGGTGCAAATGATGTGTTGCTGCAGCCCTGTTCAAGTCAGTGGCACTCAGTGAGAGATGTTTCCACTGGGGACACTCTGAGACATTTTATCTCAAGCCAGGGGAGCCTTGCTGACTGATTCCTGGCTTTTCTGCTCCCAGCAATGGCCAGTTTGATGCCAAGAATGTGCCCTGCAACTCCCCAAGGGGAGAGGTGGCTTTTACACCACGTGTGGCAAGTGAAGCCTTGCCAGGTGCAGACAGCACAGCCCCTTGTCATGGAACCATGGAGTCATGGAATGGGTTGGGTTGGAAGGGACCTTAAAGCTCATCTAATGGGCAGGGACACCTTCCATTATCCCAGGTTGCTCCAAGCCCTGTCCAACCTGGCCTTGGACACTTCCAGGGATGGGGCAGCCACAGCTTCTCTGGGCAACCTGTGCCAGGGCCTCCCCACCCTCACAGGGAACAATTTCTTTTCATTCCCCTGGTCCAGTTGAAGCCACAAACCCCATCACTCTCTGGACCCCCTTGGGGTGATGTTTCTTCTGCTCCTCTGCTGGTCACCAACCCCTCCTCCCTGCAAACAGGTTCCAGTGTCCCAAAGGCAGCCGAGCCGTGCTGGGGTCCTCGGGCCAACTGACCCCAATGGGCTGTGCTGGGAGGGCCCCTGTGCTGGTGAACCTCAGTGTGCACAGAGTGTGAGGGGTGTTGGGTGTTGTCTCACTGTGTCTGGAGTTGGGCCCATCATTCCCCACCTCTGCCTCGTGACAGCTGGTTTGTGTCTTCAGACCCATCAACATGTTCCCTCCCTCATGGCCTGTGGGGAAGCCAGGACAAGCAGAAAGGGCTTTGTGAGGATCTGAGGCCCGAGCTCCCCGAGCTTTGCACCAGGAAAAGCTGTGCCAGTAGTCAGGAAAAATTGCTTTCAGAGTAGAATTAATTTCTTATCATAAGAGCGATAAAAAATGCAAATGCAAATCAGCCCAGACATAACAAAATGATGTGTTACATGGAGGTACCTCAGGAAGTTTTCAACTCTTGGTAACCCAGAAACAGGTAGAATATCTCTTGGAAATTTGATTTGAAGCAGTCCCAGCAGTTAAAAAAAAAAAAGAGAACTGATCAAAATCCGGTCTCAGAACTGAAAGATGTAGATTTCAAAAGAGTGCATAACAATGTTTAATAAATAGCTACTTTGCAAGGTTTTATAAGAATTATTTAATGTTTGTTCAGCACGTTGAAAATATAAAATCCTAAATGAGAGCTGGATTTATCACAGTTCAGTATAACAGATGGCATTAGTACAATTAAACTGAGGTGTGTGGCAAGAGGGATTATTTTTCTTCACTCATTTGCAGAACTAAATAAACTACTGGAGAGGCTGAACCTCATTCCACAGCCCTGATGTAAGAGCACTGGAAATAATAATGATATGTGAGGGTGAGCTGCAGAGAGAGGCTGTTTCTCTAGAACTGAAAAGCTTTGTTTCTGTTTCTCTATTTGTTTTCATTTGGTCTCTCTAACCTCCATTAACAATTTTGCAGCTCCCTGGCAATGGATTGATGTGTAGGGCATTTTACTGTCAGAAAGGGAGATAGAAGATCCCAGAGAAACCCAAATGAGAGAAACAAGCTGTTGATTTCTTGCCCTGGCAGAGCACTGTCTTTGTCCTGTGTTGGGCAGCCTGGGCAGGGCATTGCTCTGAAGGGGATATTTAGTGACAATATTCCCTCAGGAACAGACCTGTTGAATCCTCCTTGTTGGTGTGAGCACCTGTGAGAGGGGAAAGCAGCCTGTGGTGCCTTTTGGGGCCACACAAACCACTGTGTGCATTTCATTTCCCAGCCAAGTGCTCGGATTTTGGTGGTGGGATGGAACCTCACTTGGTGACTTTTAGTGAGTGTTGTTCTCCATCCCCAGCCCCGTTCAGGTGCCCACCATTGCTCCTGCCACAAGCAACACTTCCCACGAGGGGAGTCTGGTCTGGCAAAACCTTGAGAAAGAGCTGCATGAGAATAATCCCAGAATCCCAAAATCCCTGAGGTTGGAAAAGCCCTCCCAGCCCATGGAGTCCCCCCTGTGCCCAATGCCCACCTTGTCCCCCAGCCCAGAGCACTGAGTGCCACGGCCAGGCCTTCCTGGGACACCTCCAGGGCTGGGCACTCCAAACCTCCCTGGGCAGCCCCTGCCAAGGCCTCACCACCCTTTGCAGGAAGAAATTCCTTCTGATATCCAGCCTGACCCTTCCCTGGCACAGCTGAGGCTGAGTCCTCTCATCCTGTCCCTTGTTGCCTGGCAATAGGACAAGAGGAAATGGCCTCAAGCTGCACCACATTAGAAGCCAGAACAAGAGAAGTGAAGACTTTGCCCATAATGTGGCTGGACAGAGCCAAGAACGTTGTTCCCCCACAAAGTCCTGCTCAGATGTGTGTGGGTCTGAGCACCTGATGGGAGGCAGGCTCTGTACCCTTGAGATAACCAGCACTGAGAGAGGCTCGTGGTGAGACAGGGCAGGTGTTGGATCCAGACCCTCCTTCCCTCAGACTCATCCAGCCCCTTGAGCTCAGGAAAGCTGTTTGCACTTCCTCAGTAAGACCAACCTGTATAAAAATCACAGAAGATGATGCTGTGATGGAGCAGCTGATGGACACCTTGGAACTCTAACTGAGCTTTGTCTCCTTTCCTTTGCAGGCCGGGCTGATCACCGATGCCAGGCTCAAGGAGCTCACCCCAGCCATGCCTGTCCTGTTCATCAGGGCCATCCCTGCTGACAAACAGGACACCAGGGCCATGTACCCATGTCCTCTGTACAAAACACGCCAGAGAGGCCCAACTTACGTGTGGACTTTCAACCTTAAAACCAAGGACAACCCTGCCAAGTGGGTGCTGGCTGGTGTGGCCCTGCTGCTGCAGGTCTAGGGGCACCCCCACACCTCCCATTTGCAAATCCCAACATTGCCTTCCTCAGGCAATTTAAACAATTAAATGCTGAGGTTTAGCCCAAGCTCCATCTCTCCAATGGACTCAGTCCCCAGGACTCTCTCTCAGCACTGGAGACATGGCCATAACAGAGCCTGTGAGAGGTGACAGAGGTGCAGAGGGACACATGGACCAGGCTCATGGCTGCTGTAAACCCAGATCCTGTAATTCCTACCCTGCTGCACTGGAGCACCGGAGGATCCCAGCCTGCAGCCTGAAAATCCACACTCAGAGGCGTGAAATATCTTAATCTAAATCTAGTTTTTATTTCTATTTTATATTCCAAATTTTAAAATCAGTGGACTTTTCCAAAACACTCAGATAGTCCAGTGACTTGTGAAATTCTCCAGACCTTGTTTTTTTCTCTGTGTTTCTTTCCCATGTGTGTGATGTTGAAAGCTGGGAGGTGAGCAGATGTTGTGGTTATAAACTGTTTCTTGCTAACTTTCTAAATTTTAGAAACACTGAAAATAGTGGTAATATCCAATGTGCTTAATGGAATCAACTGTAAAAGTAGAGCACAGGCGTTATTTAAGAGAATTTTTCATGGTCATAGAGACTTACTAGGTCTGGCTGAGCTGGAGCTCATTTCCCCACAGCAGCCTTCCCAGTGCTGTGCTGTGCACTGGTAGCCAGAAGGGGGTTGGTAACACACCAGTGTTTTGGCTGCTGCTGAGCACAGCACCAGCACTGTAACATTCCCTCCTCAATGAAAGGAAGATCTTGGGAAGGGACACAGCCGGGCCAGCTGATCCAGACTGAGCAAAGGGATATTCCAGACCATATGATGTCAGCTCAGATATAAAAGCTGAGGCAAGGAGCAGGAAGGGGGGCATTCATTGTGTCCAATGGCTGAGGAATCATCATGTGTACCCAAGCCCTGCTTCTGGGGAGAGGCTGCCCATCTCTGCTCATGGGAAGTAGAGAATAAACCCTGTTATCTTTCGCTTTTACACGCGCAAGCTTCTGCTTTACTTTTGGCTTTAAATAAACTGCCTTATCCCAACCCATGAGTTGGTTTTTTTTCCACCTTACTCTCTCCCCTGTCCCGCTGGGAAGGGGAGTGATAGAGTAGCTGGGTGGGCTCCAGGTGTTCAGCCAAGGTGAACCCTCCACAGTCCTTTCTGGTGCCCAACGTGGGATGAGATAAAGGCAGTTTTATATATATATATGTACATATATATATGTATATATACATATATATATATATTGCATGCTGTAGTGATAGCAGCTGTTGAATAGCAAGCTCCTGTGCGGGACATGGAGTTTGCTGGCTGCACTGCTTATCACTTTATTTTGCTAAGTTTTGGGAACATATTAATCTAAACAGTGTCTCCATGCTTTGCTTTTACACCAATGGCCTTGTTATTCTCGGGGAGTTGTCTTCTGGGGAGCTGTCTGAGGACGATGGAGGAACACACCCTTTCCCCCTTCCCTGGCATTGATATAAATGGCTTTATAATGAAGTCTCCCATGCTCCTTGCTAATCCTTATGTGAACTGTTTAGTAATGTTACTGTTGCTAACTAATACTGTCAGCACATTAGGGAGTTCTTGGATTCTGGTGTTATCCTGGTGTAGGAGAAAACAAACTTTAGGTGATGATATATTGGGATGCACCCCGAGGTGCCCAGTTCCTGGGTGGCAGGGAGTGTGGAAGGATCTGGGCAGGTTCCCAGGGCATTTGACACCTCCCATTACCTGGGCCTTCACACCTGAACAGGCAAACACCCTGGCAAACTGACCCGTCAGCTGAGGGAAGGGGCCTCGCCTACCCCGATCAAAACCAGCAGCTTCTTGCCCTGTCCTGGGGCCTGGCCTGTGCTTATCGAGCCACAGTTCAATACTCTCAGAAGACTGTAGTGGAGGCAGGGACCCAAATTGCAATAGAGGACACTCTGGCTGAGACAGGGACTCAAAGCACAGCAACTGCAGTCATTGCCCCAGTAGTGAAAAGGAAGAAATGGATAAGGCAAGCTACAGGGCCATAGCAGGGTTTAGCAAGGGAAGAGGAGGAGGACGAAGAAGAAGGAGTAGAAGGAGGAGACGGGGCAGATAAGAAAGCTGGTTCTTCAACAAAGGAAGTCAGACAGTAAACTGAGGTTACCTGGTCCCTGACCTCATCAGAACTCTGGGACTTATGGAAAGATTCCAGCTGCCAGCCTGGTGAACGGATTCCTGCCTCGATGCTGGGACAACAGGGCTGATAGTCAACAACTGGAAGGTCATGAAGCCCAGCTGGGATCCCTTGCCAGAGATCACCAAATTGAAAGAGGAATTGGAAAGGAGAGAACAATTTGCAGTGTTTGGAGATGGCTCCTCTCAAGTGTGAGGGAAAGGTATCCATTCCAGGAAGATCTAATGAGCTCCCTGAGAAAGTGGGGCCACTGGAGATGAAAGTATCCAGTACTGGAGAGAATTAGCAGTGCTGGAAATCATTTGTAGTAACCTAAGAAGGGATGACACCCCCAAAGACCCAGAGGATGTTCATTGCACGATGGCCATGTGGAGGAAGGTGGTCCAAAGCACCCTTGAGTCATATTCTAACAGTCAGGTAACATTATATTACCCACACACAGATTCACCAACTGTAGAGGATGCTCACGGGAAGCAGAGAATAAACCCTGTTGTCTTTTGCTTTGCTTTAGTGCGTGCAAGCTTCTGCTTTACTTTTGGCTTTAAATAAACTACCTGATCCTGACCCACGAGTGGTTTTTCCACATTACTCTCTCCCCTGTCTGGCTGGAAAGGGGAGTGATAGAGTGGCTGGGTGGGCTCCAGGCGTCCAGCCAAGGTCAACCCACCATGCTAATGAAACTCATTATTCCCAGACTAATCTCTAGAAGTTGCCTGTAGGCCTGTGCCATGTGTTTAATCACAGCACAGAGAGCAAACAGGAGGTCAGGTGGGAGGAACAAACCTGCCTGGGTATTTAATCCTGACTGGGTGGCTGAGAACTGATGTGTTCCCAGAGCAGAGCTGGGTGTGCAGATGGCAGTGAGCCAGACACACAGAGCATCGCTCTGGACTGCAGGGGCTGAGCCCTGGGAGTTGGGAATCACAGAATCCCAGAATATGCTGGGTTGGAAGGACCCACAAGGATCATCGAACCCAACCCTCAGCCCTGCACAGACCCATCCCCAAGAGTCACCCCCTGTGCCCCAGAGGATCAGCCAAACCCTCCTGGAGCTCTGGCAGCCTTGGGGCTGTGCCCACTGCCCTGGGGAGCCTGGGCAGTGCCCAACCAGCCTCTGGGGGAAGAACCTTTGCCTGAGATCCAACCTGAGCCTGCCCTGACACAGCTCCAGCCATTCCCTGGCTGCTGTCCCTGGTCCCCCCCGAGCAGAGATCAGTCCCTGCCCCTCCTCTGCCCCTCCTGAGGAATTTGTCCCCTCTGAGCTCTGCTGTGCTCCATCTCTTGCAGCACCTGGAAGTTCCATCCACTTTATGGCTTTACCTGTTAAACAGCCTTTACCTCAACCCACAAGTTTCTTTATCTCAACCCACCAGTTTTCATACTTTTGCCCTTTTACCTCACTCCATCCCTGTGGGAGGGAGGGAGCCAGGGAGTGTGTGGGGCTTGGCTGCTACTGGGGTTGAACCAGGACAGTGTGTCTGTGGGCAGGGTTTGGTCTCTCAGAGCTTCATATCAAACTGAGCAGCTTCATGGATGGCCTCAGCACACACTGGAGAAGACATGGTCAACTCTCTGCCAGTCCAGGGTATCAACTTCCCTCCCACTGAGAGTCCTGCAGGAGGGTAAAGTCCTCAGGCCTTGCAGGAGGTCCACAGGAACTCTCTTGCTCTGAGCAGCACAGCAGCTCTTCCTGCAGGAATGAGAAGATACAAAATCCTTGGGTTTGCAGTCCTGGAGAATGGCAAAGTTCTGGCTGAAGGGAAGGTGGGAAAACTCTCTGGTAAGAACTCTGTTTAATTGCCAGGCAGTGTCTCCAAGGTACAGCCCCAAAAATTAATGATGAAGAAGTTAGTTGTGGCTTAGCAAAAGCCATCTGCAAATATCTAAAGCAACGGAGAGAGCTGCTTTAAGCTGCCTATTTTAAAATGCCTCTAACCCGTAAATGAGAGTCTGTGGACTATCCCACTTAATGAGTACCTGGCTAGAAGAGGTCTGTTAGCTGGGGAAAGCTATCCTATTAAATTAAATCCCTCACAGTTTGAATTAAAACCTGTCAATTAGATGTGTAATGTACACTGGTCACTTCCCAGGGCTTTGCAAAGTTGGAAACATTAAATTCTCCGTGGATTTCACCATTCAGGAAGTTCAGTTGCATAAACAGAGCACGGTTGAATTAAATACAGAAAAGCAGAACCAGAATGTAGAGTAAGTGCATCGTGCTCCAGATAATCCATCCTGCTGGATTAGTCCTTCTTAGGTATTTCTTGAATATTTCTTTACCATGGGGGACCTTCTCACTCTCTACAACCACCTGACAGGAGGGGGGAGCCGGGGTGGGTTGGGCTCTGCTTCCCAGGAACAAGGGACAGGATGAGAGGAAATGGACTTAAATTGCACCAGGGGATGGTCAGGTTGGACATCAGGAGGAATTTCTCCCTAGAAAGGGTGGTCAGGCACTGGCAGGGGCTGCCTGTCCAAGGAAGGCCTGGCCGTGGCACTCAGTGCTCTGGGCTGGGGGACAAGGTGGGCATCGGGCACAGGGTGGACTTGATGGGCTGGGAGGGCTTTTCCAACCTCAGGGATCCTCTGTGTGACTCTGTGATCCTCAATGCTCTGTTTGTGGGATTTCCTGCCGTTCTGGAGAGTGTTACTATCATAAATTTCAGGCTGCCTCTCTTTCAAAACCTTTCCTCCTTTTTCCAGCACACCAGGGCCTCTCTCTGCTCACTGTTGCCCCTCAGACCTACAGGAAAGGAGAAGCTCAGTAACTCCCCAGGCACTCCCTGCTCTTTACAGAGCCACAGCCTGGGCTGTTCTCTTGCCAGCTGAACAAGAATGGGCTGTTGACAACAAAATTAATCGGATTGTTTTATTTATTATATACATCTCCCTGCATAATTCACCAGTTGGGCAGGCAGGGGAGTGGGGAGATATTTATAGATACTAGAAATGTCATCAGGGTGTTCATTCCTCATCCTTTGAAAATCGTCACAGGAGACTTGGCTGTAAAATGCTACAAGAGGATGGTGAATAATTTGGTGCTTTAGGGGGTGAAAAAAACATCTGACAGGTGTGAGATATTCCAGCCATATCTGCCCAAAGCAGGCCATTAAATCCAGCTGCCCAGGCTGGTCAGTGGGAGCAGTGCATTGGCAAAGGTCACCATTGTCTGTCCCTGAGCTCTTGGAAGCAGCTGCCCACTTGGCATTGCCAGTGTGCACCTTCCTGCCCACCCTGCCCTGCCTGGAGTGGAGAGACTGGCCAGGGCCCCATCCCAGGAGCTGGCACAGCTGGTGCTGAGGGCTGAGCACTTTGGGTAACCTTGGGGCATGTCTGAGGTTGGGCTGCAGCAGGGCAGGGGTTTGGGCAGTGCTGGGAGCTGTGCCAGCAGGGTGGGCAATAGGGCAGGGGGTCAGGTGGGACCCCACCTGTGCTACCTCCAACTCTGGGGTCCCCAGCACAGGAAACATGGATCTCTTGGAGCGAGGCCAGAGGATGGAGCAGCTCTGCTGGGAGGAAAGGCTGAGAGTGTGGGGATTGTTCAACCTGGAGGAGAAAAGCTCTGGGGTGACCTAATTAAGGCCAGTGCCCAACCACCCTCTGGGGGAAGAATCATTTCCTACAAAAATCCAGCCTAGCCTTCCCCTGCTGGAGAGCAGAGATTGGAGCTGCCCAGGGGATTCCAGACTGGCTCAGCCTTTCTGGATCTCCACGGGGTTGCTTTGGGCCTGACTCCTCAAAAGGTCTGTGGGCAACTGGTTAACTCCAGATTGGTGACATTTTCCAAAGAGATGAAAGTGAAAGAAGGAAAATTGTGCTCTTGGACACTTAATGTCAGGGAAAATTGACTGAACTCTCCTGGGATAGAAAAGTGTCTTTTCCACAGCCTGGGAGTGTTTTACCTGCTGCAAATTATAACTGACAGAAGAGCACAGTTCAAAGTAGAGTCTTCACAAATGCTTTGGAATGGTGTCCCATATTTGGGGGTTAAGCAGCTCCATTCTGCTGCAGCTGTTGCTCACAGAGCAAAGGAAAATGAGGAGTAGACATATAAAAGCAGAGCCTGGTTCATGGGCAGTAGATTGGGCCCACTGAAGCAAAGTAATTGCAGCTGTAATTGGGCACTAGTGATGCCCAGGGATGCAAATTCTGCCTGTGTCACTGCTCAAGTATTTACAGCACAAAACTTGCTGCAATGTATCAGCTGGATGCGGTCACTTTATAAAGCAGCATTAATATATTTAATTAGCAATGGCTTATTAGACTCATGTCTGTTATTATGCATTGTTTTTTGAATGACTGTAATTGCCCAAACCAATCTACAAATGTATTTACCTTGTTAATGGCTGTGAACCTCATTTGAAAAGGTTTTGGACTGTGGAAGTTGTTCATGGAGTCATAAGCAGCCCTTGTAATTGGAGTGCTGGGGCGGCTGTTAGTGCAGAAGGGTGGTTTGGGGCTGTAAACACACTGTCTGAAGGGCTTGAAAACCACTTACCTGTGTGCAAACTTTAGGATTCACTTCAAGTTCACTTTTACAACATTCATTTTGATTAAAAGCTGTGAGGCAAAACCCTGAGCCTCAATCCAGTGTCTTGGTTTAATGTTTCCGAGGGTCTGTCAGGAGCTGGGATGGGGGGAGATGTCAGCTGGGATAGTCCAGGGCCTGTAGCTCTTCCAGCTCCTGGGAAGGGCTCTTTCAGGTTCTCCAGGCTCACTGTTGAAAACGCTGCCTTGGAAAAATCAGAATATTTGTGGGATTGAGCTTTGATGAAAGCTACACAGGAAAAGCAGCTCATGTCCATGATGGGAGTTTTGTCCAGGTCAGCAGCCCTGGAGACCTTGGAATTCAGGGCATTTGTATGATAATCACAGCATCATTTAGGTTGGAAAAGCCCTCCCAGCCCATGAATCCCCCCTGTGCCCCAGCCCCACCCTGTCCCCAGCCCAGAGCACTGAGTGCCACGGCCAGGCCTTCCTGGGACACCTCCAGGGCTGGGGACTCCAAACCTCCCTGGGCAGCCCCTGCCGATGTTTAACAACCCTTTCAGTAAAGAAATGGTATCACAGTCCTCTCTTAGGTGCAACAGGACACTGTGGAAACTGAGGCCCACAGGGGTGACGGCAGAAGGTCAGCAGAAGGCAGGTGAGATACAGAGGGGGGGATTTGCTGTGAGGGAGGAGCTGAGTGTGCCTGGTTACATGTTCACTGTCCCCACGGCTCTGAGGCTCAAAGGCAAAGGTGTGAGCTGCCAAAATATCAGTGGGGACTCAGACCCAGGGACTCAGGGCTGCCTGGACATGTGTCCCCACTGGGGACAGTGCCTGACAGGTTAACCCTAATCTTGGCCAGCAGCCCTGGGAGCCGATGGAGCAGCAGTGCTTTGCACTGGCAGAAGTGCAGCCAGAAGCAGAGGGGGGATTTCCCCCAAACCTCTTCTCAGCTGGGGTTAACCCACCTGAGGAAGTTCTCATGGGCTCAAGAGTGCAGGGACCTGCCCCAGCCATGTACCCCTCTCTGCTCCCCCCCAGATCCTGGAGAAACCAGGGCTGCCCTGGGGCAGTAGCTTGGGAGGTGCCAGAGGGAAGGATGGGCAGGAGATGCCTGGCCCATGGACCTTAAAGGAATGACTGGAGCTGCTGATGGAGCAACATCAATGCCCTGAGCTGCTCATTATTATAATTTCTGTCCCAGGGAATGGCTGGAGCTGTGTCAGGGCAGGCTCAGGTTGGATCTCAGGCAAAGGTTCTTCCCCCAGAGGCTGGTTGGGCACTGCCCAGGCTCCCCAGGGCAGTGGGCACAGCCCCAAGGCTGCCAGAGCTCCAGGAGGGTTTGGCTGATCCTCTGGGGCACAGGGGGTGACTCTTGGGGATGGGCCTGTGCAGGGCCAGGAGTTGAACACAATGACCCTTGTAGGTCCCTTCCAGCTCAGCACATTCTGTGGTTCTGTGACTGCCCAGCACAGGCTGTGGCAGCAACACCAACGTGCCAAAACCCCTCCTGTCCCATCCCAGGTGAAGCTGTTTGGGGCTGAGCTGCCCAGGCTCTCTGAATGCATCACAGCCTTTCACTCTTCAGTCCTCCCCTGTGCCACCACCATCCCACTTGGAACACACCTGGCACCAGGTGTCTGAGCCACCCTCCCTGAGTGCCCCTGACTGGGGGCCAGCTCTGCAAGGGGCAGGGGGAGGCCCTAAAGAGGGAGATGTTTGCCATGCACAGCTCAGCCTGACTTTTGTGGGAGCTGGGGACTCCTGATGCTCAGGGCATTGATGTTGCCACGCACATTTTTTGGGAAAAACCAAGGGCATTGTCTCTGTGCCTCCTTTAACATCTCTGTGACCCTTCAATGTCACCCTTCTGTGACATTGCACAGGTTCATGATCAACAATGTGTGGTTGCTTTGAATCCATTCAAAGGTTTAGCTCATAGAATCATAGAATTATGCAGATTAAGCAGAATTTACATTTTTGAGTTAAAGAGCTGCTTGAAATTGTTGATAGAAAATGGCATTGGATTTTTTTACTGTTTCTGTTTCTTTGTTTTAAACTGCAATTTCTTGAAAGTACAATCATCTTCCTTTAGCTGAAAAGTTGCAGGGCTACAAAAAAGTGAATATTTGTGGGGGAAAAGACTCAAAATGGTCAGTATTTGAAGCAGCCTGCAAAACTGGATAAAGAGTAGCAGTGAACTCCTCCATAGGGAGGTCAGAACACAGCTGGATTCAGGCACTGGATGTGCTCATATCAAAACAGGGCCCCAGAAAGAAGGAGAGGTGTGGTGGAAGGGACCATAGAAACAAATGAGAATTTTTATTATTTTTAGAATTACTGAGGTGAAAAAAGACCTCCAAGATCATCAAGTCCAACCTTAGTCTGGTCCATGCTGGGACCATGCTGAGAGCTTGAGATCTATCAATGATTCACCACTAAACGAGTTTATTGCTGGCAGTTTCCTTCCATTTGTTACCAAAATGGGAGAGTCCAGCACCCCTTTGCCACTGCTGCCCCCTAACCTCACACCCCTGGGAGATCCTCCCATCCAGGGAGCATTTCCCACTGCGGGATGCACAAAGCACAGGGAGAAGAGAGGAGAGGAGCTGCCAGGAGATATGCTGGGGGCCACAAGCAGAGAGCTGAAAGCCTCCTGAGATCCAGTTCTCACTTCCCAGCACAGAAGACAGCACACAGGGAAGGAGGGAATGTGGATGTGGGGCTGATTGCAGTGGAGAAAGATGCCAGACCTGGAAATTAATTATCTGTTTTCAAAGGGACTAAGTTCTCCAAACTAATGAGAATTATGAATAGAAAATTGTGGAAGGGGAAACAAAAAATTCTTTAAAGAAAGATATTGGGAAGTAAAAAAGCCACAAGCAGAGAGGCAGCTCTGCCTAAAAGCATGGAGGGTGGATGGAGTTGGCAACTGCAGATAATGCTGAACACAGGAGAACTGCAAAGGAGAAAAGAGAGTTCTCCACAAAGCAGAACTGGAAGATGTGGGAAATTGCTCAGGAAAGCTGAAAACAGTGGAAGAAAGGCTGTACCAGGCAAAATTACAATCAGTCATGGGATTCCTTCCCAGTGGGTCGGGTCCCACGTCCAAGAGTGGGGAAAACTCTTGGTGGGAATGCAGAAGGGCAGCAGTGAGTGAGGCAGATGGAGTCTGTTGGGCTTTAATGGACTTCTGGACCTTAATGGTTCTGCTCAGCTGTGACATGGGCTTGGCCCCTGGACTGGGTGGACACAAGTCCTCCAGGGGTGACTTGTCCCCAGGCTTTATCCAAACTGTGGCACTGGGTGTAATTTCTGGGATCAGATGTGGAAAAACATCCTGGCCCTGTGTCAAGGGATGACCAAGACAGATCCAAAGTACCTCCCTCTACCCACTCCTGTTTGTTTTGGAGGAAACCCCCAGGGAGTCCTGACATGTCCTCAAATCCCTGCTTTGGACAGGTGGGCACCAGAGTCTGGTGGTCCTGATGCAAATTTTGCATGTTGGGAAACATTTTTCTGTGTTCCCTAAAGCAGGGAGTGAATCCCACCATCAGATGGAGGTGTGAATGTCTCCTGGGCTCAGTGACATGTCCTTGGCTCCTCAAGGCAGCACAGCCCATTGCTCATCCAGTGCTGTTCACACCTGAATATATGGGAATTTCCAAAGCTCCTCCATGAAAAGGCCACATGGGACAAGCAAATGAGATGAGGTGCTTAGGAGAGAACAGGAATGAAAGGCCACATAGAATCCCTCTAAGGCTGCATTAAATGCCAGGCTTTGGGCCTTTAGAGGATGTGGGTCTTGTCAAGCAAACAAATGATGCAATTACAGGTTGGGCTGACAAAGGTAACTGCATAAACTGCAGAGACATAATGGGCTTAGACCACAGGAGACATTTCAGTTAATAATGCATAATATGCCAACGAAATGTTCATTTGGGGAATGCAGTGAGTGGGTAGGGGTGGCTGCTCCCCAGGGATCGGGAGGAAGCACTCAGCCAGGGACCATGGTCCTGCTGTGCTCTCGCAGGGGAAGGGGATCTGACCAGTGCTGGCAACACATCTGCCTGGTGGAGCTGGAAAAAGGTGTTCAGAGCACAGCAGTGACCTGGGAACAGCTCTTTTCCTGTTGGGGATTCCTGAGTGCTGGGCCCTGCTCCCAGGGCTGCCCCAGAGTCCATGGAGTTCAGTCAACAGCCCAACTGCAGAACTGAGAGCTGCTCATCCCTCAGCCACGGGGAGAGTGGAGCCATTGCCTTTGCTTCTGCTCCTCATCTTTGGAGATAAGTCATCTCAGGGCAATTTCCAGGGACAGCTCCGTCCCCCTCTGGGCTGGGTGTGCTTCACTCACTGTCCTCTGCTGTAGCCCAAGGGATGAACTAACTCCTCAGGGAAGGTGTTTCCAAGGGTAACTGTAGAACCAGTCCTGGCTCTGCTCTGAGGTCACAGAGGACACAGCAGGGCCTGGTGTTCAGCCAGCCCAGGGGTTTGCTTTGCCTGCCCACAGGTCTTTGATCCTCCCTTTGTTTGTGCCATCCAGGCCACCTCCCTCCCCTGTGGCTCTCAGAAGTCATTTGTCCCCAGCTGGTTTGGTTCAGGGACATCTGGGCTGGGTCAGTGACAGCATCTGGTGCTGACCCAGGCCAGGTTGGTGGGACAGGATAAGCAGGGACCTGGGCATGTGTCTGAGGACTCCTGGAGCCAAGTGTCGGGCTCCTTCACAGAGAGTGGGGACAGGAACGAGCAGCAAATTAATGAGATATTTGGTTGCCAGCTGGGATAGACTCGACTCCAGATGACCTCTGCATCTGGGAGCAGTGCCAGGCAGAAGAATGGGACAACTGGGATGAACTGATGCAGATAACAATAAAAAACCTCTGTTAACACTGACAAAGGAGGAGAGTGAAGAAGTGCTTTGTCAGGAGCCACCTCTTCCCCTCAGCCTCCATGTGCACAGTGAATTGTCTGGTTTGATGTTAAGTCTGTGCCTAAAGAATAGGCTGAGATTGATGTGAGACACACCTCCTCACCCAGGCCAACACTCCTCACCCACCTTTGCTTATGATGAGCTGATCACAGTACGACAAGTAGGGAGGGTTCCTCCAAACACTCCTTGAGGCCCCATCTCAAATCTGTGCTAAACCCTTGCAGCTCTCCATGGTGTTATACACAAGATGCATGCATAATAAATATTTATAATTATTTTAATAATGTATGGCTTCTAAGACATCATGGCAGCCAAAAGGGTTGTACTGGGAAATCAAGATGCATCCAGTTCTTTGCTGGTAGCAGAGAACAGCCCAAGACAGTGCATTGCCCACACCCATCTTCAGACAAGCCAGCCAGAAATGCTTTTAGTCTTGCAAGAAAGTTGCTTTATTGGTTAAACCCGTAGAGAAGAATGTGGATTTCAGAGAGGTGGATCAGCAAGACGTGAAGAAAAGGGCAGTCCACAGAGAGACCTTGCACAGACTGATCTGTACTGGAAGGAAGCAGAGTGTGTGTTGGCTGACAGACCCAGAGGAAGGTCCTGCTCAGCAAGAGAGCCTCTGGGGGTGCAGAGCTGCCAGGAAGGGGGTGAAGACCATGTGCAAAGCCCTAAGGAGGATTTTTGGTGCTTCCCCAGGTCATCGCCACACAAACACTTGGTTATCCAATTCTTTTAGATTCCACAGAAGATTAACTCAACTTTTTACCTCCACTTGCAAAGAGTGGCCAGGACAATGTGTGTTTGCATGAACAGACTCTTGGCACAGGTGGGGGGTCAGCTGGAGGTGAAACACAAACGTGTCTCTCTGCAAAGCCCGTGTGGGAGCTGAGGCTGCTGGTTCAAAATCATCCTGAGGTCTGGGTGGTGTCACAGACTGGAGTTTGGGCTGCTCCAGAGAGAATGTGGTGGGTGGAATCACACCAGACCAAGGACACATCTTATCCAAAAGTAATCCTTTAAATAATTGAGAGGGAAAGTTCATTAGTTCAGTGAGTGCTTATTCCTCTGTCATCTTTCTTGGTAAAGATCTGCACATTTTCCCCACACTGAACATGCCTGGCTCCAGCTCCCAGACACTGACCCCGTTACCTCTCCCAGTCTATTGAGGAGCCTTTCAGAACTTGGTGTTTTTCCACATTAAGCTGCTCTGTGTTGTGAGCACATTGTCTTTCAAGTGTCTCCTCAATTAGCTAAACAGGTTGAGGTTTTAAATCCTTCACTTCAAAGTGTCCTCTCCTACCCTCAAATCATTTTTATGGCTCTTTTTTGCACTCTCTCACTTTTTATCATCCATCTAATGCATGTGCTGGTCTCAGCCAGTCATCCCCAGGGGCTGGAGTCACCTCCCTGCCCTGGGCCCTCTCTGCTCTTGGAACATCTCAGAGCAGTGTTGGCTTTGCTGCTGCTGAGTCACATTGAGTTCCTGTGTTCCTCTGACCCCTAAATCCAGGGCAATGTTGGCACTTTTGGGATCAGCTCTGGGCATGGCTGCGTCAGCTGCAAAGCCAGACCTCTGCCAGAGCACCAGGGAGCAGAACTGAGACAGAAAAATATGTATGAGATGGAGATTGATCTTTCCTGTGCTCATCACCTTAAAAACAGTTGCTCTGGGTTTGCTCCAGGGTGCTGTTACCCCTCTGTTTGGCAGAGCAGAGTGTCCAACAGCTCCCTCGAGGCTGGCACTGCCAGTCCTGAGCATGGGGCAGAGCACTCGCCATGCCCACACCTCCCTCCAGTGTCCTGCCTTCTGCAGGAGGACACAGACCCCAACAGCCCCAGCACAGTCACAGCCCTGCAGTGCCCAGTCACCCCCTGCTCCCAGCAGGGCTCTGCTCACCCCGAGTGGAGCTGTGCTGCAGGGGCAGGAGCCAGAGAGAGGACACAAGACAGGGGGAACAATCCTGCCCTCGCCTATTTTTTCCAGATTCTTTCCCCCATCCTCTGGGGGAAGAACCTTTGGCTGAGATCCAACCTGAGCCTGCCCTGACACAGCTCCAGCCATTCCCTGGCTGCTGACCCTGGTCCCCCCAGAGCAGAGCTCAGTCCCTGCCCCTCCTCTGCCCCTGCCCAGGAAGGTGGAACTGCAGTGAGGTCTGCCCTCAGTCTCCTCTGCTCCAGCTGAACACACCAAGGAGAGCAGAGTGGGAGGGTTACAGGTTGGGAGAAGGAAAGAACGTGCCTTTTCCATGGTTTTACCCCACCTTGGTTATCACTGTGCCCTTCAGCAGTCCCAGCTGATCCTGCAGCACATCTGCCCTGCTGCTTCCCTACAGGATTTGTGCACACACACATGGACATGCCACTGACTCTTCCTAAACCTGCTCAGCAGGGCTCTTAGTAGGTTTGCTTGGCAGGAATCAAGGAAGACCAAATGCTCTAAAGACACATTCAACTAAAGTGAAGGCACTGGATCTACACTCTCTCTGTACTGCCAGGTGAGGGGATGTGCTGGAAAGTCATGTCCTCAAACAACTCCCCCAAACACGTGGGTGCTGAGCTCCCATGATCACAGACCTGGAGAGCTTTCAGTTCCTTTGGGGGAACAGCCCAGCTCCCTGTGTGCTGCCCTGAGGTGGGAGTTATCAGTCTGCTCAGCTGTGGTGCTGTTGTAGAGCCTGTCAGCTGCACTCTGTGTGCCCTTGAGGTGACACCACATCTCCTGGGCCATCCTCAGCACTGGGTCCCACCTCCCCTCACACACCAACTCGGAGGAGTTTGTGTTCTGCAACCTGTCAGTGATGTCCCTCCAGGGCTTTCCACACAGAATCCCAGAATTATTAAGATTGGAAAAACCTTCCCAGCCCATGGAGCCTGATCCCCACCTTGTCCCCCAGCCCAGAGCACTGAGTGCCATGGCCAGGCCTTCCTTGGACACCTCCAGGGCTGGGCACTCCAAACCTCCCTGGGCAGCCCCTGCCAAGGCCTGACCGCCCTTTGCAGGAAGAAATTCTTCCTGATGTCCCACCTGAACCTCCCCTGAGGTTCCTCTTAGAATAGAATCATAGAATCATAGAATCGATTGGGTTGGAAAAGACCTCTGAGATCAACGAGTCCAACCCTTGGTCCAAATCCAGTCCATTTACTAGATCATGGCACTCAGTGCCACGTCCAATCTGCGTTTGAAAATCTCCAGGGATGGTGAATCCACCACCTCTCTGGGCAGCCCATTCCAATGCCTGATCACTCTCTCTGTAAAGAATTTTCTCCTGATATCCAACTTAAATTTCCCCTGGCGGAGCTTAAGCCCGTGCCCCCTTGTCCTATTGCTGAGTGCCTGAGAGAAGAGACCGACCCCCACCTGGCTAGAACTTCCCTTCAGGGAGTTATAGATGGTGATGAGGTCACCTCTGAGCCTCCTCTTCTCCAGGCTAAACAACCCCAGTTCCCTCAGCCTCTCCCCATAGGACTTATGCTCCAGTCCCTTCTTGTTTCCTCTTGTCCTGTCACCGGTTGCCCAGGATGAGAAACTTTGTTTTCTGGAGAGCTTCAGAACAGCTGGGCTTTGGAGTGCTCCTGGAAATCTGAGTCACAGCCCGGGACAAATCAACCAAGATAAAAAACCTGTCTCCTCCACTGCAGTTGGGGAAAACCTGCTGTACCTGATCCAGCTGTGCCCAGGTGGTCTGGGCTTAGGAAGATGTTCATCACAGCCTGAGCTTCCACATGGTGTTAGGACCATACCCACAACCATCACCATTCTGTGCCAAAACCCTTCATCCTTTGTTTAGGGCTACTCTGTTCAACACAGCCCTTCTGTGAGAGCAGTGCCTACCTGGATATCCAATTATCTGGACCACATGTGTGGCTGATGGGAAGATGTGTCCATCATGTCCTGGAGAGCAGGGCAGGTAGGTCAGGCTGGGGACACATGTGTGTTGTGGCCATGTAGTGTTTTGTTCACTACAACCCAAGAAGGTGGTTTTGGCTTTTGGGACAATGAGGAATTGTCTGGTGTTACACTGAGAACCTTTGAATTCCAACCCAGAAAGCCTCTGAATTGCAGTGCTCCAGAGCCCAGACAGTGACTAATGGGCTCTTCAACAGGTGCTAATTTGAATTTACCTTGGGAAAAATATGTGAAGTGGAAGGCAATTAATCAGATAATCCAACGTTTGACTAAATCCCTTCCTTGAACTCTTTGATCCGTCCAATTACCAGCTACCAGGCTGCCTTGGAAAAATACCTTCAAACCTAACAGGGATGGGTGAAAATCAGGAATTAGCACCCCCAGTGCTCACAGCTGGGCCAATAAGGGGGGCAGCAGGTCTGTCACACCCTGACCTGGCTGGGGGAGGAGGAGGAATTGCTGCTCCTGAAGGCCACTCAGCAGTGCCATGTCCCAGCCAGCTCCAGGGGACACCCAAATCTCCACAAAAATGGTCCTTCAGTGTGAGGATTCCCTACATACACATGCAATGAGTAAATCTGAGTGTACTATATTGTGAGTGAATTTATTAGAATCATGGAATCATGGGTTGGTTTAGGTTGAAATGGACCTTAAAGTTCATCTTGTTCCACCTCAGAACAGCAACCTGGCCTTGGACAATTCCTGACAAAGTGACAGAGGGGCCCAGGAGCAGGGACATGGGTGAAGGCCACTCCCAGCTTATGCTGTCCCAGTAGGAAGCAAAAAGGAGCCATTTACATGGCTTTACAAAGCTGTGCCTTACAAAGTGAGGGCATCCCTGAGCGCTTACAAATGGTTGGAGTGAATGAGCAGAGGCCCTGCAGTCAGAGCTCTTTGGGGACAGAGCCAGGCCATATGTGGCCAGCACCCTGCAGGGCTCCTGGACAAGCTGTCCAGCCAAAGAGCTCTGTCTCTAGAGCCAAATTTGCAGCCTGTGCCCCTCTGCCAGCAGACACCTGAAACATTTGGCCCCCTTTCTCTGGCTCAGTCTGCATTGCATCATCACTGACAGGCAAATCATAGAACCAGAGAGTGGTTTGGGTTGGAAGGGACCTTAAAGCTCATCCTGTTCCATCCCCTGCCATGGGCAGGGACACCTTCCACTGTCCTGGGTTTCTCCAAGCCCCGTCCAACCTGGTCTAGAAATATCTCCAATTGTCTTCCTTGGGTTAGAAGTTGTTCCCTGCTGGTGTGAGAGAAGAGAAGGTGCAGGAGAGGGCTGCTCCAGGGGGCTGGCCTTGAATACCAAGCAGCAAAATCATTTAGCTATCAAAGATAATCCTGGAGTCTCTAGGTAGGGGGGCTGGGATGGGACTCACTGCACAGACTGCAGGGACAGGACAATGTGAGAGGCAGGGCTGGGTTTTCAGTAAATCAACACTCCCCCCAAACTGTAGGGGAGGTTCAGGTTGGATCTCAGCCAAAGGTTCTTCCCCCAGAGGCTGGTTGGGCACTGCCCAGGCTCCCCAGGGCAGTGGGCACAGCCCCAAGGCTGCCAGAGCTCCAGGAGGGTTTGGCTGATCCTCTGGGGCACAGGGGGTGACTCTTGGGGATGGGCCTGTGCAGGGCTGAGGGTTGGACTTGCTGATCCTTGTGGGTCCCTTCCAGCTCAGCACGTCCTGGGATTCTGGGATTCTGTGTCCAGCCTCTGCTTTGCAATGGCTGCAGCACCACCGTGCCCTGGGAGCAGAGATTGGAAACTGCCAGTCCCACAAGCAGTTGAACTCAACTAGATCCTAAGATATTTTGGTTCCTCTCCCTTGCTATAGGTAAATAAACCAGATTGAAATATAGCAGCAAAATTTATTGTAAGATTTATATAAAGTGCAAATAAGGCAAACAGCGCTGGGCGGCCTGGGGAGACCCTTGCTCCACCAACGGCCTGCAAGCGCAAGGGGTATAAACAGTAGCCTTTATACTCTTATCAATTCCCCTCCCATAGTCACTTGTTAGCTCTTCATTGGGCTTGAGTTCGCAGACTTGGTTCTGCTTGGTCTTTTTGCAGGTCCATTTCAGCTGCCAGGTACTTTCCATTGATAGCTTTAATTAGTTCTGAGTCCTTGAGGCCTGGTGTGTGGGACTGCTCTCCAGATGTCCCTTCTGGCCCTTCTTTATCATCCTTGTTCTTGACCTCCTGATCCTTGTTCTCTTCTTCTTCATCTAATGAGTACACTTAGACAATATGCTTTTAGAAAAACAGGATATAGCATACATGTTCAACAAAGCATAATACTTTATCTTTACCAGCTAGAGAACTACCAGCTGCAGAACAGCCAACTTATAATAGTGACATGGGAGGTAACTATTCTGCAACCTACAGCTCCCCAGCCTTAGCGAAGCATTAACTACAATATCATATAATAAGCACATAGGATTTGATGAGCAAATAATTTTACTATTGCTTATTTATTACACCCTCTTCATCCAAAGCACAAATGTGCTCTTTTCCTACCAACAAACTCGCACATAAAGGTGGCACCAAGTGTTTTGTGCTCTGTGGAAACCAGTCCAGCCTGGAGGGACAGAGGGAGCTTAGTGGGTGACCTCTCTGCAGTAAACTGATGTAAACAGCCTGAGGGGCCTGAGTTAGTGGAGGAGATTAAACCAAAACCCAAGCCAGATTCCCCTGGTGGTAAAGCTTTTCCAGCATGGTTGGCTGATTCTCTATATTTTTAAAGCCAGCTCTGCATGTCCCCAGGCCAAGCTGTCTAAAACAAGGGCAGATCAGAGCGACCACCTCATCCTCATCCCCATCCACCATTCCCAGGCAGTCCGCGTTTACCACTCACTCCTTGGAAACTCCAGTAAAAGCAGCTCTTGAAGCCCATAGAGGGGATGTTTCTGTGCAAACACAGCCACTGAGAAAGGCTGGCAAATGCCTCTTTATTTCCCTCTCAGCAGGCAGCTCAATTTGTCTCTAATGAGCAAGAACACACTCTCCTACCATCACTCACTGCAATTACTCTGGACTCACTGGCTGCACACAGAGAGCTGGGATATCCAGGGAACAGCTGGGATATCCAGGGAACAGCCTGTGCCACAGCAGACCCTCAGTGGCAGCTCCTGATGGACACTTGACCAGGCCACGCTGCATAAAGAGGTCAGTCAATGGCTGAATGGGACACAGCAACCAGGACATGGTGTGGGGACATTGAATATTGGGGCAGTTTGGGGCACCACAGTATAAGGAGGATCTGAAGCCATTAGAGAGTGTCCAAAGGAGGCAACGAGGATGGGGAAGGGCCTTGATTTGAAGGTGTGTGAGGACACTGAGGGCACTTGGTGTGTTCAGCTGGAGAAGAGGAGACTGAGGGGAGACCTCACTGCAGTTCCACCTTCCTGGGCAGGGGCAGAGGAGGGGCAGGGACTGAGCTCTGCTCTGGGGGGACCAGGGACAGCAGCCAGGGAAGGGCTGGAGCTGTGTCAGGGCAGGCTCAGGTTGGATCTCAGGCAAAGGTTCTTCCCCCAGAGGCTGGTTGGGCACTGCCCAGGCTCCCCAGGGCAGTGGGCACAGCCCCAAGGCTGCCAGAGCTCCAGGAGGGTTTGGCTGATCCTCTGGGGCACAGGGGGTGACTCTTGGGGATGGGCCTGTGCAGGGCTGAGGGTTGGACTCGATGATCCCTATGGGTCCCTTCCAGCTCAGCACATTCTGGGATTCTCTGATTCTGTGACTTCAAGTTTCTCTCCTCAGGGTAATGAGTTCCCCTTCAGCTTGAAGCACCAGTGGCAGGATTTGGCTGCTGCAGCTGCACTGATGGGTGAGCACAGGTTGCCACAGGGTGGAGACACAAGCTGGGGCCCTGAACTGGCAGCTCTTTCCTTCATGGAGCCTACACAGATGGGCAGTAGGTTTTGGGGTGCAGCTCAGCCCCATGTTTTCTGTGGCAGAAAAAATCACTGGCCCTGGATGCTGGTGGACAGGCATCTGTCCCTCTTTGCTTAAGATTTCCATCAGCTTTCGGACAATCCCTGCAGGGACACGGCCTAGAGGTTCCTGGAGAATTGATAATGAGTGTTTGAGGAGCTTTTGCTGGGCATTCTGCAAATCCAGGACAGCATCCAATCATTGACCCCACGGACACAGCCTTGGGATGAGTGTGGGCTGAGCTGAGCAGGCTTTTGGCCACTCACACAATCAGAGAAATGCTCAGAAACAACACTTGGTGCAGTTCAGAGGTGTTCACATTGGGATCTTCAGATGGTCTTAAAGTCAGTTCCACTCAAGTAAAAATAATATTTGTTGGTCTAAAACCTTCTCAAAGTATAAAAATCAACACTTGTAAATAAGAAAACAGCTGGAGTTCTCACTCAGCCTGCTCTAATCCCATCTCACAAATAAGGGATATAAAGTTTCATGCATCCTTTTCACAGGCCAGGCAAGGGGCTACACTGACAATCCCTGTTCTCTGTCATCCTGCTGCTTGAACTATTTTCTCTGCCTCTCTCTACACACCAAAAAAGGCACAGTTATACCTTGGTGATAACTGCATTTCTCTTTTCCTGAAGTGCTTGGTTTTACTGAATAGATGAATGAACTGCAGGAGTGAATTTGCCTCCAGCCCTGACCTGAGCATGACACAACAGGCTAACCCAGCCTCATGCCTGAGATCCTGCCTGTTAGAGAACTGCATCAGGGATCCAAAGAATCTTAAGTTAATATTTATGATGGGCTTCAAAGGAGGTGGAGTAGAGCAGCCCCATATCAAAGGTGGCTTGTTTTACTAGAAGGCTCCTTGCAGAAGATCCTATAATTGAGGCCACAGTAATTGGAACAGAGTAATAATTTCTTGGTAGGATGGTGACTGAGTGAGCAGTGTGGGGCTTTTGGTACTAATTAGATTCTGGTCTACAGAGTGATATCCCAGAATTTCAAGGTCCCTCAGTTTGTCTGTGTGCTTGTTTTGCCTGTGTTGTGCTCTGGTGTTGCCATGGTAGGCAGGATTTGGGTGATGTGTGACAGCATGTCCTACATGGAGAGACTCTTTCCACATGGTTATACCCAAACCTTACTTAGGGTGACATTTTTCAGGAAAGATTCTGCATCAAACTGAAAAACAGGGAGGTGACATGAGAAAAATAGAGGAGGATTGGGAGTAAGGATGGGATTGCATTTAAGGAGGATTTATTAAAAAGAATGAACTGGTGTGATTCCCTGTGATTACACAGAGCTCCAAGACATTTAGGGAATACCAAAAAGAATCACAGAATTGCACAAGATGCTGAGCTGGAAGGGACCCACAAGGATCATCCAGTCCACTCCTGGCCCTGCACACAAGAGTCACCCCCTGTGCCCCAGAGGATCAGCCAAACCCTCCTGGAGCTCTGGCAGCCTTGGGGCTGTGCCCACTGCCCTGGGGAGCCTGTTGCAGCAGTCTGAGGATCCATTCCATGAGTTCAGATCCCATTTGCTGTGGCCCCATCTCCTCACTGCACAAACAGACCTTCCCTGGGCTGGAGGGACACTGTTGGCTGTAGAGCCCTGCCTCAAATCCAGGAGCAGTTTTGAGTGTGGAAAAGGGAAGAGCTGCTGGCTGGTGTTGGATCATGGGCACGATGCTGCCTGGGAGCTCAGCTCTGTGCTCAGATTTGCTGATCCTGGACCTCATTTCCTGGATAAGGTGGCACCTGATTTGCAGGAATAATCCAAATCCAGATCTGCAGCTGAGGCTTTTCCTTTAAGCCCAAAGGTGCTGTATGATAGTAAATCATCTAAGAATCTGTTCCTTTTGTAAACTCAGCCCTCACTCTTGCCTTCCAAGGCCACAGTTCTATGTCTGAACAATGAGGATGACACCAGCCCTTCATCTGGGTGTCTGGAGATAAACTTGGCTCCCCACAGCCTCATCTGTACTGGTGATGAATGCCATGGGGAAGGCTTCTGGAAGTGAGTCATCCCTGAAATGTGGACAGTTGAAAAGGCATCCTCTCTCAGGGCCAGGGCTGGGAATTTGTCTCTCATCTGCTGTGAATGCCAGGCTGGTCAGTAAGAAGGACAATAATGGATGGTGTTGCTCCATCAGAGAGCAATGAACCTGTTCAGGACAGACAGTGACACTGGACCTGCAGAAGATAGAGGGGAACAAGGGGTTTATTTCCCAGGACTTCAGAGGCAGAAAATTAGCCCAGAGACCTCTACCCAGAAGGCACAAGCTTCCACTATTTTAGATAAAGATGGTCACCATCATCATTATTAGGTTACAAGATGTGCCTCTGCCCATGGACACAACAGGGCACCCAGAGGGTGAGAGGAACAGTCCAGGCACCAGGATCACAAGGGATTGTAGCCAAGAGTGGTGCTGGTGACAGGGGCTGGACATGAGCCCAGGTGAGCCCAGGGGGCAAGAGGCCAATGGCCCCTGGGCTGTGCCAGCCATGGTGTGTCACAGCCCCAGGGCAGGGACTGTCCCTGTGCTGGCACTGCTGGGGCACCTCCAGTGCTGGGGCAGCTCTGGGCCCTCAGACAAGAGAGACATTGAGGGGCTGGAGCGTGTGCAGGGAAGGGAACGGAGCTGGGAAGGGGCTGGAGCAGCAGGAGCAGCTGAGGGAGCTGGGGGGGCTCAGCCTGGAGCAAAGGAGGCTCAGGGGGGACCTTCTGGCTCTGCAACTCCCTGACAGGAGGGGGGAGCTGGGGGAGGTCAAGCTCTGCTTGAAGGGAACAAGAGACAGGATGAAAGGAAATGGCCTCAATTTGCGTTAGCCAAGGTTTAGGTTGGATATTAGGAAAAAATTCTTTATGTAAAGGCTGATCAAGCCCTGGCACAGCTGCCCAGTGCAGGGGTAGAGTCCCCATCCTTGGAGGGAGTTAAAAGCAGTGTGGATGTGGCACCTGGGGACATGAGTCAGTGGTGGCCTTGGCAGCGCTGAGGGAACTTGATGATCTCAGGGGCTTTTTCCAACCTGAACAATTCTATAATTCTGTGACTGTGTCTTGTATGGGAGACACTCAGCTTCCCTGGTGGAAGGTTTGTCAGTGCCCAGCTGCCAGCCTTGTGTGCTGTGAGAGTGTCTGAGTCCCACAGTGACACCCCTCCTGCTGCCCCAGAAAGCTTTGTGCACCAGAGTAGCCCCCTTCTTGTTAAAGGCCAGTCATGAGGCAGAAAAAACTGAATGCTGGATTTAATTAGTTCAAGAAGACCACATGACTGAGCCTGTGATCCAGGTATGCTCAGTGCACAGGACCAGGGGCCAGCACAGAAGCAGCAGGTTGGTTGGTAGGGTCAAAGATACTTTAAAGTGTTTTTAGGTGCTTGTGTGGTGAGACACAACCCTCAGTGTCCTGAAAACATGCCCCAGTTCTTCTTCTGCCATTTCCCACTGTGCCTTGGAATAGAAACCTGTGTGTGATGTTTGGGTGTCCTTGGAGGACTCTCCAAATGAAGCAGTGCTGGGTGTCACCTCCTGGCAGAGCAGCCTGTACACCCCCTCCTGCCTGCCCAGCAGGGCCAGGGCTGCCAATCCCAGAGGTCTGACTGAACCAAGGGCTCCCCTGGGCTCCATCACTGCTTGTGGTGGCAGGAGCAGTGGTGACCAAAGGGGGCCACACGACTGTTCTCACAACTCATATCCCAGCTCACAGCAGGGGGGTGAAGTCATGGATGAGAGGCAACCCAAGGCCCAGCGTGTCCAGGGCAGCTGGAGTAGGAGAATACTCCTTGCTGGGGAAACCTCTGGGATCTGGGTGACTGGGTGATCCATCCATCCAGCTGGAGAGAAAGTGCAGGCCTGGGAGACTGCTGGGGGAAGCTTGAACAGTGCAGTGTCATTCACCTTTTAAATATGTCAGAATTAGGTACCTCAACTGAGAAAAAATATCCCTCTCTGGGTCTCCCCAGAGGACAATTGGTCTTGGACACCTGGCACAGCTGCAGCAAGATATTGGACTGTCAGCTCTGGAAGCAGGGACAGAGGAATCCCAGCCCAGAAGGGCTCAGGCAGCTCCTGAGCTTTACTACAGCCAAGCAGAATTTTGATCACTGCAGGCATTGCCATATAACCCTCCAGAATCACTGGACAGGGCCAGCTCCCAAGGAGCTCTTAGGCAGCAGTGGGACACTGAATTATCTGAACGACACTAAGGCAGCCCTGAGTTGACTTCTGACCTGATGTAGTTTTGTGTCGAGCAAGAAGAGGCAACAAGATGAGCAGCAAAACCTTTCTGACTGGTTTTGGGTGGTGAAATGGGCACATGCTGCAGGTGACCTGTGAGATCTGTCCTCTCCCCTGCCCCGGATGCCCCTGTGCCACAGCACCCTGGGAGTTCCTGCAAAGCTGGAGTTCACTGTGCTCTTGGCAGAGGCTGAGCTTTGTGGGCAGCCCAAAGTTCAAACTAGAATAAATAAAAAGTGCTTCCCAAACCTAGAGGCAGAAAAGAAGAGCTGTTACCTGGCATTTCAACAAGGAGGGAAATAGGAAACTGCATCTTATTCCCAGTCTGCTCCTGACTCACTCTGTGAGTAGGGTGAGTCACTTCCAAAAGTCTCTCCTTCCAAAGTCCTCCCTGCTCTGCAGGGAATGGTGATGCTCCTGGAAGCTCTTCCAAGCTCCATTCATTATCAAATGCCTTTAAGTGTGTTACAGCCTGGGAGAAAATGCCTTGTGGACACAGATCTCTGCTCTGTGGGCAGAAAACACTCCCAGGTTTGAAGGGAACTTCGACCCACAGAAGGACTCACTGAGCTGTAGGTTTTGACTGTGAAAATAGCTGAGAGAAAGGTGGGTTCCAATTTAGAGAATTACTGTGGCAATAAGACTTAATATTGGCAGCCATCCAGCATTTATTGCAGTGGGAAATAACCCCCATTTCGTGTCTCCTTGATATTTGTTCTGGGGACACTCACCTGGCTTCATCTCTCAGCAGTTGCTCCTTCTGAGCCTGGATTAAAGAGTTTTTTAACACCCCACACTTTTCACCCCCTAAAAGTGCTTATACCTGGTGACCACGTCACCTCGGAGCCTCTCACTTCGAGCTGAAATGCTGAGCTCTGTAAAAATGTCACTGAAAAACATTTCCCCAACTCGGTTTGGAGTTGGGCAGCTTCTCCACCAGGACATCCACAGCCACCCCAGCAGCCCTGCTCCAGGTCCTGCAGGTCTGGCAGAACTTGTGGCATTAGGGCACCTTCTGTTCAAAGGCCCCAGCCCACCCTTGACTCAGAATTTCCCTTTTTTATTGCTTTTTACATCCCAAACCCTCTGTGTTCTGAAACTTTTAGCAGTGACAATTTCATCCTTATTTCTGGATCACTGAGCTCAGTGTTCTAAAGTGCGTGGCCTTGTCCTAAGTTCTGCCAAATATCACTTGCAGTGGCTCTTGAGAGGGTAAAACCCACCCTGAGCCCTGCCAGTTCCCCTCTGCTGCAGCCCTTCAACACCAGCTCTCTCAAGGACATGGAGTGACACAAATCCCCCTCAGATTATCCAGCAGCACATGATCTAGTGCTGTAGAAAAGGCGAAACACATACCCATCATCCTGCAGTCCAAATTGTAAGAACGTTAGAGAATTGATTTGGGGTTGTTTGACAACATCTGCTTTTTTTAAACCCCTGCTGAAAGGTGTTAATTATCCTGTAGTCCTCTTATTCTTCACCATTTTCCAATGTCTTTCCAAGGCAGCTGGGAGCAGTGCTAATCCTTGGGTTTAGGAAACATACCTATGTGTTTTGCTGAAGCCCAGGAAGAGTGGGAGAGCTGCTGGGAAGATGTGATTGATGGAGTTTTGACTTCTGTCATTGACTTCGTCAGCATCCTTGGGGCCTCTCAGCAGTTTTACTGGATTTGGCCTTTCCAGGAGTGAACACAATCCTCTCTGTTTTCACATGTGAGGATCCTGAGCCTTCCCGGCAGGGGGAATTGCTGCTTTTCTAATGGAATGTTTTGGCCCTGTGCAGCTCTGGCTCTGTGCCAGCACTGGTGTGACCAGGTGACAGGAGGACCCTGCTGTGGGAGGTGGCACCAGGACTCTGCTCTGGGACCTGTGGCCGAGCTGTGTCCACCAAGGAGAAGTGGCTGACAAAATCCAGCCTCAGTGTTCCTCAGGTGACCCCACACCCACACCACCATTCCCATCCTTCAGTCCTTCCACAGGAAGGTCTTTCCTCTGCAGAGCCCCTGCCCAGAGCTGGCCTTGCCCTTTCTGTGCTCTGTTCCCCCAGTCAGGGGATCCACTGGGACCTGCTCTGGTCCCCCCAGGGGTGAGGTGGGATCTTCCCCAGGCAGTGTGGGGATGAGCTGGGCCTGGCTCCAGCTCAACCTGGGAAATCCCAGCTGCACCAGCCAGGGACAGGCACTGGGGGTGACACACTGTGCTGGGGTGGGCCAGGGGCTCGTCCTCTTCTGTGACATCCACCAAAGTGTCCCTCCAGTCATGCAAGGGAGTCATACCCTGCCTGGAGGGAGCTGCTCAGGGGGTGCCCAGGCCACCTGAGCCGCCACCTGAGCCACCTTGGGCCACCAGCAGAGAAGCTGCAGAGCTCACTTAGTGGGGCCAGTGGGGATGGCTTGAATGAAGGCTGGTCACCAAAGTGTGAGCTTTGCACTTAAGTACTGAAATCAATTATTACAGGGATTGGAAACAGTGGGATTCACTGTCTTTTGAGGTAAGAATTGGTCCCAGCCTCATCTCAGTCATCACTGACTCTCTACACCACAAATTCTGCTGTTCTCCTCAGTGCCTTTTATGGGAAGTGGAGAAATCAGCTAATTCCCCATTGCTCCATCCTGATTTATTAGTGCCACAAAGAATTGGGTAATTATGAATAGAACTGTCAGGCAAAATGAAACTTCTCCCTTAAAAATGCATTTTAATTAACTCTGCTGGGTTCATGTGTTTCTCAGGCAGTGCTGGTTGTGTCTCACTGATTGAGCTCTGCTCACACAGACACAGGAGACCACAAGCTTGGCCAAAGGGCTAGAGAAGGGCCCTGTCTTCCCACTGGACCTCCTCTGGAAGATGATTGTGGGGTATTCCTCCTCAAAGCTTCTTTAGCCCACTAAAGCTGAGCAGCAAAGCAACAGAAAGAGAATAACAGAGTGGGTTGGGTTGGAAGGGACCTTAAAGCTCATCCAGTCCCACCCCCTGCCATGGGCAGGGACACCTTCCACCAGCCCAGGTTGCTCCAAGCCCTGTCCAACCTGGCCTTGGACACTTCCAGGGATGGGGCAGCCACAGTTTCTCTGGGCAACATGTGCCAGGGCCTCTCCACCCTCACAGGGGAGAATTTCTTCCCAATATCCCATCTAACCCTGCCCTCTGTGAGTTTGAAGCCATTCCTCTTGTCCTGTCCCTCCAGGCCCTTGTAAATAGTCTCTCCCATCTTTCTTGTCATCTCCCTTCAGGTATTGGATATCAGGTCATCCTGGAGTCTTTTCTTTTCCAGTCTAAACAATCCCATTATCCCTGAGCAAAGAGCAGAGCTTGGGGCTTGGTAGGTGAGTGGTGGAGAAGTGAGGACCTCTGCACCACACCAAGGCAGCAGCAGAAAGGACCTGTGGTGTGTCAGCCCTGGGATGACACGGCAGCAGAATTCCTCTGAACCTCAGTGCCAGAGCTGCCAGCTGTCAGAGAAGGGACAGGGGCAGAGATGTGGCACAGCTGGGTGAGAAGAGCTTCTCCCAAAGCCCTGCAGTGCAAGGATGGGCTGTGAGGGAAGCAGTGCCCTCCCTGCACCCCAGGGCTGTGCTGGGAAAGGGCACTGATGTCTCAACAGTTTTATTTCCAGCAATCCTTCCCAATTCCCAACTCTCCCATTTTTCCATGTAAGCAAATCCTCACGATGCTGAAGGCAAATGAATGTGAAAAGGGAAATATGAAATTTTACTCTTCCTTCACAAAAGGCAAGAGAAAATCCCCACCACGTTTCCCAGCCAGCCAGAACAGGAAGGAATCCCAAATTCAGAGCTGGGAGAAATGAAAATACAGTTTGACCCTCTGGTAGCACGGGGGGCTGTTCAGTCAGACACACAAATGTCTCCTCAGCACGTTTCACATCTCGGAAGAAAGATGGGGAAACTCCTGTGTGTTCAAAAGCAAAGCAAAGCCCATGTCAAAGCCTCCAGACATTCCAGAAGTCCCAACTTTGCAATTCAAGGCAAAGATGGAGAGAATATCACAGCTTATGGATGCAAACTTAGAGAAGGGCAACTTTAAAATAAAATCTTTAAGGCTTGCAAGACAGAATTTTACAGCAAATGGTAATGTCTTGTTTCTTCCCTGCTTCTTTTTCTGGTTTGATGATTAAATGCAGTAAATAAATACATAAAAATAATGACTCCTGCAGACCTTGCAGCATTCATTTTAATAGATGCTATTTAACTACACACAGAATCACAGATATCTACCTTTCAAACGCTGGTTACAAATATTGGGAAGGCTGCCAAGAAAATGGCTTTTATTTCCCCCCAGTAGATATCAAAAAGAAACAACTTCTATGTTGAAATTGCCTTTATTTTTTAATCCATAAATATTTGTTACTGACAAAAGTGGAAAAATCCTTAAGACTCTAAATTTTACTAAACTGATAATATTTTTGTTTACAGTACATACAGAATGTGCTTTTACAGGTAAGTATTACAACAAGAATAATACAGAGAAAAACAGTCAAATACTGCTCATCTTGAAGCTTGTTTAATGGTTAACCAAGAGTCTGTGCAAATTACAGATACAAATGTACTTCCTCTTCAGTACTACTGTATAATAAACATGGAATCCATAAACTGGGCTAAAGCACAAAAATATCCACTTAACCCCTCTTAGGAAATATTGTCCCCCGAAACTAAAAATATTACAGTAAGAAGTGTCTTTCTCAGAGCCAAGAAATTCTTGCTACAAAAATGTCTGAGGGGTTGGCAGGGGGGCACAGGGGGCAGAGAGTCAGGGGGGCAGTGGGATGGAGACCTCCCGGGCATCGTGTGGCCGTGGAGACAGGGGGTGCTGAGGGCACAGAACTCATTCACATCGACACCACCACGCCCCAAAGGGACCCTGCAGCTCTCCCCTCACCCCTGGGCTGCCACAGGGGCTTTCCCAGCTGGGTTTTGGTGAGGGCACCCCAAGATCCGACTCTGGGAACTGGGAGCAGTCCCTTCTCCCGTCTGCTGACAGACAGCACAAAGTGGCTGCTCTTTGAGGAGCAGCCCCAGCACAGCCTTATTGCTACAACACTTGGTATGAAAATATTTCAGCCCCTTTCTCACATATTCCCTTTGCTTTTCACTCATTGGAAATATACCCCGACACGAGACCTGTACGTGTGAGATATATTTCAGCAGAGTCCCTCCTTCCACATGAACACTAAATCTGAAACAAAACCAACACAAGCTGTTTCTCCATCACATGAACTGAAGATGACAAATTGATCACAAAGTAGAACACATATTTCAAACACAATTAAAGTTACCCTGTTTCATGATGAGTTTGGTTGCAGTGGTGGAAGAAGGTAAAGACATGTCCCAGCTCCCAGGAACTGTCCATCTCTTACAAAAAACATGCCAGGCTCTTGCAGATTCCTGGTGGGAATGCCTCTGATGGATACAGGAACAGAAAGATGCATGCAAGAAGCCCAGGTTCATGGGACCAGCTTTGTAGCCAGTCAGGTTCCAGAACAGCAGACAGAAATGAAATCTAGGCCAGGAAAGGAGAGCTTGCTACCAGAAAACTGTCCCTGTTTCTTCCCACCCACTCCCATATCCAAATAACAGATCATCATTTATAAAAGGAACGTTAAAACATTGAAAAATATTTCATTTTTCCTTAAAACATGAGTCACTGGCATTAGAAGACTTTTTATGTCAAAATTCTGTTCCATGTGGTGCTCTGTGTCGTTCATCAAAAGTAGATTGCCATATTTCAAAGAGTAATTTGATGTAGTTTGAAGCTTAGATTGATACAGGGTCAGTCAGAATTACTGATTGCATTTTACAGTGTGTATGTGTATATATATTTGTGTCCATATACATACACACACATGAGATTGGTGTATAAATCCCAGTGCAGAGCACTGGGTTTTGTTGCTGCTCAGGGAATGCAAATAATGATCAGTTTTTAGGAAATAATATAAACTTTTCTATACCCCGTCTCCTGGTCCCTGCACATGCACTCAGGGAACTGGACACTCCACAAGGGTGTTTCCACCTGTGGGTTGAAGAAAAAGCTCAATTCTTCAGAGTATATTGGATTAATCAAGGCAGATTCTATTTCACTGTACAGAGGAATGTGGCTGCTTCCTGCCTTTCTCCTGAGTGCAGGATGTCGTGGTGACTCAGACATAAGGAGGAGAAAGCAGAGAGGTCCCAGTGCAGGTGGCAGCACCCCTTGGAGCTGTGCCTCCCAGGGACCCTGGCCAGAAAGAGAGCAATGGGAAATCTGGGATGCGGCATCTGCCCACCCCAGCACTCCCTTTCTGGGCAGACAGGATTGTAACACATCACACACGATGTGTCAGGACAATGACAAACAATAGTCATAAAAACACTTTGCTGCTCTACAGTTTCTGCTGTGAGAGGGTCTCAAAGCCCTTCACACCATGGTCTGAAACCTCTGTGGAATTGGAAGGTGTTCCCATTATCATCACAGGGAACTGAAGTGCTGGGATCAGGCTGTGGGACACGACACCCGGTCCCAGAGCAAGTATTTGTTCAGTGACAAACTCCCAGAGTGAGGAATAAGGAAAAAAAATAACCAAAGAACACCTGTGTGTGCTGGAACATCACTGCCCCATCTCCCAACCCAGCCCAGCACACAAAGCAAGCCATGGGAGCACAGCGTGCCCCACTGGTATCAAGGGCATTGTTCCTTCCCAAGAAAATTTGCTGAAAACTTTCTGTGGTGGTGGCAGAGTCCCCGAAGAGATTTGGCCCAAAAAGGGTGGGACACATCTGCTTAAAACAGTTGAGTGGGTGGAAAAGACAAGGAAATGGGGCTTAATTTTCTTTGGAGGGTTGTTGCCCAGATAGGACAATTGGCAGAGGGCTTGGTGATATTTGCCAGGCAGAATAAGAGAAGACACCGAGGTCAAATGACACGGGCACAGCTCAGCATCTGCATGGGCTGCTTGAGGGAAAAATTCCCAAATCTACATCTGGTCCAGCAACTTCTTAGTTCATAAATGGAACATTTAGACAAGGACTAGAGCTTGAGACAGACAGCTATGGGAATGGAAAGAGAGGAGTTCTCACCTACCCATGGCCTCACACTGCCACCTCTGCTCCTCTGGCTCTGCCACCACAGCTCCTGCAGACTCTGGGGTGGCCTCTCCTCTCCCACAGTGTTCATGTCTCCCTGCCTGAAAAGGGGAAATCCTGGCCTTTCTTGGGCCAAGAGTGAAAGGAAGAGCCCCAGAACCTCATCAGGGACTGACTCCCCATCAGCCCTCTTAGTGTCTCTTGTCCTCACAAGAGTCGCAAACTGGTCTGTGGGAAGGTCAGCACAGGGCAATATTGTCCCAGGGATTGTCTTCTGGGAGGAAATATCCAGTGACTGAGCTGAGGAGCTTGGAGGTAGTCAGGGGAGAGTGGTGTCCCTCAGGGGAAGGGTCAGGAGAGGAGGTGTGAGCCTTTTCTCTCTCATCCCTCCCATGCCATGAACTGCCACTCTGATCCACAGACAGTTATGGTTGTTGCCCAGAATGATTTTGCCAAATCTGAACCATGGAGACTGTTATTTATTCCTTCCCAGCTCAGTTTCCGTCAAACAAAGCCCCAGCACCTCTCACTGATGGATCCTTCTCAGCGTGGTCTCCATCTGATGGGGCAGAATAAAGCTCTGGAACTCACACCAACAGACCCATGTGGCCACCCCACCAAGGCCTGCCTCTAAATCCCACTGGGATAAGGACATGTGCTCCTCCTGCCTACCCTGACAAACCTGGTGCTGCATCAGAAACCTCCACAGGAGACTCATAAACCTCCAGAGGAGACTCAAACTCCCAATCATTGTTTGCTACAGGACTTGGCATGTGGAGCTGGGAGCATCATTAAGGCCGGGAGGTGGGAGGTATTTGAGGGGAGGGACCAGGGCAGAGCTGAGTTCAGTGAGGTTTAATGTAGGAAAAGATTTAATTGGAAATGTAGGACATGAGGAGAAGTGTCCAGGAATGTTCTTACAGCCTGAATCAGTCGTGTCACCCAGAGGAGGGAGCGTGGCTGCCGGTGGGACGGGCAGCGTGGACAGCATGTGGTGGGACCCCCAGGACACACCATGGACAGGGTCCAGCACCAGGAGTTACAGCACTGGGTCTGGCTGGCCTTCCAAACCTCTGAGACCCTTTCCCGGTCACAGAAGTGTGTTCTGATGTGAGTTAGTTCTACAGAATTTGATAGGAACACAAATAAAAGGAAAAAAAATAATAAAGCAAACCCAAACCCAAATCCAACAACAACAACAACAAACCAAAACCAAAACAAAACAAAGAAAAAACCAAAGCAAAGCCCAATCTGGTTGGAAAGCCAAGGATAAAACCCTCACAAATTCTGGACCCACGAGTCTCTGTTTTAAAGATTTTACAAATGTACAGTATCTAATTAGCATTATATCAGATATACAACATGCCCATTAATTATAATTATGCTGGATATATAATTTATATGCATGAAATGTAACTGTCTTCATGGTTAGGATTGGTACTCAGTGGAATTGGAATTTGGAAGGTTTTCTTGGGAGGCCATCACATGGAGAGAAAATCATGGAAAGTTACCGACCTGCTTTTGGGCAGAGACACCCCCAGTCTTGTGCTTCTGCTGAGGGCTGGGGAAAGATTTGCTACATAAGGAGTTCTGGGTTGTAACTGAGAGGAGAAAATGTGTTCAGAAACAGGGGACCTGGGCCAGTGGAAAATGCTGTCAGGAAAAGATTCTGAGGAGAGATCCAGGCTCGGGGGCAGGGGTGGAAGCCTGGCCTTGCAGGGCTCTTGGTGCAGGTGGGACCTCCCCAGCACGGCTCAGCAGGGCGAAGCTGAACGAATTCTGGTGCTTTAGGTTCAGCAGTGGCAAGAAGCTGGAGGAAGAGAAACCCTATTCCTCCTTCCTATTTACATGTTGGAGACACCAAGATATTAGAGTGATGAGTGGAGGAAAGGGAAACAAGCATTTCAGCGTATTTGTGCTTATTGAACACATCAACCCCACTACTTCCTACACTGAGAGAGCAGGCGATTTGTAGGCACTAGTATGTTTGTATCTTATGAGTATATTTAATATATACTAAAAGTTTATTTCTCAGCCAGGCTATTCTTGTCCCTAGATCTGCCAGTCCCCAAGGAAAGTCTACCCTTGAACTTGCTCCAAGGGTGACAAGGAACAGATGTGTGGGTGCTGACTGGTGTCGAGCAGCCTGGGGGTGACCCCCCAGCAGCCAGAACTTCCCTCCTTGCTACAGAAAGACCAAACCTGAGGACAAGCCCCTTCCTGACAGGATGGGGTGCTGTGTTTCCTCCTCTCTGCCTCGGGCTGCATGGGACTGCTTCTACCTGGAGCAACGGAAAAGTCCTAAATTCATGGGAACAATGAGATGATGCAGGTGAGCCCTTGGAAGGAGCCATCGATTACTATGGCTTTCTTTGACAGAAACTGATGCACATCAGGAAAATTTCCTCTATTATCCCTCACTATTGTCTGTTGGCTTGCTTGGGTTCTTCTCATGTCACCGATGGAGGGGTGGCTTTAAAAACAACGTGGATGGGACTGTCAGAGAAGTCTTTGCAGACACTGAGTTAGTAGAGGTTACCTTGGCCTATAAGGCCACTGCAGTGTGGGGTGCTGTAGCCACCCCCAGTCCTTACAGAGTATGTACAAGGCCCGAGGTCCTATCACACAGTCACCTCAGTCTTGCTGGCCGTGCGATAGTGGTGGTGGTGGCCGGGGATGTAATGCAGTTGCTCCACGGTGTTGTGGCGGCGCGAGGCGAAGGCCTGGCGCTTGGCCGAGGTGGGGGTCATCCCCAGAGTGTTGTACAAGTTATTTGAGGCACTGGGATGGGAGTGCATTTTTGACATCCTGTAGCGATCCAAGACGGGTGTGGACACAAAGACATCCGTGTGGGACAGTGCCCGGGACATGGACTGCTCGGGGTACCCCGAGCGCTCCGGGGACAGCAGCGGGTCCTGGGAGTGCAGGCGCTCGGCCGACAGCAGCTGCTCGTCTGAGAGGATCCGTTCGTAGGACATGCTGAACTCCTCGGGCATGATCCTCTCAGGGGACAGCACCCTGTCCTGGGACATGGCCCGGATGGGGCGGCGGGGCCTGTCCCGGTGGTTGGTCTGTTGGGACATCTTGATGACGTTGATGGGGAGCGTCCCCCGCGCCGCCAGGTCAGGCAGGTGCCTCCTCCTCATGTAGTACTCGTCAGCCTCCTTGTCAGCTGTGGGGAGGGAAAGGGAGTGGTTTAGGAATGTCACAGTGCTGTTCCACGGGGGAAAGGGAACTGTGCACAGCACACAGCCCTGGAGCGGCCTCCTGGGGACACCTCAGGGACCATCAACCACCCACGTCAGGAGCTGCCCGTCAGAGAGACCCCAGCCCCGTGTGGGTCGTGTCACCACGGGCCTGTGGCAGAGGAAGGAGTTTGAATTGCATGGGGATGGGGGGAGTCCCTGTGCAAACACCCACCTTCCTGCACCATGAAACAACAGATCCCACATGCCATCCAGTCCAGACTTGGTATGACGTGATTTACACGAAAGGCAAGTTATGGAGAAAGTAGCAAATGTTACCTTCTCAATACACTTCTAAAGCAAGGACAGGGCAGGTGAGCTGAGAAGGACAGTCCCCCATTTGAGGGAATGCACAGCTCATCTCTGGCCTCAGACATGGATGTTGCCTGGAGTCCATGAGTGACATCAGCACATTTTTAATTACCATTTTTGAATAGTTGTAAATGTGATCACAAAACAGGTTTGGTAGTCACTGGATGTTCTCACTGAGACACTGAAATACCTGCCTAAGGTTTCAGTTTCCATTTTCTCAGACACCTTCCTTTGATAGAATTTATCCCATGGAATGTTTCGTGCTCAATTTGCTGTTTCTGCATCTTAAATGATCTCTTTTGCTCAGAAACTCATCACCCCCCTCCACACACTCACCCTCCTCTCTTTGGCTTTCAGAGAAACACTAGAGACTCAGTGTTGGCTCCTGTACCATGTTAGACCTGACTCAGTGTTGGCAGCTGTACCATGTTAGATCACTTAAATCCTACAGCTGGAATGACCTGATTCAACCAACATTTAATTAAAAGAAGCAATTCCACAACTGTTTCAGACTTTTCTTTTTTAAACAACAGAAACACAAAAACTTCCTGGTTAACCCCTTTGATGTTCATATGCTGTAAACTGGGATTACTTACCTGGAAGGAGGCTTAGCAGTTCTTGGGCTTCAAGCCCAGTGCAGCCTGTAAGGAAATGTCATTAAGGTCAGGAGGTGAGAGGTACTTGAGGGGAGGGAGAACTTCCCTCTGTGCCTGTGGCTGCAGAGATGAAAGCACAGGACATCAGTCCCTCACCAGAATGGTCTCTGTCACAAGGAGAAGAGCACAACATTGGCCTCTGTCAGGGGATGGAGAATGTTTAATGTTCAACACTGATCACCTCTACGAGCCTCCTTCCTCATTTCTTTGTCTGAGATGTTTCCTTGGTGTGTCCAGAAGCACCTCCATCCTTTCTGGCTCCAGAAGACCTTGAGTGAGTCCCACCCCAGACACCTGGCAGGCAGCCCTCCTCTCCTTGGAGAAGACAACACAACCCTCACTGATGTGTAGGAAGGGGTACCACATGGACAGGTACAGCAAGTTTCTCCACCTTCCAGAGGAAACAATCTTCTTGAGAAGTAACCTCATAGGAGCATCTTGGGATGGAGATCACAGAGCTGGGAACACACACCCACACGACCCAGTGTGCCCTTTCCCTACCAACTTGAGCTAAGTGTTGATTGGCAAAGACATCCTGTCCTACATGTCCTTGGCCAGCTCCTGGGACCTGACATGAAATTCCTTTGGAAAGTCTTTTGCTTATAAGACAAGTATGAAAAAGATATATGATAATGATAATAAAGAGGGACACCATTGATTTTCTCAGCTCAATATTTCATTCTGTAGTAGGTGATGTGAGATGGGAAAGTATCAGATGGTAGAAGAGGAGAATTTCACGTGCATGGAGATTCTGAACGTTGTTTGAGTGACAAAAAGAGCAAAGCTCTGCTGCAGGACAGTCTGGGCAATCCAGAATTGGGTAAGGGAGGTGGTCCCACTTTCTGTAGGCATCCAACAGGCCTAGAAGTGAAATATGGGTGGAAATTTCCTCTCTCCTCTGAAATAGCCATAAATCTGTTGGTTTGATGCACCACGTTGGCTGAGAGTTGAAGACAGTTGGCTGGTGTCCCATGAGGCAGAGCTCAGGTGGCACAGGGGGTGCTGACACCATCCCAGAGTTTGCTCACAAAAATCACAGAATCTGCTGAGTGAAGGAACCCACAAGGATCATGGAGTCCAACTCCTGGCCCTGCACAGGCCCATCCTCAAGAGTCACCCCATGTGCCCCAGAGGATCAGCCAAACCCTCCTGGAGCTCTGGCAGCCTTGGGGCTGTGCCCACTGCCCTGGGGAGCCTGGGCAGTGCCCAACCAGCCTCTGGGGGAAGAACCTTTGGCTGAGATCCAACCTGAGCCTGCCCTGACACAACTTCAGAGTACTCCCTCAGGTCGTGTCACTGGTCCCCACAGAGAAGACCACAGTTACCCAATGGTGCCTGAATGTCTTCTCCAGCCCTGGAGAGCTGTCAGCACCCTGTGCTGGATGATGTCACTTATGTGTGACACTCATCTCCTCTCCCAGACGTTCTCTTCACTGTTCCCTGGACCCTGCTCCTCATGGGCCCTTGCACAGTCCAGAAGATCTGTGAGCAGGGTGGTTGGTTCCCATCTCAGCACACAAATTTACAAGCTGAGAACACGTGCAAGGGCCTGTTGGCACCATCACTGCTGCCAACCTCTTCTCTGCAGCCCACACACCGCCAAGGCTGAGGTCACCCACAGCCCTCCTGCTCTGGCACACTTCCTGCTGCTGGGATTTGCTCTCCAGAGCACATGTTGGAGGAATGAGTCTTTGTTTTTTGCAATCAAAAACTTCTTGGAAGAATATCTCATGGAAATATCAGACAGCAGCTCCCCTGGTCTCAAACACTTGTGTCTTTAAAATCACCCTTAAGAAACCTGAGAAGGACTGGGGAAATTCCATATGGCCACAGTAAGTGTAGGCATTTTTATTCCATAGTTTATTTCTATAGAAATGCCCCACTTTGTGTGCACAGGCTTGGTACTGGTGCTTGGGGCTGGCTGCAGAATAGAAATGAAGCAATTACAACTCTGGCACTTGGCCTCTGCTCTGGATGAGAGGAGTTCCACTGGATTTGCCCAAGTGGCTCTAAATAGATGTAATTAAAGCAGAGAACATCCCAAATGGAGATGTGCTTGGATGCCCATACCTGGCTGTGGTAATTGCCAGCAGGAGCTAAACCAGCTTATGTGAGGTTTGCAGTGTCTGAGGCTGCTTTAGTGAGGTGAATCAGCTGATGAAAAGTGGTTTGAAGTTGTTCCTTGCTAATTTAGATTAAACCCCCAGCATTTCTACACCTTAAAATTTTTTTTCCCATTAGTAGCATTAAAAATATCCTTTTTTCCCCTCTCCCATCCCATGTACAACTCCGTACAGCCATTTGCTGGCCATGGTTAAACCTTTTAGGGAGCTGATTTCATTTCAAAGGTTATTCTAAGCTCACACAGGCTGTGCCCCCCACGATGCTGGGGGACACGTGTGGATGTTGGCACAGCTACTCTGGGAAGGTTTCCTGGTGTAGACACGCTTCACATCTCCACCTCAAAGGAATCAAAGCTGAAACAGCAGTTTCTCATGAACAACAAGCTGGTTTAGGCAGGCACCAGACAGACTTTTACCAGGCTGTTGCCTCTGAAAGGTGATGTCAGTGTGAGCCAGTGGTGGAGAACAGAGCCTGACAGGAGGCCAAGGTTCTGCAGCACACACGTGCCAAGAGACAAGAGACAAGCTCAGCACAGCTCTGTAACCACAGTGTTTGTGCACCCAGGGACAGCCAGGAACCAAACACAGCCCCAGGCTCTGGAGACTGGAGGCTCCAGTGGATTGGGGCGGGAACTGGGGACGTTTGGTTTCATAGTTGGCTAAAACCAAATTCTCCCCGGGAACAGAAATCACAGAATCACAGAATGGTTTGGATTGGAAGGGACCTTAAAGATCAGCTCATTCCACCCCCTACCACGGGCAGGGCCACCTTCCAGCCTGATCCATCTCATCCTCATTATACTGGGACACTGAGGCTCTCATACCACTGCTCCTTATCTTGTCATTGGTACGAGAACAGACAGCTGTAGTTTCAGACAAAATAAAACTAACAGTATGTTTCTCCATCAAGGAGATGGAGACTCTGCACAATCCCATATGTTTCTCCATCAAGGATGTGCTTAAAAATTAAAAAAAGTGGATTCCAAAAGGCCAGAAATTGTGAGCAGACAAAAAGAAATCACTGGTGTATTGATTGACAAAAATTTCTCTTTTTTTTTAAGTCAATCCCATTGTTCTGGGTCATCACTTGTGTTTTTCAAACATTTGGAACTGGAAATCATGTTTTCTGCACACTTTCTGGGCTTTTTTCATTGGTTTTAGTTGGGTTTTTTCCTGCCCTTTCTATCCTCCTTTGGCAGTTTCAGGAACATTGACCAGGGCTGATCTCACCAAATTTCAGGAATATTTGAGTGCTTCAACTGCCTTGATTTTAGGATAAACTGATTTTCCCTTAGACTGCTTTTTGGTTTTTTTTTCCTCCCATTTGTGGGGAAATCCCCAAATAAGTGCTCTCTAAGTGCTCTTACTCACAGATTACGCTTCAACATGTCTAAGGCAGAGCACAGCTCCTCTGACACTGGAATTAGAGAAACAAGGAACATTTTTGGTGATCTGGGAAGAGAATAAGGAAAAGCCAAGGGGATTTTTGCTTCCTGTGGTTGTAGTTAACGTGGTGAAAGTAGGTGCACGTGTGTATGTGTGTGTGTGAGGCCATTAGAGTAATTCCTTTACTTTTCTTAAAGGTAGTTCCTCTGTTTTTCTTTCTCTGCAGCTCCAACATATTCTCTCTTCTGGCTTGTACCTCCTGTTCTAATTGGCCTTAACATTTTGAAGCTGCCTAGTCACTTGTGAAGATTCTTTAGCCAAAACCAAGTGGTTTAATATGCCTGAAAATATCACCTTCCTTCCTGACTGACCTTTCTCACTTAGCTGGAAAGAGCAATTCCCTGGAGCTCTGGGCAGGATGGAATTAATAGGGCAGCTCTTGCTCAGCCAGGGGTTCCCACACCCACCCACCACTGCTTTTCCCACCTTGCAGGGCTGCCAGGGCAGGGCTGGAGAAGGTCTTCCCATGGAGGGGGCACCCAGCCCCTCAGAGACCTTCCTCCCTCTGGGAGCAAACACCGGGTGGGGTTTCCTGTTGTCTGTGCCCTGAAGGAAGAGCTGGGGAAGTAAAGAGCCCTGGAAGCAGAAAGCTCCCATGGGACTTGGTTCTGAGTGGCTTCCATGCAGTCAGCAACCTGTTCCTACTGCTCCTAAAAGGTCTGGGGCACCTTCAAGCCTTTGCTTTGGAAGGAGGAGAAGCCACGGTGCTGCTTTCTCAGTGCAGTGGCAGGAGAGGTGAGTGCCCAGAGGTGGAAGCTCCCTCCTCAGTGCAGTGCCACTGCCCAGGGACACAGCAGGGAGCCCAGAGTCCAGAATGTGCTGGGCCCACAAGGATCATCGAGTCCAACCCTCAGCCCTGCACAGGCCCATCCCCAAGAGTCACCCCCTGTGCCCCAGAGGATCAGCCAAACCCTCCTGGAGCTCTGGCAGCCTTGGGGCTGTGCCCACTGCCCTGGGGAGCCTGGGCAGTGCCCAACCAGCCTCTGGGGGAAGAACCTTTGCCTGAGATCCAACCTGAGCCTGCCCTGACACAGCTCCAGCCCTTCCCTGGCTGCTGTCCCTGGTCCCCCCAGAGCAGAGCTCAGTCCCTGCCCCTCCTCTGCCCCTGCCCAGGAAGGTGGAACTGCACTGAGGTCTCCCCTCAGTCTCCTCTGCTCCAGCTGAACACAACAAGTGCCCTCAGTGTCCTTCAAATCAAGACCCTTCCCCATCCTCCTTCCCTCCTTTGGACACTCTCTAATGGCTCAATCTCTCCCTTCCATTGTGTCCCCCCAAACTGCCCCAATGTTGAGGTGAGGCCGCCCCAGGGCAGAGCAGAGCAGGACAATCCCCTCCCTGATGCCCCAGGACAGGGTTGGCCCCCCTGGGCATCGTAAACTGGGGTTATTATCCAGCAAAGAGCTGGGCAGCCCCTGAGAGCAGCTCTGGTGTCAGAGACACTGGGACCCTTCGAGGGGTCACAGGGGACTGTCCTTCCCTGATCCCAGCACTGAACAGACACAGGATCCCTGATGGCTCTGTGGCCAAGGTGGCTGAGGTGGAACTGACTGTGCCATTGCTGAGCTCTGTCCTTATCTCTGGCAAAGAGATACTAAATTTTTTTTTTCTTAATTGATTATTCAATATTCTTGGGCAGAAATTGTCTTTCACTACCTGTCTCTGCTAACTGGAGGAAAATAAGTAACATTTACCTGCCTGGCAAACCCAAAGAAATGCAGACCAACAGCTGAAACATAGATTTAAAAAGTATCTAATGCCTTTTATTTTACTTAAACAGAAATATTTTATTTGTTAAGGAGCTCTTCATTAACTTTTTTTTTATTATTTTTTTAACCCTAACAGGGAGTTCATTGGAAAGAAGTAATTTTAAATATGAACAATGAACTCCTAATAAATAATTTTCAAACTCCAGCATTTAAATATTACATTCTTTGTGTTACCTTTAGCTCCTTCACATGGAATAAGAAAATTATATTGCTGGTATTTTCCAAGGGAAGTTCTGGGAGCTCTGTGCCTGTTTTCCTTTGGCTCTGGAGTAGAGCAGCTGTAAGAAAGTGATTCAGTGATTCTGGAGGTGCTGAATGTATTCAATCCCAGTGGGAGCTGGGAGTGCTTGGCACTTTCAGAGTCCAAACTGCCTATTTAGTTACTCAAAAACACAGTGCCAAGCACTTGGTTTGGCATTTACCAGGTGCTCTGCAAGAGGATGCGTTGGTGCCTTGCAAAGATCCCTGAGCTCTGTCCACACCTGCCCTGGAGGGGGAATAGTTGGCGTTTCCACTTCTAGGGTTGATGGTGCTGAATATTTAAGGGGTTCACTGAACCCCACTCAAGGCAATGGCCAAAGACAAACTCTGAAGTTCTTGGATTCATGTTGACTCTCAGGGATCCAGTGAACAGTAACAGGGACAGGAATGGCCCAGAGAGTCAGGAAAAGCTCAGGAGAGGAGCACTGACTGCTCAGTACACTGTTGAGAACATTCAATCTTGGCAGCTTAACACAACTTTTGTCATTTTAGACAAATGTTTGTGAAACCATAGAATGATATTGTAAAATTCCAGAATGGTTTGGGTTACAAGGGACCTTAAAGCTCATCCAGTTCCACCCCCTGCCATGGGCAGAGACACTTTCTACTAGCCCAGGTTGCTCCAAGCCCTGTCCAGCCTGGCCTTGGACACTTCCAGGGATGGGGCAGCCACAACTTCTCTGGGCAACCAGTTCCTGTGTCTCCAGGGGATATATTTCGTGTGTTGGGAAATTTTTATTTCAGCTGAGAAATGAAAATAAATTCTCACCTCAAAATGGGGATATTTTGAAGCAGTAATATTACAGTGCCACAATTTCAAGGGGTTTCCAATATCAGATATTACACCCATGAACATGGACTGTTCATCAGTGGGATACAGTGGGGGGGAAATTCTTTTGGTTGAGAGTGTGAGATCCAAATGTTTCCAGGGAAACATGGCACATGGCAAACTGAATGATGGAGGTGGCAGGTTCCAATCTCCAAATACCTGAGCTCTGTTCTCCAACACAGTTAAGCACATGTTTACTTTTAAGCACATCAAATGCGTTTGACTTAATATTAAACAGGTATCTAGTCCCATGTTGAAGTGTCAAAGAGTGGACTGAGGGTTTTTTGTGCTACATTTCCTTTGTCTCTTCTGAAAAATATTCCACAGATATATCTTATGGAAAATCCAAGGGCTTCCCTGCCACTTAATTGTGTGTGTCTCACTTAACTGGCTAAATTGGGAATGCAAGTTTTATTCAGACTAAGGAAGTTAGATCTGCTCCTCATCCTCACCTTCTCTCAGTGAAGGTATTGCAAGTATAAACACCTAAGTTATTTCTCTAAATTAGGCACTGGAAATACATGGCTGCATCCAGAAACTGCTCATGGAAACATCCAACTGCAGACCCAGGGTGAGTCTGGACAGAGCATTTGCCTGCACAAAAATCCCTTGTTTTATAATCCCACTGAAGCTGAAGTTTGTCATCACTGAGGTGATGAACTGCAGCATTACAGGACTGTTGGCAGAACAGGGCATGAAAGAGCAAGACAGGAGAGATCCTGACCTGTGTGAATAGAGAAATGTGCTGGAATTCCAAACCACTGGATCAGTGCAGGGCACAGGCCATGACCAGCTCCGGGCACACACCCCATGGAACACAGGGATCACAGCACTGCCCAGGGATGTCACCTGCTGACACAGATGCTCCCAAAAATCTCAGCAGCTTTCTATTGTTATCTGGTTCCAGCTACTCCTGTGGATGGAGAGACCTGCCCTGGGGTGCCAAGGTGAGCTCTGAGTCCCCTCAGCTCTCCTGGATTCCAGCAGAGAACAAAAGGATTCTCAGCGGACTCCATCAGGAGCAGACTGAGGTGGAGGAGTGGGAGGCAGCACAGCAAGGAGGTCAGTAAGCAAATAACCACATGTACTCTCTCAGTAATGAAATGACTCTTTGCCTCTCCTCATCCTTGATGGGAAGTGACAGCCAAAGGAATCATTACTGGAGATGCCAACCCGGGAGAGCAGAGCAGAGGGAGGAGGTTATTGGCTGAACACTGAGCCCAGTGAGGCTCAAAACAAAGAGATACAAAGGAAATGAAATGAGCTGACACCTACTTAGTCTCTTCAGAGAAGAATATTTACTCGGGTTCGTCTTGACAGCAGATTCATAGGATGGTGGGAGGTGAGAGAGGTTCTGGAAGGACCTGGAGAAGGAGAGGTCGTAGGGTTCGGTGGCAGAAGTGAGGATGTTGTTCATTCGTGGCTTGTCTGCAAAAAAACAACAGAGAAAGGCAGGTCTATGGTGTGCACCAAACTGAGAGGAGAGAAGCAAGTCATTCCCAGACTCCAGCAGGCAGGGAAGCTGTACCAGAGCCAGCCCCAGTGACAGGATCCTGGACACAATTCAACCTGGCACCGGCAGAGCAGAGAAATGGATCCTGTGGAGATATTTCCTTGTCCACAGTGATTATGGAGAGAAGCAAACTGCTGCCTCCAGAGCACCTGGAGCTCGGGGGGAGGGGGGTCTGGGCTGTCAGTCACCCACTCACCAAGGGGGGCTGTGGACTGACCCCAGTGCAGCCTGAACCAGCTCAGGCAGCATCACCCACCTTCACCCCCACAAACTGTGCTCTGCCCACCCCCAGAGACACAGAAACAAGCCTATGGGGTCACTTTAACTGGGGCTGATAATCTAATTGCTTTCTCATGGTGCCAGACCTCTGGTTAATGCCGTAAGCCTGGAGGCTCCTGGGAAACACTGGTCCATGGCCCCAGAGGTTCTGGTGGGATCTGGGATGTTCTTGCTTCCCCTGCACTCAGGGAGTGTGAAGTGGGACTAAGGGAGCACATCTGAGTGCAGTCAGATGGCCAGGCAAGGTGTTTGAGAGGTCCCTGAGGCAGGAAAGTGCTGCCTCTGAGGGTTGGAGGGTGCGTGAGAGTGCCCCACACCTGAGGAGTGGAAGGTGCCCCTCTACTGATGTTCATTTTGTTGGTCACTGAGGGAGTCCCCAGCCAGTGTCTCAGTGCCCTCTGTCAGGATCTAAAGCTGAGGGCACTGGCAATAAAGATTAGCACTGAGCCTGGATGCTAAAATTCAAGTCCAGACTATCTGCAAGGTTTTGAGCCCTTGTTCCTTTGCTGCAGGCTGGAAAATGAGCTTTCATCAGCTCAGCCAAGGGACAGGGACCTGTTGAACTGCATTTATAACTCCCAGGTGTTCAGATAGTAAAATAGGCAGATGTGAAAGTGTTTAACAAAGCAAGAACTTCAATTATTGGAAGCAAAGCTAGAACAGACTGCAGTGGGCTCTGTGGGAGCTCATACCAGTGATGGGGTTGCATTAGCTGTGTCAAAAGGCCAAACCAGTGGCCACTTCAAATATGGCCTGACAATGAAATCAGAAGGCTAAACCCTCTGCAGCAGCTGGGGAGCAGCAGGATGTCCAAGCCTTGGGTTTACAAGTTCCTGCCTTACAGCCCTAAAATGTGCCCATGAAGAGCAATGCAATGTGTGCTCAACATGCCCTTACCAGCCTCCAGGCCCCTCTGGGCTCCTCTGAAGCGTGGGCTGGTTGAGACCAAAGCACAGATTCTGACCAAAATAACAGAGGAGCAGGGGAATTTCACCTCAGCAAATGTGTTGGCTTTGTGCAGTGTCCATTCATTTGCCAACTTCTCCCATCTCCCAGAAAAATTCAAGACAAAATCCACCCAAATACAGTGCAGGTATTTCACAGATATTTTTCTAGATCTGGGTTAGAGGTTAAATTGTTTACTTCAAAAAATACTTGCAGGAGTCAGGCCACCCCCTCCCCTGCTGCCTTCCTCCTGTGTGGAGCCCTCTTTGTTGGACAGCAGAACATTTTCCTCCTCTCTGATGTTCTCATTTCACTGTGTCCTTGGTGCTCTCTGCTGCCTAGCAATGAGCCCAGCAGCTCCCTGTGTGTCTGTCTGTGGGGATCCAGTGCTGCCTTCACAACTTTTCTCCCACTGTGACTTCCCCAGGATGTTTTAAACCTCCTGTCACCCACCCTTCACGTTGCACACAAGGCTGATTCAGTCTTGTCTTCCAGCACAACCCTGACCATGATCTCCCAAAGGCAGCGTGGGCAGAGCCCTCCTCTCACAGAGCTCTCACAGAGTTACATACCCAGTGCTCAATTCAGAGCCACCTGAACCATTTGGGTCATTCCAGGGCATCTCAGACACCCACAAAGGGCTGAAAGGAGTGAGGTAGGACCTACCAGAGGTCTGATGTCACAGAGACACAGGATCTCAGAACGTGCTGAGCTGGAAGGGACCCACAAGGATCATCGAGTCCAACCCTCAGCCCTGCACAGGCCCATCCCCAAGAGTCACCCCCTGTGCCCCAGAGGATCAGCCAAACCCTCCTGGAGCTCTGGCAGCCTTGGGGCTGTGCCCACTGCCCTGGGGAGCCTGGGCAGTGCCCAACCAGCCTCTGGGGGAAGAACCTTTGCCTGAGATCCAACCTGAGCCTGCCCTGACACAGCTCCAGCCCTTCCCTGGCTGCTGTCCCTGGTCCCCCCAGAGCAGAGCTCAGTCCCTGCCCCTCCTCTGCCCCTGCCCAGGAAGGTGGAACTGTTAAAGACTGTTGTAGACTATTAAATTGTCTTCATCTCAACCCAGGAGTTTTCTCACATTTAACCTTCTGATATTCTCCCCCAGCCCACAGGTGGGGCAGTGAAGTGGCTACGTGGGGTTTATTTGCCAGCTGAGGTTAAACCACAGTGATTGACTAATCCAAGGTGATCCCTTTCCTTTTGGTAAAGGCGACAACAGCAGGAGCAAGGAAACTGCAACAGAAGCAGGAACACTTGCTCTGCTTTCTACAGACAAGGGAAATACTGATTTTGAGGTCCTTTCACTCATCACAGACCACAGCCTGTATTGATTTCAGCTCTTAGCAAGGCAATAACAAGAATGCCGTGAGATTGGCTCACTAGAAATGGCTTAATTTGTTGATAGTCTTCATAAAGGAGAGACAGCCCCATGTCCTGTGCTGTTCGTTACATCTGGGGGCTGCTTGCCAAATGAGTGCTTTGGCTTGTGTTTGTGTCACCCGTGTATTGACTCTGGAATTACAACCACCATGGCACCAAACACAACTCTTGCTCTTTCCTGTCCCTGGCACACTGATTCCCTAGACTCTGCTGCTCCATGAGCTTCCTCCCAATAGAGCTTCCTGCAGAACAAATCCCAGCAGTGATTTCTTTCCCAGCTATGCCCAAGGTGTGACTGTGAGGGGAGGAAGAGCTTCCTCTGCTCTCCAGCACCAGTCTGGCACCAGCATGGGATCCCCCATCCTGTGGAATCTTCCATCTTGTGGGATCCTCTATCCTGTGGTTTTCCCAATGCTACCAGCACAACATGGTGAGGAAGAAAGCTGCTCTGTCAAGAACAGGGACTTCACATGTTTCTGGAAGCCACTGCATGTTGCCCTCTGTGCTCAGTCAAAGGAAGAGCCCAGTTCTCTGCCACAGCATCATTTTTTCCCAGTTCTAAGAAATTTCAAGGCACTTTCTTACAGAATTTAGCAATAGAGAAAATTTCCTCCTGGCAATGCAATAACCATCTTAATAAACTCTTGTGTTCCTGTTGCTTATGTACATCTCTGCACTCCTAGAACAGGGTGATTGTCTGGCAAAAAGAACATAGCCCCAAGTGAGCACAGAGCTGGAGTGTCATCGCTCTGGGAATATTATTTCCCTGCTGAAGACTTCAATCCATGTCTAATAGACTGACTGCAGGATTAGGGAGTGCATCATATTCATCAGGGGGCTGGAAACAATTGATTAGATATTATCCAGTAAACAGAGACTGTATCAGCATCAAAACTATGTCCCTACTCCTCTTTGTGCTTGTGTGGCAAGGACCCTGGGGTAACATCTCTTTGCAGATTTCTCAGGCAGAACCTGTATCTGATCTCCATTTTCATGGAGGTTTGGACATGCTGCAATAAGCCCAGTCCTATGTATGGAATTTGTGCTCAGTGCCAGAGCAGGAGCATTAATTGACTGCTTGCATGAGGTGTGTGAAATTAAGTGCCACACATTTATCTGATGGGCTGGTGAAGAATCAGTTCATCTTCTCTCTGCCTGTTCTATCCAGTCAGTCAGGAACAGGCTGTAATGATTCTGGCACATGAGAAGTCACCTTGAAATCCACTGCCCATCATTCAGCAACACAAGTGATAAACTGAAATGACCAAAGCTAATTTCAGATGTCTTTTGCATAATGTAGTTTGAGGGGGAGATCAGAGAACTGAGGGACTCCACTAAGGAGAAATATCTTGTGCAATTTATATTCTGGGACCAGTTCAGCCCAAGTTTCTTAGCAGTTTTAACTCCTGCAATATATTTGAGCCATGCTTTTCTCTGCTCTCTCTCCTCTTTGTTTGTGCTGTTTGTTGGCTCCTATGGAGGATGCAGGACATAATCAATTATCAGGGAGTAAATAAAAAGGTCTCCCATTCCCTGCCAGGCAGCTGAGGTTGTGCACTGCTGTGTTCCCAGCATTCCCACTTGTTCCAGTCCAGATCTGTGTTCTTGGCAACTGGAGATGACCCCTGGAAAATGAACTGTGGCTTCTGGGATTACCCCATCCTGCCCCTCTGATCCCCCATCCAATGTGGGCACTGTTTGCAGAGGTGTTTGTAGGGGAACACAGAGGAGCTACATCTCCCCTTGCACATGCAACAGGGATGGGAACATCACCCAGCAGTGCCATTTCTCTTGGGTTCTAAATTCTCTTTGCTGGAAAGAACCACACCTTTTTACAGTCAGTGCAACATCTTAAAATTCTGCTGATGTCTCTGATTAATTCAGTAGGAGAGGGCTGAGCTCTGCAGCACTTCCTCATCTCCTGAGCAGCAGTGGTGGCACAGCTCTCTGGCAGGGCTGGTACTGGCACAGCCCAGCCCAGAATCCACCAGGCTGAGCAATGTTGGCACTGTGAGCTCAGGAAGGGAGCAGGGAACTATGGGGAGCTGTAAGCTCTGTTCTTGCACACCTACCAAGGACTGTGCATTTCACAGGATCACAGAATCCCAGGATATGCTGAATTGGAAGGAACTCACAAGGATCATTGAGTCCAACCCTCAGCCCTGCACAGGCCCATCCCCAAGAGTCACCCCCTGTGCCCCAGAGGATCAGCTAAACCCTCCTGCAGCTCTGGCAGCCTTGGGGCTGTGCCCACTGCCCTGGGGAGCCTGGGCAGAGCCCAAACAGCCTCTGGGGGAAGAACCTTTGCCTGAGATCCAACCTGAGCCTGCCCTGACACAGCTCCAGCCATTCCCTGGCTGCTGTCCCTGGTCCCCCCAGAGCAGAGCTCAGTCCCTGCCCCTCCTCTGCCCCTGCCCAGGAAGGTGGAACTGCACTGAGGTCTCCCTACAGTCTCCTCTCTTCTTCTTCAGGAGCAGAGTTCTCAGGCCACTCCAAACCCTGTCGTATTTCTGTGGGAACCAGAGGGCTCCTGGGCCAGGCTCAGAGAGGCTCCTGCTCTGCTCACAGCAGGCTCTTGCAAAAGGCTGGAGAAGGTGCCATCCTGGAGCTCTGCACCTGAGGAGCCAGAGCTCTGCCCATATGGTGGGACTGATGTGCTTCCTGCTCCATCCTGGATCCAAAGCGGATCTGGGGCCTGTGGTTGGAGTGTCACCCCCATGGGTGTTGGGGGCCTGTAGTCCCTCTGTGCCTGGGGATTGCAAGGACAGCTGGGCTCTGAGGGGACACGTGAATTCACTCCTCTGATTTGTAACCTGTGGGGGAAAGAAAAGCCCTCTGAGCTGAGGGGAAGCCTCGTTTCACTGCCAGTGCTTTGCAAACTCTGTAAGCTCAGGGCTCAGAAGTCTCAGGATTTCTAGAGACTTGTGGAGATTAGACCTGAAGTTTTGTGGTACCTTGCTCTGCCCCTATTCCTGGAAGACAGTTTCCAAGTGTGTTTACATGAGCAGAAAACCTTTCATGTTTAAGGACAGGAGAAGATGATACCCAAGCTCCAAAAAAAAAGTGAATTGATGGCAAAGTTTTAAACTAAGCTCAAGTGGTAAAAGGGATGTGCTGCAGATTTACATTTGAGTCTGCACATATGTTGTGCGAATTCTGCAAGACATTTCAACAGATGCCTTTTCAAACATTCACCCAGAGAAAGCAAACAATTTCACCTCGGAGGAGCTGATACCACCCAGCCTTCTGCTGCTCAGCTTCAGCTCAGCACAGCTCAGCCCTCCATCAAAGCACACCCTGCTCCCCAGCACTGCTCCTGCTCAGCCGGAAAACCTCACACGGAAAATCTTCCCGGATTCTGACGAAAGTTCTTACAAAGTCCTCATTCCTTGGGAAAATCTGGGAGCACTGATGACGTTCTGCAGCCTTTGAACCACAACTCAGACCTCCCAGGCCATCCTGAAGTGCCACACTGTTGTAGGAGGCAAAGAACTGATGTTCACAGACTCAAATTAAAATTTATAGCATATATCTTCAGTGTTTGTGTTGTCACACTTGTTTTTTCTGTGTTACAAACACTGTTATTAATAGTCCTTCACATCTCTCATGACGAAGCTCAAAGAGGTTCCTACATTTCCAGGTCAGATCCTCTGTGGTGTAAATCTGCAGCTCTCTGGTGAGTAGCTGCCCTCATTTGGAAGAGCTGGAGATGTAGGATTTTAAATTCAGTCAGGGATAAAAAACCTCTGCCTGTCAGGATGGTGCTGGGATTGGGGTTTCAGGGCTCATGGCTGAGAACTGAGCAGCAACTGAAGGAGTAAATGGAAAGAGGAACAACAACATCCTGCAGGGTGTGCCCTTGAATATGACAATATATGACTCGCAGGATAATATCCTGGAATTGGATCATCCAGGGGGCATTAACAGGAGCACAAGAAGTGCTTAACTGACCCTTGCATAGTCACACACCACAACACGGGGTGGGAGGAATCATGTTGCCAATTAAAATCAAAGGAAAAACTACAGAATGGAATTACACTTGGCAATCAGAGCAACGGGCAGATCCATTCTCCTGAGTTTGCTGCCTTTCCGTGGGGTTGCAGAAAACAGCCTCTGCAAGTGCCTTGTGGTCAGAACTTGTCACTGCAGGGAGGGGGAGCTGGTTCAGCAAGGAAAGGCACAGAACTGGGGAATGGTCTGGGTTGGAAGGGACCACAAAGACCACTCAGTTCCAACAGGGCCACCTTCCACTAGCCCAGGTTGCTCCAAGCCCCATCCAACCTGGACTTGGACACTTCCAGTGATGGAACAGCCACAACTTCTGGTCCAGTTGGAACTATATGGTCTTTAAAGTCCCTTCCAACCCACAGCACTCTGCTTTCTAAGATTCTGTGACTGAAGGAAGGTCAGCACACACCATCAAAGATCGCATCACTTCAGTGAAGCCATGGCCCCAACAAACCAACACATCCCAGCACAGATTTTGGCTCTGCACTGTGGGACATTCTCAGCAAATTCTCAGGGCAAGACAGGACAGTGCTGACCCTGATTCACTGAAGCCTTTTCTCCAACCTGCTCCAATTCCATAACTGGATCTGTGTTGCAACCCAACAATCTGTGTCCTTTGCTTTGCAAAGCTGGAGAGCAAAGCAACGAATCATCACTGGACAGCCCCAGCCCAAATGGCAGCTTAGAGGCACCACAAAGCTCCTGTCCTGGGGTCCAGTCCTGCCAGACCCCCTGGTTGCTGCTCCCCCTGTCACTGCAGCCCTGCTGCCTTGGGGAGCATCAGCCCAGCCTGTGGCTGTTTGTTCTGGAGGTTATTGCTCCAGATCTGATTATCCTCTCATTTTCTCACACGTATTTCTACCGGGGATAAATCTAATTTAAACAGTCCTTAATTGTTATGATTTTGTAAACAGTGTCTTAAACACAATAGACACAAAACTCTTGACAAATTGTTGGAGGAGATGTGACAGAATAACGAATCATCTCAGATCTTCTGGGATTGGCCCAAATTGAAGCTTCTGGTCTGATGTTAGAAAATTGATGCAAGGATTTTTTTCAGCAATTTATCCTCCAAAGCCCTATGTGGGAAGGGAGATGCCCTGGATTTTTTGAAGTGAAGAAGAGAGAAAGAAGGAAAGAAAAGAAGGGAAGGAAAGAAAGAGAAGAAAGAAAGAAAGAGAAAGAAAGAAAGGAAGAAAGAAAGAAGGAATATAAAAGACACACACACACATCCATATATTTATAGGAATCTGATAAAAGTTCACACAAGTACAGCTATAAAATGAAATTTGGCTCCATCAGAACAATCCCAGGCACCATCTCTGGAAAAACACTTGGCCAAATTAATGACTTGAATTAATTTGCTGCTAATTGTGGTTTACCAAGTATTTTTTGAGCTGATTGTCAAATGCAATTAACTGACATAAAAATTCTGATATGGACTTCCTATTAACTATGTTATTTGGAAATGTGCTTGGTATTTATGTAGATGTAAAAAAACTATGTTTCTTAGATCGTCTTTAGGGTAGGATAATTATATATGCACTAAATATAATGAGATTAAACTTCTGCAGCAGTAAAAAATAAAGTAATAAGCTTTACAGAAACTAAGCCCAGGCAGTCAACATATATTTCTGTTACAACTGATGCTACACTGCCTCAGTTCTCTTTTGTGCCCCCAGCTTGGTTTTTTCTTCATATTTTAATGTTTTTATAGGAAAATCATTTTATGTGCTTATTTTGTATGAAGACTGAATATCTAAGCAAGATAAATTAATGTATCAAAAGACTTCACTGCATTTCATATGTAAAATGAAATGTGCTCAGAGCCTGGGACTCGCTCCCTCCCACTCACCTTTTACATACAAATCACCACATTTCCCAAACTGCTGCAGAGTTTTTCATTTGCAGCTCGAATCTGCAGCTGATGTAGAAATAAAGTCTGGAGTTCAGGAAACCCACATCAAAATTCTGATTTCAGTGGGACTGGGGTCTGAAGTCTGTCACTGAAAATTTAGAATTTAGGGTGAGGTTTCTAAAGGACTGGAGATACCTCTGGAATGGGACATTTGGTGTCCTGGAAGGGAATCAGGGGCAGGAATGGTCTGAGAGCAGAAAAAAATCAAGGATTTCTTTGAGATGTGGGGTGGCCAAAGTCAGGGTGGGTCATTCAGAGCCCTCAACAGCGGAATTTAAATGCTGGTATTGCAAAGCATGGCTTGGCAGAGTCATGGAATCACAGAATTCCAGACTGGTTTGGGTGGGAAGGGACTTAAAGCCCATTTCATTCCACCCCCTGCAGGGACACCTTCCAGCAGTCCAGGTTGCTCCAAGCCCCGTCCAACCTGGCCTTGGGCACTTCCTCTGACTCACTTCCCTGTGGTCACTCTGCTTGATCTCCACTGGGAATTGTCCTCCCCAACACAGCACATTTTCCAGACACATTATCCCCCTCATTGCCAGCCAGGCAGGGAGGGAAGGGAGCCTTTCTCCTCCCTCTGTGCTGCAGAGAACACTGTGCTAATGAGGTGACAGCAGCTGACAGAGCAGATTACACACAACCCCACCAGTAATTAGCAGTTATTCCTCCCTGCACCAAAGGGTTCAGAGGAGTCACAGCACTGCCATGGGCAGACCCTTTGAAAAGTGAAGTTGTGCCCCAGGAGTGGCACCTCCCATGCAAGGTCAGACCAGAGACCCTTGGGGGTTTAACCCTGGGAACCTGCAGTCAAAGCAGAACAGCTCCAACGGCTGAGGGCAAATCTGCTTTTTGTATTTTTTCCTGATTCCTTGTGAGCAGAGGTTGTTCTTATCCTTGTGAGCAGAGGTTGTTCCTCTGTGGCATCTACAGGGAGAAGAACAGAAACATCAGGGCATCAGCCCATGGAAATAGATGTTGACCATCCTCTGCCTTTCTCAGCTCAACAGTGTTCCTCCTACAGTGGGTTTTTCCCAGAATGTTGTTTGGTGGAACAGCTGCCCCACTGCACATCTGGATCATTCCCTCAAACAAGATTCCTGCTGTGATTCCCAAGACCTTCGGGGAAACAAATGGGCATTTTGCTCTGCTTTTGGACAGGCCTAACCAGGAGAAGGGGAAAGGGGACTTGGCTTTCCTCCCTCCTCCTGCAGAGCCCTGGGCTCCACATCTGCCACAGCTGGGAGTTGGAATTCTGCCACATCCCCCATTCTGTGGGAATCCTCTGCTGCTCAGTCCCAGGGTGGAATGAGTTTGGAGATGCAGCATAATTATACATTCTAGAATTATAGGTGAAGGTAAGAGACCTGTGAAATTCCTGTGGTGGTGGGGAAAGGGAGAGACAGAAGCTGAGCTCTCATCCTGACAGGAATTCCAGGTTCCAATAGCTCACCCTTCACACATCCAGGTCAGAGCAGCATGGGACAGTCCCTGTGGGAGCTCCTCCAGGAGAAGGAAAGATAGAAAGATAGAGAGAGAGAAAGATAGAGAGAAAGATGAAAGAAAAAAGCAAGAGAGGAAGAGAGAGAGGGAGAAAAAAAGAAAGAAAGGAAGAAAGAAGGAAAGAAGAGAAAGAGAGAAAGAAGGATTGTTTGTTTGGTGGCAGGTCACCCACAGCCACTGCCTTGCTTGCTCTGTGCTGGCAGAGAAGGACATTTATTGAGTTAAAAGTGAACTGACCCCAGACCATGTGCAAGAAAGGCATGTCTTGACCCTCACACCAACTTCTTTCCCTCCGTCTCTGTTCAGTGTCACTACAGGCTGAGGGACAGAGCTCATGAACAAGATGCTCAGAAAGGCAGCTCATGTCCCCTAAAAATTTGCACAATCCCCCAGAAAATTCCCTGTCCTACCCAGGAAAGGATTAAATTAAACCTGAGGCCTTGCTGGGCTCACTCAGAATTCCAGCAGTAACTCTGAACACTGCAAACTCTTTGGATGCCTTATTTGAAAGGTCCAAATATCTCTTCAGACTCACCAAGCAATGGCTTCCCAGCAATAACACATGTGAATATAAGGAACAAAAGAGCCCATGGCCATGTGGATAACTCAGGAATAAAATGGAACTCTGAATCACACAGTTATCTGTAGTCAGCTCATCCAAGTCACTTTGTTCAGCCAAATTATTAAGACTCAGGAAACGCAAGAAATCCAAGATCATGAGTTTATCTGCCTTGATTTTTGTCTCTTAAGTACATAAAAAAGCAAAGCAGCTGCCAGGGCCAGAGGGAAGTTGAGTTGTTTGAGCACATGTTGTTCCCTTGAGTTATTGAATGAAGATGAAGCTGCACTGAGACTCCTGGGCAGGAAAACAGGACTCACCTGGCTCTGCTGGGGCAGCTCAGAACCAGCAAGTGGCAGATTTTAAGAACAAGTAGTAAAACAAAAGAGAACAAAACAAAATTTCAACCCTATTTCTCTATCTTTTCCTTCTTTTTTTTTCCTCAAGAAGGTAAAAAGGTAAACAGAGTGAGGAACAGTTGAGGCTGTTGATTCAGGTTTGATAAAAATTCCTGTGGCACAACCAGGTTTAAAGCTGACACTGTTTCTCCTGTGGTTTTTGAAAGATAGAAAAAGAAATCCCAGTAATGCTGTCTTACAAGTGAAAGGAACTTGTGGGCTGAGGAGATCCTGACCCACCCTCTAGGAGGCAGAAACACCAAAGATTTTAGGTGGCCTTTCCAAGGGTTCTCCCACCTTTTTTAGCAACATGGAAATTTCCATACATGGACATGACTCACAGTAAATCAACTCCAGAATAGTTAACAGGATGAAGTTTCAGAATTAAATACCAGGACAAAACCAGTAACAAATACAGACTCAGAGCTGCAAGAAGTGCATGTTGAGATGAGATTTACCAATCTCTTCCTGGTTCCTCGGCAGCAGGAAGATTCCAGAGGCAAGCTGGAGGAATAGATCACATTCCAAGGGTAAAGGTGCAGGGAAGAACATGGACAAGATCAGGACAAGGAAACAGCAGAAGAGGGAAGAAAGCAGAGAGGACCTGAGGGGTCATTCAGAGGGGGGTCTGATTGCCCAGCAATGGAGGAACCACTGGTTTGGGGGGTGGTGACTGGTCTGGGTTTGGATGGAGCCAGGGAGCTGTGGGTGATTGATTTGTGATGGAGGGGGGTCACTGCCCACACTCAACTGCTGATCTGGGGCCAAGGAAACCTAAAGGAGGAGGGAAGGAGGGCAGGGGAGGCACAAGGGCTGGGGGGACAGGGCTGAGCAGGGAGTGATAAGGTTTCTGGGCATGGAAGAAGAGAAGAAATCTCTCCGGGCTGGGATGAGCTGAAGGAAACAAAATGGAAAACAAGGGAGTGTCCTTGAAGAGTGTCTGAACTCCTGACACTGCCTCCAGGATGACATGGGGCATCCCTTGTTGGGTCAAGAGGGCTGGCTAGAGAGGTGCCAAAAAGTGCTGCTGAAACATGTTTCATGAGACATGAAACTCGTGTTTTCTGAGCTCAGCAAGAGCACTGGCAGGAGCTTCACACATGTGGAGCTGTTTGGGTACAAAGACCAAAGCTGGGAAGCTCTGGAAAAATTATGGAGGGACTGCTCTCCCCTTTAGAGGGATGAGCAGACAGGTTTGTGATGAGAGGTTGCCCCAGACATCTCCTGAGGGGGCAGCTTTGAGGTTCTGGGGACAGGCAGTGCTGGGCAGTCTGTGGTGGGTGCAGGGACATGAAAGGTGCTCTGGGTTCCATAAGTCCCTGAGTCAGAGAAGCATCATGTTTGCACAATAAAATAGGGGGTTGGAAGGGTGTGAGAGCGACCACTGTAAGTGGTTTAGGAAGAGGAGGTTCTGTCCATAGCACTGGGCAGGGACAGCCCTGACTCCCTCATGGTCTCTCTGTCCTGAACAGGAGAAACTGGAATGATGTTGTGCAGTGAGTCAGGGCCTTCAGCAGGTTATTCCAACCAGCCCCATGCAAGCAGGGGTTGAACAGGCTGGGTTTAGCCATGAACCCCAACTCTGGCCACACATTGTTGTGCCAAAACCACATCAGTTTAGGAAGCTTTGTCCCATGTTCCCTGTCCTTCAAACTGCCCTTGCACAGGTGCCCAAGCAGCACTAGAAGTCATGGCTTGGCTGACAAAATAAACTTTGCTTTGATTATCATTTTTCCTGGTTTGTCTGGTTAAATCTGACACCACTTTGCTGATGTGGAAGAGCAAAAGGAGCAATCAGACACGGGGGAACACGAGGTTGGTCGGCGCAATTCTAAAAGGCTGGGCCATATTTCATTGTGCACACTATTGAAAAATATGGTCCTATATTTAATGTTAATGGAAAGCATCAGTCATGCAGCATTGCCATAGGAACATTTCTATTAACATTAAACATACTTTGACACCAGTAAACGTTACTGGCTGGTAGAGGAAAGTTACACCGTGTGTAATTTTGCTCTTTGTTATCTCTTACCATGTGTAGGTGTCTGGGTGGCACTGTCTAGTATCAGGTGATTATAATTTTGTTCTTGGTCATCTGAAATTCATAGAAAAAAAAATACCTTTAAGAACTAGCTTAGCAAACCCAGTGATCTGCAGATGATAATTACAGCTCACAGCACTCACAGGAAGTCTCAGCGTGATTCAAAAAAGGAGAGGAAAATGCTTAAGAAAGCAGAAGATTCTGTTCCGTAGTTCACTTAAAATTCCAGATGCAAGAAGAATATGATAATAGGAATCTGTTCCCCTTCTGCTGAGCCTGCAAATTAAGGTTATCTGCAAAGGTGAGAAACGTGCAGGCAGGAGCAAACTGTGGCTGCTGGACCCATGTGGGCTCCCAGGAGCTGCTGGAACCTCAGAGCCCCTGCCCCCTGCTCCACCTCCACCCACCAGGGAGACCTGGACACTTGGAGGTTTGGAGATTTGGAAATTTGGAGGTTTTCACGACGTTATCCCCAACCACCCAAAAACCACTGTCCCACTGTGAGCACAACCAGAGCAACAATATCCTGTCTGAGTGCAGAGAGAAATCAAATAAGTGGCCTCTTTAATCAATGAAGTTGAGTTAAATGTCTGCGTGTGGATGTAGATCTCCCTCCCCAAGAAGGGAGAATCCTGTAAAACTGATGTATTCAGTATTAAATTCTTCAAAGTAGGGGGAAAAATCCATGGCAGAGTGACTGCCAGAACCAGGCTTGGGAACTGCCCTGTGGGGTGGAAAACAGCTCTGCCTCTTTCTCACCGTAATAAAACCATTAGATAAGTGAGTCCTGATAAACTTCCATGACCTTTAGATTCCACACAGGCCTTCAGTAAGGAAGGAATGCTTTGTCCAGATCTTTACAACAGGAATGGAACTGTAGCAATGGAGGGTGAGAGGAGATTTCTAGGAACCTTTCTTGCCGTGCTCTCCCTGTACAGGGTGGGTACTCTGATGTCTCCTCTGCTGTTCTTGTAACCCTGTCACTGATACTTCACTTTCCCCCAAGAAGAGCTGTTTCCCTGGGTCATTCTCACTGCTGTTCTGACCAATTGTTTCTTTTCTGTTCCAGGGACATGGAGAAAACCCCCCTTGTTTCTGCCACAGCTCTTTATGACAACACTGTTCCTGTGTGTTCCCTTAACTTTACTCAAGTTAATGCCATTTCTTTTATGTTTCTCTATAAAACTTGCTTTGCCTTTGATTATTGTCATTTTAGCACCCCGTGCTCTCTCTGAGTGACCTGGATCCTTCTCAGGCCTGGGACATGTTTCTGAGAGAGACCTGACCAGCACAGAGTGGATTCCCTGGATTCTTCCAAGTCAACTTCTCTTGTTCACACAAACTCGTGATATTTTACTTTTCCTGGTTCACGTGAAGTTTGTGAACCTTTGTGATTCCTTATTGCTTTTCTGAGAAACTTTCCAATTGTTCTCCAACACATTTCAACATTCTTGTTTTAGTCCAATGCATCTCATTTTTCTCCATTTAATCAATTTATTTTCAGGCTATTTCTCCAATTTGTCAAGAACATTTTAAATTCTAATCCCATTCTCTAATAGACTTATGGTCACCCAAGCTTCATATCACCTGCAAATTTAATAAGCAAATACCTTTTCCACCAGTAACAAGGAGACTAAATTCAGAACCACATCAGTTCATCTTTGGTTCCCCTTTCTGGTTACACATCTACCCCAGAGAGGTTCATTAACAACATGCTTCTCAAATTAAACTCACATTACTTTCCTAGAAACTGCTGGAAATCTTGCTGAGGTCATGAGCCTTAACAGAAATTATTCCTCCCTGGCCACAAAACACAGCAAAAAAAATAAAAATAATATTAACTTCACACGATTTGTTTCTGAGAAGTTGTGCTTTATCTCCCTGAAACTCCTCTCCCTGCACAGCACGTGGAATGTCTATTTACAGGCAGGATTAAATCAGAGCTTATTTACTCAGGGGACAACACTCTGGACATCTCTGCTGGGGCACTGCTCCATCTGGGAACCAGGCACTCCTTAAACACAAAGGCAGCTGGAAACACCCAAAGGGTTTGAGAGGAGCCCAGGTTCACATGGACCCCTTGAATAAGTGGCCCACAGGGCCCTCAGTTAGAATTTTCCTCTAGATCCTCCCCTCTTGTTTTTAGCAAGGGAAAGTCCTGCAGGAACAAGTTTTGTGACTTTGCTTTAGTTTCTCTTCCTCCATATGGTCAAATTTCACTTAATTGTGAAAACTGGACCAGAGAAGGGGTGGGACAAATAAGAAAGTATTTCTGGAATCCCTGGAACTATCCAGGGGGATTTTCCCAGAATCATAAACACAGAATATGCTGAGTGTGAAGGGACCCACAGGGACCATTGAGCCCAACTCCTGGCCCTGCACAGGACCCTTTTGGGGGCAGGTGGGTTAATTTTTATCTAGTTTCCAGCAAACATGATGCACATTCATGCTCACTAATCCTGCATTAGGTTTTAACTGTCCCTAAGTTCAAACAGACTTTTTCAGTAATACAATTTTAAAACACTGTCTGTGGTGGTCAGTCTGGCACATCTGTAGAAATAACTGCAGTAATTTCAGTCTTTGTTACCAAAAACCACAATATACTTTAGGTCTTAACTGACTCATCTGGCTTCAGCTTCTATTAGATCTTTTATATTTCTTGGTGGGACTAAAAACCCAATTTATTACTAGAAAATGCTTTCCCATAGAGGTATTTCTAGGTCATGAACCTTGACAATCATAACTTTACCATTCTCTTAGATAATCTCAATATTCTGTGCCTCTGGAAAGCTGTGGGGATGAGGTCTGGGCTGGGATTCACTTCAGCAGATTTGATCCATGGCATTGTCAAGCAGAAGTGTGTTTGAAATATTACTGGCAGAATGGTGTTTAGCATTTTGGCTGCCAATGGGGCTGCTGGAGCTGCCAGACCCAGCTCTGGGGAGCCTCCTTTGTGCAGAATTTGTAGGATTTTGGTTGCAGAGGCAGCTGGTTTGTACAGTTCAGGTCAGGGCTCTCAGTGCCCTGAGTACAACTGTCCCTCTTGCAGCTGCTTATCTGCTGTCAGGTTCATAAAATCACAAAATCACTGAGGCTGGAGGCACCTCTGGAGACCTTCCAGTCCAACCCCTGCCCAAAGCAGGGTCAGCTTGTGTGGTCCAGGATCATTTTTGTCATGGTTTGGAACATCTCCAAAGCTTTCCTGAAGAAAAGGAGGCTCAGGGGAGACCTTTTCAGTATTTCCAAATCCCTGACAGGAGGGGGGAGCCAGGTGGGGGTCGGGCTCTGCTCCCAGGGAAAAAGGAACAGGACAAGAGGAAAGGGCCTCAAGTTGTACCAGAAGAGGTTTAGATTGGATATTAGGAAAAAATTCTTCATGGAAAGGGTTGTAAAGCATTGGCACAGCTGCCCAGGGCAGTGGTGGAGTCACCAGCCCTGGAAGTGTCAAAAAAACACGTGGATGTGGCACTCGAGGACGTGGTTTAGTGGTGAACATGGTGGTGGGGTGATGGTTGGACTTGATGATCTTAAAGGACTTCTCCAACCTTAAGGATTCTGTGATTCTGTGACTCAAAGAATGGAAACTCCATAACCTCTCTCTGAGTCCTTTTCCAGTATTCAACCACCAGTGAGAAAGCTTTTTCTTATGTTTAAGTGGAATTTTCTGTATTACAACTTGTGCTCTTTGCCTCTTCACAGAATCCCAGAATCTGTTGAGTTGGAAGGGTCCCACAAGGATCATGGAGTCCAACTCCTGGCCCTGCACAGGCCCATCCCCAAGAGTCACCCCCTGTGCCCCAGAGGATCAGCCAAACCCTCCTGGAGCTCTGGCAGCCTTGGGGCTGTGCCCACTGCCCTGGGGAGCCTGGGCAGTGCCCAACCAGCCTCTGGGGGAAGAACCTTTGCCTGAGATCCAACCTGAGCCTGCCCTGACACAGCTCCAGCCCTTCCCTGGCTGCTGTCCCTGGTTCCCCCAGAGCAGAGCTCAGTCCCTGCCCCTCCTCTGCCCCTGCCCAGGAAGGTGGAACTGCACTGAGGTCTCCCCTCAGTCTCCTCCAGCTGAACACACCAAGTGCCCTCAGCTGCTCCAAAGCTGATGTTTCTGCCGTGGCAATGGGCACCACTGGGAAGGGACTGGCTCCATCTTCTTTACTCACCTATCAGTTAATTACCTGCACTAATGAGATTCTCCTGAGCCTTTCCCTCTCCAGGCTGAGAAGACCCAGCTCTCAGCCTCCCCCACACCCCAATCCCTTTCCTGGCCCTTTGCTGGCCCTGCTTCAGTTTGCCCGTGGCTCTGCTGTACTCGGGAGCCCATCACTACTCCCAGCAGTGCAGATATTTCCCCCAGTGCTGGCAGACTGGAGGGATCACCTCCCTGACCCTCTGGCAGCATTCCTGGGATGCTCTCCAGGGTGCTGGTGGCCTCCTTTGCCACAAGGGCGCATTGATCCCTCACCTTGCACTGGGTGCTCGACATCGGTCATTTTACCCACCATTTATTACCTTATTTCTAAGTTATTAGATCTATTTTTGAGGTTGCAAAGCAGGTAGTGAGTAACGAGCCTGTTGTATTTTTGATGACCTCTCCCTGACATTTGCAGTGATAAGTTCATTGAGCATGACTAAACTGCTCCACAGACACTTCCCTCCTCAAAGCCTTGGCAAGTGATGGATTTCCCCGGGAGGTTTCCATCCTTCCACATGCTTTTAGAGCATCGTGTGGTTCCACACAGACGTGGGGCCGCAGTCACGTCAAGGAGAGCAAGGACATCAAACCTGGCTGCAGCAAAGCTGATTTACAAATCAATCTGCAACTCAAACACCCAAGTTCTTTGTGCTCTTCCCAACTGGTGTTGCTCACACACACCAGGAGCTGACAGGTGAGAGGTGACACAGAGATGGAGACACTTGTGGTGTGAAATGCAACCATGTAGAACAGGAACAGACAGAACTGGAGCACATCAGTTGTTCCAGAAGGGAAACAATAGAGGTTTCTCCCTCCTGCAAACAGAGTGCTCAGTGAGTCACTTATCGCCACAACCTCACTCCGAGGTGAAACTGTGTCCTCACTGAGGACAATAACTCACAGGGATGGGAACCACCATCTTCTGATTTTGATCAACTTTTAATTTCACCACAAGTCCCTTCCCTTCCCTTCCCTTCCCTTCCCTTCCCTTCCCTTCCCTTCCCTTCCCTTCCCTTCCCTTCCCTTCCCTTCCCTTCCCTTCCCTTCCCTTCCCTTCCCTTCCCTTCCCTTCCCTTCCCTTCCCTTCCCTTCCCTTCCCTTCCCTTCCCTTCCCTTCCCTTCCCTTCCCTTCCCTTCCCTTCCCTTCCCTTCCCTTCCCTTCCCTTCCCTTCCCTCTCTAAAAACCTCCTATGTTTTGAGGCTACTGCTTAAGAAATGCCATCCAAACCAGTCAGAACCCGAATTATTGGCATTTTGATGTGGCTGAGCTAATCAAGCATCTGAATGCAGCACTGGGCTTCATTTACCACTTCTGTAGCCCTTTGTAAACACTTTCTAAGCAATAAAATACTTTAAAATGATGGGTGAGCCTTCCTACAGCTCTTCAGGTTTAACAGGATAATACTGTTAATTGTGAAGTGCCAGTTAGGCAGAAGCTTATCTATTTTTGAGACAAGGATCTGAGTTCAAAGCTATTTACTAGGAAACTCCATTAGGGAAAGAAAGAATTCACAGGGCTCTGAATTGCCAGACCACAATAGGAAATTTCTGAGGCAGCTGGAGGAGAGATCAGATAAAATAACCAGCAAAAAGAATGAGGTATTTTACTGGGAGAAAGGAAACCAGTGCTCCCAGCTCCTCTGCAAACAGGGGGAGACACGTGGACAGGAAGGGGTTTTAAGGACTTCATTTTTTTTTTTCCCAAAGGAAATGGAGTCACATGGAAAGGACAGGACAAAGTGCTGCATCCCACAGAAATATATCTGTGATTATGTCTGAGTTCAGTAACCACTGCTCAGTGAGGTACCACGTGGGGAAGGAGGGTCTGTGTGGGGCACTGTGAAGGGAGAAGGGAAGATGCTGTTGGAGGGAGAAGGAAGATTCTCTAGGAACTGGGAAATGCCAGGGGACAAGGCTCTGCCTGGATGGCCTTGCTGCCCTGCTGGGATGTCCCTTCTGCTGCAGCTCCAAACCTGTCTGAGCTCTCCAGAGCCCTCCAGCTTCAGCATGGAGGGAAGCAGAGGAGCCTCTGCCCCACCACTGACTCTGTGTCTCTTCTCCCTGTTGCTGCCTCACACTTCTCCATGGAGGTGACACTCAGATGTCTGGAGGTGACACTGATGTCCCAGCAGCCCAGCATGGTAAGAGCTGCAGGTGATGTCCTGCAGGTAGAGGTGTTTTCTGTGCCTGCAATTAGGGCTCAGGCAGCTCCATGAGAGAGGTTCAGGTGATCTCCTAAACTTCCCCAAGGGCCTCTCTCCTCAGTGTGCCCAGCCTGTGTTTCAAGATGGAGGGGAGGGGTCCTTCTATTAATTCCTTGAAGTTTTATGAGAAGGTACATGCAGTTTTGAAAAGAATATTCTGGGCTGGAAGTCACCCACAGGGATCATCGAGTCCAGCCCCTGGCCCTGCACAGGCTCATCCCCAAGAGTCACCCCCTGTGCCCCAGAGAATCAGTCAAACCCTCCTGGAGCTCTGGCAGCCTTGGGGCTGTGAGGATTTGCCTGTGGAGGATGGTCCAAGAGCACACACATTTCTCAAAGACAGGCTGATTCAGTCTTGTCTTCCAGCACAACCCTGACCATGATCTCCCAAAGGCAGCGTGGGCAGAGCCCTCCTCTCACAGAGCTCTCACAGAGTTACATACCCAGTGCTCAATTCAGAGCCACCTGAACCATTTGGGTCATTCCAGGGCATCTCAGACACCCACAAAGGGCTGAAAGGAGTGAGGTAGGACCTACCAGAGGTCTGATGTCACAGAGACACAGGATCCCAGAACGTGCTGAGCTGGAAGGGACCCACAGGGATCATTGAGTCCAACTCCTGGCCCTGCACAGGCCCATCCCCAAGAGTCACCCCCTGTGCCCCAGAGGATCAGCCAAACCCTCCCTGATCTCTGCCAGCCCGTGCCCTGGGGTGGCTCTGTCAGCCACAGCTCTGTGACCACTGCCCTGGGCAGAGCTGATGTTCCCCCCCAGCGGGTCTGGGTTGTGTTTGGGGCTGTGCTGGAGCAGTGCTGGGCACACTGGGATGGCTCAGTCCCTGTGACACAGCCAAGGGCTGCTCTGCTCCTCACAGGGCCCTGCCAGGACCAGCCCGGGGGGCACAGGGAGCTGGGGGGGCACAGGTGGGACAGGGGAGCCCAACTGCCCCCAGGGATGGCCCAGACCGTGGGGAGTCACGCTCAGCACACAGAGCTGGGGGAAGGAGGAGAGGGATGTTCAGATGGATGGGGTTTGCCTTCCCCAGCCCCCAGCAGGTGGGAGGGAGCCCAGGGCAGCCCTGGGATGGCTGAGCCCACGGGAAGGGGGGAGTGAACTCTTCGTTTTGCTTGTGTGACTTTTGCTTTCCCTTTTAAACTGGCTGTATCTCAATGCAGCATTTTCCTCACTTTTATCCCCCAATTCTGTCCCCCTTGGTGTGAGGGAGTGAGGGGCACGTGGGGCTGAGTTCCCTCTGGGGTTAAACCACCACAGTCACAACCTGCATTGTCTGCACAGGGGGAAAAACTCTGGGAAACTTTAAATAACCCCCAAAGAGTTCCCATTGCACCTCTTGCCCAGGAGATCCTCTTAAGACACAACCTTTTCACACAGATTTAACCTTTCCTTTGGTACTTACTTTTAGTCTTCTCCAGAGCCAATTTTTTAACTCTCAATGATTTCCTATGTGAATATTGTTAAAAAAAAAAATCTAGATTTATTGTGTTCTATAATAGAAAAAAAATATAAAGTGTCAGAATACAGAAAAAAACATGACAAAAGAAGTGGCCCAAAGAGGAACAATCAGCCTCTGAAGCCCAGGGCAGGGGTGGAGTCCCCACCCCTGGAGGGGTTTAAAAGACATGAGGATGTGCCACTTGGGGACATGGGTTAGTGGTTGAACTGGATGATCTTAGAGGCCTTTTCCAACCTAAAGAATTCCATGAAAAACAATTCCTTGCCATCTTCTCCTCTGGCCTTTCCAACAACCTCAGCATTTTTCTCCCTTCAACCTTCTTCCTCAGCTGAGATTTTCAGAGGAGGATGTAACAAGTGTTTTTTTTCTCTGATGACAAGCTCCCTCTTTGGCATCTGCACTAAGGAAGAGAAAATCCCTGTCTAAGGCTGCTCTTCCAGAGCACTTCTGGCTTTGGGAACTGAAAGCAATGCAGCCCTGAAGGGAGGAGGAAAGCAGAGCAAAAGCTGCTGATGAGAATAGAAATACTTTCAGCACAAAGCTCCTCATTTATCACTCTCCTGCCCCCTCTGGCATCTTCTGTTCACAGTTTGCAGTGCAGAGGGAAACCCTTGAGCAAATGTCCTTGGGCTGTTCCAGGATGCTCAGGCAGAGCTGAGCAGGTGCCTGGGGCAGGGGCAGGAACCAACCCTGTGCTCAGCAAAGCCTTTTCCCAGGAGTTTAGACAGAGGGGCAAAGGCAGCCCAGGGAGTGGGGGAGGTGAAGCCCATGGTCCCATCCTGAGTCAGCTCTGCCCAGCCAGGACTCAGAGGTGATGAGCACATGAGTATTTAGCCTAATAGATCATTAAATCCCAGCTGTATTTCATGTACACCAGCCAATAACTAATTACTTTGTACTTCTGTGCTGCGAATATCCTGCTTGCAGAGGGTTTGTGCACCTGGCTCACAGTGCCCAGGCACACTGACCCTGAAAAATGGGCTGGAGCAAGGGGCAAGCCAGACAAAGCCAGGAGTTAAGCCACTAGTAGAGTCAGCATGTCAGTCATTCAAGGGGCTGGAAATGCCAGATTAAAGGCTGTCCCCAACCCCTTCATTTGATATTCATTATGTCAGGGTTTTGTTCTCCCATTCCAACATATTTTTCAACTGTAATCCTGTGACTCATTCATTGAACAGGATGCTCAGGGAATAAGGCAGCTATTCAGGAGTTATTTTAATCCTCATTAAGTGGTGAATGGCCTGTTCTTTAGTATCCCACGCCATCGAAACCCTGCACTGATTAGGGAACTGTTATTTTCCATGAAGTCTTTCCTCCAACACCCATCTAAGCCTCACAAACAGCCTCCAGACTCCCAGCCCAGGTAAGGTGAGGACTGCCAGCCCCAGGTTTAACCTGAGCCCCAGAGCAGGTTTAACTGAGCTCCAGAGCAGATGCACCTGAACCTGCAAGGTTCTATTCCTTTTGAGGAACAGCCCTGGAACACTCAGGGAAGATTTTTCATATCACACAGGGGATTTTTAATAGGATTTTGCAAGCATAAATCAGCTGCTAATTAATCACCCCCCTTCTGTGGGGGAGGTAAAGCAGGTGTGACTGCTCCTGCTTTACATGTGGGGAAAATAATGAAGACAGGTGGAATCACCTCCCGGGGGCTGCACAGGGACAGGAGGACTGGGAATGCTCCCCCAGCCCAGCTCAGCCCCAGGATTGTTACTGTCCATCACCAGCCAGGGCAGTGAGAGCACAGCCTGCCTGCTCAGGGAAGGGGCTGGAGCAGCAGGAGCAGCTGAGGGAGCTGGGGGGGCTCATCCTGGAGAGGAGGAGGCTCAGAGGGGACCTTCTCACTCTCTGCAACTCCCTGACAGGAGGAGGGAGCCGGGGGGGTCGGGCTCTGCTCCCAGGGAACAAGGGACAGGATGACAGAAAGAGCCTCAGGTAGCACCAGGGGAGGTTTAGATCAGATATTAGGAAAAATTTCTTCACAGAAAGGGTGGCCATGCACTGTCACAGCTGCCCAGGGCACAGGAGGAGTCCCCATCCATGGAGGTGTTCAAAAAACATGTGGATGTGGCACCTGAGGACCTGGTTTAGTGGCGACCGTGGTGGTGGAGCTGAGGTGATACTTGACTTGGTGATCTTAGAGTTGTTTTCCAGCCTTAATGACTCTGTGATTTTATGGCTGTGGCAGCTCCTTGGAGTTCAACACTTTGAACATCCTCCTGCAGGTGTTTCAAATGTGGGGAGCAGGAAACTAAAGTGACTTTGAAAAGCTCTGGTTAACTGAGCTTCCCACAGGCCTGTCCCTGAGGCACCATCCACAGCAGGAGAGCCTTCCAGGGGTGCCCCAGTGCCCTCCCCTCCTGCCTGCCCCCTCGGGGCACCCACTGCTGTCTGGGTGCTGGCACAACAAGGTCAGGCTGCTGTTCCTCACAGCTGGACTCTCATCAGCAGGATTGGCACTGAGGGTTTGGCTGCAGGAACTCCCTGGCAGAGCCAAGAGAGGAATCATGTTCACCTGGACACCAGTCAAGTGCTTCCCCTGCCACCTCCTGGAGCTGTCACTCGGTGCCTCGTGCTTCTCACATCTTAGAAATGCTCTAACCCCCTTAACTGCTCTGCACAGGCTCAAGGCACAGCATTTATTTGGAACTAAAGGCTGTGTGAGTCAACACTTCACAGGGAACTTTGCTACTTTTTGACCTTCTGTTTCTCCAGTTTGTGTTGTGTTTATTCCTTATTTTAAGGTTATGGAAGAGAAAGGGCTGAAATTAATTCTAAGAAATCAAGAAGGAGATGAATCATAGAATCACAAAATATGTTGAGCTGGAAGGGACCCACAAGGATCATCCAGTCCAACTCCTGGCCCTGCACAGGCCCATCCCCAAGAGTCACCCCCTGTGCCCCAGAGGATCAGCCAAACCCTCCTGGAGCTCTGGCAGCCTTGGGGCTGTGCCCACTGCCCTGGGGAGCCTGTGCAGTGCCCAACCAGCCTCTGGGGGAAGAACCTTCGGCTGAGATCCAACCTGACACAGATCCATTATGTCCAACTGCAGGTGGAAAATACTGAGATGGAAAGAGCACTGATGTTCTGGAGGTAATACCTGACCCCTTCAGGAAATCAGGATGGCCCACTGATGCCAAAAAATTGATGGAAAATAGTCCTTCTCTTTCAAATATCTGAGTGAAAGCATGTGGAGTGAGGATGTTCTCTGTAGAACAGGGCTGCAAGTTCCCTCACAAAAATATGTCTCCTGTGTTGAGAGCCTGAACAAACTCACACACTCATTCACACTGGAATCTCCTCCTCCCACACACACCTTATATCCCTGATGGAACACGGAAACCAAGCCCACTCACGAACTCCCTACACACCAACATATGTCTCCTTCCCAGCACATTCCTGGAGCTCCTCACTGACTCTTCTCAAGTGCCAAACTGCCAAAGCAAACTGCAGGGAAGAGCTTGCCATGAGGGAAATACAGCTTCTGTTTTCAAGCAGCTACACCTAAAAAGAGCACTTACAGAAAAACAAAGCCACGAAAAAATATTTCCCAGTCTTGGCTAAAATGGTGTTTTTAGAAACAGCAACACCCCATGAGGGTAAAGGTAACCCAGAGCTCCAGATATCTATCTCCAAGGACACTGATGGTTGTGGAGCATCTTTGGAAAGGCTGTTTGATGGACAACACAGTATCAAAAGGGCAGATTTTCCCACTGTTCCCAGGGCCTCTTCCAGTAGAAGAGTCTGGAAAAGAGACACATCCTGGGGATTCCCCTCAGAAATGCATCTGCTGTAGAGAGCAGTAACCAGAGAGACCCTCGCTGCCCCAAAGGGGAATGTTTGGACTCACTTTTGAGCTGGAGTTTTATATCTCCCCATAGCATTTCTTATTTTATTTGCTCTTATTTTCTTTGATTTTAATTAATATATTGCTGCCCTTTCTCACATGTTCCAGCATAAATCCGGTGAACAAAATGACAAAAGGACTAAAAGAAATCCAGAGGAAGATAAAGAACAAGGACTTTCTTTCTGGGAGAGATAATTCTGCAGTGCTGGTGGCAAATCCCAGGGGACAAACAGAGCTGGTGTTGACAGTCAGTGCCTGGGATCCCTCCTGTGTTTGAGGACTTCCCACTGACTTTGGAAACACAAAGTAATTGGATAAATATGGACTGGTTTTGTCAGAAATCAAACAGCTGAGCAGGCTGCATGACTAACGTCAGCCAGCAAAGCACAAACAGCAGCTGGGGGAGCAGCCCTGGATTCCAACCTTTGGGAACATGTTTAAAATGCACCGATCACAGTGAAAACATATGGTCAGAAGGGAACAAAATGTGTCCTTTAAAGGGCACTTCTGAAGATGAAGTTGATTTAAGAAGGTATAAATAGTCTGGGGTTCTAAAGCAGGATTAGCTAAATGCAATCTTTTGTGGAACACAGCCAGCTCCTCCACATTTCACGGGGAGAGATAATTATGCAAATACCTTTGGAAGTAATACATGGTCCTTTTTAACCCCGTGGTATTGGCAGGAAGGAGAAGGGAAGGGAATTTGAAGTCTTCTCCGTGTTTTTCCCTCTTCCATGAAGTATAAAGAGAAACAAAAACTGAGGATGAAATCCCTGGCAGGAGGGCTCTCCCCTGACTCCCATGGGGCTGGGGAGCAGAAATCCAAGCCCCTGCTCATTCTGTCCCTCAGGGAACACCAGGACCTGGCTCTCCCAACTTTTTATACTGAAAAGACACAGAAATAAGCAGAAAGCCTAAACCCTTGTTACACTCAAAGCATAATTCACAGGAAAAACAACCTAATTTGGATTCCCATGGAACAGGATGGTTTGGAATGGCCTGTCCTGTCACCCAGGGATCTACAGGAGGTGCCCAGAGCAGAGCACAGCATGGCTGGGCCAGCCCCTGTTCTGGCTCAGGAGTGATGGACAGGACACATCATAAGGAATGTGATGATCATGACAAGCAGACTTAACTCCTTAACTGACTGTGAGTCCCTGAGATCAGCTCAGCTGCTCAGAACAGGGTGCCAGTAACACCAGGATTGGGGATCTGATCCCTGGGGGCCATTCACTGAGGAGTTGGATCAGTGATCCTTCTAAGTTCCTTCTCACTCAGAATATTTTGTGAAATATTCTGTAAATCACTCTAAAGTCAGAGAAACTCCCTTACTCTTTGTCAGCAACACATGGCCACCCCTGAGGTGTCTGGGCAGAGAGGACAAGATTTGATATGACTCAGGAACAAGCCTGTGTGAGGGGCCAGGAATGGGAACTCTGCCTGGTGGGACTGGTGGAAATTTATTCCACCCTTTTGCTGATTCCTGGCATTTTCTTGTTCCCAGGCTTGTTTGCTTGCCCATCAACTGCTAAAAACTGCTTTGGGCCAGGGCTTTAAAGAGAGTTAAGATCCAGATCCAATGTAGCAGTGATCATATTCTTGCCTTTAAGCGTATGAGGAAGTCAGAGGCACTAATCAAACACTTAAAATGAACCACGGGCTCTATAAAGGCAAAAAGAAAGGGGGAAGAACTACGAGATCTATTTAAATCCAGTCCTAATCCTATCAGCAATTAAGCAGATGGTTAACTTTAAGCATCTGTTTGAGTCTAACTGAAGTCACATCACACAGTAGCTTTCAAAATAGCAATTCTCTAGAAAGATCTGGGTGTGACAGTGTCAAAATCGTGCTTTTTACTATGAATTACCTTTTCTGTTCTTGCAGTGTTTCTGTGCCATCAAAAGGGGAAAAGTGACATAACCTTTGAAGGAGCTGAGAACAGATTTACTAACCCTGACTACCAAAGTCAGGACTATATTCCTTTCATGAAACACAGATTCTTGGATATGTTACACATCCTTATTATTTTAATTAAAAAAATTATTTAATTAAAAAGCCCTTTTCCATGTGTTGTAATTAGAAATGTTCAGCTTGGTTGACTCAAAACCAGCTGAAATTGAAAAGCTTCTTTTTTTTTTTTTTTTTTTTTTTTTTTGGGTAATTTTATTTTTTGGTATTTGGAAGCCTCAGAGCAGAGCAACTCACATGTGGAAAACTGGATTCCTGTTAAAGGGGAAAAAAGACTTCCAGCTAGTCCAGGAAACCTGCCTGGATTCCAGTGACCAAGTTGCTTGGCACAGTCAGCACTTCCAAACAATGTGTCTGTCTGCAGTGACAATAAGTTAAGTATTTATCATATATTTAGGTTATATTATATATTACTGTATATATTAGGCTCATACAGGTCTTATTTGGGGAAATTCTGTAATAACTACCAAAGTAAGATCTTTAAAATGATCACTTTTTGTTGTGCCATGCTGGTACCCTTTTCCATGGAAAATGAGCACCCCCTTAAAGAGTTGTTTTTCCATCCAGTTGTCTCAGTTTTAGCAGAATTGGAGCATTTTTTCATCAATCTTTCAAGGCCCAGGTTCCTGAATCATTTGAGTAGGGGGGGATTTATTTATCTTCCCATTAAAGGGAATTCCGTGCCTATTTTTTTTTAAAGAAGAGGCACAAACAGCCCTTTGCAGCTTGAAGGCCCCCAAGGCAAAAGGCAAACAAAAGAATCAACTTTTTTTTTTTTTTTTTTTCTGAACCTGTGGGTTTTAATTCAGCCTCAGGTTTGGTTTCAGATCTCAGCTGTGGTTTCTCTAGCACATGTGGTTGGTGAGACTGCAACTCCCTGATAACTCCTGTGATATTTACTGCCCTTCTCTGCAAAAACCTGGCTATATGGCAGAGAACAGCATTTACAGCAGTGTAGGGAAAGCACTCACTCTCTGCCTTCCATGGGAAGAGTTACATAGCTAAATTTAATCCTCAGCTATATTTGCTGGAAAAGAGCTATTTAATTTAATTTAATTTAATTTAATTTAATTTAATTTAATTTAATTTAATTTAATTTTATTTTATTTTATTTTATTTTATTTTATTGTATTTTATTTTTGCACTCAGCTCACCAAGGCCAAGCAAACCAGACCTGTGGTCATGTTTAACTGGGGTCACTGGGTGATGGTGCTGAAGGAGCTGCTCTTGCTCCCTCCCCAGCCCTCAGTTCCATGACTCTCCTCCCTCTCTCGTGCCTGTGTTGGTGTTTAGATGATCTTGCAAAAGATTCTGTGCTTTTTCTATCAGTTTTTTTTTCTCATGGAGCTTTTGGCTAGAGCAGGTCCCTGAGCTCACTTTTGGTGCAAAGGAGGAGGAGGAAGGTGGGGACGAGGATCTGCCCCTTGCAGGGATGAGGGATGTTCACCTCGGTGGGTGATGGCTCAGGGCCTGGTTCACGTCAGGAATTCTGGTCCTAATATGAAGGTGTCACAGGAACAAAACTTCCCTGAGCTCCTGGGCTGTGCCTTCAGAGTGAAGTCACAGACACAACTCCAGCACAGAAATGCTGTTTGTCTGAGCTGGGCAGATTCTGCCCCACCCTGGGCAGGCCCCTCCGTCCAGCATTGCCCCAAAATGAGCAGGAAGCTCAAGGTTAAACTGAAGCAAAAGCACCTTTGTGTGGAGCAGCCTCCTGGGCAGACACCTGGCATGCTGTTTACACCAGAAATGCCCCCTCTGAGCTGCTCTGGACTCCTGGCAAGGTCCACACAGACACCGGGAGCCCACAGTGCTTCTCCCCTGAGATCCAAAGGGATCACCAAGGCAGGCTGTGGGTGTGTGGATATCCTTCTTCCCCCTTGATGACTCCAAAAGGCCTCCAGAGCTTGGGAAAAATCCCTTAAGTGTTTTTCAGTGTGAGGAACTGGGAGAAGGAAGAGGACAAGTTCCCTGAACAGCAAAGTTCAGGATACAATAACTGTGCAGGAAATTTTGCAATGCAGAGAAGGGATTTTTCTTCTCCTTTTTCCCTGTTCTCTCCATCTGCTCCCCCCCTTCAGTGCAGTGGGAAGTTGCTGTCCAGATGGTGCTGACACACTGCAGTGCCTTCAGTCCAGATGCAAAGCCTGTCCCTTGAGGAAGGTGACTCCCTCTGCACCAAGAGACACAAAACTTCCTGGGGAAGCACTTCTGCAAGAGGGGACTCGGCTCCTGGGCAGCTGGGGAGGAGCAGCTGAGCAGGAGGTGATGGTAGCTGAAATTCCTGTACAGGATGTACAAACATTTGGAAAAACTCAGAAAACTTCCAGCCAAACAGTTGATTGTAACTGCAGGAAATCACAGCTCATGAAACCATGGGGCTGTGAAGATGCTCCTGAGCATGAGGGGCTTGGTGAGAGCAGTGAGAGGAGGGGATATCTCCTTGTCTCTGCTCACACTGAGTGTGTACAACACTCCTGGATGTCCCCCAGCACAGCCAGGATGAGACTGTTCTCTCTTAGCCCTGCTCTCCAGACCACGGCAAAACCTCCTTCTTGAGGCAGATCTGCCCCATGTACTGACACTCACCTGGTGACAGAACCACAGCTCCTCCAGACCCACTGCCCAGTCCCTCTGAGACCTTGTCCCACCACTGTGGCAGGAGACCCTGCCCCAACCAGGCCTAATATCCCTCAGAGAATGCACACAGTGCAACCCATCATGCAAACCATTGTGAAAGTTCAGCTGCAGGGGCTGCCTGGGTGTCAAATTGGGCTAAAACCAGCCTGGTTCACAAACCCCAAACACACCCCCTGCTTTTGAAGCAGAGTTTGGCAGACAGGTGGGGAGTTGGCCTGGAAACCTCTCACTGACAGTCAAACACTTTATACTATGAAAGTCCAGTCCCCTTTCATCCAGTCAGGACCTTCTGACATAACCTTCTTGGGGTCTGGGTGTGGAGATTCCTCCCTTGGCTGGGGGCAACCTCCAAGGTCATTCCTGGAGGCTGAGAGCAGAGATCTCACAAGCCTCAGTCTGGGTGAGTTATATCAAAGCTCTGCTTAATAATTATTTCTTTTTGCCAGCTTTAATATAATTGCTTCAATAATTGCTTTATTGTGGTGCACTAGCCTATCTTACACTACACTACTATTAGCTTTAACATTATTATGTAGTAAATAATTCTGATTAAGATCTTTTGTTTGATCATTTGTAATAATAAATGATTCATTCTATATAAATATTCTCATTTTACCAATAATTAAAACCTGTGGGACAAAAGTGGTTCAATCACAGCTCTGTAATTCCTTAAATTTAAATCACTGGCATAATCTGAGGCTGAAATTGGATCCAGCCACCCCCAAGCTCCTCTCTGAGTAGTTTAGAAAGCCAGGGAGTCCTTTCTGCACCTCATGAAAATGGCAGGGCTTTTTAATAAATTTTGTCTAAGCCTTGCACTCCCACCCCTGACAACTCCTTTTTCTCTTGATCCACCACTATCCCAGAGCTTGGAAAGGTCATGCTGTCTGAGCCAGTAGCTCCAGCTGCTTTCCTTGTGCAAAACCTTTGGAAATCAGAGTGCTGGCAGCCACTGTCCCTTAACCTGCATATCCAGAGGTTCCTGACTGCCTCAAACCTTATGTTTCATGACACCAATGTGTTGCTGTCACACAGTGCCTGCCAGCCCAGCCCTCTGCAAGGAAAAGCTACACTGGACACAACTTTCTTCCTGCAGTTCCCTTCCCCAGGATATTTCTGGAGCATTTCCTTTTGGAGACAGAGATACATTTCTCCAAAATCAGGCTTGGGATGTTCTACCAAATACAAGGTCTCATTTCACGTGCTTATTTTGCAGTTCCACACATGAGCTCCCCTCCATTGAAGTATTTTTGTTTAGCACCAAATGTATTTATTCTGCTTTCTTTACCCAGACCATGTCCAGCTGCAGCTATAAAGGGAATTCCATTGGAGAAATGGAGATCCTTGGAGAAATGCACATAAAGAGCTGAGGTTCTGTGGTAAATGTTGCCATTAATTGTGAAATGTGGTAAATTATGTGACAAATGATCTCTGCCATCTATCTCGTGACAGCCAGTGACACACAGCAGGGTGGTGGTGGGGCCACGGGGCTTCTCCTGCCTGGAGGGACTGAGCTCCTGTTGTGGAGCACTTCTGGCTCCTTTTCCTTCTCCAGACCCATCTCCCTGCTCCCTCATGCTGACCAGAGTGGGGAGCTGAACTAGCCTGGGGCACTGAGCAACCAAAGCATTTCGCACAGCTGGATCATTCCCACAGTTTGGTGCCCACAGGAATTTTGCTTTGTGCAAAGGGGGTGGGAGGCAGGGCTGGAGCTGCACGTGTTGCATGAGGCACTGAGAACACACCAGCTGAGAGAAGTGAGGCTGCACTGAGGGCTGGGGGCTGAATTCAGCTCACCAAGAGCTCAACAACAGATCCCTCCGATGTCATTTGCTGTCACAAAAGCCATATTTCATCTCTGCTCACGTCTTGTGGCTCCTGGGCCAGGCTCTCCACACCTCTGGTGGCTTTTCAGGGTCAGTCCCGCTGTAGGTGCAGAGCAGAGCAGTGTCCAGCTCCCCTGTGCCCTGGGACACAGCCAGGTCTGTGCCCTCCTCTTGGCTCCTGGCATAGGGAAAGCAGGCTTGGCACTACAAGGTGTGGCATGGACAGAAAAGTTCTTCCAAGGATTACACAGTGGGAGACATCTGGATAGAAATGCAAAGTCATCATCCTTGGAGGGAAGGGGCTGCCCTAATCTGAGCCAACAACTGTGACAGGGACAGGCTCTGGCTCCAGAAGCTGCTCCCCATCTGCTCATGGTTTCTGTTCTCAGATCTGGTGCAGGTTTTAGTTGAGCTTGGTGGCTCAGAGCAGCTCCTGTGCAAGCCCTGCAGGCTGAGCTGCCCTGGGCACTGCCAGGTCACCACTGCCACCACTGCCAGGGGTCCTGCAGCCCCTCTCAGATGTGACATGTCTTAAACTGGTCACCTGACATCCACAGCCAGGCACTGACCACACTCAGACCATCCCATGGCCAGACCTGTCCTGGGCTGTCCCTTTCCTGGGACAGTCAAACAGTCCTGTCCTGCTCTGCTGTTCTCATCCATAAACTCTGAGCCCTTGGCAAAGCAAACCAGGGATTGCTCCCCCAGCTCAGCCATGGGTCACAGTCCTGCCGGGCCCCAGCTCTGCAGAGCACCAAACACAGACAATTCTTGGTTCCTCTCTAGACAGAGCAGTCCCACATTTTTGGCTTCTCTGCCACCAAGAGGGTGCTCTGGCAGCTGCGCAGAGGTTCTGAGAAGGAGGCAGAGGTTCTGAGGCAGGAGTCCCTGAGAACAGCCTTCTCCTCACCACCTTCTCCCCAGGGAAAAGTCCCAGGCACTGCTGCCCTCTGAGCCTGGTAGAGAAAGCCGTGCCCTGGTGAGAGGGATCTCAACTCCAAAGGGCCAAAGTGATTGCTTTGCCTTTTCCATCAGGGAAAGTTCACTGAAAGTCTGACCTCCTCACTCCCTCCTCCCAAATATTTCCCAGGACGTTGGGCAGATATTTGACAATCAGGGAAGAGTCGCCCAGTGCAGGCAGGTTCCTCCAAAACACTCAGGCTGTGCCAAAGCCCCACATTTGCTGTCCTTCCCAAGGACCTTCCCAAAGGGTGCCCAGGGCCTGAGCTGAGCCTCCAGTTCTGCAGGACAGCAGTGCCAGAGCAGAGATTTTCCTGGAGCTGGGGGCCAGAGGGAAGGAGCTGCACTGTGGATCAGGGGTTCTGGGACACAGGTCTGGTACAGAGTTCTAGGATACAATTCTGGGACACACAGTTCTCCTGTGGAACAGTTGTTCCTGTTCCCACAGTTGTTCCCAGAGTTGTTCCTGTTCTAGAGCCCCCTGCCTTGTTCTGTCACCCCACAAAGGGCTGCACTGCTGCTTGTGTCCCTCAGGCTGGAAGCAGATGATTGCCTAAGAGTACCTGGGATCACCCCCCACCCTGCACCCACAGAATTTGAAGCCTCTGGCTCTTGTTTAAAATGTCACTGAGTTTTCCTGCACTTCAATATTTTGATCAGGATGATTTGTTCTGAAAGGCTCTGGCAGTGACTCACTGGGATTTGGGAATCTCTCTTGCCAGTCCCCACCTGCAAACACACAGCTAAGAAGTTTCCCTGTTTTCATCATATCTTGCTCTTCCTGCTGTTCCCAGCTTTGCCAGCAGCATCACATGTGGCAGTGCATCCCTTTGGAGCTCCTGCCCCCCGAGTGCCCATGGCAGGAGGGAGAACAGGAGGATGAGGGTCCATCCCTTTGCAAACTTCCCTTGGCAAGGCAACTCACACTCTCAGGAAGTCAAGTCTCATTCTCCAGCAGCCCCTCTGAGCATGAAACCCATGAGTGTCAGGGAAGGACTTGCAGGGAGAAAGCTGGAATATCAGTCCCAGGCACCTGGAGATGTGGGAGAAGGGCACTGGGAACAAGGAGGTCCCTCATGTCCCCAGTCCTGCCCACAGTCAGCACCAGCTTCCCATAACCAGAGGAAAGGGGCTTCTCCTCCCACATCCAGTCATGCCTGGGTTTAGGGACCTGGGACTAACTGCTGAGTTTTACACTTCAGATTTTGTCAGGTTTCCCAACTTTGGTGGCAATTATGAAATACTAATTTAATAAGTTGTTATTTATTAATCTCGGTAGATCCTGATTCTTTTCATTAGTGTAATTTTTTATTTTTTTTTTAAATCTCCCAACGTTTGGCTTCCCAACTTCTGGATTTTACATGGTTTTGAGTAAGAAGAACTAAGAATTGACGCTTTTCCCTTTTAGTTCTAATGAATATCTCTTGTTTGGTTAAGGAGCAGTGCGGGGTGAGCAGACACGTGATCAAACAGGTCTGATCTGATCACAAACATGTTTGGGGTGGAAATAAGGAGAAGGTCCTGAAGAAGTCACTCAGGAAGGTTCTGAAACCTCCCAGCTCAGGGGAAAGTAATGCCTTTAAACTGGGAGGTGGCAGGAAGGTAAGAAACAGTTTGTATCTTACCTTGTCCTCAGTGACACCTCAGCTGCACTGAGCATGGGCACAGGGATGCACTGCTTCCCTGGAACATCACACTGCTTCCAGGAACACCACACTGCTTCCAGGAACACCAAACTGCTTCCCTGAAACATCACACTGCTTCCCTGGAACATCACACTGCTTCCCTGGAACATCACACTGCTTCCAGGAACACCACATTGCTTCCAGGAACACCAAACTGCTTCCCTGAAACATCACACTGCTTCCCTGGAACATCACACTGCTTCCCTGGAACATCACACTGCTTCCAGGAACACCACATTGCTTCCCTGAAACATCACACTGCTTCCCTGGAACATCACCCTTCTTCCAGGAACACCACATTCCTTCCCTGGAACACCACACTGCTTCCCTGGAACATCACACTGCTTCCCTGGAACATCACACTGCTTCCCTGGAACATCACCCTTCTTCCAGGAACACCACACTCCTTCCCTGAAGCACCACACTGCTTCCCTGGAGCATCATACTGCTTCTTTTGAACACTGCACTGCTTCCCTGGAATATCACACTTCTTCAGGAACACCACACTGCTTCCCTGGAGCACTGCACTGCTTCCAGGAACACCACACTTCTTCCCAAGTTTCCAGGACCAGCAATTTGGACACATCACACAGTGGGTGTTGACAGACAGTGACTGAACATGGCACCTTACAAAGAATTTTAACACACTTGAAAACACAGTGCTTCAAATTTTTATCAGCCCCCAGCAAAGGCAGCTGCTCTGGAGTGGAAAAATTCCTGACAGTGTTGGAATGGCTGAGTGAGGCTTTGGGAACTGGGAGCACGATTTGCTCCAGGACACAAGTCCTGAGATGTCTGTGCACACATCAACTCCCCAGACTCTGGGACAGAGGAGCATGACATGGGCTGAGAGCAGCACTTGCAAGTCACACCCTGACTGATGCCTGAGACAAGAGTTTCTCATGCAGGAATATAAGCTGGGTTTGTAAGAAGTTTAAGAGATCTCATCTAGGCTTTCTCTCTTCTGTCTCCCCTCTCCCAGCTTTCATCCCTCCTCCAGTTTTCACAACATCTCCTTTCTCCAGTATAACAGGGACTGTGGGCAGGAGGGAGCAGAGCAGGGAAGGAAGGCTGCAGGGTGGCAAGTACCACGTGGGCTGAGATGTGCTCAGACTGTGGCAGCAGCTGCCAGGATCTGTCATCTCCTCTCCATCTTCTCCCCCCCCCATGCCATGGGAAGCAGAGAGAGCAGGACTAGGGCACAGAGATGCAGGGGAAAATCCTGCTTCCCTGGAGAGGCCAGGCTTGCTGGTTTGGGCAGGGCTGGCTGAGAGCAGGGTGGAGGGGACAGGGGTGGTGTACCCAGGGTGGGTCACACAGTTCATCCCTGGATCACCAGCAGATGTTGGAAGGACTCAGACTGGGGCTTCAGGCAGGGGCTCCTTGGTGAAAGTGGAGTGCAGAAGCAACCACCACCACAGCAAAGGGGGGGTGATAACTGAGGGTGATAACTGCTCTCAAGAGGGAACTGAGCAGAGAAGGTTAATATTCCCTGGGGAAGGGGGATGTGGATTGACTCAGCAGGCTGGGCAGGGAGGAGCAGGTCCTTCTCCTTGGAGGAGGCTCTGTATGCTCAGCCCAGCAGAGCCGGCCAGTCTCCAGTGCCTGGAAAGCTCTGCAGCACCAAAACCCGCCTCTGAGGCTGCTCCCAGTGGCACAAGTGTCACCTGCTGCCCTGTGAACACACAGGGCAGTAATAAAGTCTGAACTGCCACTTGGTACCCTCAGTGATCACTGTGCCAGAAGGGAAGCCAGGGGAAATGGAGGTAGAGACAGAAAGCTTTGGGTTTTGCTCCCCCTCACCTTGCACTGCCTTGGTGAGCTGCCTGAGAGCTCAAAGCCAACAAATGGAATTGTTCATAGTCACAGATACCCCTGAGGTGGGTAGAGAAAAACCATTCTTTGAAATGTTTGAAGTTTTTTAAATAGGCTTTGGTTCCCTCATAGGGAAATAAAGTTTCCTACTGACAGTAGGAAACTCTCAAAGCAGTGCAGTGATTGAACAAGAACAGGATGTTCTTGGCAGTGAGAGAGCCCCAGATCACAATCCTGCCTAGAAAACATTCCCATTGCAGCAGGAAATCACCTGGAATATTGTGAATATTGAATATTCACCTGGAATATTGTGGCAGTTTGGGGCACTGCAATATAAGGAAGATCTGAAGCCATCAGAGAGTGTCCAAAGGAGGCAACAAGGATGAGGAAGGGCCTTGATTTGAAGGTGTGTGAGGACACTGAGGGCACTTGGTGTGTTCAGCTGGAGAAGAGGAGACCGAGGGGAGACCTCACTGCAGTTCCACCTTCCTGGGCAGGGGCAGAGGAGGGGCAGGGACTGAGCTCTGCTCTGGGGGGACCAGGGACAGCAGCCAGGGAATGGCTGGAGCTGTGTCAGGGCAGGCTCAGGTTGGATCTCAGCCAAAGGTTCTTCCCCCAGAGGCTGGTTGGGCACTGCCCAGGCTCCCCAGGGCAGTGGGCACAGCCCCAAGGCTGCCAGAGCTCCAGGAGGGTTTGGCTGATCCTCTGGGGCACAGGGGGTGACTCTTGGGGATGGGCCTGTGCAGGGCCAGGAGTTGGACTCGATGATCCTTGTGGGTCCCTTCCAGCTCAGCACATTCTGGGATTCTGTGACCCTGTGCAATGGACTCTGGCTTTGCTTTGCCTCCCCCTTCTCTCAGCCTGGCAGCAAAGGCTACAACCTGCTGCCTCCCTGCCAGTCCTGCTGTGTGTGCAGGGACCTTCAGCTGCACATCCAGCCATGCAGAACCATGGGCAGCTGAGGTCTCTCATCCCACAGCAGCACCACAGAACAGATCTCGTTGTGCCAGAGCTCCCTAATCACTGGCTGTGGATCAAAAGGGAGCTGCAGAGAGCAGCTTCTGATCTATGCCCTGATAATGGAATGATTACCCAGGCCTGACTCCCATTTCCACTCTGATCTCAGTCTAAGGATTTCATTCCCCACAGTTGGATGTGGAAATACCTGAGTTACTTGTGCAGTGATTTGAAGTCCCTGAGAGCACTGGGCTTCTCTTCTGTATCCCTGCACTGACCATCCCAGTTTCCCACTGAGGCTGGGAAGTCTTTCAGAGGGAATGGCTGCAGCAGGGAGAAGCTTTGCACTACAAAATCCATTTCTACTTGATGCCTCTGGGGCACAGGGTGTGACTCTTGGAGATGGGCCTGTGCAGGGCCAAAGGTTGGACTCAAGAAACCTTGTGGGTCCCTTCCAAATCAGCATTTTCTGGGATTCTATGATTCTGGGAAAGCCTGGCTTTTCTGGATCCCAAAGGCCTCCCAGCTCGTGGCAATGCCAATGTGACCCTCCTCAGGGGTCTTTTTGCCCAGAGCCTTGGTTCTTCTCCATCTGGCCCCTCTGCACTGTGTGCTCTTTTCAGTGCAGCACCAGCACAGGTAAACACACTCAGGTGGAAAAGTCCTGCAGCAGCCTCAGCAGTGGAGGGGAAATAACCCTGTGAGAGTGCAGTGCTCTCCCTGCAAGCCCACAGGTGCCCTTCCCTACACTGTTCCCAGTCCAGCTGTCCCAGGCTCCTGGCACTCCTGGCACAGCTGGTGCTCCGCTCCAGATGTGGAGTTGGATGTTGTCAAAATGTGTCTTCCTGCCCCAGCTCTGCTGGAGATGGATGAACCTTTGGGATCAGACACTCCTGTGTGCACCATGTCGGCTCCCTGGGTATGGTCCCACCCAGGGCTCTGTGCTGGAGACAGAGCATTGCCTGCCCTTGGGTGAGGGATAAGGTGACCCTGCTGCTGTGCCAGGGTGTTCTCCAGGGAGTTGTTGCTCTCTCTGTGCTGATGGACCAGAGCAGTCTGCAGCTGCCATGTCCCATCTGCCATGGCAGAGATGCCAACAGGGGGGAAAAGGGATTCTGAGGGGTAGAAAGGCTCTGGCAGCAGCTACAGTGAGGGTAGAGGTGACAATTTGGAGCAGACGAGTCTTTGGGGAGTCTTGAAGAAAGGCCAGTCCTGGAAGGTCTCTGGGGGTGTGTGAGTGGAAGGGCAGACCCAGCCCAGGGGGTTCTGCCCCAGGCTCAGTGTTCCAGGGTCCAAGCTGTGACATGTTCCTGTGCAGTGTCCCAACAGGACTGCAGGGGCTGCACCTCTGCAGCACCAGCACTGCTGGGAGAGCAGAGAGCAGGAGGGGGAAGCCTCCAGCAAGGTCCACCAGCAGCACTCCCTCAACATAAATCAGGTACAGGGAGAGTTTTTTATTGTTCGAAGGGGTGCAAACATCCTTCTGGCTATACCTGTTCCCTCCCCACCCTCCTGAATGATTCCCCACTCTCCTGTGCTGAGCATGGGGCAGTGCCCAGGGAGCTGAGCCACTTTGCTGGGCATTTGGCACATGGCTGTGCACAGGGGACTTCATTCCAAATGTCACCTCTGGGGATGCCCTGGGAGTGTGGAGGGGGAGCACTGATGGGGCAGGGCCTTAGGTCTCTTTTCTGGAGAATAGTAGCAACCTCCAGGGAAAACTGCTATGGAAAAGCTGTCTCAAGTGAGTGCCAGAAGCTTCCAAAAGGAAAAAAAATACAAGCAGAACCCCAAAATCTCAGTCCTGAACACCCCCCTGTCTCAATTTTTCCTACAGTCTCCATGCACAGGAGGGTGGCTGGTGGTTTTTCCTCACAGTCCTCATCATAGACACTGATTTCCAAGGGCCTCAGTCAATGTGGTAAAATCCAGCAAGGTCTTACTCTTCTGTATAAAACTGAGCTGCTGCTCAGCCCTGAGCACATTTCTCTCATTTCCTCATTGCCTTCTTGTTTCTTTGGACTTCTTGAATTGTACTTTCAAAGAAGAGATCCATTAGTCCCTGCTAAACTTCCCTGCAGGCTCCACACCGCCCTGGTGGGAAGAGCAGGGCGGATACCAGAGGGCAATTCCAGCACTCCCACCAGCCCAGCTGGGTTTCTCACCAGCAGCAGATATCAGCACCTCTTTCCCTGAGGGCAACAAGCCTCAGAGACATAATTTCATGCTCTTGCTGTCAGCTGCCTTGCACAATTTATCTTCTCATTACCTCTTTAACAGCACTGCTTGATAGAGGGAAATAACTCCAGCGATGGAGGTGTTGGCTGTGGAACTAAAGCAGTGATATTGTGTGCAGTAATATATATGCTAAGTTTCTGTACAAGTGCCCAGGAGATATTGGGAAGGTGGAGAAAAGTGGTTCCCAGTGTCCAGGGAGCTGCTGGCACCCAAAGGTGTTTCTCCAAGGAACAAGTGAGAAGAAATACCCCTGAAAGATGAGAAAAATATTGGATACTGATGGCCTGGCAGAAGAAGTGAGCTTGGAGCTGTCCCAGGTGGGGCAGCTTTCCCCACATTCATCTACAGCCAAAATCTCCTCTGCAAACCTGCAGAGATGGGGAGAGCTTCCTGTGTTGCTGTGTCAGTTGATTTTTCCAAAATCACATTCCGTACTCAGTGTCACAGTTTCCCACCTCACACATCCCCAGCTTTCCTGGAGCACCAGGAGGCTCCTCTGACCAGTGTTGCAGCAGTTACAGCACCTGTGGCTCTGATTGTTTGTCTGGTGTCCTGAGGATAGTCAGGTTGCACTCCTGTGCTTTGCTGCTCTCTCCCTCTCACTGAGCAGGAGAGCACATCCCAGGAGTCCATGGCTGAGGGATTTGGCAAGGAATCAGGAACTTGGCACTCTCTTCCCAGTAGAAACCTCAGCACTTCCCCTGGGCCACGTCAGCCCCTTCTCATGGTAAATTTGACTGTGAATTCAGCTTCCAATGAGAACAGTTTTAAGATTCATTTGAACAGCTCAGTGCACACTCAATCCACTGGATCTGGAAAAGCATATGGAAACACATGTTTCCCAGTGTGGGGAGTAGATCACCAGTTCAGTGAGTTGCTCACTTCCCTCCAAGGGCACAACCTCTCTCAGCAGAATTAATCCAAGCAGAGAACAATAAAAAAACCCAGCCTACATCATATTTATGAATTTCCAACTCAATTATCATTATTTTGTTTAGGATTTTAATGCTGAAATTCAATTTCTTCACCTTTGTTTACTGTCCTGGAGGATGTGTCAGAAACCAGCTGATGTATCTGAGAAATACATCAGACCTCACGACATGAGTTGTCACCTCCTGATCTGTTGACAATCCATGGTGCAAAATGGAATGCAACCAGCAATTCCCTGGGACAAGGGTGAGGAACAAGCCCTCCCAGGGGCTTACAGCCCAGAGGCAGCTGGGAGTTGGTCTCTGGAACTCTACTTAGTGCCAATGATGCTTCCCACCAGCAGCTCTGCCACTGAGAAGATCAATGTCTAGAAGGCAGACATTTCTTTTTCAGGAGAGTGGTGGTCTGTGGGATGTGCCACAGTGCCCACTCTGGGCAGTGGGACAGGGATTAGCACAAAAAGCCACCAGATTTGCCAGGGCTCAGTGTGCCAAGGCCTGGGCAACAACAACCTTCCATTCTAGGCTGGAGAGATGATGGGGAGTTAATCATGAGCATGTGAGCAGCTCACAAATGTTCATAGTCCAGACTCCAGCAGATGTTTTGCTGGGTCACCATCCAGGCCACAGCAGGAGCAGCACTTGCCAGGAGGGATGAGCTCAGAGATTCTATTGCCATGTCTCTCAAAAGGGCATTGTCTCATTCCCTCCAGCTCCCTTCTTTTAGGAGAAAAAAGCATATTGCATAAATTACAGACACATCAGCAGAGATGCTGCTGACACAGGATTTCCCTGAGCTCTGCCTGGTCCCATCTCTCCCAGCCCATTTGCTGGATTTGTTACCACACTCCCTGCACACAATGGTGTGTGTCAGTCCCCGAGGTAGGACAGGAGCTGTCACAACATTTCCCTTTCTCTGCCCTCCTCCCAGGGCACTGCTTGGCACTGGGTTGCATTTTACCCAGGCAGCCCCTTTGGATTCCCTCCCCTGTGCTGCTGCAGAGCTCCTGGGGGCTCAGGGGGTGCTGGGAGGTGTTCACTGGAGTGGAAAAGGCTGGTGGAGTGAAAAATTTGCCTCCCCATTCCCTAGATGGCTGTGACAGGACACAGTCACAGACACAGTCACTGTGCCCATTGGTTTCACACTCCTGTCTTGTCTCTACAAGCCTGAAAGAAAAGAGGGCTTTGCCACCTTGGGCTCAGGCTCTGGAGGGATTGAACGTGGTCTGGGCAAAGCCTCCTCCATCCCAGCTGTGAGCATTCATCTTGAGCTAAATTCATCCCCAAGTTTCACCCCACCTGAGGGGGGGCTTTGCCCCTTGTCCTGCTCACCTCAGGGCATGGACAGACCCTCCATATCTGGCTCAGGAGCAGTTTCTGACCCAAGGGGGACACTCATGGCCACTGTCCCTGAGCCAAACCACTGTTCCCTGAGGTGGAACCATTGTCACTCTGCTCTGAGCCTCAGTGATTCTGGGAAACAAAAGCCTGAAGAGCTCAGCTGTAGGTTGCTCCGGAGAGTCTGGGGTGCCCTCCCAAGCCTGGTGACCCAGTTCAGCAGGGTGCCAAAGCACTGGTGCAGACACTGGGGCTGAACCCTTGGCCAGCAACCCCAGCATGATCTTGCCCATTAACGCTGCATAAACAAACAATCACTTAGAATGTCAGGGAAAATAATCTTCCCCATAATCACTGATTAGAAATGTTTGCTTGTGGCTGGATATTTATAGCCTTCAAGAGGAAAATGTCACCCTCCCTGCCTGCCTTGCATGGCAGATAGTGTTTAATGAGCGATCTCAGCCTCTGGGCTGCTGCTCTTTGGGAAGGGAGATGATGCTGTTCTTGATTTACACTTCCTTCTGCTTTCAGTGTTCTGCTTCAGGAGTGGGATCTCGTTCAGGAGTGGGATTTGTCTGCAGTCACCCTCAAACTCATGGAACAGGGCACTGAGCTCCCCTCCCCCAGGGCCTGTGTCTCACACACAGCAGCCACAGCCATCCCTCCCTCTCTGGCTCTCACTGAAGCTGCATTTCATGACCACTGTGCTGAAGCCCTCGAGTTCCTCAGCCACAACACTCCAGCACTGTTGTCCTTCTGAAAGAAGAGGGTGGAAGAGATAAAAGAATGGTATGTTCAAACTGATGGAAATGCCTCAAGATTACCAAATTTCAGGTAGAATTAAAGGTAGGTCATTCCTTAAGAAATTCCAGCCTAAGCATCTGAGACTAGTGGTCAGACCAGACCACAGAGGAGAATGAGCTGGAGCAACTCTTGCTTGAAGGAAACCAGTTGTGAGCTGGGCTCTGCAACCCCATGTAAATGGAGGAGTGAGGGGACTGAGGAGGCTGGAGATAAAGATTAGAGCTCCTCACACATCTAGGGTTTGACAGGACCTACAGAAGTGGATGTGAAGGGCCACAGAAATCTCAGGATAACCTCAGCTTGCTCACAGGTCAGGGAGGTGCCTGCACTTGGCACTTCAGACTCGGGTGGAATCAGGAGTGAACAGGATATGCTTATGAGCCTTTTTTCCAGCATCCCAGATTTGCTGTCTTTGATGTTTTTTCAAGACACTCAGAGCTCCTCAAATCCCACAGCAGGCTGTGATTATCTCATCTCTACAGACAGAGAGTTTGTACATGCTTTGACAAACCAAGCACTAGAGCAGCATCTGGCAGAGGAGTCTGCTTCACTCTCTCTGCTCACACTGGGCCCATGGCAGGGCTGGCTTTCTTGCCTCTCTTGGTGCTGCTGGGGGACCGTGTTGTAGAAAAGCAAAAAGCCATTCAAAAGCTCCCAATCCCCCCCTGCTATTCCTCTTTTTGTCTAGAGCAGCCAAACATGTCTCCCCATGCTCCTCCTGCCAAGACTGGGAACCAGTGACAGAAGTGTCCTCAGAATCCCCATCCCTGGGGCAACATCCCTCTCACCCCAGCTGCACCCAGGAATGCCCCAACAGGAGACAAGGACTGCTGGGAAGTTCATGGCACTCTGTCAGGCACCAAGACAGCAGTGATCTGAGCTTCTGTCAGGCACCAAGACAGCAGTGATCTGAGCTCAGCACTCAGGAGAAAACCCCAGGGGAGGCAGGATCACTGAGCTGGTTCACAGAAGGTGCACCAGGACCTGCTGCTTGTGGACAGGTTGGCAAGGCAAGAGCACAAAGCAGCTGATCCACCAACAGTGGCCAGCTTTGGGCTAACCTGGGATTGCCATGGAGGAGAGGCACTGCTCTGTCACAGCCTCTCAAGGGACAGGGCCCTTTTCAACCTGGGCAGCACCCTCAGAGTTTTCTCTGGAGAAGCTTTCAGCTCTCTTCCATCTGTCCAGGTGATGGACAGGCAGTGTGCTCCTGATCCTGACACTGCTTCTGTGGAACACCACAGGCTGCACAAGTGGGACATGTAGACCTTACATTTAGGTTCTGAGCTGCAAGTGTAGCCCCTCTGGTTGTGAATTATCCTCCAGGAAGAGCCTTTCTCGTCTCTGACCAGTGCTCATTCCTTCCTAGGCAGCTGTTTGCAGTGAAACTTTAGTCTCTGCCTCATTTCCTATGCATTCCCAGACTGTCTGCCCGGGAGAAATATCTTTGGAATCATTTACATTGGACAGACAGTTTACTAGGCAATTTGATGAGGCTGTAAATCCTCCCTCCACCCCCTCAGCCAATACACACTCTCCTGTCACACAGCAGACTTTCTTCTTCTCAGCTCAGGTACTCACAGGGCTACTCAAAAAACAATCTGACCCCAACTGACTGCAGCCACCCAGACCAAGCCTCTATGGACAAGGGCTGTTTCCTCCCATGGTTTCATCCCCAGAGCCACTGTCAGAGCTGCAATGCCTGGAGATCTCTGTGCTGTGGAAGGCCCAGGCCCTCTGGGTCAGGCAGAATCCTCCTGCATCCTATCTGCTGTTGATTCTGCTAGGAATGGCCTGGAAAGGATTTATGTCATAGACAGTTGGCATTTAAGAATGTGCTGGGCAAAATTGTGCAGGGAAGAACTGAATTTGCACTTTCCTGTTTGGAACTCTGGATATTTTCTAGGTGCAGGATTCACCTGCTAAACCTGCAGCCACCTGGAAGTCAGGAGAGTTGCCTGAGCTCTGAGTGCTCAGAGGAAAGGGCTGTTGGTGTTTCTGATGCCTTTGGGAGAGCCAGGATGAGAAGGGGTTGGGATAAGGGAGCAAGTGGTGGCTTTGCCAATCCTCACCCATTGCTCCACCCTCTCAGCCTCTGCAGACTGGCATGTGTTTTCCGCCACAGAGCTGCTCCTTTACCCACCTACACAGACAGTAATTCTGCTCCTCTGTGCAGAAAAGGTCTGCTACAATCTGGCATTTATAAACCAACAGGATCTTAGGTCAGGCCTTTGCTGTGCTGACCCTGGGCAGAGATTATTCATTGTTTGTGAGCCACACTGGCTGCCCAATTCCTGCACAAACGCCCCACGTCCCAGATCAAGTGAAAGGTCTCACAGCAAAATTCCAGGTGATGTATTACTATTTAGCACTGCCAGGTTCCAAGAAGCACAGACAGCAATCCCAGGGAGCCCTGGGCTGTGGGGGAAGCTGAGTTGGCTGGGTCAGTGTATGAACTGGTCTCCAGTGACATTGGACCCTGAGGAAAATGGTGCAGACACGGGAACAGAGAAGCAAAAACATCCCTGCACTCTGAGGGGACAGGACTGGGAGTCTGGGAACAAGAGATCCCATGGGATTATCATCATCATCATCATCAACATCATCATGGCTGGGTTTCGCGAACGAAGATTTGGGGATGGGATTACAGAGAGGGGGTTTTGGGCTCGGAATGAGAAGGTTGAGGGTTGCAGTCTATTTAGGGTGGGTTTAGCTGCTGAAAATTAACCAAACCATGCTGCTGGTGTTGGGGTCCAGCTGGACTCAGGCACAGAGGTTTCTTGGCTTAGGAAGGTTGGGGCAGAGGGGAGCTATGGTGGGAGAGGCATGACCAAAACATCCATGGATACAGCAAACTGAGGCCTGGAGAGGCAGGGACTGAGCAGAGCTTGAGCACACAGGAGTTCCTGGGGGGACAGAAGGCTCAGCTCTGCTGGTGGAGGCACAGGGGACTTGTTGTGTCGGGGGTTTATAAAACAGGGCTCAGACAAGAGGGACCTGACATTAGAGAAACAAGGGAAAACCCAAAGTTTTGGAGGGGATTGATATTTGACACTGTCCTGGTCAGGATGGGAAGCAGCCATGAAAAAATTCTTCCCCCCAGAGGCTGGTTGGGCACTGCCCAGGCTCCCCAGGGCAGTGGGCACAGCCCCAAGGCTGCCAGAGCTCCAGGAGGGTTTGGTTGATCCTCTGGGGCACAGGGGGTGACTCTTGGGGATGGGCCTGTGCAGGGCCAGGAGTTGGACTGGATGATCCTTGTGGGTCCCTTCCATCTTAGCAGATTCCGAGATTATTTTGTGGGATGGGGCAGAGTAGGAGCAGTTCCCAGGTGTCAAGGGAGCCATAGAGGGAACTGCAGCTCTGTGGCCCCAGTAGGTGAGGAAGCTCCCAACCAACACTGCAAAAGAATCAGGTCTGTGCCATATTACCCACGTCACTGAGACAGGGAGGAGGGGCTGGAATGTGTTGGAAGGGAACCAGTGCATTTTTTCATCCCAGGCACAGTGTGAGAGACTGAAAACCATGGACTGGTGAGTGACTGAGGGAAAGAGCAGCAAGTGGAGCTCAGGGCACTCAGAAAATGTGTGTACCTGTGCTGAGAAGGTGCTAGTGCCTGGAGAGAACTGGTCCTCTGGGGTGGGGCTGACTGAGCTGGCAAGGGGGAAGCTGAGCAGAAGACTCCTCATGGTCAAGTATGGATGGAGAAGGTGGGGATCTGTGTGCACCATCCGTCCTGGATGTGCTTTGTTCTCCCCTTTCCTTGGCCTCAGCTGAGAGCTGTGGACTCGCTGGGCCTTTGCACTGAGCTCGTGTGGGCCTGTGCCAGCACTCCATGGGCTCCCTGCTCGTGTTTGCCATCTGAGAAGGGAGTAGCCAGCACAGACATGAGCTGAGCCACCCATTCACCAGGCCTGGGGAAGGGACAGGGTTCAGGCAGCTCACAAAGCACAACAGCAAAGCGAAACACAGATGTCTCTAATCTTCTGCAGTGGGTTCAGGGCTCTGCTCACCCTGCCAGGATGTCCACTGGGGAACTCCTCCTGGATTTTGTGATACAGACAATTAATTGCAACATGTCAGAGCAATACAGATCAGGACACCTGCATCCTGCACATGTCAGACGTGCTGGAGACAGGACAGAGAGCTGAGGGGATTGGGTTAACTGGCAGCTCCAGGTCCAGATGTGTTTTCAGTAGGGTGAGAAGCAGCACAGCTGTGCCAGAGATGCCCTGTGAGGTGAAGCACCACAGAGGCTGGAGCTAAAAGCCACAGGGAGCTCTGGATTGCTGTAGCCCTGAGCACCAGGATTCACTTCCTCTGTTTACTGATGCATTTGTGTGTCTCCTGGGAGACTACAGTTGCCTTGTGTCTTTTAAACATGCTCTATTAACTGCCATCACATTTTATCACTCCTCTGGCAATATCCAACAACACCTCTATAATTTATTTTCATTAGTTTTATTCACAGCCACCACAGAGGTCACAGCAGGGGGGGAGAAAAGCACTTCATCCCTTGCACTGCTAAACCTGCTGCAATAACAGCTTTTCAAACAGCTGATGCTAAAGAGATATGAAAAGATAATGAATAATGAAAAATAAAGGATCTGACCTTTCCCAAAAAAAGGCTCTTTCAGTATCATGGCACTTCAGCATAAGCTGGGGGTGGCCTGCTTGGGAGCAGCTCTGGGGAGAAGGACCTGAAGTCCAGGGGGACAACAAACTGTCCATGAGCCAGCAGTGAGCCAGGGGCCAAGAGGGCAGTTTAATCTGGGGGCATCAGGAAGAGCTTTGCCAGCAGGGCAGGGAGGGGATCCTGCCCCTCTGCCCAGCTCTGGGAGGCACATCTGAGCTGGGCCCAGCTCAGGCTCCTCAGCACAGCAGGGCCAGGGAGCTCCTGGAAGGTGACTCTCCTACAGAGATGCCCAAGGGATGGAGCAGCTCTGGGAGCAGCAAAGGCTGAGGGAGCTGGGGCTGTTCAGCCTCCAGAGCAGAGCCTGAGAGGGGCCCTCCCCAGGGTGTGTCAGGGGCTGCAGGAGGGGGCAGAGGATGGAGCAGGCTCTGCTGGGGGGGCCCAGCAATGGCACAGGAGGAACGGGCAGGAACTGATGCCCAGGAAGCTCCAGCTGGACAGGAGGAAGAACTTCTTTGCTGGGCAGTGACCCAGCCCTGAACAGGTTGCACAGGGAGGGTCACACTGGGGATATTCCAGAACTGTCTGGCCACAGTCCTGTGCCACGTGCTCTGGGATGGCCCTGCTGAGCAGGGAGTGGGACCAGTGACCCACTGTGGTCCCTTCCAGCCTGATCCATTTGGGATTCTGTGGAATGGGCTCTGCAGGCTCTCCAAGTTGTTTTCCTTCTCCAGCTGACTCAATACAACCTGCAAAGAGGCCCTGTAAACTCACTCTCTGACACGGGGGATGGAGAGGTCACTACAAACGTCTTCCAGAGCAGAGACTGAGACTTTTGGCACGGAAAACAGAGCACAAAAGGGGCCACACATGTGTCCAAATGGCACCTTGATATGTAGTCAGGACACAACTGTCCAGGACCCACTGCTGGAATGATTGATTCCCACTCAGAATGAAAATTCTAAACATGCTACACGTAAGAAAAAAAAAGGAATTTCCACCACACACAATGTTCCAGAGACTGATTTTTTTTTCTCTTGTATAAATGCCTGTAAAAGGGAGGAAGATACAGGACACCAAATCATTAACTTGATGATAAATTTGAAAATATCTACAGGGAGCTAATTAAGGGAAAATAATATCTCATGAATGGTGGAGTTCACAAAGCTTAACCCCAAGTTGAAAAACAGTGAGAATTACAGCAACCAAACTAAATGTCACAGTGGAAAACTCCAAAGAAGTTACACCCAAGGAAGGACCCAGACACAGAGAGACTCCTGGGTCACCAGGGCACCTCTACAACCAGATTCTGCTCCAAGTTCTTTTGCAAGAATATTTCTCTCGACTTTGATTTCTCTAGTCCTCAGTATTGTCTGATATTTGCCCCAATGCCCAGGTTTGGGCTGTATTTTCATACAGTGCTCCCTAAACATTAGTTTTTTGCCCATCACATACTTCTATTGAGATTTTCCATAAAAATATTGAATAAAACTGCCCTTAGGCACAGCCCTTCAGGAGCTCTGGCAAACTCCCTCCATCCTGGCTCTTTCCTTCGACACAAGATCTTTTCTGTCTTGTCTTTGTGCAGTTCCTCCTTCCCCTTCTAATTCTCCCGTAATCCTCGTTTTGCTCAGCATCACTAATGAGTTCCCCATGTGACACCGTATCAAATGCTCTCTCACAGCCCTCAGAGATGGGATCTCCCATGTTCCCTTTGTCTAAAAACTCCATTAGTTTATCAGGAGAAGATATCGGATTAGCTGCCACAATCTCCTTTAGATAAAGTCATGCTTCATTCTGGCCTATTTCCCACTTATTTCCAGGCCTTTAGTTACTTCTCCCTTCAGAATCTATTTCGAAGCTTGAATGAAGCTGAGTTCAACTTTCAGGCTCCACATCCCACTGTTTGCCCTTCCCTGCCAGGACCCTCTGACTGTGGTGGGTGTTTTGTTCCAGGGAGGGTTCATCTCAATGGGGTTCTGCTTCCTCCTCTGCTGTGGGAAGTGGGATCAGGAGGGGAGATCAAACCTCCCAGAGGTTAAAAAACTCCTCTCAGGATTTTCTGGCAAGTTGGGCAGCAGTGATTGCTCCCAGAGAGGGCTCAGCTGTGGCACCAGGACAGGAGCCTGGGAGGGTCCCTCTCAGGGACTGTGGGAAGGTGTCACCTCTCTGGGGTCTGGCTGAATGGACCCACCTGGCCCAGCTGTTGCTCAAACCAAACCCAGTTCAGCTGGTTTCAAAGCTGCTTGGCTGAGGATATCCAGCTCAGAGCTGTGGGTGTGCAGGGGACCCCACAATAAATGGACATTCTCAAAGCCTGGAGCAATTGCCCTGATGTGGGAGATTCAGCAGCAGCCCCCCAGTGCTGCTGCTCATCCCAGGACCTGTGCTGGAGTATCTGGTGCCTCTTGGGCTTGTGTGTCAGCTCCTGGGGTGTCACCTCACCTTGTTTACACATGCTCTGCTTCTGTCCTTGTGTTTCTGATATCCTGGTGAACATCCACATCATTAAAAATGGAACACAGCTCCTCCTTTTCCTTTGGCATTGGACTGAGCCTGGTTTTAATTTACCATCCCACTCATTTCACAGTAGTCTCACTCTTTTCCTCCTCATTTCATTTACATAAAAAGGAGCTTTTTCTCTCTGGTTTAACATGTACCTCACTGTGACACCTGACAATTCTTTCTTAATCACTACATTCCTTGACCTCTAGGATGTTGTCTTTTGCTGATCAGTCTCTTTTAATTTCGTTTCCCCAGGCAAAAAAACCTCCACGTTTTCATTCCCCTCTCCCTTCTTCTCCTGCAAGAACTTCTAAACCCAGTGGCCAATTTCCACCCCACCTGACAGGATGGTGGAAGCACCTGTGATAATCAAGATTCTACAAGTATTTTGAAAAATTGGCAGCTGACTAAATGAGAGAAATTCAAATTAGTGGCTCCACTGAGGGAAAAGCAGCATCTCTGAGCCATAATCCATTCCTTTTGGCAGCTGCCTCCTTGTCAGTCAGCACATGCCTCCAGGTCTGCCTGCAAGAGCCTGTGCTGCCTCCAGGCTCCCCACAGCCTGTGTGGGATGATATAAGTGCTGTGTGAGAGTTTATGTTTTGAGGTTGGGGTCTCTGATACTGTTTTGTGGTTTTTTGGAGGGTAAAAGTTTTGCTGGAATCACAACACATCCATGAGCAATCACAAAATCCCTGGCTGCACTGCTTAAGGAACAAGTTGCTCTCCTTCCTTCCAGACTCTGCTAGTTCTTTGTATTTCTAATTGAGCTAATTATGATTTCCCCTTCCTTGAAAATCTTGGATACGGACTCCTAACAGTTTTACACCTGGAATTTGAAAGCTGTTTCTGAACTGAAGTCCTAGAGGTCCTCAGGCCTTGCTAAACCCTTCCCTAAGCTGATAAGAGCTTTTCTTTTTGGACTGAAGAACTTCACCTACAGATCCTTCCTTTGTTGTAGTATTTCATCTTAGTTGAAGCATTTTATGGTCGTTGCACCCAAGGTCATTGAGTCCCACAGCAGTTTGGAATGACTCAGCTCCTCAGTGTAACTTCTGCCTCTTGCTTATGGGCTGTTGGATAAAGAAACTCAAATGGTACCAGGTGCAAGACACAGATTTACCACCATGAGTTTTTCTTGTTCTGTAAGACATTATCTAGAAAATTAAAATCCCCCCCGTGACAAAATTCCTGCACTAACACTAATTTTGGTGAATTTACCCATTTCCAGGTCTGATTCTCAAATCTTCAGGTCATTATAAACATTTCTCTATCAGAAGCTCTCCCATCATTCTGTCCCAGGTTGGGGATGGCCATGACACTCCTTCATTGCTTTTCTCATCGTTTCCACCCCACTTTTCCAGTTCTCAAAGCCTGCACACCCAAGAACCACCCCCAATTCCTGATCCTCCATGCTCATGTATTCCATCAGCTCCTGTTTCACATCTTTACAATCTTTTAGTTGCTGCTGTTCACACAGTAAGTCTCCAACCCTTTTACCCTGACCCATTTAGGTGCTCTGACAGGTTTTTGCTACTATTCAGACTGACTTACACTTGTCCTTTCCTTTCCTCACTGAGAAGTTCTTAATAAGGACTCTCCAACCACACAGACCTTTCTATTGTTCTTGGTGTGTTTCCAGTCTTCCCCCTTTGTCTTGTGCCTGAGAACACTCTCCTTACTGCTTTCCTATTTCATTTCTCACATGCTCTGCCCTCTGTTTTGCTTGGACACCAACTCTTCTCACTTTTAGTGTCACATTTGATTGTTAAGGATCAGGTACTCCTCCCTGCTCCACTGTCACCTCATCTGCATCTCTGCCAACTTCTTTTTCATGTTCCCTGCTGCAGCAAATCTATTCCTTGGATCTGTTTCTTTACCAGCATCTGGCCTCTTCCTCTCTCATGTGGTCTCCAAACTCTCCTGATCACCTAATTTCTGTAAATTTTGGCTTTCTTGGACAGTCACTTCTACTCTGTGATTTCCATGGTAAATTTATCATCTGTTTGTTTTCATCCCTCACCAGCTCAGTGGTATTTGACTTTGGAAAGTTACCCTCAAGTGACCAGTGTCTTCTTTCCAGTGCTACAATTTTTCTGGCTGTAATCCATCACAACTACCTTGCCTCTTCTGCTTTAGTCCATGGAACTTCCTGAAGTTCTCTGAATTTCCAAGTCTTTTTGCCAGTGCCAGTCTTAACTCACCATTTTGGCTGGTACATCACTCAGTGTTCAGTTCTACATAGAATAACTCACCCACAGCAATGACACGTCCTGCAAACTCACAAGAGTGGCCTTTTCTCTCTAGGAATAATTTCAGCTTAAATATCTGGGTTTGGGTCATGGCACAGCCTTTTCCATTGGATTCTGTGTGGAACAAGGTCTCTACATTGCAGGAAAACATAACAACAAAAATCTGTACCAATACACTCTAAGCTAAAGGAAAAATACCAAAAAAACCAGCTTCTAGTAAAAGGCATTATCACATTCCATGGCAATCCTGGATTCTTAGGACTTCTAATAGGATTTATCTCATTTTGGGGAAGTCATGGGACTTGACTCTGGCAATTAAACTTAAATCCACTTCTACACCATGTGGTTATTCAGTCATCAGCTGAAGTTCTCAGATTTCTGGAGGACATGTATCTCCAAATAGTGCTTCCACAAAACAATATCTGAGAGTCTGGACATAGAAGGGCGGAACTTGTGCATCAAGTAGAAATGGATATTGTAGTGCAAAGCTTCTCCCTGCTGCAGCCATTCCCTCTGAAAGACTTCCCAGCCTCAGTGGGAAACTGGGATGGTCAGTGCAGGGATACAGAAGAGAAGCCCAGTGCTCTCAGGGACTTCAAATCACTGCACAAGTAACTCAGGTATTTCCACATCCAACTGTGGGGAATGAAATCCTTAGACTGAGATCAGAGTGGAAATGGGAGTCAGGCCTGGGTAATCATTCCATTATCAGGGCATAGATCAGAAGCTGCTCTCTGCAGCTCCCTTTTGATCCACAGCCAGTGATTAGGGAGCTCTGGCACAACGAGATCTGTTCTGTGGTGCTGCTGTGGGATGAGAGACCTCAGCTGCCCATGGTTCTGCATGGCTGGATGTGCAGCTGAAGGTCCCTGCACACACAGCAGGACTGGCAGGGAGGCAGCAGGTTGTAGCCTTTGCTGCCAGGCTGAGAGAAGGGGGAGGCAAAGCAAAGCCAGAGTCCATTGCACAGGGTCACAGAATCCCAGAATGTGCTGAGCTGGAAGGGACCCACAAGGATCATCAGTCCAACCCTCAGCCCTGCACAGGCCCATCCCCAAGAGTCACCCCCTGTGCCCCAGAGGATCAGCCAAACCCTCCTGGAGCTCTGGCAGCCTTGGGGCTGTGCCCACTGCCCTGGGGAGCCTGGGCAGTGCCCAACCAGCCTCTGGGGGAAGAACCTTTGGCTGAGATCCAACCTGAGCCTGCCCTGACACAGCTCCAGCCCTTCCCTGGCTGCTGTCCCTGGTCCCCCCAGAGCAGAGCTCAGTCCCTGCCCCTCCTCTGCCCCTGCCCAGGAAGGTGGAACTGCAGTGAGGTCTCCCCTCGGTCTCCTCTTCTCCAGCTGAACACACCAAGTGCCCTCAGTGTCCTCACACGCCTTCAAATCAAGGCCCTTCCCCATCCTCCTTCCCTCCTTTGGACACTCTCTAATGGCTCCATCCCTTCCTTCCATTGTGTCCCCCCAAACTGCCCCAATGTTGAGGTGAGGCCGCCCCAGGGCAGAGCAGAGCAGGACAATCCCCTCCCTGATGCCCCCAGGACAGGGTTGCCCCCCTGGCTGCCAGGGCACTGCTGACTCAGGGACAACTGGCACCACCAGGACCCCCAGGGCCCTTTCCTGGCACTGCTCTCCAGCCTCTCATTCCCATTCTCTCCCTCCATCCGGGGTTGCCCCATCCCAGGGGCAGGATCCAGCACTTCCCCTTGTTGAACTCCATGTGGTTGGTGATTCCCAGCCCTCGGATCCATCGAGATCCCAAGCTGAGGTTTCACAGGGCCATATGTGCTACATTGCTCTTTTGTGCAGAGGGTTTGCTGCTGTGATCAGTGTTGTGGAACTCGAGCCCTGGAGGATCCTGTTACAAGTAACTGGTTTTTTTTTCTTCTCTTCACTTTTTTAAATAGGTATCAAAATTCCCCAAATCAGGAAAGAGAAGTTGGGTTGTGCCTTCCTGTCTTCTCCTACAGCTTGAAATCCTTTCTTATGAGGTAAGGGACATCAAATGCTCCTGAAATGCCTCTGGCTGATGGAGGATGAGCCCTCAGAGAATGGATATCACTATTTATCACATCACTATTTATGAATATCACTATAATTTTCTACAAATCCTTTCCTGATATTTGGTGCATTTCAGCAACTCAAGAAAGCTGGGAGATGTGTCAGCAGCTACAGCAGTTTGGGAAGAACTGGGAAGTTGTGTAGCTTCAGGAGGGAAGCTGAGACCCTTGTGATGGAGACTTGTGGGCTGCAATTATTTCCCAATTGGTAATTGGGATGTGCTGCCTTGGAAAGCAGCAGATGGTAATTACACTCCATGAGATGTTTGTGTTTCCTGTGGAGCTGTTTCAGTGCTTTCATCGTGGGGTGGAACTGGGGCCTGTCTGAGTGGGCTGGGCTTTGTGGGAACCCCAGCACAGATTCCAACAAGCATCACAGGCAGGGACTGGGACTCAGGGTCCTGTTCAGGACTCAGTCCTTTGGAGGAAAAGTAGAAAGTTGCAGTGCAGCCTGAGCAGGTTGGAGTATGAGGCTCCTCCATCTGGAAACACAATGTTGAAACCCTCTCTGGAGTGTTTGTTCCTCCTGGCTCCCACATTAACATGCCTTTCCCATTCTCCATGCACTACAGAACTTGCATTTCCACCATCCTGACTACACATATGTAATCCTCTTCTATTTCTCTTTCCATGGCATGGACATAGAGACTCCTGGCAGTTCTCTTGGCACTTCCAAGCAGAGCTCAGTCCTTCCCTGTGCTCTGCAGTGGTCAGTGTGGCTGCAGGGGCACATTTCTATGAATGTGCCTGCCCCTCCTCTGCCCCTGCCCAGGAAGGTGGAACTGCACTGAGGTCTCCCCTCAGTCTCCTCCAGCTGAACACACCAAGTGCCCTCAGTGTCCTCACACGCCTTCAAATCAAGGCCCTTCCCCATCCTCCTTTCCTCCTTTGGACACTCTCCAATGGCTCCATCTCTCCCTTCCATTGTGTCCCCCCAAACTGCCCCAATGTTGAGGTGAGGCCGCCCCAGGGCAGAGCAGAGCAGGACAATCCCCTCCCTCGTGGGCTCCTTGTGACAGTCCCTGTACAGGAGAGGGAAGATCTTCAACCTGTGGTTCAAACTGGACTGAATTGTCTCCTTATCTCCAACACTGCAGCTGAGAACCAGCCCTGGTGGTGACCAGGTGTGTTGTGCATTTGTCTGGCCCCAGCTTGAATGCCCCAAGGATGGAGAATTCTTTGAGAAATACGTCTATAAATATAATCTTAGGATGACTCACAGTGATCCGTGTTCTCCAAAAACCTCCTAGAACAGCAAGAAAAGTTCTTTTTCTAGGGAGACCTTTTGAGAGGCAAAATGTCCTGAGGTTCATTATGTGTGAGCAGTGCTGTGCAATGCAGCCTGTGTCTTTGGCCTTTCCAGGATGTACTCCAGACTGGGGAGGATTGGAATGCCCTTGGGGATCCTTTAAGAATAAGCTTTTTTTCCAAGTGTAAAATATTTTTCCCATCCATGCTAATTATTAGAATAATAAAGATCTCATTACAGCCCCAGCATGACTATTCTCAGGTATTGCACTGAGCCCTCCCTGGCAACTGCAGCAGTGTAGGATATGCTGATGTTGCCTTCTGCAGACACATTTGAACAACTTTTGCTCATTAACATTAATAAATATGTGCTAAAAGTGTAACTACAAACCAGGCTACAGCTCACAGTTTTGGCTACTGATTGAAAATTGTATCACCAGGTAATGCTTTCTGTTCACTTTTATTCTAAATCTCCAAGGGACTTTTATTATTTATGTCTGCAATCAACAAAGTATTTGGTTTCTGATCTGAGCTGTGTCTCCCCAACCCGTGCAGTCCTTTTTGTCCATCAGAGCAGCCCCAAATCCCTCACAGCCTGTTGAGTGTTTAACCATAAAACAGCTCCACAGTCTGGCTCCTGATGGACACAAAGGCCTAAATTCACCTGTCTGTTTAATGTTCCTTCCTCACTGCTCACACTCTGCTGATCCTGAGCATTGCCTGATTTCCACCTCTGCTGTCCCACTGGCACACCAAGGGAGCCACCACCTTGTGCCAATGCCACCAAACCTGTGAGAACTCTCAGCATCTCCATGTTCCCATGGCTTATGTTCCTGGATCAAAGAACAAACCTGACTTGGTGCTCATTTCTAAACAGATATGGATGAGAAATTTGTACCCTTTGTGATCCCTCCCCCTCTGCTTCAGCCCAGCTGCCTGCTGGGTTTGTAGGATCATCTCCACAATGTTAATGGGACACATCTCCTGGGCTAGGGGTGCTGTCAGACCAGCAATATTCAAACCTGGGTTCCCACAGGTCTTCACACATAAATGCTGGAACAACTGCTTTCCCAGGACCAAAGCAGGCGTGTTCTCCTTTAGAAAGTTACACAGAAGGTAACAACAGGGAAAAGGCATTTCCCACTGGGGGGAAAGGAATTGCACTGGTAAGTCTATAAATCCAAGAAAAGAAAGAGTTAATTCCAGGGACTGGATACATCTGAGAGCACTGGTTGTCATAAAAACACCAGTTCTCCCCCACAGGGTGATGATCCCCCTTAAGACCAACTCTTGTAACAGGCTGAGTGTGAAGGTCACCTTCATCCCAGACTGTGCTGCTTCCAGGAGTCAGGAGCAGCCAGCACTGCCTGGCCTGTGTCAGCTGCACAGCCCAGCTGCTCAGCTCTCCTGGTGCTCCCAAACTGCTCCGTGCTGGGCACACACAGAGCTCCTTTACAGCATTATCACAAAGACCATGGTTCACACTCAAGCCAGAGAACCCCATTAGGCTCTGGGGCAGTCTCAGCTCCTCGAGGAAGCAGCAGGATTACTCCACACAGCATTTTGCAAAATTACCTTGGGAAGTGGGATGTCAATAATTAGAAAACCAACCCAGATACCCCTCCCTGTAGCCTTGTAAATTAAAATATCTTCCTTTTTCCCCCATCTGCTCCACCTGTGTCCATGGTTTGGTGAAACTGGTGTTGAGCAAACACTCTTTTCCCACACACCTCCAGATTCCAGTTGAATTCCCCCAGCTCTGCTGCTCTGGGATGCACAGCCCACATTGTGTCCTGAGCAGTGGGATGAGCATGGACATCATCTCTCCCTTCTGTCCTCAGGGGTGGAATGAGCCTGAAGATTCTCTAATGTCATAAACCTCATCCCCTACAGTGCCACTGTCACCTCCATGTGCTGACTGAGCACAGGGACAGGTGCTGGGGGCAGATCCTGGCACAGGCTGCCCAGAGAACCCAAGGCCGGGTTGGACGGGCTTGGAGCCACCTGGGGTAGTGGAAGGTGTCCCTGCCCATGGCAGAGAGTTGGATTGGATGGGCTTTAAGGTCCATTCCAACCCAAACCACTCTGTCATTCTGTCATTCTGGGATTCTGTGTGTGCCAAGAGAGACAGTCCAGCCCTGAGTCCTGGACTGGCACCTGGATCTCTCCTCAGGAGTAGGGAGTTCTTGGACACTCAGTTGTGTGAAAAGAGATTTCTGGTTTTGAGTTGCCCGTCAGTGGTGACCCTGACAGACCAAACTCTGGGGGGCCCTTTGTACTCTCAGTTTTCACCTGGGCTGAGGCTGATGGCCATGTGCAGAAGGAATTCACTGTTCTCCTGGAAGTGCCAGTTTCTGTTCCCTGGCTCAAGTGCACCTTCCACACAATGTGCTCTCAAGGGGAAACATTCAAGTAAAACCTTCAAATTGGTCTTGAGGATCCTGTGCTGCCCTGCGTGATGTGTTGGATAAAGACCCAAGAGGTGGAACAGTGGAGGAAAGTGCATCCTGGGGGCAGGGAAGGATCAGTGGGGAGGGGCTGAGCACCAGCCCTGCAGGAGAACACCCAGCCAGGAGAAGATTTGGCTGAGAGCCTCCAGCACAGCCCTTTGGAAGGGTCATCCAGGCCATGCCCAGCACTCTTCTCTGACAGACCCCCTGTTACAGACCCAGGTGGGACAGAGCAGTGGGGAGGGAATATTCAAACTGTCACAGCCCCTGATGAGGTTTTGAGGCGACTTAGAAGGAAGTAGGTTTGACCAATCCTCCCACCATCAGAGCCCACCCAGGGCAGCTCCTGCAGTGGTGGAAACCTGGTGTCACAGTGTCTGCAGCTCAGCAAACACGCTAGGGAGTGCTCAGAATTGCCCTAGTTCATAAAGAACACACCAAAAAAGTCTCACTCCTGTTAGAATAAAATCCATCTTTGACATTAATGCTTGTTGACACTGATATTAAATGATAAACACACCTGATAACAAACACAACAATATTTTTCTCTGGAAATATCTTTGCTTAAGAAAAGAGAGGCACCTGTGTTTGGGGAACAGCTGGTCCCCTTCCTGACTCAGTATCTCACTAGGAAAGCTGCTTTGAAGCACTTCAGTATCAAACACAGAGAAAGGAAGACAGAAACCTCACTGTGGAACTTATGATGAACCAATTTATCCAAGTTAGAGTAAAGGAGTGAAAACAATTCTAAGCAGTTTAATTACAAAATGTTCTAATCCAGTGCTGGTGTTGGAGTTTCATTTGTGGCATCTCTTATTAGAGAAACTGAACCCATGGGAATATGGATGTGAATAAAACATTTCATATTTTGGCCACAGAAACAGAAAAAAAAACCCTTTGAGAGGTTTATAAGCTCTTTTATCATTATACAAATGTTCTGCAGAGCTTTAGAAATCCTCTAGATTTAGAATAACTTTTGAATCCTGTATCATATGTAAGAAGGTCTCTTTGGGAATGCCAATGGGGGGTGTCAGGGTTTTGTGCAGAGACTCTCATCCCACTCCCAGTGCCCCAGGAAACAGCCCCAGACAGCAGGCAGGAAGCTGCACCCATGAGAGTCCTGCAAACTGAACATATGGAAAAAATGTGCTGCAAACTCAGAGACACCCCAGAGTCCCACATCACCTGACCAAGGGTGGCTCCTTCAGCCCAAGGGCCTTCTGAGCTGGCACAGCACAGGCAGAGGGCAGGCATGGAATCCCACAATCCCAGGATCACTGAGGATGGAAAAGCCTCTCAGCCCATCAAGTCCCCCCTGTGCCCAATCCCCACGTTGTCCCCCAGCCCAGAGCACTGAGTTACACATCCAGTCATTCCTTGGACACCTCCAGGGTAGGCACTCCAAACCTCCCTGGGCAGCCCCTGCCAAGGCCTCACCACCCTTTCCAGGAGGAAATTCCTCCTGCTGTCCAACCTGAGCCTCCCCTGGCACAGCTGGAGGCCGTTCCCTCTCCTCCTGTCCCTTGTTCCCTGGGAGCAGAGCCCGACCCCCCCGGCTCCCCCCTCCTGTCAGGGGGTTGCAGAGCCAGAAGGTCCCCCCTGAGCCTCCTTTGCTCCAGGCTGAGCCCCCCCAGCTCCCTCAGCTGCTCCTGCTGCTCCAGCCCCTTCCCAGCTCCGTTCCCTTCCCTGGACACCCTCCAGCCCCTCATTTCCAGCCTCCTTGGGCTCTGCTTTGGGAACTGCAGTGCATCATCTCAGGGAACAAGGAAGCCCATTGGCACATTCATCATCTAGAACTGGCACAGGGTTTTGAACCCAGAGGATATCACAAGGGAAGCAGATATGGCTACAAGTCAGTTGTCTTCCTGAGGGGAAAAAAAAGTGAACAGAAATGAGGAGTCAACATTCCTCAGAACCTCATAAACATCAAAGGACAGTGATTGAAGGGAAGTTTAAGGATGTTTCATCCTCAGTATGAGACACCAAGAATTCACAACACACTGAAGCCCAGATGCCCTCCTGGAGGAGACAGACAGGGAGGGGAAGGCAGCTCTTCCCATCCTCTTTGAAGCTTCATTTGCATTCAGCAGCAACAAGGAAGCCATGAATTTTCCTGGACAGGAAAGATCCCAACTTTCGGAGTTGGCTTTGGCTCCTTCAACTCTGATCTGACTGCAGAAACCACAGAGAAAGGAGGAGGCTCTAGGATTGCAATTTTTTTCTCCTCTTACAACTGTACTTCCAATTTTGTAACCAGGAACTTAATCTCCTTCTAGTACAGATAAACTCATGCAAGATTTCACTTGCTATTTTGAGCAAATGCAGCTGGAGGGACGATGTTTGCCTTGAAGCCATTAACCCCTCTCTGCAGGTGAATTCCTGGGCAGCTGGACTCCAGAATGAATTAGGAAACTTCAGTACACTGCCGTGTTTCTTGCCAAGCTGCAAGGAACATCTGGCAGAACTGCTTATCACCAGCTGCAGGGCGTGGGGTGGCTTCTGGGAGCAAACTGCTGACAAGTCAATGTTGGAGGGACAATTCACAGAATCCCAGAGTCACAGAATGTGCTGAGTTGGAAAGGACCCAAAAAGATCATCGTGTCCAACTCCTGATCCTGCACAGGCCCATCCCCAAGAGTCACCCCCTGTGCCCCAGAGGATCAGCCAAACCCTCCTGGAGCTCTGGCAGCCTTGGGGCTGTGCCCACTGCCCTGGGGAGCCTGGGCAGTGCCCAACCAGCCTCTGGGGGAAGAACCTTTTACTAATCTCCAACCTAACCCTACCTTGCCATTCCTGGGGCCCTGTCCCTGGCTGTGGCCCTCAGTGTCACTGCATCCTCACAGAAGGACAGGTGGGGAGGAGCACAGAGGGAGGAAGGACAGGGGCTGTGTTATCTCTGTAAATACCTGTGGAGGATGCTCAGAGCTCTCTCACACCCTGACCTCAGTGATTTCAGCTGACAAGTCTGGTCCCTGAGTGTCAGGCAGAGAGCACTGCTGAGCCAGGATTTATTTTTACCCCATTTCCTTTGTTTCCAGAACAGTGACTGAGCTTCCATGTTGTAAAATGAACTTATTAACCAGGGATGATTTAACCTACCACGTGTTTTCTTCTACACCACATTACATGATCTCTTAGGGAGGATTCAGAAGATAATGCTATCCAAACACTGCTCCCACTTCAACACCACTATGTGCTGCCATTTCCCACTCAGTGGGAAAAGACTGACATCTCTCTGGGCCTGTACTAAGGACTAAGAGCAAACCAGTGATGATGTCCTGCTCAGCACAGCCCAGCCTGAGGCAGCAAGTCTTTGATCCCAGAGGAAAAGCCCTGGGGATGAACCACCCTCGTGCAGCTGGAGATGCCAAATGTAGAGCATGCAGTGTCACCCCTGGGCAGGTTTTACTCTCCTGCCTGAAGCAAAGTCGGATCTGGGACAGATCAGGAGGGTGTTTCACGTGGTGTGGCCCTGCCATGTAAGTGCCACGTTGCTGTGACCAGAACAGTTTGGTTAGCTCAGGGTGCAGGCTCTGTTCAGTGAGGGGACAATCCTGCTGTCTCCTCCTGTGACTTCTCCAGGGATGTGCTGGAAGGTTCCCACCTTCTGCTGGGTGTCCCAGAGCACCACCTTTGAGGTGTTTCCTCCTGCAGGTTGTCTTTCCTCTCTTCCTATTTTTACTGCCCTGATACAAAATGAAGGTGAAGGACTGAGTTAATTCTCTAACAATCCCAATCTCCTACTCCCTGAAACTATTTCAGACCAAGGGCAATAACTCTGATGAACCCTGTGCAGATTCTGCACACCCTTGATGCTCTGGTGGTCCCAGAGGGTCACTCTCCATTTCACCTCTTGTGGCTGGGAGCTCCTCATATGACTGAGAGCAGAATGCATCTTAGAAACACCTGCTTTCACATCAGGCACAAACTCCATCCTGTTTTCTGTGAACTTGGAGATCCAGGTCAGCTTAGGTCAGACAGTGCCCATGGCTGAAAGGCAGGAGGGTAGCAAGCCCTCTTCCCTCTGGAGATGGGCATCAGTCTCATGTGAGTGAGCTCCCTCCTTCCCCAGGCACTTGTACTGGGCATACTGGAACACCTTGTTCCCTTCAGACAAAGCCCTTGTGAGCAAGATCCAGATTTCAGAAAGGCTCTCGTGTCTATTCCTACACTGAAAAAGTCAAACAAATCGTTGTTTCCTTCAGAGATGAGACAGAGAAGCCTCAGCTCTCATTTCTGAGGAAAAAGATAATGTTTTATTTTGTCACAGGCCAACAGATGCACAGATGAGACTGAAAGCAAAACATGAAGCCAATGGCCAGAAATTCTTAATCACAACAAAAATGTGCAGAAATCCAGTCTACAAAACCTCGGGAAGAGCAGCCACAAAGGCACGATTTGCACATTGAAGGAAGGGTTGTTTTTTACATTTGGGTTCTTACTGAACCACTGTCTTGCAACCTAGAAATTCAGAGACCGTTTCACTTTGGCAGCAATGACCTGTGGTGTTAACAAAGCAGTGGCTGTGCCTGGTGGAGCTCAGTGTGATTGATACAAGAGCAGACAGGAATGTCTAATTCCCCCTTGATTCCCTTCTCAGCATCTCCAGTGTAGCTGATTATCCTGGAGACAGGGGCTGGAGATTGTCCTACAGACTCCCTGCTCTGGGGCTTGGGACACCACATACCCTGAAATAAATGAAACCTTCCCCCACTGCACTGGTTTCCTTGGGGGTCCACTCAGAGCATCTCTCCTGAGAGGAGAAGGATTCTCTGAGTTCTTGCTGCCAAATACTCTCTTTTTTTTTCTTTTCTTTTAAACCCAGGAGCTGCAGACTAACCCTGTGCCAGACAGGCAGAATTCCTGGAACCACTGGCTTTCTGGAATAGTTTGTCAGCTCTGAAATATCAGATGAAATATAGGTGGATCAGTTAATTATTTGATTTCTTCCACAAAGCTTCATTTTACTGGGACATTTACAAGAGGAACTGAGATACCCAGGTCCAATTCAGATTAGCCAGCTGGGCTGCTCCTTATTTTCCCTGATATCCTTTGATGACTCACAGGAATATTTTTTATCATTACCTTTTTATTCCATTTTTTTGTGTTTAAAAGTAGAGATCAGAGGTGAGAACCAGGAGCTCACCACTGTTTTACTATTCCTGCTGTTACATCTGTCTCCAGTCTCTCCTTTACTCCCTTCTCTTCAAGCTTTGATCTCTGTGCACTCAAGCTGGCACCAAATAGGAGGTGTTAGACCCAGCTCAACCCAATTATAATCTTCTGACTTTTGGTCAAGATGAATCACTGAATCACAGAATCATTAAGGTTGGAATATACCTCCAAGATCATCAAGTCCAACTTTCAACCAAAAGGAATTATGTATAATACAGTGCTCCAGTGGGAATCTGTTCCTTCCCATTATCCCTAACATTTGGCATAACTGGAGCCCAGATTGATGGCTCTGGAACTGGGCCTCAAGGCTCTCAGTTTCTCACAGGTTTATGGATATTTTCTCATTTTTCTTTTAAATTCTTCTTAAGACTAATCCAAAGGAATAGTCTCTTCTTCAGCAGAATGAGAACGTTGTTGGCCAGGTCAGAGCAGGGCAGTCAGAGATTCCTGTTCCTGGTGTTTCCCACCTACAGCCCAGAATTTCCCACGACCACAATGGATGGTGCAGAGAGTCCCAGGGTGACACAATCTTTGACTCCACGTGATGTAGCACAAAATCCACAGTGACAGCCCCAGGACACGAAGAAATTACTTGGACACAGGACTGGAAGGGACATGGAGGATGTTTGCAGAGGACCCAAAACTGGGAGGAGCTGTTGACTCCCTCAAGGGCAGTGAGGCCCTGCAGGGGGTCCTGCACCTGCACAGATCCAAGGGCTGGGAATCACCAGCCATGGGAGGTTCAACAAGGGGAAGTGCTGGATCCTGCCCCTGGGATGGGGCAACCCCGGATGGAGGGAGAGAATGGGAATGAGAGGCTGGAAAGCAGAGCTGGGAAAGGGCCCTGGGGGTGCTGGTGGTACCAGTTGTCCCTGAGTCAGCAGTGCCCTGGCAGCCAGGGGGGCAACCCTGTCCTGGGGCATCAGGGAGGGGATTGTCCTGCTCTGCTCTGCCCTGGGGCGGCCTCACCTCAACATTGGGGCAGTTTGGGGGGACACAATGGAAGGAAGGGATGGAGCCATTAGAGAGGGTCCAAAGGAGGGAAGGAGGATGGGGAAGGGCCTTGATTTGAAGGTGTGTGAGGACACTGAGGGCACTTGGTGTGTTCAGCTGGAGAAGAGGAGACTGAGGGGAGACCTCACTGCAGTTCCACCTTCCTGGGCAGGGGCAGAGGAGGGGCAGGGACTGAGCTCTGCTCTGGGGGGACCAGGGACAGCAGCCAGGGAAGGGCTGGAGCTGTGTCAGGGCAGGCTCAGGTTGGATCTCAGCCAAAGGTTCTTCCCCCAGAGGCTGGTTGGGCACTGCCCAGGCTCCCCAGGGCAGTGGGCACAGCCCCAAGGCTGCCAGAGCTCCAGGAGGGTTTGGCTGATCCTCTGGGGCACAGGGGGTGACTCTTGGGGATGGGCCTGTGCAGGATCAGGAGTTGGACACGATGATCTTTTTGGGTCCTTTCCAACTCAGCACATTCTGGGATTTTGGGTTTCTGTGACTTGCTCCCCTTTTAGGGCTGATGGTGTGAATTTAGGAACAGACACGAGGGTGTCCCTGAGGAGCAGAAGGCAACTTAAGTTGCACACACAAGATTGAAGCAGCTTTTGCAATACTTTCTCCTGCATGCTCCTCATTTGGTCACAAGCTGGACCCAATGATCTTGGAGGTCTTTTCCCACCTCAATAATTCTATAATTCTATGGTTTCAAAAGTAGGTGAGATGGAACCCTCAGCAGAACTAAACCTTTAGCTGTACCAGGCAGGGGAGGTCAGAGGAATGGGCAGGGATGGCACAGGGGGAACGAGGGGGAGACACACCTGAGATGGAGGGTACCCCACCCCCAGCAACAAGTGATGATCAGCTGCTGCTGCTGTGAAATTGGGAGCCCTTCATTAGTGACCAAGGGCAGGAGCACAGGGATCCACAGCCAGTGGCCTTTTCCTCCCATTTGTTTCCCTTTCCCTCAGTATTTGGAATCTGTTGTGTCTGACTGAAGGGAATAACTGGCCCTCCAGAGCTCTTTTCCTGCAGAAATGTCATTTGAAATTGTTATTGCTTAGGTCAGGTTGTCTGGTAATCCTTATTCAGGGAATGGCTGAAGGAATTGGTGTCCTGGGACTCTGTCTGGGGCAATCACCTGATTTCAGGGAGATAACTCAGCTGTTAATTAGTGCTCAGTGCTAAATCCTCCTTAATATCCTTATCCTGACTGTCAGGACACATCCTATGTGACACCACCATTCCTGTTGTGTATCACAGTGAAAGCAGGTGAATGAGAAGATGTTTGAGAGAGGGCAAACATGTTGGGATGATCAATATTATTGATCCTGGTTTTTGTGCCCTTTGTCCAATGGTTGTACTCAAAAGCAAGGGCCTGGCATCTCACCCAGTTATTTCCACTATTGGGATCTACCTGGAAAACTGATGACAGTGTTCTAATTACTGTTTGCAAGGTATGAATTTATTTCATAAATTTTCAGGCTGCACTGGAAAAACAGCTGATTTTTGTGCAAGATCTCCACAGTTCTTCTCCCCTCAGGAAATGTGGAGATCTTGGGAGTTCTTAGGACAGGTCACTGCTGATGGGAGCAGGTGACCCAGCAGTGCTGGATGGCACAGAGATCACTGGTAACACATATGATTTTTCTGGACATGTTTGCCTGTATTTCCAGGACATTTCCCACAGGAAATGGAAAGAGAAGCAGCTACTTCCTCCTGGATTTGATCCTGCTTCCCTTGAGCCATCTAAATTCACCCTATACATTGCCATATTTATGCACCCAGTGATTCTTTCCCTTCCCAGCCCACACAACTAATTACACATATATTTATTCCTCATTTCACCCTGTTTTGTTGAAATTGCCTCCTGTGACATTGTCATTCTCCCACAGTCTAAAATCCTGCATTTTTTCCAGCAGCTCTATTTATTCCAAGATAGTTTTCTGTCAATCTCTATTTACAATGCTCAGGGATTTTTCATAATATTTTATTAAGTTTTCAGTAAAGTTTGAAATGTTGGAGAGAATCAAAAGAGGCCAATATAATTTTCAGCAACACATAGAGAGCCCTCATCTGTTATTGTCATTATTACTCTTTGCATGGCTGCTTCTCATAAGAACCACCAAAATCCTGTATTTATTTTGACATGAAGTTACAGTAGAAATGGTTAAGAAAACAGAAATAAATTTGATAGACTTGGTGAGGAGAGCTGGAGAAATTGAGGGGAAGAGGCATTAAAACCCCTCATCTCAGATACATCTTTTAGGAATGTGAATAGTAAATCAGCATGCAGGGTGGTTGATTTTATATATAGAGAGAGATAAAATTTATATATATATATATAAAGTATATATATAGTACATATAAATCCATAAATATAAAAGCATTATATGTATATAATTATCTATAATTTGGATATTGTATAATAATTTTATAAAAAATATACTTAAATATAATTTATTTATATATTCAACAAAGAGGCAATAATCTGTGGCTAACACAGAGGTCACCTTTGCTCTCAGTAATTTTATATAAAAATATTCCTATTAAGACAATAATAAAACACTGTTCGTAATTAGGCTTAGATCTAGATATATCCAAAGCTGTGTAGTCATTCACAGAAATGAATTAGAGCATGGCATGGCAGTGAACACACTGGCCTGAAATTCTAGATATGTAGGAATTTTAGACTTTAGGATTTTCAGACTTTTAGAATTTTTTTTGTCCAGTTCTTAAAAATCCTTATTTTTCGAAGATTTAGGCACTGGAAGTAGAACAACATGTCTGTGTTCAGATTTGCCCTCCTGAAAGTCACTATTCACGATTGCACAGAACTCTCACAGCACAGGGTTTATAGTTTTCAGGTTCCTTGGAAAGCTGGTCCCCTCCTGTGCCCAAGAGGAACATCCTGTGACCAGTTTTGTGCCCAAAATTGCTCAGAACGAAAGCTGGACCAACCCTAAGCCTGAGACCTTAAACAATTCCAGGAAACAGAAATTACAGATCAAGGGACTGGTCCCCCCCTTCCCACTTGGTGCTCTGAATCAACCCAAACCATCAGATACCAGACAATATAGACCAGGTGCAACCTCCAAACCTTCTGCTGAAGCTGCTACGTGGAAGAAGAGAAAAGCCAAGTTGTGACTTTCCATTCTGTTAAATCTTTGTATTTGTTTTATCCTCCAGCAAAGTTAAAGCCCAAAACTTCCCAAGGAGTCCGTATGGAATCCAAGGTCCAACTAGAAAAAGTCATTCAGCTTCTTCCAGTCACCCAGGTAAACAAGAAGAAAATCCCTGCCAAAATATATTTGGTGGAAAGACCCAGCTGCAGGATGAGGTCTGGTCCTTGCAGACCAACCTTTCCATCCTACACCTGACACAGAGACTTTTGGTCCCTGTAGCAAATCCACCAGTCAAAGGTGATTTCCCAGGTCTGCAATTGCTTCAGCACTAATTCAAATGAGGCTCATTATCGAGGAGTGTGACAGCAGGGATGGAGCTTTGCCATGTCCCATGACTGTGGATGCAATCACAGTCTCATCAGCTGCAACTGCTTTGCCCCAGTCGTGCAGGAAATACCAGGGGAGGAGTTTACAGTCTGTGTGTCCCTGAGTAAAAAGCACTGTTTGCCCCTGTTCCTCCAGGAAACTGCACCAGCAGCAGCTCTAAATCAGCCAAACTGCCCCGTGGGTCAGAGTGTCACCAGGGACAGATGCAGGAGCTGAGGAGGGACAGTGCCAGCAGAGCCACGGGGCTGAGGGATGTGAGATTCCACACTGACCCTTTTCTTAGCAAAGTGTGAGGAGCTTCAGAAAGACCATGAGAGCTTCTAGCACTGCTGAGCTGCCTTGTGCAGATCTGAATTAACCTGCCTGAGAGTGGCCAGTGCCCCTGGGACAGTGAGTGCACCTCGTGGGCAAAGCAGCCTGAGTGAAGGTGGAGCTTACAGCAAAGTTTAGGGGATCCAAGAAGTGAAGTGACTCTGGGGTCTCTCCTTGTGGAGCTGGACAACATGGTTAAAAAGGGCTTTGCTTTCTTCATCACTGGAGTCTCCATGCCAAGATCAGCATCACTAGTCTGACAGGAGTCCAGGGAAGAGCAACCTCATGGTTGCTGTCCAGGAACCACAGAATCCCAGAATCTGCTGAGCTGGAAGGGGCCCACAAGGATCATCCAGTCCAACTCCTGGCCCTGCACAGGCCCATCCCCAAGAGTCACCCCCTGTGCCTCAGAGGATCAGCCAAACCCTCCTGGAGCTCTGGCAGCCTTGGGGCTGTGAGGATTTGTGTGTGGAGGATGGTCCAAGATCTTGGGCCAACTGCAGCAAAACGTGAGAGCACAGGGTGGCTCAGGAAAAGTGTTCAGCTAGAATTGAAGAAGAACAAAGAATTCTGCGTGGAATGGTCACAACATCACCTTCATGACCTGGGTTGGTTCCAGCAGACAGATTTGTCCTCTGAACTAAAAGATCACTGAGCCTGGGGAGAGTGGGGAGGAGCCTGTAGAGGGGTTGTCACAGAGGAATAGAATCATGGAATTATGGAAAGGTTTGGGTTAGAAGGGAGAGTAAAGATCATCCAGTTCTACCCCCTGCCATGGGCAGGGACACCTGCCACTAAACCCCATTGCTCCAAGCCCCATCCAACCTGGCCTTGGACACTTCCAGGGATGGGGCAGCCACAGCATCTCTGGGCAACCTGTGCCAGGGCCTCCTGACTCTCCTAATATCTGATCTAAATCTGCCCTCCTTCAGCTTAAAGCCATTCCCCCTTGTCCATGCCCTTTGAAAAAAGTCCCTCTCCAACTCCATTGGAGCCTCTTTAACTTCTGGAAGGTGCCATAATCCAGAGCCTTCTCTTCTCTGGATGGAATCATCAGCACTGAACTGAGGTGATGAGTTTGGGACTGATGGGTGGCCCGAGGCAGCTCCTCTGTTGTATCATGCAACACAGAGATATTTGATGTACAGAGAATGATCTCCAGAGAGCCAAAACACAGCAAACCACGGACAACATGGGCATGTTAATATCTGCCATGCACACACTGCAGAGACATTGACCATCCAGACCTCTCTATTAATAGATTTCCTCTGTTCAGTGCTAATGGCATCTCCAAGCACCTGCTGTTACACAAATTGAAAGCACTGGAAGGCAACTTATCCATCAGAGGCTGTTTGGACATGAGCAGATGAACAGCAGCACTCACGTCCAGTGACAGCCATCCCAACAAACCCCTCCTCAGCTGAGCTTAGTTACCAAACTGGGTAAAATATATTAGAGCTCCTCAATGCTAAAAACCAGAAAGTAATCCTCTTCAACTAACAATTAAGGATTTTTCCCTAATTCTTGGTAACTCCTAAATAATTTCCAACCATTTTTGCCTTGATTTCAATTCACGGTGTATGAAAAAAAAATCAATTGCAGCTTAAGTCTTATTAAAGTATTATTGTATCTGAAGATATGATTAAAATGAAGTGCACAAGACTGGATTTAATGGCCTTGCTCTAGTAATGCCAGTGGTTAATTAGAACCCCATGGGATATCGTGGTCCCTTCAGTCCCACCAGGAAATACCTGCACAGCAGGCTCTGATAAACAGTCTGAACATCAGGGATGTTCCTCACCCTTCAAACTGCCACCTGACTCTACTCATTCATGCACAGTGTCCCAGAAATCTTGGTTTCTTCCAAAAGATTTATTTCAGACTTCCCAGCGTTATAGTTGTCACTTAAAAGTGACTTAAAAGTTCCCCTTTTTCTGAAGGGGAAGAGAACACTGAAAAAGGTGTTGTCAACAGGAAACATGTTCTCTAGAAACCCTGAGCTCTTTGTGAGGCAAATAGGAGGCAGATTGTGGCCTCTGGGTACAAGCAGCAGAAGGCAGAGCCTGCACAGCCACTGATCACCCTGCAGGTTGAGCAGGAGTGGGCAGAGCTCTGCAGGGTGTTCTCCAGCTCATCTGCTCAGGGCTTTCAGAGTTCCAGAAGAGTTTGGACAATCCCCTCAGGCACAGGGTGTGACTCTTGAGGATGGGCCTGTGCAGGGCCAGGAGTTGGACTCGATGATCCTTGTGGGTCCCTCTAACTCAAATATTGTGTGATTCTCTGAAAACAGAAATCAGTGCACAGGGCAGGGGCTTCCCCAGGGTGGTCAGTAAGAAAGGCTGAAGAGGAAGTTTAGTCCTTCCTTCTCCTTTGTAGTCAAAGGCTGAGGGCTCTCATGCTACAGATAAAACATTCTGTGAGCTGAAACACTGGGTTGAAAATCAGGTTCCCTCTAGGGTTCTACCTGAGTTCAGACAGAGACTGCTCTCCAAAATCAGCATTTAAACAGGGACCTGCCTCTGCTGCTCTGGTTTTAGTAGAATTACACATCATGCAGTCAAAGGGATGAAGATGTGAATCAGTCCTATCATTTGGGACCAAAATAAGGTTGTACTCAAGTCCTCCTCCTGCTGCTCAACACTGGAGTCAAGTTCACCTCAACTTTCTGTGGGTTTCACATACGAAGTGTTAAGCTGGTTAAACTTTGATAAAATCTACATCTAAATAACAGCCTACTCTGAAGTAAGAAAACTAATGCTGATGCATGGGACTGAAAGGAGATTGACATTTGGAGGACATAAAATCTTTTGGGAAGACCTAAAATATCCCCTAAGTAGGTGAGCTCAGTGACCTGGATCTGTACTTTTAATATAGGAGTAGCCTATATTTGCTCCAAGTGTTTGCTGAAGAGGGGATGTTTTTTGGTGTGTGGGTTTATTTTTAGTAGTTAAATGTGACCTTGGGAGAAGATCCTATAATAAGAACAACGATGAAACTGGTCTGGGGTGAGTCACACCACAGGCTTTGATGCAGAGATGATGAACACAAATCATTCATCCCTGGTCATTTCTGGAAGGAACGGTCTCACATTCAATTTTCAGTTTGGGAGTCAAGTTGATACTTTCAAATAGGAGGAATTTCTTGATGGCAAAAAAATACTCCTTGTCCTGCAGGGTAATTAATCATCATTTCCACCACTGGGAAACAGATTCTTCAGGAATCCAAAATAGAAGAAAAGACCAGGGCAAGGCCAGGGGTTCCCAAGTGCAGCTCAGATTGCATCTGCCACCACCTTGGAGTTTTTCAAATCAATCCCATAATAAGCTCCCTTATTTCTCCACTTTCCCCTTTCTAAAACAGTCCAGATAAATATGTAAAGAAAGGTCTGAGCTTCCTCCCTCCTTTGGGGTGTTTCTTTCCCTTAACAAACTCCACTGTGTCAGCACAACCCAGCTATGGGAGAAAGTGCAGCCTCAGTTGGAAAGACAAAAGGCTTATTTCTGTCTTACCGCAACAATAATTCCCAGCCTTCCTTGGGAATAAATCTGAGTTACCACATGCATCACCCTGGCCATCTAAATCCATGTGGGGTTATGGAAAATGAATATTTGAATATTCTTCAGGCAAGAGATGAATTTAGTCACAAGATATTAAGTAAAATGATAACGTGCAATGATAAATGGGATGGTTTCCCAAAGGACATGGGGGAGGCTTTAATAAAATTCTCACTGGCTGGTACTAAATTTTCAGCTCATTTGGCAGAGGCCAGGAAGCTGCACAGATCACTGGGTCCTGGAGCACCAGAGGCCTGGCCTGGTCCTCCTGGAGGTCAGCCTGGGTCTGCACACTGAGCCAGGCCACAGAACTCCTCTGGTACACACAGGGCTCTGAGGAGCACCTTCACCATCACTCACAGAGTATGGAATGGGTGGGGTTGGAAAGGACCTCAAAGCTCATCTCATTCACCCCCTGCCACAGGCAGGGACAACTCCACCAACCCAGGTTGCTCAGGGCCACATCCAACCTTCAGAGAGAGCCTTCACTGACACCATCCAACCACTCATTGCAAATGGCCTGGAAGATCCAGCTATCACCTTTCTTCTTTCCAGAGAAGCAATCTGAGAGTGGTTATCCCTTTTCTAAGATACAACCAAACATGCTGAAATGAGATTAGACCCACCAGAACTAGTTATTTCTTTTGGTGACATGTAGTGCTCTGCCACCAGGGCTGGTAAGTTTGGGACAGGTCACACTGCACCACATCTCTGGGCAGCCTTAGCAGCTCTGTTTTCAGTGCTGTCCAGGGATCTTGCCATTCTCCCCTGTTTTTCCCACATTTTTGCTAGATCCAAGAATTTGCCCCTCTTTTCCTGTCTTTTCTTCAATAGCTCTTTGGTGGCTGCTGGAGGGAGGATGTGTTTTAGGTAAAAAGAACAAAAATAACAACTCCTTCAATGTGTTCCTTCAGTACAAGCTGGAAACATGACTAAAACATCTCTCTGGTGATCAGAGACAGGACCCCAGGGAATGGCTGGAGCTGTGTCAGGGCAGGCTCAGGTTGGATCTCAGCCAAAGGTTCTTCCCCCAGAGGCTGGTTGGGCACTGCCCAGGCTCCCCAGGGCAGTGGGCACAGCCCCAAGGCTGCCAGAGCTCCAGGAGGGTTTGGACAACGCTCTGAGGGACAGGGTGGGATTGTTGGGGTGTCTGTGGAGGGCCAGGGGTTGGACTCGATGATCCTTGTGGGTCCCTTCCAACTCAGGATATTCTGGGATTCTGTAATCCCATGCTCAGAGGTTTGGGTGCCACACAGAGAGTGAAAGTCAGCACTGCTCCAAGAGTTCCCTGGGATGTGAACAGAGAGGGGGCTGTGTGTCCATGAAGCTGAGCTGCTTGTTGGGACACCACAATGTCACTGGGAGGTGTGAGGTGTCTGTGTCAGCCTCTTGTTCCCTCACTCTGGTTGGTCACACTGATGAAATGGTTGGGCAAGGACATAAAGCCCTGGAGTCTTCCCACATCAGCTTCCAGCTCCCCAGAGAAGCTGCAGCTGCCTCATCCCTGGAAGTGTCCAAGGCCAGGTTGGACGAGGCTTGGAGCAACCTGGGACAGTGGAAGGTGTCCCTGCCCGTGGGAGGGGGTGGAATGAGATGAGCTTTAAGGTCCCTTCCAACCCAAACCATTCCACAGTTCTATGATTATGACATCAGACACTTCCATGGGCAGCCCAGAGTGGGAATCCTGGTGCCCTGTGAATGAGATTTGTCTCCACAAGGCAATTCAGGTTTTGGGTGTGATGAGTCTCACCCAAGTGACAGTAGACAAGGGTTTGGTAAATCTTCAGAAAGGGTGCAGAATACTTTTGGCCTTACACTGTTCCACCATGACTCCACTTCAAAATTGCCTTTAAATTGTTCACCAACTATCTGGAAAATTTCACCCTTCCAAGTTTTGACCTGGAGGAAAAATGCTGATGTTTTGATGTTTGTTACTAGAATACATTAGAAAAGTAAATCACTCCCTTAAACGGATATTAAAGGGGAGAGTGGTTTCCCCCACATATTGAATGAACAGAAATTCTAAGTATCTTTAAATGTCAATAATATTATGCAATCATCTGTGTAGCTGACTTAAAAAAAATGAATTTATTTGTGCATTTGGTATAAATCCATCTCAAGATAATACAGCCAAGACATGTGCTGACATCTTGGTTCACTTTTGGGTTTATCTATGGAACGACTGACAAAACAGGACCTGAAAGGGATGATAAGTGTTTCTTCTTTCCCCTCCTCGCCAGCCTTTTTTAGGTTTGCCCTCAGACTGCTTTTATCTTCAAAGTGTCCCAGAAATGCAGTGCAATGTCAGAACACAGGTAAACAAATCCAGCCAGGAGCCTGACTCACTTATTTATGGCTGGAATGTGCAGGTTTTGTATTGATGTTGGCAAGTCCTAACTGGAGCAGTCTTGCTGATTCCAATGGCACTCAGGGAATCTCAGAATGAACTGTACAACTGGAACTTTAATGCCAGTGTGGGAGAGCAGGGACATCATTCTGTCCTGGATCCCACATGTCTGGGATGCCCTCATGGTTTAGTTGTATCTATGCCTGAATAGGAAATCATTTGCTCCAACAAACATCTTTTCCTAAGGCAGGCTGTGAGTCCAGGTGGACTGGGAGGCACATCTGAGCTGGGCCCAGCTCGGGCTCCTCAGCACAGCAGGGCCAGGGAGCTCCTGGAAGGTGACTTTCCTACAGAGATGCCCAAGGGATGGAGCAGCTCTGGGAGCAGCAAAGGCTGAGGGAGCTGGGGCTGTTCAGCCTCCAGAGCAGAGCCTGAGAGGGGCCCTCCCCAGGGTGTGTCAGGGGCTGCAGGAGGGGGCAGAGGATGGAGCAGGCTCTGCTGGGGGGGCCCAGCAATGGCACAGCAGGAACGGGCAGGAACTGATGCCCAGGAAGCTCCAGCTGGACAGGAGGAAGAACTTCTTTGCTGGGCAGTGACTCAGCCCTGAACAGGCTGCACAGGGAGGGGGTGGAGTCTCCTCACTGGGGATATTCCAGACCCCTCTGGCCACAATCCTGTACCACGTGCTCTGGGATGACAGGAAGGTTGGACCAGATGACCCACTGTGGTTCCTTCCAACCTGAACCATCCTGGGATTCTGTGATTCTGATCTGAAGATTCATCTGAAGATATAACTTAATTTCAGGTCTTTCCTTAATAAGCAAATGTTATCCTTTATACTTCCATGCCTTTATGTTTGAGAAAACACAGAATAACTCTGTAGCTTTGGTGAGGCAAAATCTGCCACATCAGAAACTGCCCCTCCCAGTGTGGCTCTTATTCTTGGGTCCTTCTATAACCAGCCCTTTAGTGAGGACTGTGTGGGGTTCCTTCTATTGTCTCTAGTCATCTGAAATGGAGGTGTCTTAAGCCAGTTTTCTGTGTTCCTCTCACCATACAAGGAAAAAGAAGTGTCTCCAGAAGACAGCATGGAAAGCCTTAGGATGTGATCTATCACCTTGTGGAGGTGCCCAGCTCCTGGTCACAGCAGGAGTCAGGAGGTGGCTCCAGTCTTGGATCCTGCTTATTGCAAAGACACCTTAAGCCTTGAGCTTAAGCCAGCATTTCCTTTCCTATGAAACAGGAATCAGAATAATCTCATTTCTTAGCTCACTTCTTAATGAAATTCTGTGACCTCTGGGCAGGTGACATGGAGTCAGTGCAGGCATTTATTCCATATGGTGGAAGGGCCATAAAGGAGTGGTGACAGCTGCTGAAGATCTAAATGCAGGGGATCATTGTGTTTCTGGGACTCATAAAACAAATCTCTGCATGGAAATTAAGAGACAAATTATGTCTCTCTGCTGAATCTCCAGGAGGAACAGATTTTGTGCACTGATTGCACTTTGATTTTGCTTGATTTCAAGAGTTTCAGGTAAATGGGATCTATTTATTTAAGTACATTATAAATTTTTGGGAATGAGCTCAGTTTAGAGGGGGATCTAAATTTATCTGCAGTTGTAAGTACCTCTAAAATGCCCCAACAGAAACAATTTTCTTCTATATTTCCCAAACTCAGAGTTAAAAGCCTCAGAAGCTGTTTGGATGGACAATTTCCCCTGGAGTTAACATCACATAACTGTGTTGAGAGCTATCACAATTACTTATTAACCTGAAAGTGGGGAACAATTCTGGAAGCAAATAGCAAATCTCCCACAATAATCTGCTGACTATTCTCCTGCTGCAGTGGTTGGGAAAGTCCCCTTGAAAGCTAACACTGAATTCCAAACTCTGTGGCAAATGTGACTTTCAGCTTGTTGGACTCAGCCTCTGAAGCTCCTGATAGGAAGGAAACATAATTAATGGGGAGTTAAAAGGGAATGATAACAGCTCAAGTGGGATTAGTGGTGTGAGCTTTCACCCTCAGTTCTCCATGGTCATCCTAGAAAATAATCCATTATTGGAGCAAAAGACATGATACAGGGGATCCAAATATTTCACTGGAATGATAAGATTTGGAGGCTGCTATGAAGAAACATCTAAAGGAATATCTGCCAAAATTGCTGTGGGAATGGCTGTCCAGTGATGATGAGCATCCCAAGAGCTCTGAGTCTTCAGGACTTTCTCAGCTTCCAAAGGACAAGGTGTTTTCTCCCACATAGGTGACTGGGAATCTTCTAATTAAAAAGAGGAGGAATAAGAATGTTATGGAGTCATAAACCTTGCAACTACAGATCTGAGAGCTGGGATACCAAGGGGAGAGACACCAGGGACAGCTTAAACTCCTGTGTGCTCAGAAGATTCACCCAAGATGAACAGATTGATCACTTTATTAGATACTTCCATAACTTTATTAACCAGTTCTGCCTTTACAGAAGACCTTAGAAACCCACCAGCCTCTCAAACTCAAAGTCCTGCCGAGGCCACTTGCCAGAACAAGGTCTTGCTTTGCCCACGTGGGTGACAGGAGGGAAATGACCCGAAATGTCACACTCAGAGCTTTTCCCAAAGCCCCAGTGCTTGTGCTCACCAGGAGAAGGAAGGACAGGAAGGTTGGAATTAAGCCTATTCACTGTTTCTTGCCCAAGTTTTGTTGGGAGAAGCCAGGAGGGAAGGAGGGAGGAGAGGGATGGTGATCCAGCTGCTTTTAAAGGCCTTCACATGTCTTTGGAGTACACAAAGGAAAACACAAGATTATTCTGGATAAATCTAAATGAATTAACAACAAGCAGCACATGATGACCCCAGGCTGTGTGAGGAGGTGGATTAACAAGAGTTGGTGGAAATAGTTTCCATCTTTGCTCTTTCCTCTTGACAAATGTCTGCCAGCAGGAGCCAGGTCCTGCCTGTGCCTCCAGGGGAGGGGATGAAAAGAGGATTTCCTGTTGCAAAACCTTCTGTCAGGGAATGAAAGGACCTTCCATCCCATTTTCCTGAGCAGGCTGTGGTCTCTTCTATAGGATCTGAGGGATGAAGGTGCCCTCTGTCCTGGCCTTGCCCTGCTGGGAAGTTGAGCATTTGGGTTGTTTGCAGGTAACACCATGAGATGCCTCCAAACCTGAGCATCCACTGCTGAGGTTTATTGGAAATATCCACCCAACTGCACCCACTGACACTGGAACATCCTTCCCTGCCCACTTGTCCTGAATTTTGGAAAAGCCAAGCTCAGGGGGCTCTTCAGGCTCCTCCAGAGACTGCAAGGTGCTGCCTCCCCCAGAGAGCCTGTTGGGACCCCGTGTTGTGACACCTTACCCACAGCTCCTATCACCTGCACAAATGCCCTTCCAATTTATCCTGAATGCAGTTGTTTTTTGTTCTTTTGAACTCCACTGCCAGCTGGAGTTCAAAAGCAGATGCCTTCCAAAAGCACAGGAGGGGTGTGCTGGGTAACCAAAGCCCCCCCATTTCTCAGTCCCCGCTGTCACAATTTAATCCCAGTGGTAGCTCTGCCCCACACAGCCACCCACTCACTGCACCCAAGGGCTGGGGAAGAGATTTGGAAGGGTAAGAGCAAGAAAACTGGTGGCTAAAAACAGTTCAATAAAAGAAATAAAATAAAGAACTAAATTGTAATGAAAAGGAAAATAATGAAGAGAGAGAATTAAAACCCAAAAGAAGACAATTGCTCACCAGCACCCAACAGATGCCCAGCCAGTCCTTGAGCAGGACCCTCAAATCAACCTCCTCCTCAGTTTTATTGCTGAACAGGCCCTCATAATAAATATCAAGAGCTGGAACAGGGACTCACCATACCTGGAAATGTTCAAAAAGCACATGGATGTGGCACTTGAGGACATGGTTTCATGGCAGTGCTGGAAGATGATTGGACTTGATGATCTTAGAGGTCTTTTCCAGCATTAAGGATTCTGTTATCCCCCGTGGTCTGGGCCATCCCTGGGGGCAGTTGGGCTCCCCTGTCCCACCTGTGCCCCCCCAGCTCCCTGTGCCCCCCCGGGCTGGTCCTGGCAGGGCCGTGTGAGGAGCAGAGCAGCCCTTGGCTGTGTCACAGGGACTGAGCCATCCCAGTGTGCCCAGCACTGCTCCAGCACAGCCCCAAACACAGCCCAGACCCGCTGGGGGGGAACATCAGCTCTGCCCCAGCCCACACACCCACCTCCCCCAGGAACACTCTGACACTGCCCAGGAGCTCCCCCCACGTGCCTTTGGAGCAAAGGTTTCAGATCTGGGCTCTGAGACACAGCCCAGAGGATCCACCTGGGCCCTCTTTCAGTGCAGCATCAGTACATGAAATTGTGGGGACAAGGAGCAGTTAATTGGCTGAGATAGGGTTGTTTCAAATCCTTCTTTCAGAGTGTGTGTGTTAAGAGTTCCTGCCTCTCACCCAGCGTGAGCCACCTTTGCCTGATGCTTGTGAAGAATCTCTTTCTTCCAGACACAACCTGACAGCCTCTCCTGTCCAGCAGTGGTTGCTGGTGGGATGGATTTTTCTTTTCAAAATAGTCCAAGTCTCATGAAATGTAATGAGAAAAAAAAATTGAAATTACTACAGAATTATCTGTAGCAATATCCAATTGCTAGAAATCAAATCCTTGCCCAATAGGATGGTGTAGTGTCTGATTGACTACAGGCACAGTCAGTATAGCAGGGCATAAACCTACAGCACTATATAATAATAATAATAAAAATAACAACAATATTTTGCATTATTCTGTCTGTTATTACATATACTAATGAGGATTTGCAGTTACACAAATGGAACATGTTCTCTACTAAGTATATTACTCCTAGATTCTCTAATAAATCAATGTTTTATGCAAGCAAAAACCTAAAGTTAATGTTAGAAAAAGTGCATTATCATCCCCAGCAGCTCCCAAACCCCTGCAATGCAGCTTTTATTATTTCTGTAAAAGAGAAAAAGGAAATCAATAGACATCCCTTGGGCGTAATCCTCAGCAAGATTAGCACTCTGTCACCCTCTGCTATAATCTCCTGGAAAGCAAAAAGGAGAAGGGGGAGGGGAAGGGAGAAAAGGAAAGAAGTCACAGGGAAGCCAAGAAATGGGAATTTGTTGAGGGTGTTCACTGTCCTTCTAAAGCAGAATATTTCAGAGGTGACTCTGGTCTTCTCACCTCGAGGCTGAGAAACGCTGGAGATGTTTTGCACAGCTGTTGAAATCTTTAGGTTTGAATTAGAGGAGAAACCTTCCAAATTTGCCTGGAGTAAAGTTCCCTGATTTAAGAGGTGGTTTTAGGAGTTAAATCCAGAACTCAGCCCAGGCCCAGCAATGCTGAGTGTCGTAGAGCCTGAGTTTGGGAGTCTTGGCCCTTGGACCAACGGCCTGGAGCTGTGTCAGGGCAGGCTCAGGTTGGATCTCAGCCAAAGGTTCTTCCCCCAGAGGCTGGTTGGGCACTGCCCAGGCTCCCCAGGGCAGTGGGCACAGCCCCAAGGCTGCCAGAGCTCCAGGAGGGTTTGGCTGATGCTCTGGGGCACAGGGGGTGACTCTTGGGGATGGGCCTGTGCAGGGTCCCTCCCAGCTCAGCACATTCTGGGATTCTGTGGAGCCCTGGAAGCAGGGTGGGAGCCAGTGGAGAGCCAGTGGGGAGCTCCTGGAGATACAGGGAGGGCATTTCAGGTGACATCTCAGAAATGCCTCTGGAAAATTCAGGAGCAATATTGCAAGTTCTGAATAATGGACTGAGAACAAACAAAAGTGTGTGTGCAGGGGAGAACATGCTCTGTCACATCAGTCTGTTATTTCCTGCCCCTCTGCAGTCACACATTAGTTAAATTCACAGATGAGCTGCATGGAGGGGCAACCCAAACAGGAGAAATAATAGAAAAGGCTCAAGAGAGGCCAGAAACATGGGCAGAAAACGAGCAAAGAAGTTTGGAATCACAAAAAATAATTCATTGGGAGTAATCATACAGAATCCCATAATGTGCTGAGCTGGAAGGGACCCACAGGGATCATTGAGTCCAACTGCTGGCCCTGGACAGGACCAACCCCTAGAGTCAATGTCAGTTCAGGTGAAAATTCAAGTCTCCTGAGAGATCATGGTAAGGCAGAGGGGTGGGGGCAGAGCACCATGGACAGAGCTGGAATCACTGAGGGACAGAGCACGTGGAGGGCAGACCATGGCACCATTTGCACCTTGTCCAGCACATCATTCCCAGCTTCTCACATTTAGGTGCCCACAAAGCCAAGTTTTGTTGCTGGGGAAGTTCCCTTTTCCAAACTGTGGTTCCTAGAAAGCAGAGGAAGTCCAGGAGCAGAGCACCAAGCTGGAGTTTAAACAAACAGTTCAGCAGCTGCTTTCTCCTGAGCCAGTTGAGATCCTGCAGAAGTGCTGTGCCATTTAGCCCTGTGTGCCTAATGAAACCATCCTTGGCTGGCACTGAGCTCCACCTGATAGCAGAGAGCCAGGAGTTTTAACACAATTCCTGATTTCAATGCATAATTTATGGAGAAAAATGGAAATGAACCTCCAATTTTTCCTTGCAGTCCCTCTCCCGTGAGCTTTCCTTCGCTTACTGCTCTGGAAGTGGCCTCACAATAAACCCAGGGAATCTGTGCTGTGAATAAACTCTGTACTGCAGGGAACTTTCAGATCTCTGAAGCTGCTTTTCCTGAAGTTCCCATTTCACTTGACAAAGGAAAATCAGGCAGAGAAAACTGAGGATACTTCATGAGGAATTTGCATTCTTGAGACCTTCACAGTCACACTCAGCACATAACTTGTACTTTCAGGTAATCATTAATCCAAGCCTAAAACTTCCTTCCACTGGTAGAATAAAGTTAGTCCAGGGCTTACAGCTGATTAATAGCATTTAATAAGTATGACTCTTATTGTTATATGGAACTCATTTGCTCCATATAATAATGGTTTAATGGAAAATTTGTTTTTGCTTCCAATGCCTCCGTGCTAAAGATGGAGTTCAAGGCTTAACACACTCTAAGATTTGCTGATGCAACAGAAAATAGGTTCCATTTGAGATCTGAATTGCTAAAGAGAAGCTTCTTTCTCTTCAATGACTGTACAGAAGAATAAGCTCCTGACTATTAGACAGCCTAATGTAGGAGTAAAACCTCTTGTAATTTTTGCTCCAGATCTGTGGAATTCCCCAGACCAAGAAACCCTATTTATTAAGCTCCTGACACTGGGATTCTGGCCTCCTTACATAAAACTAGCAGTAAAGTCTTCCAAAATCTCATTAAAAGATTAGCCTCCTATCACAGGCAGCTGGGACATTGCAGAGGAGTGTGCTGAGCTCCCAGTAGGAGAAGGTGGAGTAAAACCTGGGCAAAACTCTGCTCTCAGCACATTCCTTCAATAAATCCTGCACAGCCAGGAAGGATGAGGCTCAGAAGGGACAAACATCACCAAATATTAGCTATCTAAAAACCAGGAGCTGATGTTCTCCCTCCAGCCTCCTCCAAGTACCAATTCTGATTTAGATAAGTGGCCCATTTTTATCTCCTGACTGAAGAAGGCACCTTGGAACATCTGGGAACTTGGGCACATCAGGCAGATTCCTAAAGTTCAGTGGTGATCAGCCAGATCCTGGTCCCTGTCCTTCCCTGCACAGCTGTAGCTACCTCAGGGGCATTTTGTCTTAGTTTTTGTCTGGAAAAGCCTCCAGGGATGGAGGAACTCTGGATCTTATTGGTCATGGAAGGTTTATTTAGACCTTATTTAGGTCCTTTCAGTACCTAAAGGGGCTGGAAGGGGCTTTTCACAAGGGCATAGATTGACAGGCCAAGGGGGAAAGGCCTTGAGCTGAAGGGGCCAGGGTTAGATGGGATATTGGGAAGAAGTTCTTCCCTGGGAGGGTGGGGAGGCCCTGGCACAGGTTGCCCAGAGAAGCTGTGGCTGCCCCATCCCTGGAAGTGTCCAAGGCCAGGTTGGAGCAACCTGGGATAGTGGAAGTTGGAATTGGATGAGCTTTAAAGTCCCTTCCAACCTAAACCATCCTGGGATTTTAAGTTGCTTCCCTGAGCTGTTTTCCTCTGTCTGCCTGGGCTCAGCTATTAAAGAAACTATTTATTAGATCTGTCAGCTCAGCTCAGCTCACCTGATATGTGTGCTCCCTTTCTGTTCAGTGTATTCAGTGGTGTCTGAATTCCTGATTTCTTTGTGGAATGAAAGCAAATTTTCTCGAATCCAGAAATTATTCAACTCTCATATTCCCAGCTTGCTCTTCCTTCAGAGCTGAGTGGTTTAAATGCAGAGGCAGAGCTGTGCTGTCTCATTGTGGCTGTTTGCACACAGCTGCTGCTTCAGAACTGCACAGGAACAAGTGGTTTTGGAACTGAACTGTGGTACCTCGAGTTCAGCAATGAATTTTTATGCCTGTTCAAACACTAGATGTGTTTGAAACTCGTGTAGTTTCCTGTGCCAATACTCAAACCCAAATTCTTAAAAGTAAAAGGCAGGTGACAAGAACACCTGGAAAACTAAGGAAAAATGAGTGCAGCCAAAGAATTTTAATTTAACAGTTGAAATAAATACCTGCAGGCTCTTTCTTGTTGGCTGTCATTGCTCCCTGAGCCAAGTGCCAGCATGGCTTTCATCTGCTTGGTCTGAAAAGGACTGGAATTTCTCTTGGGACATGTGGTCACATTTCCAAACATACAAAGTTTTCCATGAATTTAAAGTTGGTTTGGGCAGCTTTTGAAGCTTATATAAGACAATAAACCTATTGTATTTTCTTTATTCTTAGCTATTGCAGTGCCTAAACTTTATTAACCACATAATTCCAGCAGCATCCATATTATTTCTTCTTCTTGGTAGGATGAACCACTGTTTTGTTAAGAAACCTCAAACTCTTCAGATAATTCCCAGAGCTTTCATATATAACAAGATTCATACAGAAATGAGCTTTACTCAGTGCAGCATGTCCTGGTTTTTTATCAGATCATGACAAAGTTGCTCTGAGTTCCCTCAGTGACCACTGGGACACAGCAGACAGGGTGAGTAGTTGGAGGATTTTATTAAGAAGAGACATGAAAAGGGACATTCATGTGCCAGGTAGCTTGTTCCAGTGGAGGGGACACCAAAAGACTTCAGATAAATCTTATAAGACAAGCTTATCTCAAAATAATCTTAAGGGGATACCCTCAAACTGCTTCTCCTTTATGAACCAGTGGCAAGTTACTCAAGTTTAACTTGTTCTTGCTCCTGGTAATTCTCTGCCATACCAAAAAAGGACAACACAAGGAAATCACCAAGTAAATGTCAGTCTCAGAAGGTTTAGCTAAAATCTTTCCAAATTCTTATTCTGCACTCCTGATGGAGCAAGACTGGGAGGGTTCTTAAAATCCCTGGTGGGGAGGTAGTTGGGTAATTGCTGCCTGATGTGGGACCAATCCTGGCAAAATTGCCTTGTTTCTCCCTTCTATTGGAGCTGATATTGGCCAAGCAAATGCTGCACTGGCACTTCTAGTCAAGAAGTACTATTTTTTATCCTGAGCTTCATAACCTGCCTGTGAATCAAATCTCATCCTACTAAAGAGCTCAGACAAAAACAGTTCATAGCATAGAAGCTTCAGCCCTTCTGGCCCACATCACCAATTTTACTTGCATTCACATTTGGCCTGGACCTGGAAGGGTCGAAGAAAACAGCTGTTCATGTGACTGAACATCTGGCTCAGGTCCCTTGTGCTGGATGAACGTCCTCAGCCCGCTCAGAGCTGTGAAAGGGCATCTCTTCCCCTGTGGGATCCTCCTCACACCTCCAGGACCACCAAGACCAAGGGCAAAATTTTGCCCTCCTGGAGGTGGCTGTGGCTCCAGGACTCATGATTCATGTCTGAACATTTCCATTCCTTCTGGTTAAAACATTTGCAGACAAACTTTGCGTCTCCAACTCTTCCCCCAAGGGATGGGGCTCCTCTTACTTTTGCTCTGCCACACCCCTGTCCCTTCAAATTAATGAGTTATAGGCAGAGAAAACTACCTTCATTCCTACATCCTCAGTAGGGCTGATCCTACCCAAAGATTCTTGGGGTTCTGCAGCCTGGCTGATGGAAAATATCTGGGGAGATAAAGGACCTGCCAGTCTCTGGGAAATGACAGCTATGGGGTCATTCTCTGGGTTAGAGACATGAAGATGAGAGAGCAAAAATACAGAAGTGTGTGAAACCAGGGAGGGGAGGAGAGAATTTGAATTATTTTCTTGTCCTTATTCTTATTCTTTGCAGTCTGCATAACTTCACCCTCCATTTTTTCCCTCTGTGTAAAACTCTCCATCAGTCAAGTGCCTTCATAACCCCAAGTCACAGACCTATAAAACCACAGTGGTTTGGTTTGGGTTGGGAAGGACCTTAAAGCCCACCCAGTTCCACCCCCTTCCATGGACAGGGACACCTTCCACCAGCCCAGGTTGCTCCAAACCCTGTCCAACTTGGCCTTGGGCACTTCCAGGGATGGGGCAGCCACAGCTTCTCTGGGCAACCTGTGCCAGGGCCTCCCCACCCTCACAGAGGAGAATTTTTTCCATATTTGTCACCTAAATTTCCCTTCTTTCAGTCTGAATCCACTCCCCCTTGTCCTGTCACTCCAGTTCCTGATGACCAGCCCCCCTGTCACCTGCTGTGGTCAGAAACCCCCCTGTAGCCTCTTCAGATCCTGGAAGGTGCTCGGAGGTCTCCACACAACCTTCTCTTCTCCAGGCTGAACAGCCCCAACTCAGCCTGTCTGTTGAGTTTTTCATCAACAGAGTCATGTGTTGCCCTATCAATGAGTCTTTGTACACAGATAATCAGCAGTGAGGTCATGGAAGACAAATTAACTGGCAGCCTTGATCCCCCAAGGACACCCAGCCCTGTGTCTCTGCAGGCTCTGCCAAGGGAGCACCTTCCTTGTGGCACCTTGCAGAGGTGCAAAGCTCCTGCTGGCCACAGATGGGTGCAGGGCCTGTGCTGGAGGCAGAGGGAGGGGAAGGGAAGGGAAGGGCTGGGGCTGGCCCAGCACGGGGGAGGAAATGTCCCCCAGATGGTGCAGGATCCCAGCAGGGAAGGGAGACTCCCCAGGAACAGCTTTTCCTCCAGAAATATAGATGTCTTCAAACTAAGGAATGTACCAGTGTCAACACGCTCTTAACTGGGAAACGTGGCTTGGCACCTCCATGGAATTCCTAGTCAGGAGTCAGAGGGAAGCAGAACTGAGGCTGGAGGAGGGAATGTTCCCTGAGCCTCAAGGTGAGGGAGTTCTCCTGCTGTGCAGACACAGAGGTGAGTCCTGCAGGTCCAAGCACAGCTGCTCCATCCCAGCAGGAAAGCTGCTGCTCAAGCTGCCTGGCTGGAAGCCTTTGAGATACTTGAAGATGTTTTTGCTCTCCAGCTGCTTGTTGGGTTGTGGTCACCCCTCCCAGATATAAGAGGAGCCCCAGCTGGCACCAACCACCCCTCCACCATGTCCTCCATCCTCAAACTCTTGGTTTTAACCCTGCCCCAGGAGCATTTCTGGGCCAGTTAAGGGAAGGACAGAGTCTGGTCTGACTGGCTCTCACGGAAATGAGCAGAGAAAGCTTGGTTCTGCAGGGAATAAGGGCTAAACTTCCTTTATACATCTGATTAGACAAACTGGTTGCAGAGGGAGCAGTTTATTACAGAAATCCTCGCTCCGTGGTTTCAGCTCATACCTGCACACCAGTGTCTGCGTGCTCAGGGTAATTCTTTTGATCATTTTATGGACAGATTTAATATAAAGCAGCCTCATTTTTTAAGCACAACACTGATTTTTCCAAAATTTGTTGTTTGGGGACTTTTTTCATTATTATGTACAAGTAAATCACTTGGCTTTGCCTGGTGCAGTTTCAGCTTCCAAGAAGTGTTTAAAATATTAGTATGAAGTGATATGTCAGGTAAATGATTGGTGTTACTTCTGGGATTAATTATCCAGGGTTCCTTTGCTTGCCATCTCCTGCTCAGCTCCATGACTTCTCTATTATCTGCTGGAAATACCAACCTAAGAGAGCTCTGGACTTAATTATTTGCTTTCAAGTCTTGCAGAAATGACACTCTTGTCATCTGCTGTGGTCAGAAGTGGCTGCAGAACACAATTAGACCATGCTGGTGAATTCACACCCTTTCCAAAGCCTCCCGTAGCCCAGCACTGAGGATTTAAAGGGAAGCTGTTTTCCATTGCTCCAGGGCACTTGACCCAGCATGGCTTCAGTTTTATCCTACTGGCAGCACTAAGCTTTATCTAAGACAAGAACCTTTGATGTTCCTTTGTCCCACAAAACAGTAACATAAATATTCAATCACAGAATTGCTGAGGCACCTCTGGAGACCTTCCAGTTCCAACTCCTTTCTCAGAGCAGGATCAGCTGGAGCAGGTTGTCCAGGACCATGGGCAGATGGGTTTTCAATATCCACAAGGATGGAGACTCCACAACCTGTCTGACCCACTGCAGTGTTCGGACACACTCACAGTAAAGGAAGCTTTTTCTAGTTTTTAAAATGGAATTCCTTGTATTGCAGTTTGTGCCCATTTCCTTTGTCCTTTCACTGGGTAACAGAGAGAATTCCAGAATCCCAGAACATGCTGAGCTGGAAGGGACTCACAAGGATCATCGAGCCCAACTCCTGGCCCTGCACAGGCCCATCCCCAAGAGTCACCCCCTGTGCCCCAGAGGATCAGCCAAACCCTCTTGGAGCTCTGGCAGCCTTGGGGCTGTGCCCACTGCCCTGGGGAGCCTGGGCAGTGCCCAACCAGCCTCTGGGGGAAGGCTCTGGCTGTGTCTTTACCCCCTCCCATCAGGCAGGTGCACATTGATAAGATGCCCCCCAGGCTCCTCCAGGCTGAACACTCCCAGATTTGTCCCAGCAAGCAGTAATCCCACCCAGCCTCAGCACTGCACCCCTCTGTGTCAGAAGGGAGAGCAATCCTTGCCAGCCTCTTTGGAGGCTGAGGACGAGGAGCTCGAAATGGGTCCATTTGGGAAAATTGTTCAACCTTCTCAATTTACATTTCCCTGCATTTGCAATGCCAGGTTTGTTTTACTCCAGCTTAGTATTCCAGAAATATTACCATTTATGCAACCAAATTTCTTTGATCTCAACCAGCTCACAAAAGCTTTCAAGACTCTTTGCCTTGGCTGCTGCAACTCCCACTCACAGGCTGCAAAGTCTGGACATGCTGGACATGCAGCTTTTCCCAGGGTGTGACTGCAGTTCCCTCCCTGCTGGTCCTTCACCTGCCCCTCTGAGGGAAAACACCAACGCAGGGCTTTCTGTCCCTGAAAATGTGTGTTCCTGGAGGCACCACAGCCTGGTTAAACAGCTACAACTTCTGAGTGTTGCTCACCACAGGAATTGCAATTTTTCAGGGAGGAGCTGTGTGTGTTTAATGAAACCCCCCGAAGAGATCTAGGGTCATTGCACAGAATGAGTGAGTTCAAACCTGAGAATAAAAGGATTAATTCACCGAGGAGGAAGTCAGAACCTCTCACTGGGAGACAGGGACCTGCATTACCCCTAGAGTGCTAATTACACTGGTATAATGAGCTTGTCAAAGCACTGGGGGGAGACAGATTTTCAAAGCCCAGGGTGGGCCAAGGTCAAACATCCTGAGCCAGGTACTTTGCCCAGGAGTTATAATGAAAATACAGTTATATAAATATAGTTATAGAGACCTGAACCAGGGGCTTGCACAGAAGCTACAGTTCAACAGGAATTGGCCCTGATTGTACTGATGGTGTCACGTGGCTGCACTGGAATTAACTGTGTCTGATGGATGGAAATGGAAATTCAGCACCTGGTCACTGCATTAATGCCATGTTTGAGATCTACTTGGTGGCACGTAGGAAAAAGAAAAATATGCAAGGAGATTCATCTGACCATTTAATTCTTTCATTCTAAGTCGTATCCTCCTGTCCCCAGTGGCTGTCAGCTGGCACCAAGGTGGGATCACAGCCCCAGCAGGTCAAGGTTAAGGTTGTGTAGGAAGGAAGCTGAGATCTGACATCTGCTGCCTTCGAGGGGGGTCCAGTTCAACAGGAGCTCTAATGCACAACCTGTGTCTCACTTGGGCTGCATTTGGGAGCTGGGAGTGCACTGGCCATGTTTTACCATCTCAAATTTATGAGACAAGTCCCCACAGAACCATCTCACGGTGTTTTGATTAAATCCTCTCAGTTCAAGCACATCTCCTGTTGGGTCATTGCAGGGAATTTAAAGCTCTGGGTCATGGCAGCTGCTGGGCAAATATGAGCATCCAAAAAATATTAAAGCAACAGCAAGGAAACTCTGAATGTTTTATTACTTTCTATGAGCTGAACAACTGAAATGGAAAAGTGACCTCAGACTTCTGGGTTGACCAAAGGACAAAGAAACATCTGTATGCAGACACACCAGTGTAAGTAGGGCATGATCTGCTGAGACACACAATTCCTGTTTTCTAAACATTTATTAATACTGGCAATGAAGAAATTTCAGCAGAAGAGGTGTGACCTGTCCTTCTTCCAGGACCTGTCCTAGACATGATGTCATCAGATTTCAAATCAGAACTTAACAAGTCTGGGGAATAACAAGAACAGTTCATGTGGGAAGGTATAAAAATGTAAATAAATAAAGTACTGATGTTAATGGACCAGCAATACCAACAGCAGTGTCCAGCAGAGGCCGTGGGGCTGAGATTGCCAGCGAGTCCCACACGTGCTGAGCTCAGAACTGGTGCTTTGAACACTGTAGCTCAAGTCCCTTTGACTTAATGCTTGTGAAGGTTTGATTTCTACCTTTTAGGGTCCTTTCTCAGCCTGATACTTAAGCAGATGCTTAAACACAACCCAGCACTTTTCTGAGTAAACCCTACTTTTAAGAGAGAGCCTTTCTGCTGTCACTTCACCTCTCCAGATGATGCCCAATTAATTGTGTGAAAAGCCCAGGCGTTTGCAAATTAGTGTCTGACACCTCAACAGGAAAATAGGAATATGGACAATGAGCAAAACAAGATGGAAAACATTCTGCAAACTAATCATCAGGTAATTCTGGGGTCTATTTTACTGCAACAAAGCACTTTATCTGCCAAGATATGCTTTAGCAATAATGAGACTGTATGAGCCCCATAATATATTTCCAGTTCAGACTTCTCCCCTGGACAGCAGGGAGCCAGAATATCACCCAGCTCAGTGAGACTGGAGGTGCTGAATATTCATTCAGTTCCATCTACTACTGCTGACTCTGATCTCTGTTCAAATGCTTCAAGTCTAATTTTAATTAATAAGAATTGTTACTTAATATTCAGCCTGAAATGTCGCTGTGTTTCTCTCTTTTTGGAGATAGCTGGATATTCACTGCCCTCCCTGAATTTGCATTAATCCATGAGAAGTTTTTCTCATGAGGTGAGGGTGGATGTGTGTAAAGAGTGTCAGGAAGGTGGTGGAGCTGCCTCAGGAAGGCATGGAAGTGTCCTCTATTTTCTCTCTTCAGCAGCCCAAGAGCTCCCAGGGCATCTCCTGGAATATCTGCACAGGATTTCTGCCACCTGTGGCAAACAGAGAGTAACAATCTCTGATAGAAGGTGAAGGAAGAAGGCTGGAAGGGTTTCCACAGTGACTGGGCCATCACCAGAGCCCGTGGGTGGACATGAGATATGTGACATTGTGAAGATCTTCCACCACTGTGAATCTCAGGTGGTTGTGCCTCTGTTTAGGCAGGACCAGTACAGGGGACAGTGGAAACTGCTGGGCAAAATAAAGGCTCTTGTTTGCTGCATCTCCTCACACTTGAGTTCAGCTCCACTGTGCAGAAAGGAAAGGTTGGCAGGGAAAAAGAATCTCTCAGAGGAGTAATTTGGTGTTTAGGAAATTCACCTGAGTGGGTTGGGGGTGAGGAGGGGTTAGGACATGGCCTAAGCCAGTCCCCGTCCTGGAGGAGGAAAAGTCTGGGTCAGGACTGACTGGAAAGGGTCATGGCAAGCAAGAACATCTTTTTACTGTCTCCTGTAAAGGCTTCAGGAGAGGTAATCCTGGAGGAGCTCCAGTATCTGAAATCACCAGACCTGACTCCAACAGGACTTGGCTTCCTGTCCAAACAGGGGCAAGGAACAGCTGAGGAGCCCCGTGGTGGATAATTATCAAACCAAGTGCCTGGGGCAAATGTTCTCTTTGAGCTGTCTCAGTTCCTGGGAGTTGGCTTGGGAAGGTCCCAGGGTGTGACCCAGAAATGTGTCCCATGTGCGGCCCAGGCACAGGGGCAGGTGGAGCTTACATAACCTTCCCAAAGTAGGGTGGAAATAGGATATGAATGGAAATAGGATATGAATGGACACACAACATAGACAGAAAGCACAAGAATGCCATGGAATGTGTGCTACTGGACTAAGGGGTGGCTCTCAGGATTCCCTAATTCCCATTTTGGTCCCAGTGTGCAGGAGTTGGAATGGGAATGACCTTTCCTTCCTCAGCCCTGAGTCTGTTCTGCTCTCTGTTACCCTGCATTAGGTGCTTTGCATGGAAATTGTCCATAGAATCATTTCCTGGGAAGCTTTGTCTTGGCTATCCTAATAAAAATGCACCATCTGCAAGGGTTGTGATGAGTCAGTGAGGGGGAATGGGCTCAGCTGGGGCCAGAGCAGCTCCACCTGGGAATGTGCTATCCCAGGAGTGAGAATGAGCTCTCTCTGCATGAAATCCCAGCCCTTCCAGCTGGGGGAAGTGATAACAGTGTCTATTGACAGCCTGTCTCATGAAACATGATTTGTTATTCCTTCTAGTTCTGTAAACCTGGATAACAGCTACACCATGGTCAATAAAGCCTGATGTTTACCTCAATGACTGTCAATATTTATGCCATTATAGGATGATTCAGGGGTCAATAATCCTGGGTTCTTGGGAAGCAGAAAGCTTTAGGTCTGAAATCAAGCAAGACCTTCACAACAGCTCTGTGAGCACCAAACCCTGCAGGAGGCTCTGTAATGTAATATAGATAACAGAGACTGTGCTCTGCAAATTCCCTTTTTCACAGAATCATGGGATCATTAAGGTGAGGAAACACTTCCAAGATCATCAAGTCCAACCCTTTAATCAATACCCCCACTAGACCATATCTAGTGACATGTCTACTTGGTTCTTAAACACCTCCAGGGCTGGGCACTCCAAACCTCCCTGGGCAGCCCCTGCCAAGGCCTGACCACCCTTTCCAGGAGGAAATTCCTCCTGATGTCCAACCTGAGCCTCCCCTGGCACAGCCTGAGGCCGTTCCCTCTCCTCCTGTCCCTTGTTCCCTGGGAGCAGAGCCCGACCCCCCCCAGATCCCCCCTCCTGTCAGGGGGTTGCAGAGCCAGAAGGTCCCCCCTGAGCCTCCTTTGCTCCAGACTTTTGTATTGGCTGTACAACTTTAGTGCTTTTTTCTTGCCTTTAATTCTAAGTTCACATCTCGTCTGAGCTTGGAGTTTGGATTCTTTCAGGGAGAGGCAAACACACCATTTTCAAGCATTCCCCCAAACCCAAGAAATCAGCTTTAATTGCTTGAAAAATCCTTGAGGGAAACTGCATATGCACAGTCAGACAGGAGAGATGGAACAGCAGGACCTCCCTCCCCATGGACTGGGAGTCTGGAGGGAACCAAAGTCCTGCATTCCCTGCCAGCATCTCTTGTCCTTCTTTTGGTCCATGAAACACAGAGGGAACTGAACTCAGCAGTGAATCAAATGATCCAATGAAGCTGGATATCTTGAGTTGATATCAAGATCCAATGGGGAGCCTTCCTTTCCTTCTCTCTCCTTTTCCCCAAACCTCAATGAGTAAAGTTGCTTTTCTTAAAATGCTCTTACTGACTGGTACCGAGTGGGATGGCTCAGGAAGTGTTGGGGGGTGTGTGACTCCTTAATTTCTATAACCCTCAATTTCTATAACCCTTTGCCTGTTATTGGAAACTGATATTAGAACAACCACCCAACAGCATTTCCATCTGGTTTGTCTCATCCTTCCAGGTTTAATTTAAAACTTAATCCAGTTTTAACGAAGAAAGTAATTTACATTTGCCTGGTGCTGTTTAATTTAAAACTTAATCCAGTTTTAAAACATTGATACCAGTGATCCTGATCTGATCATCTCAATCAGGTGATGGGGTTAAATGTGAATGTCAATGGTCCAAATCATCACATATTGGTTGGTTGTGGTGACTGGAGAGTCTCTGATCCCAGACTGATCTCAGCATCCCACAGGAGAGCACATCCTGCTGGGAATCACTCCTTTGGCCCTGGGAAAACAGGCTGTAAGCAATAAGCAAGGCAGGACCCTGAATAAGGAGGACACATTATCCTCTTTAAAATGTTTTCACAGCATCCCAGAATATGCTGAGCTGGAAGGGACCCCCAAGGATCATCAAGTCCCACCCCGGGGCCTGCACAGGCCCATCCCCAAGAGACACAACTTTTCTCATTTCCAGTTTAATTTTTTTCTGACAAAATGGATATTTAAAATGGCTTTCAAACTGAAGTTTCTCATTTTCAGCTCTTCAACAGGAATCCACATTTCCTGTCAGTGGCCCCTCTTGCTCCTCCTGTTTCTGAGCAGTCCAAGGCTCAGCAGAGCAGCCCCAGTGAGCTGGGACCTGCACACAGCAGACAAACCTGCCACCAGCGTGGACCAGGAGAGGTCCAGAGGTTGGACTTGATGATCTCAGAGGTTTTTTCCAACCTAATTAATCCCGTGATTCTGAGTTCTGCATTTTTCCTGGCTCCACTCACAGAGCTCCTGGATGATGCACAACGTCCTGTGTGGGGCTGGGAAGGATCCTGGACACAGAGTCACAGAGTATGCTGAGTTGGAAGGGACCCATCAGGATCAGCCAGTCACACTCCTGGCCCTGCACAGACACCCCAGCAATCCCACCCTGGCCCTCAGAGCATTGTCCAAACCCTTCTGGAGCTCTGGCAGCCTTGGGGCTGTGCCCACTGCCCTGGGGAGCCTGGTCAGTGCCCTCTGGGGAAGCTGCTTTTGCACAGATTTCTCATGGGAATCAGTTCATTTCTCTTGTAATCAAAATCTTCTGATCACAGGACATATTAACAGCATTAGTAAAGACTAGGAAAAGCACAAGCAAAATAAAAATACATATTTATTATATGGCAAATACACCAGTTTTGGGAGGTTTTGTTTCAAATTTGCTGTGTTGATTTGTGCAATTAATCAGCCATTGGAAGAAGCCATATATGGGAGACTGTGATTGTTTCTTTTGATCTCTTCATCTGCCTCTCCTCATTCAGTATCTCACCACCTCTAGTCTTGTTAAGTATTCAACACTAAATACCAAAGATAATCTGATTCTTTAATACATGAAATGCTTCTTTTCTGTTTTCTAATAACAGGCTACCGTGACTTAGAAGGAGGATCTGCAGTTTTAGGCAAACTTGAATCTGTTGGAACTTACATGGATTTTTTGCCTTCTTTGAATAGTCTGATCAGCATCACTGAGCATATGGAAATAACTTCAGAATGATCAGCAAAACAAAACTGAGAGATTTCTTTTAGGCAGAAATCTTAGCAGCAAATTCCTCAGTAGGGAAAAGGCAGCCAGGTTCAAGGGACAATTCGTCCTGTGGAGACCATCAGTTCTGCAGGTCCCTCCTCCTGATCCAAGGCTCACTGAAGTCAACAGGAGTCTTACACTTCCACATATTCTTTTTTGGTTTTGTTCTTATTTTTATTTTTATTTTTATTTTGCATGTCTCACCTCTAACTTGCCCTTCCAGGTGTGCAGCTATTTCTGCCTTTGAAGGAGAACAATAAGTCTGACAATGCCTTGGAAGTTCCCCACAGCTCCAACTGCTGCCTCCTCCTCATCCTCAGAGGTGGGACACCTTCAAGACGTCTCTTTTTCCTTCTCTTTGGAATAGATTGACTTTCCCAGGAAACCAGGAGGGTGAAGGGAGGTTTTGCCCTCAGGAGGTAACCCAGATGTCCTGCTGTCTGTTCCTTTCTGATGGACCTTTGCAGCTTTCCTGGTGTTCCACTGCATTGTTTTTCTCTATTTTCATCTGCCTTCTTTCACCCCTGCCTGTTAAGCCCCACGTTCCCCGCAGCAGGTGAGGTCATTCTCCCAAGATTTGCAGGGATCTTTAAGCCAACACACAGGATGCTGTTGGAGCTCAGTTTTCTAGGACACTGCAGAGCTGATAAGGTCACCTGGCATCAGCCTGGGCTGTGGGTAGCCAAGCATGGAACTGCAGGATTCGGGGACATAACCTGCTCATTTCCCATCTCTTATTATTCCCCCTTTATTCTCCATCTGTTTTGACCCCTCAGAGGAAAAAAACTTTAACTAAACTTCAAACCAAAATGTTTAATTCACTCTTCAGTGTGGTCGTCTGGGGGTTTCTTTTTCAGATCTTGGGTTGGGGGGAAGGAGAAAAAAAAGAAAGAATAATTTCATTTTGAATGGACCCATAAAACCCATTTTCCAGTCAGCAAATCAGATCATCAATTATTCAGAGTGTTTCACATCAGTGTGAGAAAACCAGTGCTGTGCTGGGTCTGGGAGGGATGTGGGAGGCCAGCGAGGTCACTGGGGTGAGAAGATGACACTGGGAGGTGTGAAAGTGCTCCACACTGAAGCCACATGGTCTCACAGAGCTTTTTGGGACTATTTTAACTGCTCCTCTCCTAATCTGTGCCAGGTGAAAGGGCTGAGGGGGTGTGAGGTTCCCAGGGCTGCTGTTTGCAGTGTAACATTGGTTCCCTGCTCAAGGAGAAACTAATCCTGCAGCTGGGATGGACTCTGGGCCAGGCTCAAGTGCCACCTGCCCACTGAGTGGGGTCACACACATGGGGACACTTCATGTGCCTGGGGGAGTGTTGGGTCTCTGACTCTTTGTTCAAGAGCAAGTAACTCAGGAAGGGGTCACTGGCAGGTCCTGTAGGGCAGAACACAGAGTCACAGAACCACTGAGGGTGGAGAAGATCTCCAAGATCACCAAGTCCAACCTGTGACCAACACCCTCGTGCCACTGAACATACTGTGAAGTGTCACAGTCATTTTTTCAACACTTCCAGGGATGTCACTCCACCACCTCCCAGGGAATCCTGTTCCAGGCCTTGACCAACTCTTTTAGTGAAGACATTTTTCCTGATATCGAACCTGAACCTCTCCTGGAGCAGCCTGGGGCTGTTTCCTCTTGTCCTGCCCCTTGTTGCCTGGGAGGAGCAGTGGGCCCATGGTGAGCACTGAGGCTCTGAGGGTGCCCTGCTCTCATCTCTGCTGTGCTTGGAGGCTGCCCTGGCTCCAGCACATCCTTCCCAAGGAGAATTCCTCAGAGCAGTGTCTGGGCAGCCTGTAACCACCAAAGCAAGAGTTGCTAGTGAAATCCCTTCCTGCACACCCTTTTCTTCATACCATGTGGCTGCTGAGGGGGTTTTGCCACCTGAGACTGATTATAAAGAACCATGAGCCGAACACCTCCTGCCCTTCTGGCATGTCATAGAAATATGGAATGGTTTGGGCGGGAAGAAACCTTAAAGCTCAGCTCATTCCAGCCCCTGCCATGGACAGGGACACCTTCCACCAGCCCAGGTTGCTCCAAGCCCTGTCCAACGTGGCCTTGGACAATTCCAGGGATGGGGCAGCCACAGCTTCTCTGGGCAACCTGTTCCCTGGAGCTCTTGGAGCTGGGAAGCACCCAAGTTATCAACCATTTCTGGGGATCAGGAATCAACAGATTCCTCTCCTTGGAGCTGACTCGAGCTCCCCATTTCATTCTGTGCAGACATATCTTAGACACCATTTCCACCATCAGCATTTCATCCTGACAAGCCTGAAAACCTAAAATGGCTCCCTCAGCCCTGACACCCCTGTGGAGCATGATTCCAGACTCCTGGAGGTGCTGCCAAGAGGCCAGGAAGTTGCCCATGAGGTCACTTGCACTGAAGTTGGGTTTGTCTGTAATTCCAACCACTGCCCAGAGAGAGCCAGGGAAGGGCAGTCTCTGCCACACTTTCTCTGTGGATGATTTTTGAGACTTTCCTGGTTCTCAGTGACCTTGAAGATGGGAAATGTTTTGGATGTCACTGTAGTGACCATTTCTGTCTCCTGAGCCCCTGTGAGACCCCTGCCCCAAAATACCTCACATGGGACTGGTACAGGCCTGGTAAGATCCAGAACTCATGGCCCAGGAGGCACCAACACAGAAGGTCTCTGGACTCCTGCTGGGGACTGGGATCACACAAATCCAGGGCTGTTATGGTCCCTACTTCCAAATGTTTGCTCTTTGCTCCTTCTGGTTCTGCCATAACACCTAGCAAGGGCTGAAATTCCTTTGGGAAATTGTAGAACAGGAAGAGATTTTGACTCTGTTCAGTACAGCCCCCAGAATTCAGAGACAATCATGGAATCTCCTGAGCTGGAAAGAACCCACAAGGATCATCGAGTCCAACCCTCAGCCCTGCACAGGCCCAGCCCCAAGAGTCACCCCCTGTGCCCCAGAGGATCAGCCAAACCCTCCTGGAGCTCTGGCAGCCTTGGGGCTGTGCCCACTGCCCTGGGGAGCCTGGGCAGTGCCCAACCAGCCTCTGGGGGAAGAACCTTTGGCTGAGATCCAACCTGAGCCTGCCCTGACACAGCTCCAGCCATTCTCTTGTTATGCACAGAGAGCATCAGCCAATCCAGGAGGTCTATGGGCAGATTATTGCTCCCAAATCCCGGGTCATGGATTGATGCACCCAGAGAGAACGAGGTGAGCAGCTCCCTCTCTGCTGGAGGTTCAGGAGCCTGGTCCTGCACATCAAACCCTGCACTTTGCCAGCCCTAAATGAGAGCAGCCCAAGGCTGTTAATAATATGTTTGTTGGAACAGCTTTGAATCTCCTCCACACAGAAGTTTCCTTTATTCCTGTGCCAGACAACTGTAAAAAGAAAACAACTGTGATTATTGGAGCTCTGGCCATGAGATGGATGAAGTGTCACACCCCAACAGGGCACAGAGCAGGACCCACTCCCCCTTGCCTTTTGGATACATCCAAATACCAAAACCTCCCCCAATGAATGGAACTGTCTTTTTTTTCAGTCTAGGATAGCTAAATTATTCACAATAATCACATTTCTTTTCCTCCAGAACACTTGAAACCATCTGATAAAACACATGACTCACTCTGGCTTTTGAGCCTGGATCCCTAAAGCACCACTGGCTGGAGTGAGAGGGTTCAATGTTGTGCTCAGAGCTCTGATTAAATTTCCAGATTGCAAAGCCGAGATGTAAATGATAGATGGTGACATGGAAAGGTGGCCTAAAGGCAGATGCTCCTGCATTTCTCCAAACAGTTTTATGTGGAGGGGAAATTGAATTTTTGACCAGCCAGAAATTTCAGAAATTGAAAAAAAAGGTATTATTGAAAATTATTTGGATTCCAATTTTTTCCTGAAGGAAAACTCGGCTTCTCCAAGGAAAAAACAGTGTCTTTGAATCTGCTCTCCCTGTAATAGTGAACTCTGGCTTGGATATCTTGGCCAATCTGACACAGATAATTCTGTCAACTTAAAAATGGACATAAAATTTGCCTCCCAACTTCATATTTTCAAGAAAGTGTTCATTTGCTGGAACACAAAAAGACTGAGAAGTTCAATTCCTAAAAACATCTCCAAAGGCATGAAAACAAAGAGAGTTTGAGTTGAACACCCTGAAGGATGAGGAACTTCAGTATCTGAACATCTGCACTCGACGAGGCACTTCTTAAAAAGCAGGGGAGGCCCTGGTACAGGTTGCCCAGAGAAGCTGTGGCTGCTCCACCCCTGGAAGTGTCCAAGGCCAGGTTGGACGGGGCTTGGAGCCACCTGGGCTGGTGGAAGGTGTCCCTGTCCATGGCAGGGGGTGGGATGGGATGGTCTTTAAGATCCCTTCCAACCCACTCTGGGATTCTGTAACTCCAACTACCAGATTTTGCCAAGGTTTTGGAAAAATGTGGATTTGCCCTCCTCTTTTCCTCCATCTTTCTTGTTCTCCTGGTAAAGAACATGTAATAAAATAACACCCATCCCAGAAAGCACCCACCCTTTCACACTTTGCATTCTCTTAATGGCACTTACAAGGAATGAGCCAGGACTCCCTTCCCTAGAGCTGGAAAAGGGACCATGACAGAGCCAAGATTCCCAGATCTCCTGGGTCTGGGCATTATTGTCCTGCAGCACAGAGTTCACAGCATCTCCTCCTCTGGGAGGGCAGAACCACAGGATGACCCAGCCTCCCACCCTCCTGTGCAGGAACTGTCCATCCCAGCACAGGGAGCACAACTGTTGTTTTCAGATCTCTTGTCCAGGGCAGTTTTCCTCTGCTATCACCACTAATCCTGTTAATAGAAATTGCATCAATAAACCAGCTCCTTTTGATGTCTTCCTCCCTAATCTTCACGCTGGATTACTGCAGTAGGTCACCTTGTATCCTCCCTTATCCCTGTCAGAGCATCCTCCTTTGAAATCTGTAATTATCTCTGGGAGATAATTGCCAAAATCATTTGCAGTCCTGGAGAGATCTTCAGAACCTACTTGTTTATGAAAGCAAATAATTCAGGTTAATCAAATATTGTGAGGTTTCCACTCTGCCTGTCTTAGGTATTTGTACATTGAAAATTGTGCCTTGGCTGTTACACAACCAGCCTGGAAATGCACCTTCCTTGCAGGAGGGACATAGACAGGGGGGCAACTCTGCTCCTCAGTGCCCACCTTGGTTTTAGGGAAAAGCCCTTCCTTCTGATGGATGTGAAAATCAAAACGTTCAGCACCTGTATTTTCCAAGTTGAATATATAGAGACCTGGGTATGATAATGTGCATGGACAGGAAGAAAAGACTGGTTACCAAACAGTGGGGAGTGAGGAGAAGACCATCATCTTAAACAAATCCTTCAGTTTTGCCCCTAGTTAGACTTTCCACCATTTATGTTTATCCACATTGAACCTACAAGCTCTTCAAAAACAGTTTTCAATCTTTACTGAGCCACCAAAAAATATATGTGTATATGTATATGTATATGTATATGTATATGTATATGTATATGTATATGTATATGTATATGTATATGTATATGTATATGTATATGTATATGTATATGTATATGTATATGTATATGTATATGTATGTATCACTAATTCCTCATAGATATATACATGCAAGCACACAGAAGAGGGATTGACACAGGTTGGGGAAGGAGTGCTAAGCCCTCCCCGTGCCCCCAGCAGTCTCTCCACACTGCCCAGCATTCCCAGTGCCCACAGAAGCCATTCCATGCAGGAGCAGCTCCGTGTTCTCTGTTTCCAGCATCCCTCACCGCTGACAGACTGACGGAGTCTGTTGGCACACGGGTCTGTCTGGAGTGACAGGGGAAGCAGTTGGCACAAGGAAAGGCATTCCAGGCAGTCCAGGCTGCTCCCCTGCAGGGAAGAGCTCCCAGCAGGGGGAAATCCCTGCCATGGCCTCGGAGCAGCTGAGCCTCAGGTGTGCCAGGGGAAGATCCACTCCAGAAAGGGCTGGAAGCTCTGAGAGATCCCTGCACAGCACAGCTAAAGTGGGCAAAGGGATTTAAAGGTGTCTTTGGGCAGTGAATGGTCCCAGTGCTGCCCTGTCAGTGATCCCAGCAGTGCTGCTGGGCCTGGCCTGGCCCTGGACTTTGTGTGGACCATTCTGTTCCTTGACCCTGCTCCCTGTGTGGCCCAAGTGGACCATCCTGCCTGAGAATTCCCAGGATGGTCTTCAGGGAAACCTCTGCCAGAGCCAAGGGGCAGGGACTGAGCTCTGCTCTGGGGGGACCAGGGACAGCAGCCAGGGAAGGGCTGGAGCTGTGTCAGGGCAGGCTCAGGTTGGATCTCAGCCAAAGGTTCTTCCCCCAGAGGCTGGTTGGGCACTGCCCAGGCTCCCCAGGGCAGTGGGCACAGCCCCAAGGCTGCCAGAGCTCCAGGAGGGTTTGGCTGATCCTCTGGGGCACAGGGGGTGACTCTTGGGGCTGGGCCTGTGCAGGGCTGAGGGTTGGACTCGATGATCCTTTTGGGTTCTTTCCAGCTCAGCACATTCTGTGACTCTGTGACTTGCTCCAGCACCCTCTGCCCTCTGGGCATGTGACCCAACTTTCAACATCAGGGTAAGTGAAGAAGTTGGACTGAGACCCCACCAGCAAAGGTTTCCTTGCACAGAGAACCCAAATTTCATGACAAAATGGGCCGAACTGAATAAACCTGACCACTGTCCACCTCCAGATTCTGAAGCAGACTTGACATTTCTGGTGTTATATGAGGAAACATTGGCACTCTCTTCACCACCAGATCATCACTGCAGTCTCATCTTTGATCCATCCTGGATCACAGCAGCACTGGGATGCATTTCAAACATTGGCAGGGGCTGCCCAGGGAGGTTTGGAGTCCCCAGCCCTGGAGGTGTCCCAGGAAGGCCTGGCTGTGCCACTCAGTGCTCTGGGCTGGGGGACAAGGTGGGCATCGGGCACAGGGGGATCCATGGGCTGGGAGGGCTTTTCCAGACCAAGTGATTCTATGCCTCTATGATTCCATGCCCATCCGCTTGTGTGTCTCATAGGAAACAAAATTCCAGCCTGACTCCTGCAAGCCGGGAGCAGCAGGTGGGAATTGCTCTGCAGGTGCCTGAGAGAATCCACTGATGTTCCTGGAAATCACCTGTTTGAGAGCTCTCTCCCAGTTTCTGCCTCTCCACACACTCAGTGAATAACCCTAGCTTGTGCCTGTAGTTAAAATATTTATTCTGGACAAACATTCCAACTGCCTGGAGTCCCCAGGTTGGGCAAATGAAAGTCTCAGCTCTTTGAGGCACCTAATAAAAGGTGTAAAGCAAGAACTAGAAGTACTAATTTTTTTCAAGGCAGTGTTAATTTAATTTTAATTAAATAATAAAGTGTAGCAGAGTTTTGCAACGATCTATAAAGTTTGTATTCAAATTACAGAACAAAACGTTACATATACACCTGTTAATTTTGAGCACTTTTGATGATGATGTTCAGTGATCTCCAAATTCCCCTCTCATAATTTTCCAGAGGTGGCAAATGACAATGTCTTGAAGCAATAACTATTTATGACAAGCAACCTGAGCTAGTAGAAGTTGTCCCTGGTTGGAACAGGATGATCTTTAAGGTCCCTTCCAACCAAACCACTCTGTGATGATTCTATGACAAACTGGACAAACCCAGATCACACATTTAACTTATAAATAATCACAAATTCTTCAAATGTCTCTCCAAATTTTAAAAAAAGGTCTGTGATCAGTCTTTTTTAGTTGGGTTTTTATTCATTTTGAATGACATTTGTTTAAAAACTTGACTTCCACTTGTGCTGCAAGAGAAATAAATATCATCAAAGATCGAAAGCAAAATGGAAATGTTGCAAGATCTGTCTCATATTTCTGTTATCACTTAGAGTGAATATTTTTAAATATCTTTTTTCTTCTCTTTTCAGAAAGGAAAAAAAACCATCAAAATATCAGCATTTCTCATCTAAACTTCCCTCCCAACTTCACTTTCTGGGCTCATCTTCTCTTACAGTAACCAAACTTAAAGAAAGGAACTGTGAGAGGGAGTCTGGAGCTGGAACACCAGGAAGGGCAGCAATTCCAGCCTGGAACAGCAACAGGACCCAACAATTTACATAAGTGCAGCAGCAGTGGGAGCTCTGCTCTAATTAAGATGCCATAATACAAACTCTGGTTTTATATGGCCCATAAAATCCACCCTGGGAGTGGACTTGGCATCACCCTGGGACCAATCTGCTGCTGTTTGTTTATGTTTTTATTGATTTATCCAAAAAGTCATAGACATCATGTTCTTACACTGCAATACTGGGGCTTTATAATTCAAGGAGGCACTTCTGGTCTAAGGCCCTATTTGCAAGCAATTATATGTTGCTTTAAAGGAGATGTCTCGTGGAATTGATTTTCCGTGTCTCTCGTGAGCGATGAAATATAAGTTTCAATAAAAAGCAGAATGGCCAATTCTGTGACTTCCCAGTTAAAATGTTTTCTGTGCTTTAAGTAATAGCAGGGTGGCATTGCCAGGTACAGGCAGTGTGGCACTGCCTATTGCAGCAAGAGCTCAGGATCTCAACACCTAAAATTAATGGGATTGAATCCATTGATTCTTCCCAGGGAAATGCAGCTTGATTTCCTGCTGCTTTTCAATACTTCATTTTCTAGACTCTCTCTGCTCCCTGAGCTTTATTAACAAATGAAAGTTTCCAGTCCTGATGGCTAGAGAGAGGAGACAAGATGCACAAATTCAGCAGATTTACACAATAAACCCCAAATGCTTTAAAATTTCATGAGTTTTGGAGAACAACTTTTTGATGTTCCAACGCTGGGATAAACGATAGCAGGAAGATGCAATAATTTCATTTTGCTCCTTTATTTCTCCTACTCTGCCTTTGTCCCTGCACCAGCCCTACAGCCTGGGCTCCCTAAACCGGAAGGTTTTGGTATAAAGTCTTGTACGAAGCTTAAGAACAAGTGGCTTTTCCTGTCCCACTCAGGACACCTCATTAGTCAACTGAACCTTTGCCCACCCAGGGTTATGTAAGAGAATCCCAAACTGGTTTGGGTTGGGAGGTTCCTTAAAAAACATCCTGTCAGAGCCAGGGACACCTTCCACTGGCCCAGGTTGCTCCAAGCCCCGTCCAACCTGGCCTTGGACACTTCCAGGGATGGGGCAGCCACAACTTCTCTGGGCAACCTGTGCCAGGGCCTCCCCACCCTCCCAGGGAAGGATTCTTTCCTAGTATCTGATGTCCAGCCAATGCAATTCCCTTTCTATTTGAGCAAACCATTCCATTGGGGCCACTCCTCCCAACCACAGGAGGACAGGTTGTAATTACAAGTTTTTCCTGCCCAAAGTGACGTGGATGGAATGTGAGAGAGTGAACATACACTGGGCACAACATGGGGTGAGAAACATCCTTTTCTTCCACAGCCTTTGGGATGTTCACTCTCCTCTTTCTGAGCTCTTTGGGGACGGTGTGTCTGGAGTTGGATCCTCAGCCTCCTCTCAAAGGCTGAATCTATGAGCAGACATGGTTTGTACCTGTGGTACAACAGCTCTGTCTAATCCACACACATTACTGTCTATCCAGCTGCTGCCTTTCTTGGCATAGAAACTGCTCCCAGGAAGGTCCCTTTGCCCAGAAGTTCCTGCCACTTCTATCTCAGGGCCCCGTTGCATCTCCGAGGCACCAGCACCTTGTGCTATAAAGGCACTATATAATGTGAGAATCTGCCTCCTGACACTCAGTGGGACCATCCAGCTTCAGAGTGTCCAATGTGGGACAAACACACCGAGCAGCACATGGTCTGTGGTCTCAGACTGAGTGCTGAGTGCCAGTCCTGGGAGGAAACTCATGTCCCAGTGCTGCTCAGCACAGGGAATGGGATTTTCTTGACAGAAATCTCTGCTCTATCATCCCTGAGCTCTGGGACTCGCTCCTGTCTCCAGGAGGCTCTGGCTTTGTTTCATGGTGCACACTCAGACCTTCCTGGAATCCATCCATGGCTCAGGCACAGCCCTCCCTCAGCAGGGGCTCTCTGGGACTGTTTGCCTTCAGGAGGAGCTCAGGTCCCTTTGATTTCCTTTCTCCCTGTCCTGTTTGCTCCCCTGGCAGGGACACACCCTGATATTTCTCCAAAAGGCCCGGGGTCAGACATTGGGTTTTCCATGCACTCCCCTCCCTGGACAGCCACTGTCCCCTCTGTCCCCTCCCCAGCTGACCCAGGCAGGGCATTTTTGTGCCATTTTTGCCAGGCTGGTGGGTTTGAGTCTCAATTAATGCCCACTTTCAGAGGCCAAGAGGCACAGACCCATCTCATCCTCAAAGGGAACTTTCTTCCAGGCACTCTTTTAGCTCTTAACTCTTTCTGCATTTTTAGTGAAATCTCTGCAGTTTTACCTGACACTACAGAGTTTATTTCTCCCTTACTTCACATTGAGCCAAAGGATTATTTCAATGCCAATTAACAGTTTTTCCCTTCTCCTCTCTACAATGCCCTTTACCTTGGAGTTTTCCTGCCCTGTCCCAGTGCTCCCAGCACCACAGATGCTTCTTGCTGCCAGAGGAGAGCAAATTAGAGCTTGTCCTGTCTCATATGTCAGTGATAAGTGTCAGGGGAACCCTTGTTCCCAGGCCATATGTTTGGCTCCCAGACAGAACAGCAGCAAAATGCTGCTGAGAGAAGCAACGTTTGACTGAATGTTTGAAATCCCTCCAGTTTTGTGCCTGGGCACCCCAAAATAATCCTCTGTGCTTGGGCTGGGTGTGCTCACAGTCACTTCAGCCTTAAAGAACTGGCAGGTCAAGGAGGGCAGAGGGACTGAAGATCCAGAGAGGAGCAAATTTTGTGGTAAACACAATGTGGGGCTGCAGGGGCATGACTTGGGGTCTGGATGACCAAGGTGAGGAGGCTCTTCATAGGATAGAAACAGAATCCTTGAGGTTGGAAAAGCCCTCCCAGCCCATGGAGTCCCCCCTGTGCCCGATGCCCACCTTGTCCCCCAGCCCAGAGCACTGAGTGCCACGGCCAGGCCTTCCTGGGACACCTCCAGGGTGGGGACTCCAAACCTCCCTAGGACATGTCCTCCTAAGGGTCCAGTTGGGCAGAAATCCATGGAGTGGGTGGCAGGTGCTGGAGCTGCAGCAGTCCAGAGCAGGACCATCCTGTGCCTCCAACTGCTGTGCCATGACAAGGCCCTTTGGCTTCTTTCTGCCCTCTGGGAAGCAGATGTTCCCTGCAGGACACAGGTTCACCTGCATGTGGGGGGTCTGGAGGGCAGCAAAAATAAATGGCACCTCTGGCTTTCCCACACACGGGTGACAGAGGTACACCCAGCAGTCAACAGGGAGCAAGACACAACCCTCAGGGAATGGCAGCAACCTCCGGGTCTGGAACATTCCCAGGTGAACAGGACCTGTCCTGTCCTGAGGCAGGTTGGTGCCACTTCCCACAGAACAGCTGCTTCCAGCCAGGGAGTGGAGCCTGATGGAGCTGGATGGCCCAGGCCAGACCTGGAAACTCTGCCAGTGTGGAAAGGAAGTTTGGATTCCTGAACACAAATGATTCCCCTAAAACTCTTTATTTCTGGATATTGTGCTGCAAAACTTCTCACAGTTTATGAGAGCACATGAAACAAAGATTCCCAAAGCCCAAAAGTCCCAAAGCCTGTGTTTAGGACAAAGAACATGGGATCCACACAGCAGAAATGACACAGATCTGAGTTCAGCACAGGGTTGGGATCAGGACTCTCCAGGGCTGCTGACACAGGGACTGGAGGCAGAGTGAGCAGCAGCAGAGGAGCTCTGAGCACAGAGCTGGTCCATGAGCAGAGCTCTGTGTTTGCAGGTGCACAGTGCAAAACCAAGGTGTTTTCACTCTGAGCCTTCAGTGATAATGTGGGCCTTGGAATGGCTCAGAAAGCAGAAGAGCAAGGTGGATCTCATCCTTCTGTGTCGTGTTACACCCCTCAATGAAGTGAGATCCATGACAAGGCTTGTCATTAAGGCACTGAGAGGATCAGAGGGATGGAGCAGCTCTGCTGGGAGGAAAGGCTGAGAGAATTGGGATTGTTCAGCCTGGAGAAGTTTTGGGGTCACCTAACTGTGGCCTTGCAGTGCCTGAAGGGAGTTGAGAGAAAAGATGGAGAGAGACTTTGGACAAGGGCTTGGAGTGACAGGACAAGGGGAATGGCTTCAAACTGACAGAGGGCAGGGTTGGATGGGATATTGGGAAGAAATTGTTCCCTGTGAGGGTGGGGAGGCCCTGGCACAGGTTGCCCAGAGAAGCTGTGGCTGCCCCATCCCTGGAAGTGTCCAAGGCCAGGTTGGACAGGGCTTGGAGCAACCTGGGCTGGTGGAAGGTGTCCCTGCCCATGGCAGGGGGTGGGACTGGGTGAGCTTTAGGGTTCCTTCCAACCCAAACCAGTCTCAGTGGATTAACTGCTGTAATTTTCTCTCTCTGCAAACTCAGCTCAGACACTGAAATCTGTTTTCCAGAAAATTTCCAGAAAAATCATTCAAAGACTCCAATGAGACCACAGTGCTCTCAACCCACACACAACCCCCTTCTCCTGAGTCATGTCCTCTGACAGAAACCCTTCCTGTTCCACACTGTGCCTTCCCAAGACAAAACTTTAACTCACTCTGCATTAAAAAGAGCTGGAAGGCCGTGAAATCCTTGGTGATGCCCCTGTCACTGTGATCCCTCATTAGCACTCAGATCCACATCCCATGGGATTGACAGGGTGGCTTCCCAAGTTCAACAGACCCTGGACCAACCTCTCACTGAACTAATGAAGCAAATACTTCTCCAAAACACACTCTAAAACTGACTGCCTTCCTAATGCTGAATTGTGAAGCTCAGGCCACTGTTTATGGCTGGGATTCCTGCTCTGCACAACCCTATTTGTTGTTTTCTAATGAAATGCCTGATCCAGTTAAATGAACATGAATGGAAACACCAGTGCTGGTGACAAGAAAGCAGGAGGGATATATAATTAATGTGATCATTGCAAAAAAGCTGTGTGATATCATTCCATCAATTATCAGCCTCTAATAATTCTGTCAGCAAGTAAATGAAAGCATTTTATCAATTAGTGCCAATGGTTTCCCCACAAAGAGCAGTGAGTGCTGCTGAAACCCAAATCACAACTGCAGCAATGGGAAGAGAGAAGGAGGGAAGCACAGAATGAGTCTGGACATGGGACCCCCTTTTGCTGTGACAGTCACTGAGAGGTTCCATCCAAGGGCTGCATTGGGAAGAGCTCCATGCCAGCAGGTCAGGGAAGGGATCCTGCCCTTCTGCCCAGCCCTGGGAGGCACATTTGGGCTGGGCCCAGCTCGGGCTCCTCAGCACAGCAGGGCCAGGGAGCTCCTGGAAGGTGACTCTCCTACAGAGATGCCCAAGGGATGGAGCAGCTCTGGGAGCAGCAAAGGTTGAGGGAGCTGGGGCTGTTCAGCCTCCAGAGCAGAGCCTGAGAGGGGCCCTCCCCAGGGTGTGTCAGGGGCTGCAGGAGGGGGCAGAGGATGGAGCAGGCTCTGCTGGGGGGGCCCAGCAGTGGCACAGGAGGAACGGGCAGGAACTGATGCCCAGGAAGCTCCAGCTGGACAGGAGGAAGAACTTCTTTGCTGGGCAGTGACCCAGCCCTGAACAGGCTGCACAGGGAGGGGGTGGAGTCTCCTCACTGGGGATATTCCAGGACTGTCTGGCCACAATCCTGTGCCATGTGCTCTGGGATGGCCCTGCTGAGCAGGGAGTGGGACCAGTGACCCACTGTGGTCCCCCCCAGCCTGACCCATTCTGAGATTCTGTGAAGGCAGTGAAAAGTTTTGCAGCACAATATCCAGAAATAAAGAGGCTTAGGGGAATAATCCAATTATTTGGGTTTAGGAGTCCAAACTTCCTTCCCACACTGCCAGAGTCTCCAGGGCTGGCCTGGACCATCCAGCTCCATCAGGCTCCACTCCCTGGTTGGAAGCTCCTGTTCCGTGGGAAGTGGCACTAACCTGTCTCAGGTTATGTCTGGGATTCCAGGGGCCTCTTTGAAATCAGCCACATAAAGAGCATTTCAGGTGTGTGAAAAGCTGCAGTTTGTAGTGACAGTGAGAGAAAGATTCTTCTCTCTCAGTGATGAGGGCACAGATATCTGACCTTCCCATTTAGGCTTCTCCTGAGGAGGTGGAAACAAAAACATCCCTGGAGAGGCTTACCTGCCCTAGAAGTGATGTTTTTTTGCACTCTGAGTTTTCTGTCAGTGTCTTGATAAAATACCAGAACAGCTAAGTCTCCTTTTGAGCCCATCATGGAGAAATTCGCCCCCACAGGGAAAAGCCTTCAGGACCTTTTGCTCCAACTGCTCCTCAGGATCACAGAGCAGGGGCTCTGCACTCCCCGGGGGAAGAGGAATGTGCAGGGACAGAGACACTGACTGGGAGCAGCATTTGGGAATCCATAATTTCATATCCAGTGGAGTTTCCCAGCTGCAGCTGCTCTTCTCCAGCACAGCCTGAAGTCCAGGAGTGCTGTTTGAAGCTGCTGCTGCCCCTGCAGGGGCTGTAAACCCTCCGTGGAGATGTTTGTGAGCACTCAGCAAGAATCTGCCTCTTCACAGGGATTTTCTCTCCTCCTCTCTTGATGGGAGGCTGGTATTTGACTACATTAGCTCCTGACTTAAAGTTCAGGCCATCTGGCATCCCAGTGTGCAAACAATCTTGTAAATTAAAGGGGAAAATATGCTCCTGATTCCCTTATGGCTGCAGACACACAAGCTATTAAATAGTTGGAGATGTGCAGAGTGCACTTGGAGAGAAACAAAGTTGGTTCCCAACGTCCCCCCAGCAGGTGAGGCAGCACTTCAGGAACAAAGGTAACCTGAAATTCCACTGAACTTCATCCTTTCTGGTATGTTCTCTTTCACTGACTCATTCATGGAGTGCTGACTCTCCTCAAGCTGGACACAGGGCTGGTGGCTCAGTCAGGCTTTTGTAGACCCAGCCTCAGGGTGTTAAGCCAGACTTTTGATAGAATCTCGAGCAGGTTCACTCTTCACTTCAGCCCAGGAGCTAATTTTGCTCTGTGCTGAACCCACAAAACTTTTTCCAATTCATTTTCTTTAACTAATCTGGAAAACTTTCTTCCTAAACACTTTCAAAGCACCGCCCTCTTCACTCCTTTCTTCGAAAGCCTCCCTGGTATATTTGGTTCCACGCTGCATTTTTCACAAGGCTCCTATTTTATTTAAGACCATTAGCAGTCTCCAAAGTTATATAAGGATGAAAAATCCTCCCATGTTTTAATGAACCTCAGAATGAGCTTTAGAACAATTTGATTAGAAAGCTCTCAAAACGTCAAGCGCTCCCTGGGGACTGAGCCATAATGAAGGTAATAATTAGCAAGATCAAATTTTAAAATTACCTATTCCATAAATATATGTTTTACCTCTGGCACCTGGAGGCAGAGCCAAGTAGGTAAAGGTCTGGAGAAGTGGAACAAGGCTAAGAACATGCAAAGACATGAAAGTACAGAGGTCGTGCCCCCCACAGGAAAAATAAAGTGGTAAAAGAGAAGAGAAGAGCTCAGTGCCTGTAATGAAACCAAGGATGGGACTGGGAGTGGAGCATCCAACTCTGACCAGTGCCAGGGATTCAAACAGAGGCTGTGACTTGGTATCTCCATGACAGACTTGGTGAACATGAGGTTCAACAGCTGGTGCTGCACCTGGGTTGGGGCAAACCCCAGGATCAGTCCAGGCTGGGGATGAGCAGATGGAGCAGCCCTGGGAGAAGGACCTGGGGGGGCTGGTGGGGGGCAGGCTGGACATGACCCAGCCCAGAAACCCTCCATGCCCTGGGCTGATCCCACAGCGTGGGCAGAGGGGAGGGGGGGATTGTGCCCCTCTGCCCCTCAGGTGAGACCCCCCTGCAGAGCTGCTCCAGCCCTGGGAACAGCACAGGGAGGACATGGAGCTGCTGGAGAGAGTCCAGAGGAGGCACCGAGAGGATCAGAGGGATGGAGCAGCTCTGCTGGGAGGAAAGGCTGGGAGAGCTGGGATTGTTCAGCCTGGAGAAGAGAAGCTTTGGGGTGACCTGATTGTGGCTTTCCAGGGCCTGAAGAAGCCAACAGGAAAGATGGAGAGAGGGCCTGGAGAGACAGGACAAGAGGAATGGCTTCAAATGCCAGAGAGCAGGGTTAGATGGGATATTGGGAAAAAATTTTTGGCTGGGAGGGTGGTGAGGCCCTGGCACAGGTTTCCCAGAGAAGCTGTGGCTGCCCCATCCCTGGAAGTGTCCAAGGCCAGGTTGGACAGGGCTTGGAGCAACCTGGGCTGGTGGAAGGTGTCCCTGTCCATGGCAGGGGTGGGGTGGAATGAGATGAGCTTTAAGGTCCATCCCAACCTAAACCATGATTCTTAATGACTTCAGAGGAGCAGGGGGTTACTCTGCTTTCTTTCTCTGCTCTGGCTCACCAGGATGAGCAGACACAGCACTTCCAGCAGTGCAATATCACATGGGGTTGTGCCTTCCCATGAGCAGCTTCTCACTCCCATTGCTGTGCTCGGTCTCACCAGGGGATCACTGAGATGACACAAGTATTTCTGGTGAGATTCCCCTGGAATTCAGCATTTCCTGCCCACACAGACTGTTCTGCTGCTGCAGAGCACATGGTGAGGCCCTCACAGCAAGGCTCCTCTCAGAGCAGACCCAGGACAGTGTCTGTCACTGTCCCTTGCACAGTCCCTGGAGCCATCCTGGATCCCTGCAGCTCCACCTGGCAGTCCAGTGTCCTTTGTCACCTGGCTGGGACCAGTGACAGACCACAGGGATAAAAAGCTCAGCAGAACACTTGGTAAGGAGGGGCTGGGCTGTGCAGGCAGAGATCCCTTCCTTAGCTCCTGGAGGGCCTCAGATCCCCTGTCCTGCCATCCCTGCTCTGTGCTCAGAGTGCTGATGCAGGACATCCCTCTAAAGATTTACTCTAACAGGAGCTTTGCTCCCAGCTCCTCTCCTCTCCCTCAGCCAGGGTGACAGGTATCAAGAGCTGGGATGTGCTCTGGCACCATCACCAACAGGTGGCCTTGAGCTGGGGCAGCTCTGCAGGACAAGCTCCAGTGTGACCCCCTGGACCACCCAAGAAACCTCCAGAACATGCTTTGCACTCCAGTGAATGTTCCCCTGTTTGCCCCAGGGATGATCTCAGAGCTCTGTGCTGAGCCTGGCCTTGCTCACCTGTTTGAGCCTGGCCTTGTTCACCTCTTCAAGCCTGGCTTTGTTCACCTGTTTGAGCCTGGCTTTGTTCACCTGTTTGAGCCTGTGCTTGTTTACCTGTTTCACCTCCTGTTCATGTGCCCAGCCTCCAGACAAGGTGGACATCCCTGTCCTGTCCTGCTCAGGATGACCCCAACACTGGACGGCAGGAGGACCCCGACAGTGGACTTTGGGAGGCCCCTGACACTGCCCAGCTCAAGGACTCTGGGCCCTTGTAGGCAGCAGGGATTCAGGCTAAGCTCAGACTTTCTCCACTGGTGAGGCCTCCAATAGAAGAACATCCATCCCATGCAGCAGAAGGAAAGCAACTTGAGAAGAGCCCATGGAAGCACTGGTTGCTCAGCTGGAGCAGAGGGAGGAACAGGCTGCACCCGGGAATTCCACTTGCTGTCCATGATTCTCACTCTTCCTTTAAGCATTGATATGTCTCTTTGTACCGAGCTGTTGAGTCTCACTGACAGCAGGTACCAGGATTCCAACAAAGGGCTGCAGTTTTCCCTTTGCTTCTCACTGAGACCTCTGGTGCTTCAGGAGTTCAGACTTCCAGCCCTCATGGGATGGAGCAGTGGCTCTGGCACTGCCTGAGCAGCACAAAACCATGGAAGGGCTCCATCCCTTGGGCCTGAGGCTGGGGGCAGTTTGGGGCACCACAATATAAGAAAGATCTAAAGCTGTGAGAAAGTGTCCAAAGAAGAGACATGAGGATGGGGAAGGATCTGGAGGAGCCATAGGAGGAGTCACTTGGATTGTTCAGCTGGAAAAAAGGGTACTGAGGGCAAAGCTCAGAGGAGGCTGCAGCTCCTCCCAAGGGGCAGCTCCGACCTCTGCTCTGTATAAGCAGGGACAGCACCCAGGGAATGGCTGGAGCTGTGTCAGGGCAGGCTCAGGTTGGATCTCAGCCAAAGGTTCTTCCCCCAGAGGCTGGTTGGGCACTGCCCAGGCTCCCCAGGGCAGTGGGCACAGCCCCAAGGCTGCCAGAGCTCCAGGAGGGTTTGGCTGATCCTCTGGGGCACAGGGGTGACTCTTGGGGATGGGCCTGTGCAGGGCCAGGGGTTGGACTGGATGATCCTTGGGGGTCCCTTCCAGCTCAGCACATTCTGTGATCTCTGATCTCCATTGCTGGTGTGCAGGATCACCCACCATCCCTCAGGAATTCCACATGGATTGCTGCCCTGTCTGCACACAAACACCTTCCTGAGAAGCAGCAGCCAGAGCTGACCCTGCTGCAGGTCACTGGGGAGATAAAGCTCTCCAGACTGTGTGTCTGTCTCAGTTTCCTGATGCTCTGATAGACATTAATCAATCACTGCAGCTCTCACTCACTCTGTAATTTAACCACTTGCAGTGTTTGGTGTTCCTGCTGTTCTCTCCTGCCTAAACGATCTTCTGCATCCAGGGCACCTGTAGCTTAATGCACTGCCTGAGGTTTGGGCCATCAATTATTAATATTTTAACCCAGTTTTTCCAAGGTTTGCTGCCTTGCTGGCAGGCTGATGGTGCTGGAACCCCTGTTGATGGCTCACATCTGGAATGACCAGCCTGTGTTTCCAGCTCTTTAGCAACTCCTGGGAACTCCAGGCTGGGGTTATGTCCTGTGGTCAGCAAACCCAGCAGTTTGTGGGTGTTGGGAGTCCCCAGCAGGTTGTCCAGGGATCACTGTCAGCCTGGCTCCAAGAGCAGCTCTGTCCTCAACGGGAGCTGTTCCCAGACCTTCTCCTCTGTGGAGCTCCAACTCATGTGGCAATTCCCAGTTGGATGTATCTTTTATGCAGCCCCTGAAGTCAGGTGAGCTGATCATTCTGGAAGGGTCCTGACCACAGTTTTCAAGGGAAGGGGTTGCCTTTGCAGGCAAATACAAAATTGTCACCCCATAGTCTCATTTCTACTTTTCTACATTTCTCTGTCTGTCTTATCCCTCTTTCTTGGCACATCCCACCCTTGCTGCTGCCAGGAGCCAGTGGGGCACCTCTCTGGCCCTGTGTGCCCTGATATTGAGCACAATGGACAGAAATCTGCCCATTAATAATTTCCTCTGTCACACAGAAAGTCAGGATGAATGGTCTTTAGGGAGACAGAAATTGTTCCCTCCCTGTGAGAACTGACCTTTGAGGCTCTGCAAAACCACCTGGAGAGGAGAGCAGGGGTAGGGCAAAGGGCAGCCAGGGAGAGACACAGGGCTCAGACTGCACAGCTGAGCCCCAGAGACTGGCAAAAAAGGGAATTGCCTGGGAATTAAAGTGAACCTTGGGCAGCCTTGGAACTAACTGAAAATATAGGTGTGGTTATTGCTGTTCCAGCACATCACAAATGACCTTCTCAGAGCCTTTCCAGCTCTTGGCATCTGCCTCTTGGTGAAGTGACTGACTCCAAGAAAGAAAGAACAACTCTGGGGCCAAAGGGAATTTCTTCTTGGTAGCACCGACCTGCCTCAGCACTGAATTCTCAGTTTCTTTCCCCATTCTCTCCCCTGGCACCTGCACACCCATCACACAGATTTGTGAGAAGATGTAACAGAGAACAGTTCAGCTCCACTGCTCCCTCCCTTGGACAGCCTCGTGGAGACAAAAACGGGGCATCCTTTCAAAAATAGGCTGATCTGGGTTTGACATAAAAAGGCCCCCCAACTCCATCTCGGGCTGTGCATAAAATTATCCTGCCTTTTCTCACTCCCCCTCCCCCTCATCAGGAAAAGTCTCACCCCAGGCTATTTTGAAGCCCAAACGTGTTTCTTTCCATTCATATTTTCCAGGGTACTACAGAAACATTTGCACTTCTGAAATCTCGTGTCTGTGATGTGTGAACTGCTTTACATGAAAGGGAAGCCTGGATTCCTGAGGATCACTTCCATTCGTCCTGGTTTGAGGTGAAGGAGGAGGGAGGATTCCCCAAGCAGAGGGAAGAGCTCAGAGATAAGTGTGCAGGAATGTGGCAGTCACGGAATCATTAAGGCTGGAAAAGACCTCCAAGACCATCCAATCCAGGTTAGCATCAAGGCTTCTGAGGACTCACATCTTAAACAGGGAAAGACAAGGAGAAATATGGAAAAACATCCTGCTCTTGAACCACCAGAGCACTGAGGGCTGAGGGGGAGCCAGAAATAAAACTGAGGAAGGAAATCCGGGAAAGAAGCTTTGAAAAGGAGACAAAAATGAGAGGGAGGAAGGAGCTGCCATGCAGAAAAGCTGTGAGATGCCAAGATCAAAAATCCCAGTGACCAGAGTTTTATGTGTGCCCCTGGAGAGCTTGGACAGCTCTCACCAGCTCTCAGTGTGTTGTTCCTCACCAGATCTGTGTTTGGAGTGTGTCCTGCAGGACAGGGATGTCTTTGTGCTGGCCATGGTCAGTGCCCAGCACAGTCCCACACAGGACCCCCCAGTCCTACAGTCACTGCAATAATTCCCTCCCTCACACACCTTTCCTCTTCCAATTGAGCACATTTGGAGGGGACCCACATGGGATTTTATTTGATTCATGCTGTTTTAATTCCAGTTTCACAGTAGTTTTTCTTTTTCCAAGGCCCCAACAATCTGAGGAGGAACACAACCCCACATGGGAGTTTGTCTGACCTGTGCTGTTGCATTCCAGCCATCCCAGATTCATAGTGGTTTTTCTTTTTCCAAGGCCACAACAATGTAAGGAGGAACACAAGGCCTTTGTTGGCAGGGGCTGGAATTGCATCCTCTGCTCTCCAGCTCTCAGATTCTTCCAGAGGACATTTCCACATATCCTGCAAGAACCCAGGTGTGTGCTGGGCCCTGGAACAAACTCCTTTCCTCAAACAGCTCCATTCTCTACCTAATCCACTAAATCCTTTTCTAAGTGATACAAAAGAAATGCTCTAAAATACAGGACTATTTATGCTACAGTACCCATGGTCTAGAATGAGCAGAACTGCAAAGAGATTGCACAGGGTCTGTATTCATCTTTAACCTTTCCCACCTGTTAAATTTCCTTTCATTCATGTATCTCAATTACTTTTATGTAAATATATACTTTTCTTGCCTTCTTTTCAGGCTTATTTGTTTTTTGTTTAAAAGCAAAAACCAGCAATTAAAGAATGATAAAGCCACTAAGTAGATCCCATGATGGTTTTCCTTTACAAAGGGAAGTGGGATCACTTTGTGATTCAGGGAACTTCAGCCACAATAAGTCAGAGCCTGAATTAAATGCTTTGTAACTACTCGTATTAAATTTCCTAAATCCCTTGTTAAGTCCCCAACAGTTCAGCCTGAGGAAAGGGAGGAGTGTGAGGATTGTACAAGAGAAGAGAAAGCAAGTACAGCCCAGGGCTGTGTGTTGGGAGAGTCCCTGGGGTGCCAGAGCAGCCAGGGTGAAGGCAGGGAGTTCCAATGAGAAATGAAGAATTTGGGGACCTTCCTGATTCCCAGTAGCTGCCCTCAAGGGATGATTTAAAAACTGGTTTGACTTGGGAAGGGAAAACCCAGAGAAGGGAATCCCGGAGAAAAGCAGTCCCTCTGCTCAGGAGATGGAAGAGAGTGAGGCCAAAACCTGTGGGCATGGCCAGAGATCAGCACTGGGGGGATCCTGTGTCCATCCCAGCACTTGGCAACAGTGCAAATTGGAGGGACAAGGAGCTGGGATCCCTCCTCCCCTCCCCTGGGGCACATCAAGTCTGAAGTCTGATGGTGCAGTTTGGTACAAGCTCCAAAATCTATTTCCTGAGCTTTCTCCCCCTGAAAGGGCTCCAGGAGCTGCTGCCTCGGCTGTGACTTCCCCTGGGTGCCACAGCCAGAGCCTGCAGTGGGTTTGCTGGGCAAGTTCAGCTGGGGCTGAGTCTTCTCCACTGGGGGCTGAAAACTGCCTGAGTCAGCCCAGCTCTCCTCTCCCAACATTGGTGACCTGCAGATGAGCAAGAAAATCCTGCCCATGACACTGCATTCGAAGAGGAACCATTTCCCAGCATGATACAAAAGTCCCCTTTTAGATTTGAGGACTCAGAACTGGGCAAGTGAATGCAGACACTTCCTTGCCTTTCCCTCTCTCTGTCCCCAGAGTTTTGGGCAGCTGTGACCCTGCAGGTGAACCTGGGCTGTCTTTCAGGGCTGTGCTGAGAGAGCTCACTGGCCATGTCACCTGGGGCTCTGTGCCCTTGTACCCCCAGTGCCATGTGCACACTGACAGCTGGCTCTGATTCTGTGCCCTGTGCCCTTCATCTTTTCCCCACCCACATCCTCAGCACCTTTTGTGCTCATTGAATCCCTGAAAGACCCCAACAGTGACCAGAGATGCCCAACCCTCTCCTCTGCTTTCTTTGCTCAGCCCACTGAGGGAGGAAGATTCCCATCCAAAAACGACTTTATGTTAAGGCACATACACAGTGTTTCCTCCTCCCTGTGGCACAAACATTTTCCTCTGTCTGAGCTTTTGGGAAATTTGACAATGTATCTTTTATGAATGAAGAGCTTAGTGGGATCTGTTGGGATGCAGCTCCGCCCAGGAATCTGCTGAGGTACCCCCATAGTAGGAACAGAGGAAGGAAAAATGAGATTTTCCTTAAATTGGCCACAAATGTGGCGTTTGCAAATGGGCAAAGCCTGGCTGAACAATGAGCAGTTGGCACTGTAATTGTTCACCTGAGTTCTTCCAGCAGTGTGATTACTGATGCAATGGAAAGGCTCCCGAGCATGAGACAGAGGAACAAACAGAAGCTTTACCTGTTCCTCAAACCTTGGAACACTCCTCAGTGTCCAGGCTGCTCATTAGCCCAGGATGAGCCTGAAGAGCCCTGTGCTGGCCACCCTTGGGATGCACTGGGGACAGGGAATGGTGGTGACAGAAATTTCAGGAGTCTCTCAGGAAGTATCCTGTGGTGTGAGGGGTCAAACCCCACCTGTCCAACACCTGCAATCTTCCTTCCAGCCTCTCCACAGCTGGGACTGAGCCAGAACTCTCCCTTCCTTTCATCTGGAATTATCACCTTAGCCAAGGCTGCCACTTTCAGCAGCAGGGCCAGGTCCTGGGGGCTACAGCTTCCCTTATCCCTTACCCACATCCATGGCAGAAGGGTCATCAGTGTGGGCAGGGCAGAACTAGTTAGACCCTGTTCAAAGCCCCTGTTCATCACTGATGGCCACCCAGAGCCTTCTCTGGGCACATCCCGTGACCTTCCATCCTCAGGATGGTCCTGGCACTCATTCCCTGCAGGCATCAGAAAGGGTTTGGTGGATGTGACCCCTCTCAGTGCTGATCAGACCCCAGGGCAGCAGGACCAGTCCTGGGTGAGGGGATTGTCCTGCTCTGTTCTGCCCTGGGGCGGCCTCACCTCAACATTGGGGCAGTTTGGGGGGACACAATGGAAGGGAGAGATTGAGCCATTAGAGAGTGTCCAAAGGAGGGAAGGAGGATGGGGAAGGGTCTTGATTTGAAGGTGTGTGAGGACACTGAGGGCACTTGGTGTGTTCAGCTGGAGAAGAGGACACTGAGGGGAGACCTCACTGCAGTTCCAACTGCCTGGGCAGGGGCAGAGGAGGGGCAGGGACTGAGCTCTGCTCTGGGGGGACCAGGGACAGCAGCCAGGGAAGGGCTGGAGCTGTGTCAGGGCAGGCTCAGGTTGGATCTCAACCAAAGGTTCTTCCCCCAGAGGCTGGTTGGGCACTGCCCAGGCTCCCCAGGGCAGTGGGCACAGCCCCAAGGCTGCCAGAGCTCCAGGAGGGTTTGGCTGATCCTCTGGGGCACAGGGGGTGACTCTTGGGGATGGGCCTGTGCAGGGCTGAGGGTTGGACTGGATGATCCTTGTGGGTCCCTTCCAGCTCAGCATATTCTATTCTATGCTATTCTATTCTATTCTAAAGGAGGGTTTGCCTTAAATCACTGACCACACTCCAAGGGGAAGCTGATCAGTCCAGCTGGTTCCATTACCAGGATATATTGACATCCAACATAGAGATGTCCACAGACTCAGAGCTGAAGCTACTAACCCTTGGCACTTGTCTGGCTGCTGTCCAGCCTTTCAGCCATGTCTCAGACCCCATTATTTCAAGGCACAGCTCCTGTCCTTGTCTAGTCCACACAGCTCTATTTCCTGACTCACTGTTGGCACTAACAGATAACAGATGATGTTCTGCACTCCAGAGTTCTGTCAATGCTGATTTATGGCTTTGATTGGAAGCCACGTCACAAGAGGTTCTGTGCATGAAGCAGGAGTGCAGGGTCTCCAAACTGGGGAGTGGTAGAGGAGGGAGTGCAGACACATTGTTCACACTCTGTCAAAGGCAGGCGAGAGGGGCCGTGCAGGGAAGGGATCATTGCAGGGAGTTTAAGGAACAGAAGGAAGCATTTTCTCATGCAGTGCCTGATTAAAGTGTGAAACACTGCATGGGAAGGGAAAAGGGGGGGGAAATGCAAAAAAAGCACAGAGAATTCCAAAGCAGATCAGACAGGAAACAATGACATGAGAGTGCAGGTACAATGCTGGAGCAGGAATCTCTAAATTCCCTGTTACTGTGTGTGGGAGAAGGAGACAGGGACAGAGAATTCCGTGCTTTCACAAGTCATACACTTATTCCTAAGCCTTTCTTGTCCAAGAGGAGCTGTGGGGCTGGATGGAACTGGGTGGGTCCACAGTAGTTTCCTGACCAAGCAGAACACTCCTTTGCTGGTGGGAAGTGGGACACACAGGAGTCACAGCAAGGGAAACGCTGCCTGTGATAGCTCAGGAAAACCAGGTCCCTGGGTGGGTGGTTTGTGCTGACAGCAACAGATCTAAATTTGATGGTAATTCCTATAAAGAAATCACAGACCTAAAATTACCTTATGTTCACATTCTGGCATATTTGTGATCCACATTGCAGGCAGAAGACAGTCACCTAGAGCAAGCTTGGAAATGGTGATGTGACAATTGTGTCTTGACATCCACTTATGTGTTGAAGTAGAGACTTTTAGAGCTAAAAATCTCTGCTGAGAGACAGGAGCTCTACAATACCAGTCCCCTCCTCCCCAGTCCTCATCTGGTCCCAGCAGGGGTGGTGGCACAGGCAGGGGACAAAGGGCCATTAGACATTGCTATCTGCCCCGTGTAAATCATCTCATCCAGACACTACTGTAGCAATAGAGTCCTTCTGAGTGCCCTGACTGGGACTGGGAAAGCCAAAATCCACTCAGCTTTAATGTGGGCACTCCTGGTGTCATTTCAGAAATGCTATTGTGGAAATGGTTGGTGAGGCCACTGAACAGTGGGGATGGTTGTCAGGAAAGGCACTTCCTCCAGCTTTGGCTTACAAGGGTGTCCCACCTCCTCCTGAACCCCTGATGTTTGCCAATCAACCCTCCAGCCCCACAAGATCCCCATGTCCACTTCAACCCCACAAGCTCCTCACATCCTTTCCAGCCCCACGAGCTCCCCACGGCCCCTACACTTGACTTTCACACCCTCCGGAGGAGTAAAATTTGAGGGATAACTCTGCTTTCCCACACCAGAGTAGCTGTGTGATGTTTGATAACATATTTGCAATAAACAACTTTTGCTCCTCTTCAATAGCTGAGCCAAACCCACCCAATCAATACCTGTGGCTGGGAATTGCTTAAAGAGCTCCTCGAGCCATGGATCATTATTGCTGTCCTGCGTGGGCAGTGTCATTTCTATAACAATAATCATGGAATATGTGTGACTGTCAGTGAAGGACCCCATTAATGAACCTCTGCAGGATGGAAAGTAAAGCCCAGAGCAGAGAGACAGACAAGTGGATGTTTAAAATAATCCCCAGAGAACTCAAGGCTCTCTGAGCACTGAAGCAGCCCCTGAATGGGTGGGTATGGAAATGAGCAGCAGGTAATTATGGCCTGTCATGATGGGCTGGAGAAACACCAGCAGGCTCAGACCCGGGCTTTCCCACCTTTGAGACACACAGACTGGTGGATTTTGCTCGTGGTGGCACAGATTCCCTTGCTGGGGGTGAGCTGGGGGTGGGACCCAGGCCCACACCAGACAGTGGCCTGGGTGGTTGCTGAGGCTGCTCTTCACTCACCCAAACCCCAACTTGTGCCACAGCTCACACTCTGAAAGAGCTGCTTGGTGTCCCACCTGCCATTGTCCACCTGTGCTTCTCGTGGTTGGGCTTGGGAGGACAGGGAATGGCTCGGAGCCAAACACTGAAGGACAGAGCTGAAATCTCTCCGGATTAGAGGAAGCTGGGACAGGGTTTCCCTGGCCAAAGAGAGGGAGAGAGAAAATCCCCGTAGCTGTAGAAACTCAGCAGTGATGGAAGTGGGGAAAGGAGATGGAACCAGATTCTCCTCATACTTTCAGGCTCATGGTGTGACTCTTGGGGATGGGCCTGTGCAGGACCAGGAATTGGACTCGACAATCCTTGTGGGTCCCTTTCAACTCAGCAGATTCTGGGATTCTGGGATTCTAGGATTCTGGGATTGGTGCTCAATGAAAAGATAAAAAAAAATAATATAAAACCAAAATTCAATTTAAATTCCATTTAAACAGAGAAATGCTTTTCTTCTTGTCATATCCCAAACTCATCTGGACACAGTCCTGGGCACTCAGTGCTGGAGGAACCTGCACTGAGCTGGGTGGTCTCTAGAGGTGCCTCTGGTCCCATTCTGTAGAATAGAATCACAGAACCATTAAGGTTGGAAAAGACCTCCAAGATCAAGCCCAACCTTTGACAAAACACCACCTTGTCAATTAAACCAGAGCAGTGAGTGCCACGTCAAGTCATTAAATCTTGAGTTTCTGCCAGAGAAACCATGTTCTCTGTCCCACTACAGGTAACAGAGACATTGCATTGGTTACTGGGGCTGCACTGGGATCAGACCCTTCTCTCTCACCTCCCAGTTTTTTAGGATCAGTTATCATGTGACAACTGGGATTCAGGATCTCTCAGAGAAGTGGTGTCTGGTAACAGAGCTGTGGAATTTTCCTAGCACTCCAAGCCCTATTTGGCAGCCCTTGGGGAGGTGATCCAGACAAACTGGATCAGCCTGGGTCACTCTGTGCCCGAGTTCTGCACTGGCTAGATGGAAAAAAATGGAAAAAAAAATGAAAGAAAGGGGGGCCAAAGCCCCAAAGGAGGTGGAGGTGGGGCTGTGGAAAGCCTCACATGCTTCCCAAGCTCAGCTCTTGCTGAGATGCAGAGCCTTTAACCTAAATTAATAGATCCTCTGGGGTGTGCAAAACTGGGCTAATATTTTGCAAGAATAGCTCTCCCCTGCCTCTTGCCCTCCAGTATGATGAAGACAAAATGCCTTCATTATTGCAGCATTTAACAGTGTGCAGTGTTTATGAAGAGGCTGGAGGATGTGAAGGAATCCAAACCAATTACATTAATCTCCCAGCAAATAAAGCTGCAAATATTTACCTTCACTCTACTGCTTTATCTTATTGGACAAGCTCTTGAATTAATCTAAATCCAGTCCTTTAACCTTTCTGGATGGATTGTTCTCTCTGACATCAGGAGGTCACCCAGACTTTACAGTTGGGCTGCACAGGCAGACACAGCTCATCTATAAATTGCATTTTGGGCACACGGGCCCTGTTTAAATTTCCTTCATCCATTGTAGTGCTTGGAAGAGCAGCTTTCCCTACCTCCCTCCAGTTCTGAGTGTTCCAGCACAACTCTGCAGTGCAAGAGCAGTGCAGAAAACCCCATCCCATGGTGAACAAACAGTAGGGCAATGTCAGATTTAATGCAGAACTGTTCCTGGAGTGGTGTCAGTTCATCACCACAAAAACTTTCCTCACAGGAGTCCACTGATCCAGCCCCAAATCTCCTTATGCCTCAGGCAAGGCCCTGGTCTCCCACACATAAATCTGGTCTGCAAAGCTCCACCTTGATTCTTTTTGCCATTTATTTTTTTTCCTTTTTTAACACGTGACACCAAATTCAGTGCTTGGCTGTGTGGCTTCAGCAGCAACACCAAAGGTGTGAGTAGAAAATGAACTCTTGGTGCCTACAGGACTGTAGCACCCAGGACATGCCAGGGATGGACAGAATTGCTCTGTTGTGTGAAATACCCCATTTTTTTACTATTTTGCCTACACATCTAAGTTTTCTGTGACAATCCATTCCCAAATTGCAGCTCCTTCACCCTACCAACAACCCCTGAGCTTGTTCTCTGAGCTTGTTCCACCTGACTCTCTGAAAATGCAGTGCTGGGGGTGTTGAGCCCCAGAAGGGCCTGGTGGAACAGGCCCTGTTAGACAAAGCTCTGTGGAAATCCAGCTGCACAGCTTTGGGGCCACCTACCAGTGATGGTAAAGTTCTCCTGGGTGGTGGAGTGATTTCTATCAGTCTTTTTGAACTGGAAGGCCATTCGTGCACCACTCATGGTGGCCTGTCCATCCCCTCCCCATCCCGTGGTGTTGCTGCTGCACAGCCCGAGCCAAGGCTGGAGGTGTGCAGGGACCTGGAGACACTCACCCCACTGAAAGAGCTGCTCCAAAATCCTGTTCCAGCACCCTGTTCATCCCCAGAGGTGAAGGGACTTCATCAGGAAGGCAGATCAGTGGAAGAAGCAGGACATAAACTATTCCTGGTGTGCTGGATTTGACCATCACCAGCAAAAGCCTCCAGTTCTTTTGATTTCACAGCAAGGACACTCAGGACTGGTCTGGATTCATCACAGAATCATTTAGGTTGGAAAAGAACCTCCAAGATCATCAAGTCCCACCATTAACCCAGTACTGTCAAGGCCACCACTGAACCATGTCCCCAAGTGCCACATCTACACATGTATTAAATCCTTCCAGGGATTGTGACACCACCACTGTCCTGGGCATCCCATTCCAAAGCCTGACCAGGTTTTCCATGGTCTCCAAGTCCCTGTGGAACAGTCGAGGTATGATCCAAACCAAGAGAGGAAGAAGCCAAACTGCTTTCTGCTTCAGCCAGGGAGTTTTTCTTCACACTCTGCCCATGAGGACCTGCCAGAAAGCCTTTGCCTCTCATGTGGTTGCCTGACCAGTTGTCCCTGTGTTACACCATTCCACGGAGAAGCTGGTAGGGCCACAGGCAGGAGCCTGGGCTGTGCTTACACCAACTGAGCAGGGTTTGGAAAACAGCTGGACATCACACAATGGAAATCATTAAGAATCATTAAGATTGGAAAAGACCTCCAAGATTGTTAAGTCCAACCTCTGACCAATCCCACTGCACCATCCTATGGAGTTCCACATCCACGTATTTTTTGAGCATTTCCAGGGATGGGGACTCCACCCTGGGCAGTGCTGTGTGAGATGTGACAAAATTTACAGCCAGTCCTGGGAAGGATGGTTGGATTTCATGGATGTTTTAGGTGGAATGATATAAGAAATGGCCAGACTTCCCAGGTAAGTCTTGGGGAACTTTTGGGGAGCACAGTTGTGCAGGACCAGCAATATATGCATAACCATATTTGCAACATTATATAATGCCCAAGATCATCTCTACACCTCTCTCAGAAACACCAGATTTTGGTGCATATGTAGCAAAATTGGCACAAATGGGGAAATAGCAACTGGTGGTTACTGGGGTGGAGGTGCAGAGGTACAAGGGGGACAAAACAGAGAATCAGGAAAAGGGAAAAAAAATAATAATTTGTGCAAGGGGTGTAATGGATTGTGCCCAAGGGTTCCTGCTGGGAAACCCTGCACTGGATCACCACAGCAGGGGCACAGCAACAGGGTTGGACAGGGCTTGGAGCAAGCTGGGAGAGTGGAAGGTGTCCCTGCTCATGGCAGGGGGTGGAATGAGAAGGTTCCTTCCAACCCAAACCAAAACTTGGATTCTGTGATTTGGGGGGCAGAATGTGGACCTAAATGGAGGGGGATGGTTTCTGAGTGATTGAGGTGGAAAAAAAGGGCAGGAGGAGGAAGAGAAGGAGGTGGAGGGAGCACTCAAGAGTTCAAACAATCCTGAGATGGAAAGTACCATCCAGATGACACCTCGAGGAGTCAAAGGCTGCTGTGACACACTGAGGGCTCTGCCCAAGGAGAGCTGATGAAAACTCATGGAATGGAAGGCAAGGAGCCAAGGGAAGCGATGCCCCATCCCTGGAAGTGTCCAAGGCCAGGTTGGACGGGGCTTGGAGCAACCTGGGCTGGTGGAAGGTGTCCCTGCCCATGGCAGGGGGTGGGATAAGATGAGCCTTAAGGTCCCTTCCAACCCAAACAATCCTGGGATTCTGTGACTCAGACAACTCCCCATGGGGTTGTGCCATGGCCCTCAGGCTGGTTTATAGGGTCAGGAGGAGCAGGATGGGGAACTTCACTTGGCTGTCAGGCAAATCCCTGGCCATGCTAGCAGTGTGGTGTTGGTGCCTGTGCCCAGCCTGATGGCACTGGCAGCTCTGGCAGCTCCTACAGCTTCAAAACGTGGCTGAGATGAGGCAGTGAAGGAGCAGAACTCCCTTAACATACTTGATTCCTCACTGTCATTTTAAAACTGTTCTTGCTCTGAATTTCCTCCTCCTTGCAGATGATCAAACATTTAAAAAAAAAAAAAAAAAAAAAAAACCAAGAAACAGCTCTTCAAAAATCTCTCCCTGGATTTGTTTCCAAGGATTTAAGGATTGGACAAGTGTAAAATCATCATTGCTAAGGAGAAATTCCTGATTTATACTATTATGAGGATGATCCTCTTCCCTCTGCCAGAGAAATGTAAAGTCACCCAGGGGAACCACAGATCAGCCTCTCACATCTGTTCCATCTCATCAGCTCTGCTGAGTGACCAGGTGGGTACAGCTCCACATGGAATGGCATAGGAATGTCTTGTATGGCATTCCCACTTCTCCCTCCACCACAGCAGATGGGAAAGCTCAAAGCTCAACCCTGCAAATCTTATGAGTCACCAAGAAGGAGCTCTGAGAGGTGACAAAGGAACGGGAATTATGGGGTTGAGGAGCAGGAAGTAGGAAACATTTTTGGGATTCAAAAATCCCTAAGAGGTGTCCTTATTAAGGGCTGGCAGGCCCCTGGATATTTGCAGCATTTTGCAAGTCCCTCGATTTTTTATTTAAAAAATGGTAGAATCAAAACCATTTTATTAATGCATCTTAGTTTTGCTATCTGTTTAAGGGAAAGAAAAGCAAATAAGTGATTCCCTCCACTCCGGATGAAGTGCTTCATATTGATGTCCTTCAGGGGAAATAATTTGTATTTTCATTCAGAGCTAACTCATTATGAAACATCTTTCAATTGTCATTTCAAGAAAAACATGGAATTTGCAATGAAACACATTGTTAAACACAAAACAAAAGCCTCCCAGGCGAAAGGGAGGAGCTGATTGAAGGCAGGAACCCAAGCCCAGCGCAGCTCTGCCCCTACATCCCAAGAAATTCCAGTCCAGAGGCAGCACCTGAGTTCTGGCAGCCCCAGAAAGAACCAAATGCATACCATGGTAACAAATAAAGGCTTGAAGGGCACAGCAGCATCCAAAGAGTGGGAACATTCAACAGGGAAATTACACAACAAAACCAAAGGTGGGACACTGCAATAATCCAGGCTCTGGGTCGTTAATTCCCTGTTAAATGATTTCATTCCATGCTCTGCACACATCCTGCTGCCTTTTATTTTACTGAGCCCAAATGTTTCCCTGAGGTTCCTGTTTGCTTTGCCTTGAAGGCATTTTGGTGCCATATCCCCAGTGAGCTCCTGATTTTACAAGGGTCTGGAGTGACAGGAAAATGGGGAACGGCTTCACACTGACAGGGGCAGGGTTAGATGGGATATTGGGAAGGAATTCTTCCCTGTGAGGGTGGGGAGGCCCTGGCACAGGGTGCCCAGAGAAGCTGTGGCTGCCCCATCCCTGGAAGTGTCCAAGGCCAGGTTGGACAGGGCTTGGAGCAACCTGGGCTGGTGGAAGGTGTCCCTGCCCGTGGCAGGGGGTTGGAACTGGATGAGCTTTAAGGTCCCTTCCAACCCAAACCAGTGTGTGATTCTAAGGTTCCTGTGCCCTTTTTCCTCTGTGTCCCTTTGCAAAACTGAGCAAAGTTTTTGGCCACATCCCATTTGCGGTGTGAGTGCAGCCACTGCCAGGCTGGGCTGGGAACTCACCCAGGTGTGAGCTCTGCCCAGGGAATACCTGAGCTCATCAGTGAGCCCTGACTGAGGAATCCCAGAGTCACAGAATGTGCTGAGCTGGAAGGGACCCACAAGGATCATCCAGTCCAACCCTCAGCCCTGCACAGGCCCAGCCCCAAGAGTCACCCCCTGTGCCCCAGAGGATCAGCCAAACCCTCCTGGAGCTCTGGCAGCCTTGGGGCTGTTCCCACTGCCCTGGGGAGCCTGGGCAGTGCCCAACCAGCCTCTGGGGGAAGAACCTTTGGCTGAGATCCAACCTGAGCCTGCCCTGACACAGCTCCAGCCCTTCCCTGGCTGCTGTCCCTGGTCCCCCCAGAGCAGAGCTCAGTCCCTGCCCCTCCTCTGCCCCTGCCCAGGAAGGTGGAACTGCACTGAGGTCTCCCCTCAGTCTCCTCTTCTCCAGCTGAACACACCAAGTGCCCTCAGTGTCCTCACACACCTTCAAATCAAGGCCCTTCCCCATCCTCCTTCCCTCCTTTGGACACTCTCCAATGGCTCAATCTCTCCCTTCCATTGTGTCCCCCCAAACTGCCCCAATGTTGAGGTGAGGCCGCCCCAGGGCAGAGCAGAGCAGGACAATCCCCTCCCTGATGCCCAGGACAGGGTTGCCCCCCTGGCTGCCAGGGCACTGCTGACTCAGGGACAACTGGCACCTCCAGGACCCCCAGGGCCCTTTCCTGGCACTAGGAAGGAGAAATTCCATTGCAATGTTTCTGCCACCAAAATTCACCAGAAGCTCAGGTGTGTCTGATAACTCTGAACCTGAGAACCCCCTACTCCCCCCCCACCCCAGAGCAGACAAGATGCAGTTTCTTTAATTTAATTCTTTAAATCTTTAATCAAAAGCTGATTGAAATTCCACCTCCTTCTCTCTGGATACATCTGCCCATTTCTGACTTGCCCTTTGCTGCACAGTTTGAAACTCCTAATTCACACACTTAAAAAAAATTAAAAAATCCCATTCTTTTGAAAATGACCTTTACTTTAAAATTGCTCAATATCTCTATTTTATGTACCAAAATGCAATTCATTCAATCATAATAAATATCCAGAGGAGTCCTGGGAGACCCCAGACATTTGGATCTGGCCAGACCAGGCAATGAATTTCAGCTTAATATTGCAGGCTTATTTGTTTTGCTATTAATTCTAGCAAGGACAATTGATCAATTGTTTCAATTTTAAATCAGAGAGGGAATATCTGACTTTGGCTTCCCTCATGGTCGTTCAGTTGCTGCCTCTAAGCTCCAAAGATCACTTTTGATTATTCTTTTCTGTGGGAAATTCAGCTGCCCCACGTGAGGAATATCAGCTGTCCTTTCCCCAGTAGATTGGAGATGAGGCTTTTTTCTTAGTTTTAATTATGTTCATTTCAAAATAGCCTAAAGACACAGCAAAAGTACTATGGGCACTGCAAAGGCAGAGCTTTGGCAGAATCCTGCAAGGTCTGGGAGCTCGTGGGCTGTGCAGAGACTCAGTTTGGCTCTGCACAGTTTCCCACTGTTCCCTCAGTTTCCCACTTTGGAAGGTTTGGAGGGTGTCAGACCTTCTCATCCTGCCCTGTTACCACAGTGTTTCTGCAGGCACTGACCACACCTGCATGGCCTGTAAAATAAAGATTTCTTGACACCCTTACTCTGTTTTCTGGCACCATCTGCTACTTTCCCTCTCTGTATTATTTCCCCACCTTCCTCGGATTTCTCTTGCTGTCTGTGCTGCAGCTTAGCACTTTCCATCTCAGGATTGTTTGATCTCTTGAGTGCTCCCTCCACCTCCTTCTCTTCCTCCTCCTGTTCTTTTTTTTCCATCTCAATCACTCAGAATCCATCCCCCTCCATTTAGGTCCACATTTTGCCCCCAAATCATAGAATCTGAGTTTGGGTTGGGTTGGAAGGGAGCTTCTCATCCCACCCCCTGCCATGGGCAGGGACACCTTCCACCAGCCCAGGTTGCTCCAAGCCCCGTCCAACCTGACCTTGGACACTCCCAGGGATGGGGTAGCCACAGCTTCTCTGGGCAACCTGTGCCAGGGCCTCCCCATCCCCACAGCCAAGAATCTCATGTGCTTTTTGGTAGCTCCTCTGCACATATAAAATCAGGTTCTCAGCTGAGGGTCCATCAGACACCTCCCCCCCCCCCCCTTTTTTCGCTTTGTTTCATGAATTTCCAAATGGTGGTTTTTTGGAAGTAAGAATGTTCTGCAGAAATAGATTTGTTGAGCTTTGTTTGCTGTGTTCCTCTTTCAGAATCAATTATTCTTGCAGTTCTCATTTGTTAGCAGATCCATTGCTTTGATTCCTTGCTGAATACTGATCCCCCCAATCCTGGGCTCCCCGGGTTCCTGCAATAGTGGCAAATTGCCTTTGTGGGTCAGGGGCTCTATCTGATCCTCCTGGCAGCTCAGGAAAGAGGTGAGTTGTGATTTCATTTTACATTCTGCAAATAAGCCCTGGTCCAGCTTGTCCCTTGACACTTTTGGTCTGGTCTAATTCCAATCCCCACAGCTTTGCTCTGTTCCACTGAAAAGCTTGATTTCTGAGCTTAATTTGAGTTGATGCTGTATAGATCACTCTGCAGCCAGAGCACACTGTGCTCTGGGATCCTGCTGATCCTCACCAGGCAAACCAAGCCAGGCTGGCCAGGGCAGGGAGGACCATCTGCTGTCATTGGTGATATTCCCTCAGTGCTCTCAGCTGCCACAGATTGGGCCACTGGTGATGACCATGACCAAAGGAGTGGCTTCCTGAGATCATCTCTGCTCTCTGTGAGCAGTGATGGGACCCAGGGAATGGCTGGAGTTGTGTCAGGGCAGGCTCAGGTTGGATCTCAGGCAAAGGTTCTTCCCCCAGAGGCTGGTTGGGCACTGCCCAGGCTCCCCAGGGCAGTGGGCACAGCCCCAAGGCTGCCAGAGCTCCAGGAGGGTTTGGCTGATCCTCTGGGGCACAGGGGGTGACTCTTGGGGCTGGGCCTGTGCAGGGCTGAGGGTTGGACTGGATGATCCTTGTGGGTCCCTTCCAGCTCAGCATGTCCTGGGATCCTGTATTAAGCTGCTCTCTCCCAGTCTGGGAGCTGCAGAGCACAGCCCAGTCTAATAAGGCTGGGAAGACATATCTGGCCTTATAAAAACTTAAATGAAGACTCTGGCACATCAGGAAAATCTATGTCTAACTCTCATGCCACTTCTGATTCCAGCTCCTGCCAAGCACTATCACAACACTTGGAAAGCTGTGGTAGGATCTGAAATCTAAAGGAGGGGATGTGGGACATAAAAATCCAGTTCTGAAATGGTTTGCATAATAAAGCCAAGCTAATCACATCCATCCTGCTCCTAGAAAATCCCCTGAATGAATACCTGGTGCAGGTACAAGGTGATCCTGCAAAGGTGCAGGAGCTGAACACAATAGAGATGCTGCTGGTGACAGTTCCTTTCCTCTGGCCTCAGCACTGACAGCTCTTTCCAGAAGTGTGTATTTATTGGAACCCCAGTGAGACACCGAGGAACAGGAAAGGGGCCTCAGGCAGGAGATGGAGTTTTTGGTTTGCTCTGCACTGCTCTGTCCTGCAGGCAGATGGAAGGTGGGAGAGATGAGATAGAGAGGAGATGTATTGTCTTCTGGGCTCACTCCTTCCATGCTATTAATCAGCTTCTCTTCTCAGATAATTTGTATAAAGTATAACTTAAAGCAAAACAAAGCCTGTGGAGTGATTTCTGCTCTTATGAATTCTTAATTCAAGCAGGACAGCAGATAATGTATCTCAAAATGTTGGTACTGCACTTTCCAGCAGCAGTCAATTAATTACTGCAGGATTGGGGATTCAGGGCCATCTCATCTCTTCAATAAATCTCCTGTGTCCAGTGACAGAAAGAGTTCCTATTCCACAGGCACAACACTGAGGGACTTGGAAAAATGGCTTTGTCTAGGAGAGGTATCCTGATGGCAGGAATGGCCTGGCCAGACTCTGAGAACACTTTCTGTTGGCTGTAGCACTGTCAGCCTTGTTCAGTGTCCCTCCTCCATGTGCTCAGGAGAAGAGAATGGATTTTGGTCCTTGGCACCACCTGAAATATTCCCTTTTCGTCCTCCTGGCTGGACCCTGTGTTGGTATCTAAACACAGGTTCCCAGTGGACCAAACAAAGCACATTTGCTGGTAGTCCTAAAGTTTAGTTCCAAGTGAGGCATCAAAATACTGAGTCTTTTTCTCAGTGTCCTACAAAAGGTTTGGCTGCAGCTATTGCTGTGCAACAGTAACTCCATCACCACCACCCTTGGTCAATAAACTTTGACATTATCTCACCAGAAATTGAAATCTTTGGTTACTTTTCCAGCTGTTTGCTTAATGCCAATACTTTAAAAATGTGCTGCCCTTGGCAATCAATGAAACAAAGTCTGCCCTGGGGTTTGGGCTCATTCCTAACCTTTGAAGCTAAGTCAGGTATAGAAATCTGGCAGCAGTTTCCTCTGTAACAGTTTGTTCCAGGGAAACTGTTATGCTCTGATTTGAATGCAGAATTCTCTCTAAATCTATTGTAGAGCAAAAAAAAACCCTTATAGCTGAAAGAACTGCTCAGCTTGGAGATTTTACAGGTTTTTCTTAGGGATACAAACAGGGATTGATGAATAACCTCCCTCTGCCCCCTGTGGCACCCAGGGCCAACCCCACGGGGTGACTTGGAAAATATTCTAAAGAGCTGAGACCAAGTGCAGTCAGTAGGAGCTGCCCCCCTAAACACCACGGATTTGGGATGGGAGCAGCAAGAAGAAAGATGCCCATGAATAACAAACCACAGGAGCCAGCTGAGGAACTCGGGGCCCTCAGCTCAGCTCTGGCTCTGGGTGCCCTGGGCTGGGTTGTGTAAGGCTGGGGGAACTCTGAAGTGCTGCTTCTCTGCACCCACTTTGCAGGGCAGCAAATTGCACAGCCCAGAGGTCAAGGCTATGAGTGTTCTCCAGAGCAGAGCAGGGATTGCTGGGAGGCCCAGGGAGAGAACCCAGGGGTCCTGACTCACTTCCAACTGAGAACAGCCAAATAATGAATGGGGGGGAAACAAGATCATCATAAATCTTGCTCTGAAGTCTTTAATAATGAGGCTTTATTGTAAATCCATCACAAAGGAACGCTAATATGAAGCCACCAAATAGGTCAGGTTAATTCCATCATCAGGAAATGCTGGGATACCTCCAGCCTTCACAAGAAAAAGTAATCAAATCCCTCAGGAATGGGAGAGATGATTTATTTTTTTTTAATTAGTGGAGCATTTAAACCTCTGTGCTGACACCTCCCTGTGCTCCTCTGGCTTCACTGAGATGATACAATTTTCCTCCTGTTTGACAAAATATGACATTTAAAGGTAAGTAGTAATTAGGGCTGCTTAGCTGGGGCCAATTTGCATCCTACACCAGCCTGGTGTCGTGGAAAACATCTTCACTGGCTGTAGAAGAAGACATTTAAGGGACTCAGTGAGCACCTTCCCTCACTTTGTGTGTGCAGCCTGTGAGCCCTGGCCCACGTTCCATACCCAGGCAGAAAACCTGCACAGTGTAACTGTAAATACAAGCCAGTCCTGCCTGGATTCAAGGGCAGGAGAGAGCTGGGATGTGCTCTGAGTCTCCTTTGAGTCCCTGGGTGACTCCAGGGAAGGTGTTGAACAGTCCTTTACCTCATTCCCTTGCCACAGTGCTGGCACTTCCCGTGTTTCTGGCTCCCAGACTCTCCCCAACCCTGCATTTCCAGTAAAATCCCAAAGCTTGCAAGACCCGTGAGCTTCCCAGCTCCAAGAGATCACAGAGCCACAGAATCATAGAGTCATGGAATCACAGAATCAGGGAGTCATAGAGGATGCTGAGTTGGAAGGGACCCAGTAGGATCATCAAGTCCAATTCCTGGACTCCACAAAATAACTTAGTGGAAGTTTTCTGTTGGGTTTTCAGGTGGGTTTCAGCTCAGGCTGTGCTGTTGAAGCAACCTGTGAGATCAGAAAATAGTTTTCAAAGTCTCCTTAGAAATTAGAGGAGCTTTTGCCCAGGGTCTCTGCTGGAGGAATCCCACCTGCAGGCCCAGCTCAGGTGAGACCCTGAGAGGAGGGTCAAATCCACCACCTCTGGACTAGTTTATGTCCTGCTTCTCCCACTGCTTCCTGAGGAAGCCCCTTCACCTCTAGGGGTGAATAAGGTGCTGGAACAGGATTTTGGACCTGCCCACCTGCAGCCAACACCCCACCTGGGGCGGGGAGGAGATGGACAGGCCAGCAGGACCTGGTCCCTGTCCCAGCAGTGCCAAGCCCAGAGCACAGGGAGCACAGCCAGGGATGCACCAGAGCTGGAGCTCCTTCTGGGACCCAACTGACAGCAGGAACCCCCCATGGGAATAACCCCCCAGCCTGCTCTGAACAGAAACACTCCCACAGACTGTGTCGTGCTCAGGACCAGCCCCAATTCCCTTTTCTGAGCCTCCTTTGGGGTTTTTTTCAGCCAAAACCAGGGGTGGCCAAAACTGTTTTTTTAAGGGACACGTGTTTTCAAAAGGAACAAATATTTCCCTTGAACCACTGAATTCCTTTTGAAATCTCATCCTGCTACATTTCGTGTTTTGAAAACTTGAAACATTTTTCAATTCTCAAAACACGGTTTTTTTCTCACTTCTCATCCAAAAATACACTTTTCCCAGGAACTATTATTATATTATTCCAACGTATTTTCCATCCTTGTCTGTAAAATATCAGTGAGGATATGTGTTACTGTGGTTTATTAATATATCTATTTATACTTTTCTCACTTCAAGCCATGGTATTTTTTCCAAGCAGACTTGTACTCGCTGGCAAGATGTTAATTGTGTCACTGAGGCTCCTGCACCCAGCAAAGGTTTGTTTAAAGCTTCAGTAATTGTTTTGAGCTCCACAGACTAATAATTGCCAGGCAGGAGAGCTGTGAGTCACCAAAGCACTGTAATCCTGTGACCTGCACAAGTACCTGGAGGAGGCAAAGGTTATTTAAGAAGCAACATTTCCCCTCTCTGGTTAAATCCAATTTCTTTGTGTTGCTCTGCCAGTCACTGTGTAGTTGCTGAAGGAGTGCAGAGTGTGACATATAAAAGTGGTGGGTGTTATTACTGAGCATATTAAACTGACAAGAAAAACACAGGGCTCAGAGGCAGCTCGGAGGCACTTCTGAGGCTCACCAAGAAAAACAAGCTGGTGACACGATCCTTGTGCCCCAGGCTTGGACAAATGATGCTCAGGAGTCCAAGAAGGGGTGAGGTCCACAGCTCTAAAAGGTGGCTAGAGAGGAAGGTGGGACAACTGCCCAAAAGTCAAGCTTTGATACAGTGAGAGAGAACTTAAAAGGTTCTGTGGAAAAAAAAATAGGAAAAAAAAAAAAGAAGAAAAGAAAAAAAAATATTGCTTTCTATAAATAAATGTGGGCAGGGAAAGTGCTGGGGAGGGAGAAGATCTAACAGGCAAACTTGGCACAAGAACAAAAAGTATTCACTGGCCATGAATAAATTCTGAGTGGAAAACTGAAGGAAGTTTCCATCCAACAAAGGAACAAAACCCTGGCCCAGGGAGCAGCAGGAGGAAGGGAAGTGACTGGAACCAAGTGGAAGGGCAAGAGAAAGGCACAGAGAGGAAGGAGCTGCCCAGGTCACCCCAGCAGTGTGACCCGGGTCCTGAGGGGCTGAAAACTTGTGGGGAAGCAACAGCACCACCCTAATCCCAGGGGAGCTGGGTTTTGGGGAGCTGGATGTAGCCATGGAGTGCTGTGCCCACCAGATCCTCCAGCCCTGGGGAATCCCCTCCCTCAGAGCCCCACTGGCACTTCAGTGCTGGGACTGCTGGGGCAGGGACACTCTGCCAAGGTCACACCACTCTGGTGGCTGCCTTTTTAAGCTCAGTTTAATGCCATCAGTGTGAAGCAGGGCTGGATCTGACAGCTGAGCTCAGCCTTCCACAGCAAGAGATTTATCACAGAGAGGTTTCTCCGAGAAATCCCTGTGCCTGGTTTATAACCTGAGCTTTACCTGCAGCCTCTTTCTATTCTCATTTGTCCCATGGCCTGGGGCTCCTCTCCTCACCAAGATAATGGGACAAGTGGAGAGGGATTTTTGAACTGTGAGTGTTTTTTATCACTTAAAAAAGCTCAGGAAAAAAAAGCACTAAGGTCATTTTGCAAGGATCTGAAAATGTTTGTTTCATTTGTTGTTTTTTTTTTTTTTTTTTCTGTTTGTTTAGCTTTTTGTTTGGTTTGTTTTGGCTTTTTTTGGTTTGGTTTTATTAATCAAGAACAAACCAAAACCCCCTACAAAAATCTCTGGGCTCAACTGAAACATTGATGGATTTCTCTGCTTTAAAAATTAAAATTAAGTTGAGATTGAAATACTTCAATTGGAAACACGTTTCCAGTAGAAAAAACTGAAAAACTAAAAACTGGAATTCAAATCTGGCAAATGAAACATTTGCACCTGTTCTTCACAACACTTCCCTCCCTCCTGTCCCAACCTACCAGACAATTTTGCCTGACAAGTGTCACTTTTTCCCATTAAAGTAGGTTTGCAGAAATGGTTTTGAACATCCAGAGGGCAGGATTGGGTTAAATATCAGGAAGAAATCCTTCTCTGTGAGGGTGGGGAGGCCCTGGCACAGGTTGCCCAGAGAAGCTGTGGCTGCCCCATCCCTGGAAGTGTCCAAGGCCAGGTTGGATGGGGCTTGGAGCAACCTGGGCTGGTGGAAGGTGTCCCTGCCCATGGCAGGGGGTAGAGTGGGATGAGCTTTAAGTTCCCTTCCAACCCAAACCAGTCTGTGATTCCATGATTCCATGACTGTAAGAAAGCAGTTTTCTCAGCTCTTCAAAATAATTTCAGATAACTTCAAAACAGGTCCTCCCTTCTCCAGGAGAATCATGAGCCTTTATCCTTTTCCACAAGGTGTAGATATCCACTCCACACACCTGGGGAGAGCTCCCAGGAGTGAACACCCTCCCTCCAACATCTGCCCAAGCCCACAGAAGTGGCTGCTTGGGGAGCACATCAGAAGGGCCAGGAGCCAACATCCAAAGCTGTTCTGCCTGGGGACATGTTTGGGGGGCAGGTGGGGGTGGAGCTCTGTGGTCTGCAGAATATTGGGGCAGTTTTGGATGTCACAATATAAGGAAGAGATTGAGCCATTAGAGAGTGTCCAGAGAATGGAATGAGGATGGGGAAGGGCCTTGATTTGAAGGTGTGTGAGGACTCTGAGGGCACTTGGTGTGTTCAGCTGGACAAGAGGAGACTGAGGGGAGACCTCAGTGCAGTTCCACCTTCCTGGGCAGGGGCAGAGGAGGGGCAGGGACTGAGCTCTGCTCTGGGGGGACCAGGGACAGCAGCCAGGGAATGGCTGGAGCTGTGTCAGGGCAGGCTCAGGTTGGATCTCAGGCAAAGGTTCTTCCCCCAGAGGCTGGTTGGGCACTGCCCAGGCTCCCCAGGGCAGTGGGCACAGCCCCAAGGCTGCCAGAGCTCCAGGAGGGTTTGGCTGATCCTCTGGGGCACAGGGGGTGACTCTTGGGGATGGGCCTGTGCAGGGCTGAGGGTTGGACTCGATGATCCTTGTGGGTCCCTCCCAACTCAACATGTTCTGTGACTGGTTTCCTGACTCCCTGTATAATCCAGGTGACTCTCTGGCTGTTCTGCTCTCACAATTTAAATCACTAATGAAACGATGATTACTGGTATTGTTTCTTTTCTTTTGTTTTCGGACAGCTGATTTATCTGATGTTTGCAGCAACAATAAGGGTGGAAGTCTGGGAGACAAAAGATGTGTATCAGAGCCTCTCAAGGAGGGAGTTTTTTTGAAAGCTTTTTTTCCGGGGGCTGTTCAGGATTCACCTGGTAACACCAGGTGTTACCAAACCCATTCAGAGCTTAGATGGACATGGAACATCACTGGGTCAGTTCTGCAGCTAAAGATCAGGTTTCTGGGGACTTGTAGATTTTGGATGCTGTGGAATGGCCTCTTAGATATACAAACAACAGAGCAAACCCACCCCCAAACCTGAACAAAATGTTCACAGATCAGAAAGGAAAATAAGTGCACTACCAATGGAGTCTGGAGGTGGCTGATTTGTTGGGTTTTAAGTGATATGGAATTCATGCCTGGCACCTGAAGGCTCTGTGATTTCAAGCAGGTTTTGCTTTGAGACTGAAACCAAAATTGAAAGTAAAATATTTGGATCAAGAAGTGAAATATTTCAAAAAAGACTAAAGGAAATGTCTGTGTAACACTCAGCAAGAGACCCCCACCTGGCTTTTTGCTCAGCCCCCCTGCTCAGCCTCATGTAGAGCCCAAAATTAAAGACTGGGTTAAATAACACCCTGAAATAATGCTACAAGTTCACCATGGGACTGGTAAAATGTGCTGCTGTTCTGCATAATAAAAGACTTGTCTTTAATGCAAAGGCAGATTTCAGCTCCATTCCCTGATATAAATAGGGCAGCTCAGAGTCAGAGTGAATACAGAAATTGTTTTCTTATATGCAAATGAGAGATCACATTATTTCATAGGAGGAACTGTAATAGTTGGGAAATGTTTCCAGATCCTTGTTAAAGGGGAAAAAATAAAAGACTCATCTAATGTTCCTGGATAAAAATGACATTAATTGAAAGTTTGATTCTATTCCCTAATGAGTTTTCCTGTTGCATTGTAATTAATAATTTCTTAGATCCAGGAGAACTGAGTATCCCTTCAAATTAGGGCATTACTTATAAATATGGTGATGTTTTAAGAGCAGTTCTTAAGAATGTCATGGATTGCCCTCAGAATGGCTGTGAGGGTGAGGGACAGGAACAAACCCCCAGTGGGGTGCAGATCTTGGTGTGAGCCACCACAGAGCCTGAATCCCTCCTCTGCCAGGAGCCTCCAACCAAAGACCTTGGGGAATATCTTCATGGTGGCTCAAATACACCAGGTCCTACAGTAAACACTGGAGGGGGATGTTTAATAACCACCCTGAGATCTGGGATTTGATACCTGCCATGTTTTGTCATTCCAAGGCCAGGCAGGACGGATGGACCTGTCCCTCTGGGATTTGCCTCTGAGTCACCTCCCTGTCATTGCAGAGGTCACAGAATCATAAAGTCATGGAATGGGCTGGGCTGGAAGGGACTTTAAAGCCCAGCCAATTCCAGGTTGCTCCAAGCCCTGTCCAATCTGGCTTTGTCCTGGCAGTGTCAGTGCCAGAGGCTTCCAGTCCTAGAAAAGGGCTGGAGTCAGTCCTTGGTGAAACTGGTTTTAAGCTAATGAGTGGTTTTTTTCTTTTTATTGTTCCTTAATTTGGAATTGCATTCTAGTTTAAAACAGCATTTCCCCTCCTGTGTCAGGTACAAAAGGGTTACAGAATTTTAATTTATTTTTTTTTATTTGCCCGCTCCCTTGACCCAGGGAATGAAGGTCTTTGCCAAAACACCTTTTGCTGTGAGCTCTGGTTTACATCTAGAACTGGTCCTGTCTCTCAGTACATCTGGATTAACCTTTCTCTCCTTCCACCATCCAGAAACCCCCACAAATTTCCCTGCTCAGAAGTGACGTCAGCTTTGCTTCCCAGGAGAGCTCAGAATCACAGAAAAGCGTCTTTTTTACAGTGGAGCATGGACTGAAATCCCTTATTCCCCTCCACCACACACCCCCTCACGCTGCTGTATTTACACATCACAAATTTCCTGAACAGGCACGAGCTCCACACGTCCCAGTCCCAGCACAGCAGGGCCAGGATGCTGCTGGGCCAGGATGCTGCTGGGACCAGTCAGAGTGCTGGGAGCAGGGCAGAGCTGCATCCCGCTGCCCAGGCTGCAGAGCCTGGGAAGTTCTGTATAAAAAGCTGGCTCTGGATGTGTGCCAAGAGGTAGTAAACAAACTGGGAGCTCTGTTTTTCCTCTGGCTCTCCCTCCAGAGCCTGGTCTGTGTGTGCAGTGAGTGCCGGGCGGATCGCTCACATTCTAAAAGTGGCGATTTTGGGGGAGCACCGAGGAGGGGCTGGAATTACCCCTGCCTTCCAGAGTGCCAGGGGAGCAGCAGGAGGCTGCCTGCACTCTGGATTCAGGCCAAAGAGGTTAAATGACACGAGACCAAAGTTCAGAGCTGCCTTCAAAGCCCATTCCGGTGCCGGAAGCGTGAAAGCAGATCCCTGCGATGGATGAACATGAAAAGCCAAACATATCGATCACTGTGTGCAGCGCTGGCAGCCCAGCTGTGGTGGCAGCAGCCTTGCAGGCTGTGCTGCAGTCGCACAATCACACACAAGGTGAGGAGGAGGAGGCAGAGGAGCCGGGACCGGGTGGGTTTTATTCCCGGTGCTGTCCCCGTGGCTGTTCCCGGTGCCTGTGTCCGCCCCAGGGTGGACCTGCCCAGCAGCCTGTCTGGGTGTCTGCTGGGTGTCTGCAACCTGCTGCACCTCTGCCAGGCTGGGAGCAGTGTCCCTGCTGCAGGAATCATCAGGACCACGGAGCTGCCCTGCCCGAGGGGCCCAAACGCCTGTGGCCTCTGCTCCACGACCCCCAGAGCACGTGGTGTGCAAGGTAAGGCAGCATTTCCCATTAATTCTTGTCTGGGTGATTAGGCAGCAGGAGGAGGCAGTGCTGGAGGAAGCAGAGGCCTCTGCACACCCAGGAAAAGATGCTGCAGGTGGGGAGGGCATTGGAATGGGCTGCCCAGGGAGGGGGTGCAGTCCCCGTCCCTGGAGGTGTTTGAGCAGAGCCTGGATGTGGCATCAGTGCCATGGTCTGGGTGACAAGGTGGGGTTGGCTCATGGGTTGGACTGGATGATCTCAGAGGTCTTTTCTAACCTTGTTGATTCTGTGATCTGTGATTCTGTGAGGGAGCAGTGCTGGGCTGGCTGTGCTGCTGTGGGCAGGGATGCAGGGATGCTTTGGGAGGATGGGGGGAGGCCAGCCAATTTACCCTCCACTGTTTGGTAGTGTTTTGTGGGCCTCCTCATGCTCTCCCCTGTCTCAGCCTAAACTCCCTGGGGTTTTCACGTTGTATGCTCCCTCTCAGCCCCCATCCATCCAGCTCCCTGCTCTGATGCCCTCAAGGACACTCTCAAACCTCTGCCCCATCTGTCTGCTCAAAGGAGTGACCCAATTCCCCTGGCAGATGGAGACAATGGGCCTCAAATTGCCCCTGCCCACTATCCCCTGGAGCCCACCCAGGAGTCCCAGCAGTGATCAGGGGATGGCACAGCAGGACGTGGCCACTGTGAGACCCAGTTGTATGGAGACCCTTCACCAAACCTCCCTCACCCTGTGCTTCAGCCCCACAGACAGAGGGAATGTGGGCAGAGCTCCTGGAAGATGCCCACTAGCTTTTCCCCTTCCCAAAGCCCTCTTTTGCTTATTCATTTGGGAAACTGCACAGAGAAATGAAGGACAAAGCAGATGATGATTCCTGTGACAGCAGGGGTGTTCAAACCTCCCTTTAGAAGCACTAAAGTAGAGATAAAAATCAAACAAGGCAGTGCAGAGAAGCTGTTTGTCCCTGCCCGAGGTGGGGCTGAGCCCTTGCCCCTACTCTGTCCTCACAGCTGCTTTCTTAGGGCTTCACAGCCTCCTCCAGCTACTGCCTTGACCTACCACCTGCAGATGTAGAAATCTCCTTCAGGGCCCATCCTTGTCCCTCTGATCTGGTTCCCTACCTGCCAGGATGCCTTGGAGCTTATTGTCCACGTCCCGCTGGGCTCCAGAGCCTCGGAGCTTCCCTCCCTCCATTGCCCAGGGAAGGGTTAAACATCTTCCTGCCTCTGAATCAGCCCCCTCCTGTTCTCTCCCGTGGTTCCACATAATTTCTTCTGGGGGACAATGTGTGACCTGCATCTCCAGTCCTGAGGACTCAGCACAGCTGCTGCAGGAAGCCAGTTTTAATTCCACAGGCACACAATGCTCTGTAAAACAGAACATTGCTCTGCGTGCTCCCGGTGCTCGGGGTCACTGTGGCCAGGAGATGTCTCTTCCTTTCATGGGGGAAGTTTGAAGGAGGATAATAACAGATGCAGAGACTGAAGGGAGAGAATGATGGGTTTGTGTTCAAGGAGCTGCTCTGAGGGCCTGGAGCCTGCGTCTGTGCCAGTTCCTACGTGATGTGGGATGAATCCTCACCCCGTCACCACAGGATCACTTGTTTTCCTTCTTTTCAGCTTTTGCCATCTACAGAATAATTTGCAGAGTCCACAGCTCTGCCCCTATTGTGGGAGGTTTTGTTTTCCCTCAAACTATTCCAGAGCCAGGATGGGATGAGTGTTTTCTTTGGAGGTGATAATTTTTCCCCATTATCCATGGGGATCCATTATCCCCAAGTCAAAGAACTCCCTGAGGCATCAGGATGGATTGTACCTGCTCTGTCACTTGAGGGATGGGGATTTTTTACTCTCTATGCTCTGCAACCTTATTGTCCTTTCCTGTCACTGAATGATTATCCCTTCAGTGCCAGGGTTTTCCATCTCACAGAGTACAGTTCATTGAACATCACAGAGCTCAAAAAAAACCTACAGGCCAAGCCAACAAATAAATGACATCAGCAAAACCAAAACAGGAACAAAGAGACAAAGAAGGCTGGGCAGTATTTGGATCCCAGAGCTGGGAGATTTCAAAGGCAACAGAACCCCAGGGAATTATTGTAAGAGAATATGGAAACATCAGAGAACAATGGTTTGGGCTGGAAGGGACCTTAAAGATCATCTCATTCCACCCCCTGCCATGGGCAGGGACACCTTCCACCAGCCCAGGTTGCTCCAAGCCCTGTCCAACCTGGCCTTGGACACTTCCAGGGATGGGGCAGCCACAGCTTCTCTGGGCAACCTGTGCCAGGGCCTGCTCACCCTCCCAGGGAAGGATCTCTTCCCAATATCTCGTGTAACCCTGCCCTCTGGCAGTCTGAAGCCATTCTCCTTGTCCTGTCACTCCAGGTCCTTGGAAATAGTCTCTCTCCATCTCTCCTGTGGGCTCCTTCAGGTCCCAGAAGGCCACCATTAGGTAGAACCCCCTTATTTTGGTTTCCTTTGGTATATGAGTTTCATCTATAGAAATGATTATTAGTATTGATTAATTTGCCACCACATTTCACCTTTTTAAATCTGCAGAAATATGCTTTTCATCTCTAGATGTGCAGAAAGAAGAGCACCCAGAGCCAGAAAGGGAAGAAGTGAAATGAATACAGGGAAAAATGCCTCATAGAGTTTTGAAAATCATGCTTTAAAAATAAGAGACAGAATTAAGATTGAGGCAGTGCCTTGACTCTACCCCCTGATGCCTCAAAGGATGGTGGTTCATTATTTTGATCCATTTGTGTGTCGATTTAACGTGCTGTAGAACAGAGCTCCCACCATTAATTCCAGCTAATGTACAGTAAATTACAGCACCCTAGGTTGGATTTGCTTGGACTTCCACTACTAAAGAAGCCCAAGAGAACAGGTCACGCTGGAAGAAATTCAATTCTTATAGACTTCCCAAAGCCTCTAATGAGAGGGATTGTGAATCAAGAGCTATTTTTGCTGTAGAGGAGCCCCATGCAGCTCATTTCCTTCGGTAGGTTCAGGCACCTACAGAAGTGTGGAAGTAACAGATGCTGGATCTCTCTAAGATCTCAGCTCTCTGTAACCTCCCAGAGCCTCATTTCATCATCAGGACTCAGGATTATGGCAATAATCTCAAAATACGAAATGCAGAATTGTGCATATTACAATAGAAAGATGATTTACACCATTAAAGGCAAACTTTGCCTCTAGTTCACTAACAGGTTTGGAAATATCTGGCTAGAAAGCTTTGAGTCCTTCATTCTGAGTGATCTGGACTTCCTTCTTGAGAACTCTGAGGTGAGGGGATGACTTTGAACACCTGATTGTGCTACACCAGGAAAAACCCCTCTGGCACAGGACTGTGGCTTCATCAGAGAAAAGCAGGAAGGAGGGAGAGAAGATCAAAGGCTCAGGATGGAGCATCCCAGTGGTCTCCCTTCAATCTCAGAAGTGTGAGACTCTTCACAGACCTAAATGGCTGAAAGGATTTTTGTGTGAGTTGCAAAGAATAAACAGGAGGATCCCAAAGGTGTGAGATGCTTTATCCCGTGATTATGCACCTCATCCCTGTGAGCTGGGCAGACATGGAACATGTGGGGAGGGAAGAGAATAAGCCATAAACTTAATTCCCTCTCATGCTTGTCCCTAGTAGGAAATGCTCAGAAAACAGGAAACAGGGCATTTCCTCTCTCTAGAGAAATCTGTGTGAGAGAAACAGTTAAAAAAATAATTATGCCATGTGAGCTGATAGAATGTGCCTTTCCAGAGCAGGACAAATGGGAACCTCTTTGGCTTTTCAAACTCAAAGGGACTTTGCTTAAGTTCCCTTCCAAAGGAAACTGCTTCAGCTCATTATTTGCAGACAGCATCTGTCACTTCTGTGTGCCAGTGGCTGCTGACGGCCCTCCCAGAACACTGTCCCAACGTGCACACTGCTGGGTGGGGAGAAAGGGCTGCTATTAGAGCAATTTTCCACTTGAAAGCAGCAATAACAGCAAATAGAGCCTGAGCCACATGACTCTGCTGGATCTGGGGCACTCTCCCCAAGACAACCACCCTCCGTGGAAGGCGAGAGCCTGGAGGGGAGCTGTGGGCAGACACAGCTGTCACTGACTGCACAAACCTGTGCTGGTGGGCAGAGCAGGGACAAGGAGAGCTCAGCTGTGGCCTCTTGTGGACCTGCTCAAGGAGCTGCTTCTTCTTGCAGGGCTTGAGATCCAGGTGACATCTGTCTACTCTGTCCTGGAGCAAAACCCAGCAAAATCTCCACATGCAGCTTCTGTGGGAATATGGGGTGTGATGGACACAGCCTTGGCCAACAGAGCATTTGAGGTGCCCTCTCCTGTGGAATCAGCAGGAGCTCAATTTGGACACCACAATATAAGGAAGAGATTGAGCCATTAGAGAGTGTCCAAAGCAGGGAAGGAGGATGGGGAAGGGCCTTGATTTGAAGGTGTGTGAGGACACTGAGGGCACTTGGTGTGTTCAGCTGGAGGAGACTGAGGGGAGACCTCAGTGCAGTTCCACCTTCCTGGGCAGGGGCAGAGGAGGGGCAGGGACTGAGCTCTGCTCTGGGGGGACCAGGGACAGCAGCCAGGGAAGGGCTGGAGCTGTGTCAGGGCAGGCTCAGGTTGGATCTCAGGCAAAGGTTCTTCCCCCAGAGGCTGGTTGGGCACTGCCCAGGCTCCCCAGAAGCCTGTTCTTATTTGGAGGATCTCCTCAGTTTGAAGGGACCCAAAAGGATCATTGAGTTGAACCCTCATCCCTGCACAGGCCCATCCCCAAGAGTCACCCCCTGTGCCCCAGAGGATCAGCCAAACCCTCCTGGAGCTCTGGCAGCCTTGGGGCTGTGCCCACTGCCCAGGGGAGCCTGGGCAGTGCCCAACCAGCCTCTGGGGGAAGAACCTTTGCCTGAGATCCAACCTGAGCCTGCCCTGACACAGCTCCAGCCATTCCCTGGCTGCTGTCCCTGGTCCCCCCAGAGCAGAGCTCAGTGTCTCAGTAACTTGGTACATCACACCTGCCTGTGTGTGACCCCAGGACAATTCTCAGACTGCAGTAAGACTCAGGCTTTGAGAAGCTGTAAAACAGGCAGCCACCATCATCATCATCATCATCTTCTTCACTGCTCCCTCTTGCCAGGCCCTGGTGAGGAGGCACTGGCCACTCTGGGCAAGGCTGAACACCCCTGAGCTCCCCAGTGTCCTCCTTGGGCTGGTTCCCAAGGATCTGTTTGCACCCAGGTAAGGCAGACAATGGCAGCAGACCTGCATCTGAAGGAAGGACAAAATTAAATAACCTGCTTTTCTGAGGGATCTTCAGCAGGGAAAGTCAAAGAAATTCCAGGTGAATTCTGACCCAGTGACCTGCAGCCCTTGCCTGGCATGTTTGAACAACCCCCAGGTTCCCCAGAGCAGGTTCAGAGCTCTCAGCACCACCTCTGCAGCTCAGACATGTGTTTTCCATATAAAAGAAAAATTGGGGCTTTCACATGGCAATTTCACATTTCAATTTTCATCAGTTGAAAATTAGATTGTTGAAATAATGGTCCTGCAGCAGGAGGAATGAACCTTCCTCCTCTGACTGCCCAGTAAAAACAAGTGTCAGTCTGCCTCCTGCCTTCAGATCAAGATCCCCAACCTGCTTTTTTCTTGGAATATGGAAAAATTAGATTGCATGAAGTGCCTTCTTAGCAAGAAGCAGCTTAGAAATGAGCAAGATGTAATATCTAAAAAAAGCCAGATGAAGGATATTCACTGTTACCTCAGCAACTGCTGAGAGGGGAAATGACCTCCCCCAGCACAGGGAGAGCCAGGAGCTTAGAAAGGAATGTCTCTTGGAAGCTGATGTGTGGCTACACCTGTCCAGGAGCAGCTAATCCCCATCCTGCTTGGAAAAGGAAAAGAAGAAAGGGAGCTACAGGCCAGCAGGATTTGTCATATTTGGATTTTGAAGGAGCTTGTTTCAGACCCAGTGAATGAGACTTTAAAAACATTTGTAGAATACTTTGAACAGGCTGCTTGCCTTCAAATTGAAAATGTGCATTTCAGTGTTCAGGTACCAGATTCACAAAAATGTGTCAAGTTCATTTAAAGAGCCTTAAATATCTGGGTGTTTTTTAAAACTTCAAAATCTCTGTTTCAGCTCTGTCACAGCCAATATTTTCCATTCATTATGTTTTGCTTAACCTTTTGGATAAAACTGTCGTCATTCTCCCAGGGCTTCTGCAGCACCCTAATGGGAAGTGGCAGATTTTGAAAATGTATCTGGATTTAAGGGAACAACAATTCCATCCATGTTGTATTAGACTGCAAAGGGACACTCCATATGCTTGGATCTCCTCCAGAGGGATCCAGATTGAGAAGTAGATGGTAAGGTTAAGAATTTAGCTTAATTCTGCTCTTACTAAAACCAGTAGTAACTTTATTGTTGACTTCAGCAGGAGGAGATGATCTTCAAGGTCCCTCCCAACCCAACCCATTCTGTAATTCCAATATCAACATTACCAGAATCTGTTGTCCCCAAAGCTGAGCTGGGACATCACCCCTGACACTCCCCTCCCACAGCTCCCATCAGGACCTGGCACTGCAGGGCCTGCACTCACATGTGATGCTTTTGGAGGTAATTCCAGTCTCTCCCAGCTGCTGTTTGAGCAGTGTTAACGTGTCAGAATTTAATACTGACATGAAACAAACCCTTTCTGGAGGTTTGCTTCTCTGAGCCCACTTCAGAGAGCAGCAGCCTGAGCAGTCCCTGCTCTCCCCAGCTTACTGGAGCAAGGTTTGGAATAACTTTTATGACAACCTCCTAATGAAACTGGAGCTGTTTGGAGGAGCCTTATTTTTATATTACCAATGTCCACAGTTTTCCAGCCACAGAGAAAAGCTTCAGAGGAGGCAGAAATGAGCACTGAGCTCTTGGCTCATAGATCATTTTAAACATTCACCTTTTGGAAAAGACGGGAAACAGAAAAATCAATGGAGGCTCAAATTCTGGGGGTTTAAGCAAATTGGAGTTATTAAATGGACATGCAGAGAAATCCAACAGAGAAACCAGGCTGGGGCTGGGCTGGAGAGCCAATTGCAGAGAAATGTTAAAGCTCCTGGGGATGGGAAAGGCTGTGCTGGGAAGGGGAAGGAGGAGTGGCTGGAGGTAGGATATGGCCAGCAGTGCTGCTGCTCCTGTGCCTGAGTTTGTATCCCAGTGCATGGATCCCTGGAGCAGGAGGGATGGGTGGATGGTTCTTGTGCTGGTGTTGTCCCAGTTCTGTGACACCCAACCACTTCCCAGAAACTGGAATGCCAGGAACAGCCTTTCCTTTTCAGCAGCAGTTTGGAATCATGGAATCACAGCATCATGAAGGTTAGAAAAGACCTTTAAGGTCATCAAGTCCAACCATCAGCACCATCACCATGGTCACCACTAACCCATGTCCTCAAGTGTCACATCCATGTTTTTTGAACACTTCCAGGGATGGCGACTCCACCACTTCCATGGATTTCCGTGGCCTGTTCTAGTTCTTGACAAGTCCTTCCCTGCAAAACTTTTCCCTGATGTCCAACCTGACCCTCCCCTGGCACAACTTGAGGCCATTCCCTCTCCTCCTGTCCCTTGTTCCCTGGGAGCAAAGCCCGACCCCCCCCGGCTCCCCCCTCCTGTCAGGGGGTTGCAGAGCCAGAAGGTCCCCCCTGAGCCTCCTTTGCTCCAGGCTGAGCCCCCCCAGCTCCCTCAGCTGCTCCTGCTGCTCCAGCCCCTTCCCAGCTCCGTTCCCTTCCCTGCACACGCTCCAGCCCCTCAATGTCTCCTCTTCTCAATGTTTTTCTTCTTAAGCCTTTTTTTTTACAGCCTGGGTTTTTTAAAACCTGTTTGTATGTGAAAGGACACGTCTCAGGAAGATGATGTGTGGGATGTACAGGAAGAAGTGAGTCAGGGTAAATAAATACCTGCCTAGGTCCCTGTGTGTGGTTCAGAAGGTGACACTGAAATAAGGTTGTTTCTAGAGCTGGTGGCACTAAGAATATTGGGACTTCCACCAATTCTTCAGGAAGTCTGGCAAAGTGACCTTGAATATCCCGAACAGGGAGGGTTTGCTCCTGAAGCTCTGGTAGATGAAGATGACGCTGGTGTGTCTGCTCTAATTAGGTTTTTAAGTGCTTCAGGGTGAGGGCTGGCTTTTCACAGGGGCTGTGACAGCATCCAGCACAAGGGAGCTCTGGAGCAAGGCAGAGCATCTGGCTTTGTTATCTGAATAATGGTCAAAACAGAAATAGCATAATAATAAGACAAAAATGATATGCTGGAACAAGAAGTAACCCTGGTAATGTGATAACAGCCATGATTACAGCCCTGGTGTTGGCTGTAATTATCTGAGGGGGTTCAGCAGACCTGGGCAGAGGGAAACACGCCCTGATCAGGTCACATTCTCCAGGTGAGAGGAGCCCTGGGGAGGAGGTGGTGGCTGTGGAGGCTCCCCCTTGGTGCAGTGTGGCTACAAAAGTCTCAGCAGGTTTGGTGTTAGGACAGGAACTGAGGGGGTCACACGATGGTGTCTTGGGTGGAAGAGTCTGGGGGCAGCTTCTCTGCCCAAGTCACCTCTCTGACCATGAGGAGTCCCATATAAACCAACAATTTCAGATTTTTTGGTTGTAGTGAAGGGAAATGGGCACTTTAAAGGCCAATTCATGCCATCCTGGATGGTGTGCCTGAACTTAAACTACATGAATGACTTGGTGGCCATATAAACTCTCCTGTTTAAATTGGCTGTAATAACACTTTCTTTGTCATCTCCATGGAAATTCTCAGCACTTTGGGAAGCAACTTATTTTTCCTGAAGCCATGAAACACAAACACAAGAAACCCCTGATCTTAATTGTGTTCAGTAAATCCCACTAAAGTTCATGTGCCAACAATAATAACAATTACAAATGAATCATGGAATCACAGAGTGGTTTGGGCTGGAAGGGACCTTAAAGCTCATCCAGTCCCACCCTCTGTCACAGGCAGGGACACCTCCCACTAGCTCAGGCTGCTCCAAGCCCTGTCCAACCTGGCCTTGGACACTTCCAGAGATGGAGAATTCTTCCTTAGACAAGCACTGAGCAATCCCAATCCCTAGTTTCTGTTGGATAATGTCTCCCGGGCTGTAGGATAGAGGCAGATAACATCCTCTGCTGCCAGTGTGAGCCCTCAGCTGCACCTTGTATCTATTATAGATCAGAAGTCAGCTGTCACTGAGCCCCACTGCTGGTACAGCACCAAACCTGGCCCAGCTGGGCAGTTTGGAACCGAGAGTGGCTTTGTGACACACCTCCTGTGCCACCCACAGTGATGGCACCAGGACAGGCCACAGGGATGGGAGGTCTCCTGAGATATCACCCCTTCTGAAGAGGCTCTGAGCTGCTGAACTGTGCTTAGCTGCTGGAAACAGAGGAGTGCCAGGTTGGAATGTCCTCCTGAACAAGTCAGAGCAGCCACAGCTTTGCTCCTGTTGGTGTAGGTTAGGGTGTTTAACTGAACAGGGATTCTCCTGTACAACTGGAGATCACCAAAGTGATCCAGAAGACTCTGCCTGGTGACCCACAGCACTCTGGAGCTGCCTTGGGACTCCTCACCCTCCCTGAAAGAGAAATCAGTGGGGTGGGTGCAGGAACTGTGTGAGGGTGGACACAGGGCATCCACTTCTTCAGACCCTCCAAATTCCTGCTTCAGCACTTGCACCTTTGTGGACAAAATGGGAGTGGCTGGAGGTGGAATAATCTGCCCAAAAGCCCAAAGGTGCTTCTCTGCCAAGTGCCACTGTCCCTGGAGGGATGTGACTGTTGGAACATCATCAAAGATGTTACATTTGGATCATGACCTGCAGATTTCTTTGAAAGAGTTACCTTTGGGGCCAAATTTTAAATTGTTTTTATCCACAGAGCAACAGAAACCCAGACTGGGTCAGGTTGGAAGGGACCACAGTGGGTCACTGGTCCCACTCCCTGCTCAGCAGGGCCATCCCAGAGCACGTGGCACAGGATTGTGTCCAGATGGGTCTGGAATATCCCTGGTGAGGGGGACTCCACCCCCTCCCTGTGCAGCCTGTTCAGTGCTGGGTCACTGCACAGGGAAGAAGTTCTACCTTATGGGAAGGTCAGATATCTGTGCCATCACCCCTGAGGGAGGAGAGAAGAATTTTTCTCTCACTGTCACTACAAACCGAAGCTTTTCACACACCTGCAATTCCCTTTATGTGGCTGATTTCAAAGAGGCCCCTGGAATCCCAGACATAACCTGGCTGTCCTGAGGCAGGTTAGTGCCACTTCCTACAGAATAGGAGCTTCCAACCAGGGATGGTCCAGGCCAGCCCTGGAGACTGCCAGTGTGGGAAGGAAGTTTGGGCTCCTGAACCCAAATAACTGGATTGTTCTCCTAAAACTCTTTATTTCTGGTTATTGTGCTGCAAAACTTTTCACTGCCTTCACAGAATCCCAAATGGGTCAGGCTGGGGGGGACCACAGTGGGTCACTGGTCCCACTCCCTGCTCAGCAGGGCCATCCCAGAGCACATGGCACAGGATTGTGGCCAGACAGTCCTGGAATATCCCCAGTGAGGAGACTCCACCCCCTCCCTGTGCAGCCTGTTCAGGGCTGGGTCACTGCCCAGCAAAGAAGTTCTTCCTCCTGTCCAGCTGGAGCTTCCTGGGCATCAGTTCCTGCCCGTTCCTCCTGTGCCACTGCTGGGCCCCCCCAGCAGAGCCTGCTCCATCCTCTGCCCCCTCCTGCAGCCCCTGACACACCCTGGGGAGGGCCCCTCTCAGGCTCTGCTCTGGAGGCTGAACAGCCCCAGCTCCCTCAGCCTTTGCTGCTCCCAGAGCTGCTCCATCCCTTGGGCATCTCTGTAGGAAAGTCACCTTCCAGGAGCTCCCTGTCCCTGCTGTGCTGAGGAGCCCGAGCTGGGCCCAGCCCTGCAGATGTGCCTCCCATCTGTGTGGGCAGATTGGAACCTCCACGGGGTCAGTGATGGGTCACTGAGCAGGGAGTGGGACAGAAATCAGTTGGGCTGTCACTCTTGATGCCAACAAGACACTGGTTGTCCACAGAGCAGGCAGGAGTTTAATTTGGGCCTGGGTCCCTCATTAAGTCACCCATCACCCATCACTCCCCACCCAGTCCCTGCACTGAGGGTGCACAGCAGGGATCAGCCTCAGCCTGTTCCCCTCGCCTGCTTTTGCCTCAAGTGAACTCTTCTGACTTCAGCTCAAAGCATCAAAGCCCCTCAGCATTTCTTTGAAGACCATCAACAGTTAAATTGGCTGGAATTATGCTGGTTTATTCTTCCATGGAATCAGGGAAGAGCTTCTGATGGGGCTCTGTAAGATGGGCTGCTCTGGCAGCCTGGGAAATCAACTCATTTCTGATCCAGGGAATACTGTGGATTGGCAATTTTTCCTCTAAGAGAAAACTGAGACTTAGATGAAAGCCACACATTTTTAATGCAAATTATATTTTCAGTGAAAAAGTGGAAATTTTTTATGCTGAACTTATTCCTTTTTCAGTGGTTTTATTCCCCAAGTTCTGGCTTTGTGTTTTCCTTCAGAACACTGTTTTTTGTATGTGTATGTGTGTGTACACACGTGTACAAGTGAATAATAGATGTTTGCTAAGTGGGATTGTTAATTACTTCAACCTGCTTTGCAATCCTATAATTTTGACATAAATATATTTTCCCTCATTGCTGAATTGGTCTCACCCCAAATTAATATGGACCAAGAGTAACTGTGAATCTAAATTGAAGGATGTCTCTGGAACTGGAGAATGTGTTAGTTATGTTAGGGGACAGATTCCCTGACAGGAGCTTAAACTAAGCACTTAAGAACCCTCTTCAGCATCTTATTGTCTCTGATGAGATCATGATTCAGGCTACTTGAGTAGGAGCTCAAGAATGCAAACCCTCAGGGAGTGGAACTTGCTCCAAGGACAGGAATCCAGGTTTAATGAGCTTGTCTCTGCCAACCTAAAGAAAATTGTCAAATAAGACATCAAATGGGGATGAAGGCACCCAGACCAAGGAAAATCGGGAAGGGCCTTGATTTGAAGGCGTGTGAGGACACTGAGGGCACTTGGTGTGTTCAGCTGGAGGAGACTGAGGGGAGACCTCAGTGCAGTTCCACCTTCCTGGGCAGGGGCAGAGGAGGGGCAGGGACTGAGCTCTGCTCTGGGGGGACCAGGGACAGCAGCCAGGGAAGGGCTGGAGCTGTGTCAGGGCAGGCTCAGGTTGGATCTCAGGCAAAGGTTCTTCCCCCAGAGGCTGGTTGGGCACTGCCCAGGCTCCCCAGGGCAGTGGGCACAGCCCCAAGGCTGCCAGAGCTGCAGGAGGGTTTGGCTGATCCTCTGGGGCACAGGGGGTGACTCTTGGGGATGGGCCTGTGCAGGGCTGAGGGTTGGACTGGATGATCCTTGTGGGTCCCTTCCAGCTCAGCATATTCTGGGATTCTGTGATACTCAGGTGATCAACCCCAGCCACAGACAACAGCCAGGGCCAAAACCAAATCCTGCTGTCAGAAAGAATCACAGATTGGTTTGGGCTGGAAGGGAAATTAAAGCCCATCTCATTCCACCCCTGCCACAGGTTGCTCCAACCCACCCTTGGACACTTCCAGGGATGGGGCAGCCACAGCTTCTCTGGGCAACCTGTGCCAGGGCCTCCCCACCCTCACAGGGAAGGATTTCTCCCCAATATCCCATCTAACCCTGCCCTCTGGCAGTTTGAAGCCATTCCCCCTTGTAATGTCCCCCCAGCCCTTCCAAATAGTCCCTCTCCATCTTTCCTGTGGGCTTCCTTCAGGTACTGAAAGGCAAAAATCCATTCAACTAGTAAGTATTTACATCTATATCTGCTACATCTGGAAAAATGCAGAATTCCAGTGCCATTTGCAGCAATCAGAGCAATCAGAGCACTGCTGCAGTGCAGGACTCAACCCAGGGCTCAAAATACCTGTGAGAAAACATTTCCTGCTGCCTTATGCTTCCCCTTGTGCTGGGGGGGGATTCTTGGAGAGGAGATTCCAGTAATCATTAAGGCCAGTTTAAATGACAAACCCCAAATATCAGTTTGTCTGGCAGCTACTCTGGTGAAAACCTGCTTCTAGGTGATAATGACTTTAAAAACTGAATTAATCAGCCTGAACTCTTCCCTGCTGGATGTGTCTGTCAAGGTAGATTTTTTTTCTTTTTCTTTTCTAATTTTCAGGAAAAAAAAAATTCTCCTTTTCCAAGAAAGAAATAGCAAGGAAAAGATTTCCCTGGATTTCATTAACTTTATGTAGTTGTTTTGAAGCAGGGTTTGAGGCCTGGAGGGGCACTCAGGGGGACAAGATGTCTCATTTTGTTCCACATGTAATCTTCCCAAACTGCAAAAATTCTGAACATCCATGAGTTGCTCAATAAAATTTCTTAAAGTTTTTCAGCAGATTCCCTGAGTTCTAACCTGTCCTAGGGATGCTCTGTGTCCCTCAAGCTCCTCCACAACCAGGCTGTTCTGGGGATGTGGACACAGAGAAGGGTGTTGGCTCCAGGTTTGTGGCACCAGGTCTGAGAGCAGCTGCTCTTACTGTCCTGGGCTCCCCTGGACACAAAAATTGAAACTGGGCACCAAAAAAATAGAGATAAGGAACCTAGGAGGGGTCAGACTTGAATTAAAGGACAAAAGTAAGAGCAAAAGTGAGGAAGGGGGGGAAAGGAAGGGCTGATAAGTTGGATAATAATGGCACAAGAGACAGGGCAGGAAAAAGAGAGCTCAGGCAGAGACAAGAAAGAAAATGAAGATAAGAAGGTAAATAGGATCAAACTCAGTGGGATGGTGGAACATTCCCATCCATTGGGAGGGACTGTGAGAAGGACATGGGAACCAAAAGGAAAAAACACCAGCTCTGGGCTGGCAAGAGAACAAGGGCTGGGGAAGGGCAGGAGGTCAAGGAGAGGAGCTGTGGGACACAACTGGGACACACCAGAAGGAAACCAGAGTTCAACATAAACAGGTAAAGGTTCAGATCTCCCCAGAACAACACAGAAACCCAGAACTGAACCTCAGAGTGTGAACCTTTCACAGAGCTGCCTGCTGCATGAGGAGCTGCCTGCTGGCACTGCCAGGTCCCTCCAGGGGGTACCGAGCACTCTAAGCCCAATTCCTGGGAGATCTGCTGGGAATCTGAGGGCCCCATAACTGCTGATTGCCACAGCAGAACAAACAACAATCCTACAGGAACCAATGTGTATTTCCCCTTCAGTTTATTGTCTTCAAATTGCACCATGAATCCAAACCCTCAGTAAAGTTGCAATCAAGTTGCCAGGCCAAGATGCCAAAAGGTCTCTGCAAAACTAAGTTGCTCCTCTTCTGCATTTCCTCCCTGCCATTATTTTCTCTTGCAAGCATCAAGCAAATTTTGAGAAGCATCCTCTGTCTTATCTAGTGAAGAGGGGAAATGCACAGAACCATCCAAGCAGATCTGAAATTCCAGGAGCAGAGCTACAAAAAGCTTCTGCTGGAGGAAATGAGGATGAAATCTGAACACAAGAAGTGCCATAAAAGGTACAAGCAGAATTTTGTGCATGAACTGGGATATCTGACAGTATAAAGGACTTGGTGTAGGGAATTTAGGTGATAAAAGAGACATGAGCACATTAACAATGAAAGTGCAACTTGGTGTTAGTAAATTGGTTGTACTGACAATTTTGGCTTAAATCTGAGCACAGCTACCTGGTTGTAATAGAAATGACACTTCTCCTCAAAATGGTGTGAAAGAAAGTAAAAAATATTATGAGAGAACTAATAATGGCCCCAAGGAAATTGATATTTCTGCATTCAGTGCAGACCTGGGACAGGACACAGCAAAGTGAGAGATCTTAATGAAATTCTGAGCAAGTCCCCAAGCCCAGGATGGGACCAGAGCTGTGGGTTCAATCATGTAAAACCTAAATCAGGATATGTACATTTGAATTAGTCCAATGCAGAGTTATCTCAGTTCTGTCACCCTCACTTGGAAACATCACCTTGATAATCTTTCAATGCAGCTATTTTGGGGTGACAAAAATGACCTGCTCAAGGCACTGTGCACCTGTGCCTGCTTTCACAGCATGGACCATGTGTGTGGAGTGGAGCTGATTTTAAAAGCTGAGAATCATAGAAATGTAGAATCATTTAGGTATGGAAAGACTCTTAAAATGATCAAATCTGGTCTTAATCCAGCACTGCCAAGGCCACCACTAAAACATGCCCCCAGTCACTACATCCACATGGCTTTTAAATCCCTCCAGGGATGGGGACTCCACCACCTCCCTGGGCAGCCCCTGCCAAGGCCTGACCACCCGTTCCAGGAGGAAATTCCTCCTGATGTCCAACCTGACCCTCCCCTGGCACAGCCTGAGGCCGTTCCCTCTCCTCCTGTCCCTGTTCCCTGGGAGCAGAGCCCGACTCCCCCCGGCTCCCCCCTCCTGTCAGGGGGTTGCAGAGCCAGAAGGTCCCCCCTGAGCCTCCTTTGCTCCAGGCTGAGCCCCCCCAGCTCCCTCAGCTGCTCCTGCTGCTCCAGCCCCTTCCCAGCTCCGTTCCCTTCCCTGCACACGCTCCAGCCCCTCAAGGTCTCTCTTGTCTGAGGGGCCCAAAACAAGACACATCCTGAAGATACACCCAGACCACAAGGAGCTGCTGACAAGAAGCACGTCTGGGCCACTTTATGGAAATTGCAGTTTCAGATTTTGTTTTTAGCAATGAGTTATATCTGAGTTCCCAAACCGAGCAGTGCCAGCCCACCCTTCCCCAGCCCTGTTAAAGCTTGCTGAGATCTCTTCTTTACATTTAGAACTTACAGGAACTGATTCCAAGCCTCACTTATTCCTTTCATTGGCCCTTCTCATGCCCAGCCATCCCAAAAGCAGGTGTTGCTGGTCTCCTGCAGCAGTGTCTCCCACTTTGGATATTGGGGGAGCAGGAAGAAGACCTCAAACAGGATTGCTTTTGCTTCTGGGGGGCAGTGTCTTCTTGCACAAGAAAATTGATGTGAAGGATTCCCCCTCTTCAGAGGATGAAAAGGAAGCATGGAAATAAACCGGGTCCTGTCCTTGTGTGAGACCAGTCATGGAAGTAAAATCCACCAGGAAAATCCTCAGCAGACAGGCCTCCTCTGTTCCCGTGCTACAGACTTCTCCAGGACTGTTTTGTCAGGAATTGCATTTGCCAGGAGCAAGATTTAAACTGGGTAATACTTCCCCTTTTGAGAAAACTTCCAAACAATTCTGAGTGTCCATGCTGGGAGCATCATGGAAGGACAGGAGGATAAAACCACCACCAAGATCACTGAGGCCCCTTTCCCTCACTGCCTTTCACCAAACTCTTAGTGAGGATGGTCTGGCTTTCAGACCAGCCTGGCTCCTTTTGAATGATAATATTAGCAGAAGAAGTGTTGATTTAGACATCAAATGCAATTAAAGTCAAACTTTGACAGCTCCTGAGTAACTACAAAGCACCCAGTGGAGTTTTCAGCTGTGCTCTGAAAATGCAGCCACATGCAGAGTCTCACCAAACGTCCTAAAAATTGGAGTGCTTTAAGCCAGCTGTACTTACTGCTTTTAAGACCAGGTATTTGATATTCCTGAAGCTGAGATAAGGGAGAAGACTCTCCTACAGCACAGGGACATGCTGATTGCTTTCACAGTGCCTGAATCTCGGGGTGTGTTGCACCTCTCTGTCCAAAAATCAAGGCCACCTCTATAGAGAGTTTCATGCAGAGGTGGACTGCATGAAAAGACAAGGTGGACTTTGACAGCCACATCTCCCAGAACCTCAGGTGAGTGAACTGGGCTCGGCTGCTGGACACAACTGGCTCAGACACGGGGGTAAATGCTGATGGGCATGTGGGGGAGGGGAAAGGGCTGCTTTGTTCTTTCAGTGATTGATCCAGGGGGTGTGGGAGCAGCTGTTGGCTTGTGGCACTGCTGGAAGAAAGGGGTAAGAAACAAAGAGGACATGGAGGAATGGCATTAAACTGAAGGAGAGTAGATTAGATTGGATATTAGGCTGAAATTCTCCCCTGTGAGGGTGGGGAGGCCCTGGCACAGGTTGTCCAGAGAAGCTGTGGCTGCCCCATCCCTGCAAGTGTCCAAAGCCAGGCTGGATGGGGCTTGGAGCAACCTGGGCTGGTGGAAGGTGTGGAGGGGATGGAATAAGATTATCTTTAAGGTCCCTTCCAACCCAAACCATTCTGTGTTTTATGATTCTGTGATTCTGTGATTCTCAGACCTTTGTCTCCCAAAGGACACAGCTGCCCCCTCTGTACCACTGCCCAGCCACAAGGTCCTGCTTCCACTGTGTTTGCTCCCAAATCTCCCTGAATACAGTGCTGCTGCCAGGCCCTGCCTGTCCTGCTCCAGCCCAGAGCAGAGCATTGCAGCCCCTGCATGGCTCAGCTTGGATTTCCATCCCTACAGCTTTGGAGACATCACGTGGCTGCATGACATTGAGCTGGGAAACCTCTAGAGTGGAACATCTCTGTGATCCATCTCCTGGAAGTGTTAATGTCATCCTCAGCTCTCCTTTGTGCCAATTAGCCAAAGCCCTGTGGAGGAGGAGGAGATCCATAATTCCAGCTGGAGCTGCTGTGTCATGTGTGTTCTGCTGCAGCTCCTCATTGCTCCTCCAGCCCCCCACAGAGGGGTCCTGGCAGTCCCCCCAGACAGGGCTGATTTAGACCCTTTGCTCTGCTGGAACTGGTGATAAATCAACTCCCTAATGAGCTGAAGCTGCTGTTGGGACACGACAACTCCATGACCACTCCAAGAGGCTTTATTAGCTGGAAGAGCTGCTCCACCACTGGTAATTTCGTGGGAGTCTTTCTGACTTGGCTGTTTAATATCTGACCTCACATGATTTATAGGGACAGCAGGTTTGTTGATCTGATATTGTTGATAAGATATTGGGGTAACAGTAGCACCCAAGATGGATCATCTTTGCTCTCCTGGGACAAGTGATACTTTGTAAAAGGGATTTTGCACTCAATATTTATTCTTGAGAGCAAATCCCAAAGTTACAACATCAGTGCTGCACAGTTCCTCTCCCCCCCAGTAAAACAGGGCAGCCCCAGTAATGTGGCTGTATCAATTTAGCTTAAACATCAGTAATTCCAGTGGTGTCTGGGGGATTTAAACACCCTGAATGCCGATGGCATCCCAGGATCCAAACAACGGGAATCTTTCCAAATGCTTCCCTTCTGCTTTGCCTCCAGCAACCACCAGCAATCCTTGATTTTCCTGTTTTCCAACCCAAATATTTCTTGCCTAATTTAATGTGTTTCCTGGTTGCATTTGCCTGTATCATCCTATATGTTATGTAAATATGACATTTGGTGTTCAATAAGCCCAGCACACATGTAGTCATCACTCAGCCACACTAATGAGAGAGTAACTCCAGTTTGGAAGCTGCTGCTGGGCTTTGAGCTCTGTAATGATACCAGTGATGTCCAACCTCACCCTGTGAGCCACAGGGACTAATCTGTGGTCATTAAAGAGCTGGATGCCCTCTCCAAACACTGGGATACTCCTGAACAGGGATCAAAGCAATGGAAGACAGACAGCCTGAGTCCTACTGGTATTCCTTTGCCCTTCAAGGGCACTGATTGATTCTCCAGGAGTTCTGGAAGCTGTGTTTTTTCCATGAGCTTTTCAGAGAGCCACTGAAGCTCTTGAGATCTCTTGGAAAAATCTGTAAGATGCAGAAGGGTCTCAGATTTCTGTCAGCACTGAACCAGTGATTTATCTGCACTGAACCAGTGCTGACAGAAGTGGTTTTCTACCACCCTCTTTGGGCAGGATAACATGGGATGTTTTCTCATGTGACTCTCTCCTGGTCTCCATGTCTCCACACTGACACTGAGAATATCCTGGATTGTCTCCCTTGGGATCAGAAGAAGGCTTTGCAGACTTGTCTTGAGTGAAATTTCCACTGAATTTCCCCCTGTAGCACAGGAGTGAGTGTGGTGGCACCTGCAGGACTCCTGCTGACAGAGAGCAGCCATTCCAACCTGCTTTCCCAGCTCCTGCCCACACCACAAGCTCATTCCCTGCCACAAAAACTAGAAGTTTCCTGAAGTCTGCTGGGCTCCTGGGTAGTGCTGCACACTGAGGTGAAGACACCTGGCAGTGTCAGGGGTGGCCTTCTCTGTACCAGCACAACTAAGTCCACACGTGACTGGTGTCACCAGTGGCATCCAGTTGACCAGTTCCTGCCTCACTAAAGGCCATGGTGGAGTCACCATTGGTGGAAATATTCAAGAGGAGCTTGGGGATGGGGTTCAGGGTGATTGTGGTGCCGTTGGTTGATGGCTGGACTTGATCTCAAAGGTCTCTTCCAGCCATGGTGATTCTGTGAAGGCCGTGAAGGCAGAGATGGTTCAGCAGCTTCAACACCTGAAATGTTTGAGGCACCCTCAGAGCCCTGCACTTGTGAGGACAGTGCTCCAAGGCTCAGCTCTGCTCTGTGGCAGGACCTGCCTCTCTCCATCCTGGCCAAGGACCTTATCCAGCCACTCCAGAGAGCTCCTCAAGGAAAGAGAAATCAAGATTTGACAGGAGCCTCCGAAGTGTGACAAGAAACAAGACCCGCTGAGTCTTTGCCCCAGGAATGAGACCAAATTTTTGCACCCAGCTTTTGGTGTGGATGCAATGAACTCATGGCCTGCACTCCTGGGATGGTTATTGGGAGAGTGAGAAGAGAGGGGAGTGAACACTGGCCTTTTCTAACACTTTTTTCCAGCCCCTTCTGTTCCCTGAGCTCCTGCAGTGTGTCATTATCTGGGATTGCAGGCTTTGCCCAGTTTCTGCTCCTGCCCAGTCAGCTCTCGTCTCCAGGACAATCTGAATTAGTTGGTTTTAGGATTTCACAGGGCTGGAATATTGAGACACTTTCAGCTGAAATCAAGAAGGAGGAGTCTGATCCTGATCCCACACATGTGGCTGGTGGGGGTTTATGGTGGAGGGAAAGGCCCCAATCTACACATCTTTGTGCCACAGGTCCAGCATTTTACCAGCAGAACATGTCTCTAGTGGGTGCAACTTTGAAGATCTTTCTTTGTCCTCTAAGGCTGTTTTGTACCTTCTTTAAAAACATGAAATTTCCACCATTTTCACTGTAAATTCTGGCTTCATGCCCACTGCTGTTTGTAATTCCTGCTCTAACAATGAAGTGAGGATTAAATCAGCCTTTCCAGGCCACCACTGCCAGGACAACTGTTCATCCCTCTCTCAAATTATTTCCTGCACCTTGCTGTTCTCCAGGGCTGTTCCCCAGAGCTGGAGGAGGGGTGGAATCCTCATTAACCAGCTCTGTGGACACATGAGGTGGCTGATCTCCAGCTCTGCTGACTAGATACAAGCAGGACTGTTGTTTCTTTCCCCAAGGAACAGTCTTATCAAACAAATGCCACTTTCTCAATTAACATCTCACCACCTGCCCTTACCAAAGGGACAGGCTCCTTGTCCTGTTGGTAATATGATGATAATGTTGATAATGATGATAAACACAATGACAATAACAACAGCAACAATAAAAACAATTGGGATCTTTCTTTGAGTATAATCTTAGGGCTCCTAAGTAAAAAAGGATGCTGGAGTTCTCGTTTTGGCAAACTGAATGATGAGCTTAAAGGTGAGGATAATAAAATAAAATAAAATAAATAAATAAAATACCATCCACTGGTATTTTCCTCTGCTCCACAATATCTCTGTTGTTTGGGTTCACCCAGTACCAGCACATGAAAGTCAAGGTGGATCCCAGTCCCACTGAGCTCCACAGCTGTGTGTAAAAAGCTCTATTTCTCCATGGCTGGTTCCCTGCCTATAACAGGGGCAATCAAACCACCCAGAAGAAAGTTCCAGCCACCAAGGTGCAGGAGAATTTTGATGCCAGGTTTGTATGTAAATTGTCAGCAGCATCCACTTTCTTCCTCCTCTTTTCCTCCTCCTACCTCAGCTGTGCAGCACCAAACTGTCCTCAAGGTTCACACACTTGAGAAAAAGGAAATAAATCTCACTTTTCCCTGAGTGTGAGCACAGATCAGGGGCTGCAGTTACATCTTTAGCATGAATAGGCAGTAACTGAAGACTGAAGTAATTCATATCCATCATTTAAAAGCACTACCAGACTAAAACTCGAGTTTGAAAGAGCAGATCAGAGCAAAAATCCAACTAAAGCTGGTTAGCAATGACCAGGTTCAAGTTTTTGGTTTTAATTAAAACCAATTTCCTTGACTAACATGAATTTTTAATGCACAGTAAGTTTGCATTTTATTTTTTTTAAGGAGTAAAATAAAACTTTTCTAAATATTCTTCTGCCCAGAACTTCCCCTTCAGCCACCATGTGCACAGCCCAGCGGGGTCTGTTTGCTGGGAGTTTAAAACCATCCCACCCAGTCACCCTTTGGGGGTTAAAGTTTCATTCCAGGTGTGAGCCCTGGGACAGCTTCCTCTGCAGCCCCTTTTTGAGCCCCCCGTGAGCAGGTTCAGAGGAAGCACCACTGCAGGGGGGGATTTCTGCTGCAGGGGGGGATTTCTGCTGCAGGGGGGATTTCTGCTGCAGGGGGGATTTCTGCAGTCACTCAGGGGTGTTTGTGGCTCCGGTCCCACCGCAGGGCTGGTGGAGCCCTTCAGGGCAGCACAGGAGGAAAAGCAAAGCCTTTGCACCCCTCACCCCACGTGAGGAACCAACTCCCTCCCATTCCCCTGGCACATCCCCAGAGAACAACGCTTTTGTTTTCACTAATCTTTCATTTTCAGGGCTGATTAGATGCTTTAACTAAGTGAATCCTATTATTTAAAGCCTTCCTGGCTGCTTCTCAGGGTGCATTCTGACTCATGCACCTATTTGCAGGTGGAGATTAGAGAGAGAAGGTGATTTTTTGCCTTTCAAAAATAGCAGCGAGCAGGTTTTTGGACTGAGACTTATCTGTGTGTGTGTGGCCAGTCCTTGGTGCCCACCTTGGTGAAAAGAAGGGATGCTAAAACCTCCTGGCTGAGGCTTCCTGGTGGTGTTTGACTCCTGCTTTAGAAGGTGCAATGGAAATAGTATCAGAATCATGGAATGACAGCACGGTTTGGGTTGGAAGGGACCTTACAAAACATCCAGTCTCACCCCCTGCCATGGGCAGGGACACCTTCCACCAGCCCAGGTTGCTCCAAGCCCCGTCCAACCTGGCCTTGGGCACTTCCAGGGATGGGGCAGCCACAGCTTCTCTGGGCAACCTGTGCCAGGGCCTCCCCACCCTCACAGGGAAGGATTTCTTCCTCATATCTAATTTAACCCTGCCCTTCTTCAACTTAAGACCTTTATGGATCCTAACTAGGATATTTTCAGGCCTTTTAATATTAGAAGATGTATATTAAACCACAAAGATAAAGCCAAAATACAGCAGTGCATTCCCACCCCCCCCCCCCAGCTGGAGCTCCGGGATTCCTCAGGACACCAGCACAGGGAGGCAGCTCTGGAGCTGGGGCAGGGGGGATGAGGTGCCAGGGTAGGGACCCCTGGGGACAGCAGGTCACACCTGCAGGAGCAGAGCCAGAGGGGGGAAGAAACTTCTGAAATTTCTGAAACTTCTTCCTTCAGTTCTTCAGAAACACGGGCTGGTTTCTGACTGACGAGAGCACGGCCAGGGTGAGGCTCAGCCAAGGTCAAACCAGGACTAGTGAGCCCCATTTTTAATGTAAACACCACTGATGGTGTGCACAGGCTGCATTTCTTTGAGCTCCCCGTGTACCACCCACAGGCTCCACCTCTGCCTCACCCTCCCAGCCCAGCCCGTGCTCCTCTTTAACTCGCTGCTCCCTGGCCAAGGTAATTTGGAGATTTCTTATTCCCCCAAACAAGTTAATGATCTCCTGGAGTGTGATCCAGTGCCTCTCTGACACATCTTTCTGCAACCCAAAACGCCTGAGACACAGCTGCAAAAATAGCCACAGGAACCTGGAGTCAACATCCAAAAAGATCAATTAAAGCAGGAGCCAGATACAAAGAGAATGAGAAGGAACAGGAGCCAGTAATTTGCATTCCCCAATTAAGGAGATTTATCTGCATTTCTAGTTAATAAAAGACATTAATTGATTCACGTATTTTATGGCTGCACACTGAGCTATTTCTGTCTGGAAGGAGACACTCTTAAATGGAATGAGTCAGAGCAGACCTGTTATGCCACCCTGGGACCCTGAAAGACTTGTTAATAGCTCTGAAGAAATCAAGTTGCTTCACAGGGCTATTTTCTCTTCAGACATCAAAAGCAGAGGGAAAGTATAGTAGTTCTGAAGGCTGAAAATGTTTTTTTTACACGGTCCTTTGCATTTGACAAATAGCAACAGGATAATCAAAGAGACACATCCAGAGACATCTCAGCAGGATTTATGGGCCCAGCTCAACATGATCTCCAGAGACATGGCTCTAAACTGAGGGAAGTCCTGGCAGGTCAGAGCTCCTCAATTGCCTTCCTTCTAGATTAACTTTGCAATTCAAAAGAGAAGGAAAGTCTCTATTTTTCCCCTCAAAAATATTTAGAAAAACACAGACATAAACTCTTCCCTGTGAGGATGGGGAGGCCCTGGCACAGGTTGCCCAGAGAAGCTGTGGCTGCCCCTGGATCCCTGGAAGTGTCCAAGGCCAGGTCGGATGAAGCTTGGAGCAACCTGGGCTGGTGGGAGGTGTCCCTGCCCATGGCAGGGGGTGGAACAAGATGAGCTTTAAATTCCCTTCCAACCCAAACCATTCCATGATCCCATGATTCCATCATAAGACACTGATCCAAAGTGACCAGGTACATCTGAGGAACCCCAGCTGTGCCTTCAGCCCTCTGACAGCATTTCCACACTCACTTTGGAAAGGCAATCAGACAGCTTGGAACTGAAAAACATATATTCTTTGTTTTTTACCATAAGAACAAAATGTGGACAAATTGAAAGCATTTGTCATTTCTGCTTCTGTTTCCCTGGTGACAAAAAAAATATAAAATAAAATAGAGTAACCAGTATTTCCAACTAAGACAAATCCTGCAGCTCAAAGGCTTGGCCAGTTTGTCCTGATTTTTGCTTTGCTCTCACCCCGTGGCTCTAGGCAGCATGAGGGTGGAAATAGCCTGGGAAATGTGTTCTCTTCTGCAAAGCTGGAGCCTGTTTGCCAAAAACAGCTGGAGTCTATTTGCCTACCCCCAGGTAGTAAAATACTACCTGGCTGGAGCTGTTCATCATAAAATAAATGTCTGTATTGGCCTCATCCTATTTAGAAAGTGAGAGTTATGCTTTGTTTTCCTGTCAACCTTTGCCAGGAAGAAATCATCCCTCCCAGTGCTGATGATGGAGTTTTCTGTTGTTTTCTCCAGCCTTTATTTGGTGCTGATGCCTTGAACATTCACAGCTCCTGGGCATCAGAGGAGCCCATCAAAGGGCTCAGCTCTGTCTTACACACATGCGAAGTAGAAGCCTGGGTTTCTTCTGAACTTGCCTCCCTGGGTGGGAGTGTTTTAGCACCATTTGGGTTGTAACCCTGCACAAAGCCCTGGCAGGGCATGAGGAGCTGACTCGAGGTGTGGGGGGCACAGAAGTCCAGGCATGTTAAAATCCTTACAGACAAATCTGCCTCCAGCCACATCCACACCGTCATCTTTGGTAAGGAAAGGGCCTGAGAGAGAAAACATGTGCTCCCTGGGCACCCCTCCCCAGCCCCTGGTGCCACAGAGCCTGTTGGGAGCAGGGCTGGGTGAGCCCTGGGTGAGCCCTGCCCGTGGGACACCCGGCTGGGCTGCAGTGCCTGGGCCACAGGGCAGAGCCACAGCGTGGGCTGGGTTGGAAGGGACATTAAAAAACGTACAGTGCCACCCCCTGCCATGGGCAGGGACACCTTCCACAAGCCCAGGTTGCTCCAAGCCCTGTCCAACCTGGCCTTGGACACTTGCAGGGATGGGGCAGCCACAGCTTCTCTGGGCAACCTGTGCCAGGGCCTCCCCACCCTCACAGGGAACAATTTCTTCCCAATATCCCATCTAACCCTGCCTTCTGGCAGTGGAAACCATTCCCCCTTGTCCTGTCCCTCCATCCCTTGTCCCAAGTCCCTCTCCAGCTCTCCTGGAGCCCCTTTATGCCCTGGAAGGGGCTCTAAGTTCTCCCTGGAGCCTCCTCCAGGTGAACACCCCCAGCTCTCCCAGCCTGGCTCCAGAGCAGAGGGGCTCCCTGTTTGTACCAAAAAGAGTGAGGGTGTATTTTGGGAGTCCTCCCTTCTCTGAGAGTGTCTCCTGTTCACATCTGCCTACACAGAAACCTCAGCTTTGTGTTCTGCCCTTGTCACCTTCCCGAGCCCCACTCTCTGGGTTGCTGCAGCTTTCTGGCTGCCAACACAAATTCTCCTTCTTGCACACAGCAACCAGTGATCCTGCTGTCATTTTTTCTCTTTCAGTGAAGACCTACATTAGAACACCCAAGAATCCTCAAAGACAAGGAATTCCTGTGGCAGAGCAGGTTTTAATACAGGCAAGATGAATGCAGGCTGTGCTGGCTGGAGCTCTGGTGCTTTGGGACACAAATCTCAGGATGTGACACCAATTACAGATCTGGGGTAGTGGTTCTGTGCTGTCATTGAAACTGGGATGCCCCATGTTGTGCCTGCAGGGTGGGTGGGATTGAACTCAGGCTGGAGTTCACACTGGTTTTAGGGAGCAATGCTGCTCAAAGAGTCACATCACCCCTCCTCTGCCTTTGCAGCTCCCCACTGTGCCTGTCCCCAAGCCAGCACAGAATCCCAGAATCCCAGAATCCCTGAGGTTGGAAAAGCCCTCCCAGCCCATGGAGTCCCCCCTGTGCCCCATCCCCACCTTGTCCCCCAGCCCAGAGCACTGAGTGCCACGGCCAGTCCTTCCTGGGACACCTCCAGGGGTGGGGACTCCAAACCTCCCTGGGCAGCCCCTGCCAAGGCCTGACCACCCTTTCCAGGAGGAAATTCCTCCTGCTGTCCCACCTGAGCCTCCCCTGGCACAGCCTGAGGCCGTTCCCTCTCCTCCTGTCCCTTGTTCCCTGGGAGCAGAGCCCGACCCCCCCCAGCTCCCCCCTCCTGTCAGGGGGTTACAGAGCCAGAAGGTCCCCCCTGAGCCTCCTTTGCTCCAGGCTGAGCCCCCCCAGCTCCCTCAGCTGCTCCTGCTGCTCCAGCCCCTTCCCAGCTCCGTTCCCTTCCCTGGTCACGCTCCAGCCCCTCAATGTCTCTCTTGTCTGAGGGGCCCAGAGCTGCCCCAGCACTGGAGGTGCCCCAGCAGTGCCAGCACAGGGACAGTCCCTGCCCTGGGGCTGTGACACACCATGGCTGGCACAGCCCAGGGGCCATTGGCCTCTTGCCCCCCTGACCATCTTGGCCACCACAGCATCCGTGAGGAGAACTGCCAAAGGGATTTGGGTTCCCAGGCTTTGGATTCAGCTGGAATTGTCTATTCTGGCTCATTGTGTGGGCACAGCAGTGCCTGTGCTGGCACCAGGGAAGATGCACTGAGAGGAAGGAGGGAACAGGGCAAATTGCCTCTCCCAGCTGTTTTGGGGATGTCATTTTAAACTCTACCCAAACCCCTGGTTTTAGCTGCAAACCTTGTACACCAATTCTAATTGGTCATCCAGGATTTTATGAACCCAAACTGACCTGATTTAGGATGAGCTGAACCACTACAAAGATACTCATTCACCCTTGCCCTGGAGAGCCACATGACCAATTAGACTAAAAGCCCCATTTTTAGCTGCTAGAGGTGAGATGAGAAGAATTCCATCTATATGACCAACGTGTGACACTCCAAAGGTGTTGTGAGCCTGGTAAGTCATGGGGTCACCTGAGAAACCAGGGTGGGCTGAAGGGCTGCCCTCCCCATGTGCACTGGACTGAAATTCCCCCCCTCTTTGGAGAGGTCTGGAGGGTTGAAATTTGAGGCATGGGATGTACCTTTGCAGGGAAACCAGTGGGAATACAGGAGAGGAATGTAATGGCCTGATCTGCTTTATTTCTGAGGCAAAGAATTCCTACAGATCAGCGATGTGAACAGCCACAGCTGTGAGGAAAGAATTCCTGCAGAACAGGGATGTGAACAGCCACAACTGTGAGGAAAAAATTCCTGCAGCACAGGGATGTGAACAGCCACAACTGTGAGGAAAGAATTCCTGCAGAACAGGGATGTGAACAGCCACAACTGTGAGGAAAGAATTCCTGCAGCACAGGGATGTGAACAGCCACAACTGTGGCAAAGGCTGAGCAGCTGGGAGCTGATGGACTCAGAGCACAGCAGCTCCTTCTTGAGGGATATTACTTGTGCTTTCAGAACAGAGTTATAAAGACACAAATAATCCACCTCCTCTAGGAAATTGTCCTTTATTTATTCTGCTCCCCATCAGGAACTCTGGGCTGCTGGGACAGGTTTATTACAGGAACACTGGCCCTGCTGGGCTCCAAACCTCAGTGTTGCCAAGTGAGGAAAAGGGAACCATCTTCCCAGCCTTGTCCCAGCACTGGGACAGTTTTCCTTTGGGAAATGCCCAATCCTTCTGGTACAGAGGTCCTGTGCCTGTCCCAGGGTGCACAAACTGGGTGATTCTTGGGGAAACTCCTGCACTAAATCTCTCCATGACACAACTTCATGTCTTTGTGCCGGTGTTGTCCTTTACTTTACACATGATTTTCCCCTCTGGGGTGCAGGATGATCCCATGGCTCCCAGTCTTCCTTTTCTGGGCTAAACAAGCTAAACTTTAGTCTCATCTTGCCTAGCAGGACAAATCCTCCCCAGAAAACCCTTTGCAGCACAGTTCTGTGCCTGCTCCAGTGTGAATTAACCTTTTCTTGACTGGAGTGGGAAAAGAGAAACTTCTCAGTGGCTCCTGCCCCTCCTGTGGGTGATTCCTTGTCTAGGGAGTGCTGAAGAACAGCTCAAAGGCACCAGTTTTTGTGCCTCCTCTCTGTTCCCCACTGGATGGTTCATATCCCTCCTGAGGGCTGGAGGCTTCTGTCCCAGGGGATCTGATAAACACAGGGATGTGAATTTGTCAGCAGGTGGGGATCCTCCAGCTGGATGTGCCAGAGAGGTCCAGCTCTCTTGGAGTCAATCCTTGTGATGGTGGTGCAGAAATCAGCTGTGGTTAAGATGAAGCTCCTCTGGACTTTCCTGGAGTGTGATGTGGGATGTGCTCCTGCTCCCAAGGCAGCACCAAAGGAGACTGAGCAGCAAAGTCAGCTGAGGTACCAGAGTGACTCTGTCTGGTCTGTGCTGCCTGTTTTGGAAAGAAGGAAGGAATATTTCCTGTGTGCTGGAACTCCCCTGTGCCTGGGAAAGCTGGGTGAGCAAACCCCATCAGGGTGGGCTTCTCTCCTGGGCAGCAACACAGCCTGGCAGGGGCTCCCATTCCCACTGCAACTGAGGGACCAAAAGGGATCACAAGTCCCAGCTCCACCAGCAGGATCCTGTTCCCTGCACACCACGGAGAAGGGATGGACACTGCTGGATTTCTGCTGGCCAATCTGTCTGACCTGGCACTTGTGCAGACACAGGGCTGCTGCTGGGGATTGTCTCTCAAGTTCTGGCCTGTCCATGTGCTGCAGGATGAGAAAAGGGAACCCCGGGAGCTCGGGTTAACCCTCATTATGTTCTCTCTCTTCCTCTCAAATGCTGCTCAATATTTACTGTACAATTCATGGAAAGAAAGGTCACTATTGCCAAGTCTCAGCTTCATCAATGCTGTTCCCAGATTCCAGAGGCCTGGAATGGAAGGCTCTCTGGGTGAGACTGTCCTAAAGTCTGACCAACCCCTCAGCACAGGTACCTCGGCATCCTCCTGAAGGAGGGATTTTACTCCTTCCTGCATGAGCAACCAAGGGAGAGCCCAGACACCATCAAGCCATGAGGATAATCCAGAGTTTGTTTTGTGCAAGGACAGACTGAGCAGGTCCCATTTCTGACTCTCCTCCACAGTGCCTGGGTCATCCTGAGGATGCCACAGATCTGAGCTCCCTTTCTGTGTGCTCTGAGTCACCTCAGCTGTGCACAGTGCTCACAGCTCAGCCCACAGCCCAGGGCAGAGCTTGGCACTGGGTCTCCTTCTCCCACTCCATGTCCAGTACATTTCCATCAAACTTCTTTGTCAGTCTATTTGATCCATGTTCCAGTCCTGTTTACCTCTCTCCTTCCCCAAGGTCAAAATTTACATAGTCATTCCATGGCTTTCTTTGGAAATATTGGTCCAGAAAAAAGGCTTTGAAAATGGTAAAAATTCCCTGTGCTGGGACTGCCAATCCCAGTCCAGCATCTCTGGTGCAGTTCTGCCTAAATATTCCAGGGTACTTCCATTTTATCTGCCAATGAAGAAGCAGCCAGAGGCTGCTCCCAGAGAGGCTTGTTTAGAAAATCCAACAGCAGCTCTTGGGTTTGTTTCCACTTGTTGTGTAGAAACCCTCACTCACACCTGAGAGGGGAACACTGTCACCAGCATGACCACGGCAGTGCCCTTGGAAGAGCTCCCTGGCAGAGGAGGGAGGGGTGTGACGAGGAGGTGGATGTGCTCCAGTGGCTCCAACACGTGCTCTCTGTGGCTGTGCCAACCCCTCATGTGCTGCCAGGCTCCAGGTCTCTGCTGGCACGTGGAGAGTGTCAAAGGGCTCTCAAGGGATCTGGAGAAACAGGCCTTGAAGTTCAAGATGTGCCAGAAGGTTTGTTTGTAGCTGCAGGAATGGCAGGGAAATAGAGAAGTATTTCCACACGTCTGTCACCATCACATCTGCACTGTGGGAGAGGGGCAGGGGAGCACAGAGACCTCAGCACAGGCAGGAAAAGCCACTGGAACATGGGCCCCTGTCATTTTGCTCAACATTTCCTACCACTCTGCCCCACAAGCCAGGGGGGATATTCCAGCAGCAGGGAGATTTGGAATCCCATGGCAGAGTCTGTGTCAGGATGTCCCACGAGACACAAAAGGGGGCTGGAAACTGCCAAAGTGCTGCCAGGACCTGCCTCACTCCCTGCTTTGCTTTCAGAGGGCAGGGATCAGAGAATTGCAGAATCATGGGATCATGGAATGATCCCACTGAGAGGGACCTTAAAGGTCATCCAGTGCCACCCCCCCCCATGGGCAGGGACACCTCCCACCAGCCCAGGTTGCTCCAAGCCCCGTCCAACCTGGCCTTGGGGCAGGTCCATCCAGGGGCAGCCACAGCTTCTCTGGGCAACCTGTGCCAGGGCCTCCCCACCCTCACAGGGAAAGATTTCTTCCCAATATCCCATCTAACCCTGGCTTCCTTCAGCTTAAAGCCATTCCCCTTGTCCTGGCACTCCAGGCCCTCGTCCAAAGGGGCAGGGATGGGGAGGGAGCACCTGGCCCACTGTGAGTGCCATTCCCAAGTGAGATATTTCATGTGCACTGGGCAGGGATCAGAGCCTACACAGGGATTAAACCCCTGAGGGACAGATAAGCAGGGTGGGTGATGGCAGAGGAAGTGCTGGGGTTTGTGGGTTCAGATGTAGGGGGGGTCACACATTTACCTTCTCCTGCTCATCTTCCTTCTGCACTGCTCAGACTGTGCCTGGTGCCAGCCCACACCTGACCCCAGCTGCAGCTGGTGAAGCCACTCTGGGGGATTTGGAGCCTGCTGGAGGCAAAACATCTTCCTGCAGGTCACTGGGGCTGCCAAGGACCACCCAGAGCTCAGCCAGGGGCTCGTTGTGCTCAGTCTCCACAGAGCAGCTGGGAACAGTCAGGAGGCCAAAGCTCTGGGGAACAGGACACAGCTGGACCCCCCCAGGCTGGGTGAGCCTTGGCCCCTCATCCAGGACCCTGAGCTTCAGGCAGGTCAGGAAACCCCGAGAAGGAAAGGGAGAGGGGTCACCAAGCTCAGCATCCAAGCTGTGCCCTCTCTCTGGACCCACAGAGAAGGGATGAAGTTCCCCAACTCTTCCCATGCAGCCTTTGAGCATTTTTTGCTCCCCTCAGTCAGAATGCCCTATTTTTCCCTCAGGCCTATAGTGGAACAGATAGAGGATATTTCTGGTGCCCTTGGGGTGCACAGCATTAACTGTTCCCAGGAGGAACCCCTGCCCTGGAAGGTGGGACAGCACAAACTCAGAGAGGTTCCTCCAGTGCCAGCAGTCTGAAGCACTTCATCCCCAGCCTGAACATTCCCATTACTGCCCTCACTCCTCTTTTAACACCATAGTACCTTTGCCTGTCTCACTCACCACAAAAGCCTCATGACCTGTGTTCTGTGTTCTCTGGGCCTCCCCAGCACCTTGGGACACTGAGACCCCCAGGGAATGCTCATTCCTGAGGCAGAAAGCCTTGCTTGTTCTCCCTTCTCAATTCAGCATTTTTAAATCCCTGCCTTCCACTGACACACCCATCAAACTGCCTCTCTGTCCCAAATCTACTTTACAAACTCTTATCTACAGCTCCCTCCAAGCACAGACACTTTGCCAGGCACTTTTAAAGTCTTAATTCCTATTATACCTCCTAACTCAAACCTCAGGTTGTTCTCAGCACCTATATTTGAAGTGACTCTATTTCTGGTTTCCTGGTTTCAGATGAATATGAGGACATGCCTTTTATAGACTGCACACTCTTGGTATCTGAGCATATCTGAAATTAATAAGTTACACATACTTTGGAATAAAATGTGTTATATTTTAAACAATAGAGGCAGTGAGATGCCAGGAAAAAAAGAGATAAGAGTAGAGTACCTTAATAAAACTGTGTTTCCAAAGAGCAGTCAGGGAGTTGTGAGTGCAGATATGGGCACACACAAAGCACAGACCTGCTCTGAAATACAGCTCTGAAGGATGAAGGGTTTTATTCAGCAGATCTGCATCTCTCTGGCTCCTCCAGCATTCCTCTTGTAGCTGGAAGGTCCCCAGGCTCAGTCTGTGTCTGATCACAGCACTGGAATAAACCCCCACGAGTCAGGGATCACCCTGAGCAGGGAATTCCTTTTTGGCCACATTATAAGTCCATTTCTTCAAGGTACATCAGCTACATTAGGAAGAAAGGAAGGGAAGGTTTGGGAAGGTTTGGGAAGGTTTGGAAAGGGAAGGTTTGGGAAGGGAAGGTTTGGGAAGGGAAGGGGAAGGGGAAGGGGAAGGGGAAGGTTAGATTAGGTTAGGTTAGGTTAGGTTAGGTTAGGTTAGGTTAGGTTAGGTTAGGTTAGGTTAGGTTAGGTTAGGGAAGGGAAGGTTTGGGAAGGGAAGGTTTGGGAAGGTTTGGGAAGGGAAGGTTTGGGAAGGGAAGGTTTGGGAAGGGAAGGTTTGGGAAGGGAAGGGAAGGGAAGGTTTGGGAAGGGAAGGGAAGGTTTGGGAAGGGAAGGTTTGGGAAGGTTTGGGAAGGTTTGGGAACGTTTGGGAAGGGAAGGGAAGGGAAGGGAAGGGAAGGGAAGGGAAGGGAAGGGAAGGGAAGGGAAGGGAAGGGAAGGTTTGGGAAGGGAAGGGAAGGGAAGGGAAGGGAAGGGAAGGGAAGGGAAGGGAAGGGAAGGGAAGGGAAGGGAAGGGAAGGGAAGGGAAGGGAAGGGAAGGGAAGGGAAGGGAAGGGAAGGGAAGGGAAGGGAAGGGAAGGGAAGGGAAGGGAAGGGAAGGGAAGGGAAGGGAAGGGAAGGGAAGGGAAGGGCTGCTCTGCATGCTCACAGAAGTTCATTCTCTGCAGCAGATCCAAGGCAGTGCCATTGAAATCAATTAAAATCTCTCCGTTATTGGCACAAAGTGGGCTGGGAACCAGCTCTTTGGAGGAGGAACTGGGCTGTCATCCAGAACCTGTGTGTCAGCCCTAGGAATTCCTGGCAGCCTCCCAGGTTCTCTGTTCATTCACTTGATGTTTGGACTATCCAAGAGTCAGAAAAACTGCCATGGAGAGATCTGTCCCTGGCCAATCCCTGCTCCACAGATCCTCTGGCTGTGGCATCACCTCAACATTTGTCTCAGGCTGAAATGCAGCCACTGGCTGGGAAGCAGAGGCAGTGAAGAAGAGCTGCTTCTTTCTTTTCAACTGACAGACAGGTTCAATCCAACCCTCAACCTCCAAAACTGCCCCAGACCTGGGGTTTGGCAGCTTTATTTACTCCATGAGACCACCAGAGTAGCCTCATGGCACTGCATGGGAATGGTGCTGTCACCAGGAAAGGCTTTTGAGACACCACAGAATGGCAGAATCTCTTGAGCTGGAAGGGTCCCACAGGGATCATGGAATCCAACCCTCAGCCCTGCCCAGCCCCAGCCCCAGGAGTCACCCCTGTGCCTGACAATAATGACCATGTCTGTCTTTCCATAGAGAAAGATGCTGGGATAAGGGATTGGGGATGGATTTTTCCAGGAGTGTGGTGGCCTTTGCGTGAGGGATCTCAGGACCCTGGACAGTTTTAAGCCATCACCTGAAGAGTGTGGATGATGGAATGGGTTTATCCAGTTCTGAGGAGGAATGAAGGTGCTCTCAGGAAGGAAACATCTGTCCCAGCAACAGTCAGGAGCTGAGCAGTGGGAAGGTTGAGCCCTGTCCAAGGGTGGTCTCTGGCACAGCTGCTGGGGGTCTCAGTGCAACCCTCACTCTCCCATCCAATGCCTGGGAGCAGCACCAGGAGTGGATTATTCCCAGCAAATTATAACTTTTTAGTTGTCAAAAAGTTGTAATTTTTATTATTTTGTAGTAGTATTGTTATTATGTTATATTATTTCATAATTTTATTGTTTTATTATTTCAATATTACTCTGCAGGAGCAGAGTGCAGGGATTACTTTGGGAAGTCCAAGGAGAGTCCAAGGAGAACATGTTCCACTCATCCTTCAAACCAAAGAAGCTCCTAAGACCAAATCATTCCCCTCTCAGTGAGTCCCAGATCTGGAAAGTAAATCTGGAAAGCAAACTTGGGTCCTGTGTCTCCAAAGACATCTCTCTGATGATGCCCCAAGTTTCTCCCAAGGAACTTTAGGGGATAAACTGTATATAACACACTGGCTTTGCTATAGAATTTTGGGTGTGCCCAACCTCTTCATCTGACCATGGGACTCAGTTGTTCTGTTAGACCACAGATGCTTCAGAACTACAGATCCCTCTGTAAACCCCTCTGTCTGCACACAGGAGCCTCAATTATTTTCAGAATGTTTGAATTTCCTATTTACAACTGGCAAACAGGAATAAGGTTGAATGCTAAATACACAGCTCTAAGGTGGTCCTTCATTTAGATGTAAACCCCTCTTTGGGGAGATAACCAGCCTGAGACACTCAGTGACACCATTGCAGGAAATCATAAGGCTTTTTTATACAACAGTTTTTGATAATAAATATAGAAATAAATATAGAAAAACACATTCTTCAAAGAGCAGCTCGTGGTGTGCAGCTGAAGCTCCAGTTTCATAGACAGCTGGGCTGTACCTGCCAGCTTTTCACCAGCCTTCAGCTCAGTTCTCAAAGCTATCTGCCAAAACATCACAGAGAGTTGACAGACTCTCTGTGAAAGGGCATCCAATAATAGGCAGGGCTTCTTTCTTCTCCTCTCAGCTATTGTCATTTATTTTGTTATCCTGTTAACACACAGCAGAGAGAAGAGGAATCCATTCCAGAGCACCAGATTATTGAAAACCATCCCTGGGCATTCAGCAGGGTGCTGGATGCCATGGAGTTTGTGGGAAAAGGATGGGCAACATCACTGCCCACAGATGGAGAATTAGTTGAGTGATAACTTCTGGGATTTATCTTGATGTGGAAACATCAGATCCTCAGCAGTGGCAGTGGGGAAGGTGGGGTGCTGCAGGAAGGAGTTTCCATTCCGTAGCTGGCTCTGGAGCAACTGTGGACTCCTTGCCACAGGAAACTGGATCTCACTGGGTCTGTTCAGCTGGAGAAGAGGAGACTGAGGGGAGAGGTCATGGCACTTACAACTGCCTGGGCAGGGGCAGAGGAGGGGCAGGGACTGAGCTCTGCTCTGGGGGGACCAGGGACAGCAGCCAGGGAAGGGCTGGAGCTGTGTCAGGGCAGGCTCAGGTTGGATCTCAGGCAAAGGTTCTTCCCCCAGAGGCTGGTTGGGCACTGCCCAGGCTCCCCAGGGCAGTGGGCACAGCCCCAAGGCTGCCAGAGCTCCAGGAGGGTTTGGCTGATCCTCTGGGGCACAGGGGGTGACTCTTGGGGATGGGCCTGTGCAGGGCCAGGGGTTGGACTGGATGATCCCTGTAGGTCCCTTCCAACTCGGCAGATTCTGTGCTAACGTGTGATATTCTGTGATATTCCATCCCACAGCTGGCTCTGGAGCAACCCTGGGCTCCTTCCCCAGGAAGCTGGATGTCCCTGGGTGTGCCAGCTGAGCTCTCCTGGCTCAGCAGTGCCCCGCGTGCCCCTGCCCTGCTTGGGGCCGTCGTGCTGCTGTTCCCTGCCCAAGCCTGAGGAAGGCTCTCAGCTGAGCCACCAATCCTCCCTGTGCTCATTGCTAACAGTCTGGGAAGGCTTGGAAAGCCACATCCCGTGTTCTCCCCGTGGCCATGAGCAGTGTGAAGACAGAAGGGGCCCTTCCCCTTTGTTGTTTCACTTGCAGGAGGTTATGCTGGGGTTTGATGTGGTTCTGCTCGTGTTCCCCCACCCCTCACCCCTAGCATCAGTTGCACCATTGGTATGGTTTCCACAGCCTCCCCCTCTCCTCCCACCAGGCTCTTCAGAGGGCTATAAAAGCCAGAGCTGTCCAGACTCTGCTGAGAAATGGCCGGTCGTGTCTGAAGTCGATTAAATAATTCAGGGTGGCTGAGATGCCCTATTGCGTAATGGAATCTTTCTGCAGAGCTCTGGAGCCTTTCCCACCTCCCAGGGGGCCCATTTTCAAGTCAATACAATTAAGTGCCAGAATATGCAATGGCTGAAATTAATCTGGAATAAGAATGCAAGTGATCTTTAGCACACACACTGCAAGACACCATCAAAATCATTAGATACCAGCCAGGAGGAACAGCAAATGATTCATTGGCATGCAGCGGGCTGGGCTCAACACCTCTCCATTGACAGGATGTCTAACAAGTGTTTAATGAGAAAAAGGACTCAACATACCTAACCTAGCCCTTAATTTTTGCATATCTATTCATGGCAAGCTACAGATGCAGGTATGAAAAAAATGACCCTTTAAAGTTCTCTCTTTCCCTGTATTAATGAGTCTCCTGCAAGCTTGGATTACTAATGATGGGGGCAGGCAGCAAATTCCAGCTTGGAGCTGATTCATTGTGTGTTTTGGAGCCGTGTTGGGCTGAGCTGGTTGTGACAGATGTAATATAAGACCCCAAAATAACAAATTAAGGGTATGAACCAGCACTTTGGGAAAGAAACTGGAACACAAGGCTGCAAGCCAAGCAGTGGAACCAGCCCTGACAGCAGGGAGGAATCGGAATTTTCAAACTGCTAATGATGATTAAATTAATAAATCTCTTTCCTCCCATTCATCTCTGAATCATATTTACATGGACCAGCAAAACTGCTGGTTCCTGAGGTGATGCTCGGAAAAGGGGCTTATTTTGGGGGCTCCAGAAGGAGCAGTGGGCTGTGTAACAGGGGATGGTGGGTGTCCGAGGGGAGGAAATGGTGTCAGCCACAATACCTGACCCTGTTCCACCATGGTTCAGTCCACGTGCACAGTCTGCAGCTCTGAATATTAGAGATCCACCGAGGTGCCTGCACGAGACCAGTTTGCAGATATATCATTTATAAAACAGAGCCTGTCACAGACACAGCAAATCCAGGTGAGGGTGTGCCAATGAGAGAACACAATGGGTGGGGAGAGCAGAAATGACCTGCTCCTGTGCTGACACAGGATGTCCCACAGCCCTGTCTCACTGACAGGCTCTTCAGAGACTCACACAAACACCAGATCACTCGGGCAAACACAGCCCCAGCCACTCTGTGCTCCTCTCCCATCACCCTTCAGTGGGAGCAGCTGAGCTGTGGTGCTGGGAAAACTCTGCAGCTGCCAGGGAAGAAAGAGCTGAGAAGGTGGAGCTGTCACCCACAGCTGGACACACTGGGGCACCTCAGGAGGACCTTGGTTGCTAAGTATGATCTAGAGCTGCCTTTGCCCTCTCTCATGTCTGTCCCTGTAGATTTTCTTACACACAAACACAAACATTAAACTGATAAAGCTGTTGCTTTACTCTTGTCTTTGCAGCAGCCCTGAGGGACCCTGGTGACACCAGAACCCCATTCCCCAGTACTGGCCCATGGGATCTGGCTCTCCAGGAGGTGAAGGTTGGCCAAGGTGCCAGGTCAGTGCTGGGGTGGTGGAGCAGGATTTGCCCTTGGATTGTGGTCAAACAACTCAAACAATGCCCTATTTTGCAAGCTGTGGAGAGGGCCAGGTGATGCTAAAACCAGTCTGGCACATCAACCCCAAATTAACATCCTCACAGTGAGGCAAATATCTGGCAGATAAACTGCTAAGCTGACCTGGAGACATATGACTGGCAGTCCATCACTTTATACTATAGAAGTCCAGTCCACTTTCTTAGGATCAGGTTCTTCTGACACACCCTTTGGGGTGTGTGGTGTGTGGAGGTTCCTCTCTTGAGAGGGGAGGCCCTTTCAAGGATAGTCCTTGAGGCTAAGAGAAAGAGCTCTGCCCACAGCATTGGTCTGGTGAGTTACATCAATCTCTGTTTAATAACTATTTATTTTTCTAGCTCTAATATAATTATTTCACAGAATTGCTTTGATATAGTGCACTACCCTATCCTATACTATACTAGTAGTTTTAGCTTCTATACTGTGTAATAAATAATTCTGAATAAGATATTTTGTCTCATCATTTGCCAAAATAATTAATTTTATATAAATATACCCAGTTTGCCACTTTTAACCCTTCAGGACAAAGTTGTACTTAAACTGCTGACAAAGCCCGAGGCTGAGATTGGATCCAGCCCCCCCCACGCTCCTCTCTGAGCAGGGGGTCCTTTCTGTACCTTGTGAGCCAACGGGAGGGTTTCTCTGATTAGCTTGGTCTAAAGCCCCACTCCCACCCTAACAGAGGGCCCCCTCAGCCTCTCAGAGCCCGCTGAACACACGGAGGGAGACTCAGCTGCTGCCCCACCCCTCAGCTCCCTCCCTTCCTGACACTGCCTCTGCCCTCTCCCAAATGCTGCAGCTTCCGAGCCTCAAACCCACGAGGTCACACCTCCCCCTGCTCTGGCACCAGGAATTACAGGCTCTGTGTGCCCTCTTGCACAGGGGCTGGCAGAGGAGGGTGAGCATTTTCCAAGGCAGGATCAGATCAGGAACAATTTCCTCCTTTAAATATGCACAAACCCAGGGAGTTGGATATTTATCAGGTGCCAAAGTATCTGAGAGATATCTGTAAGGCCCTGCTAAAGGACATACACCATGTTCCACACCCCAGGCACAGCTGGACCTCCCAGGCAGGGCTGTGCCACCCCCAGTGCCCCGAGCCCTGTGCCCGTGGGAGGTGCAACCAATCTGCAGGAGGGAGAGAATGGAGGCCCAGCAGGCAAATCTCACATTCAGCTGTAAATCTGCCACATCTGCACAGATAAAATGTGCTGTGGGGAGCTCCTGGGGCTCAGTCACCAGGGCTCCCCTGCCCAGCACTGTTCTCACCCTGCCCACACTGCAGAGCTGAGCACTGGCCCGGGCTCCAGCCTTGGAGTTCTGGCTCAGTTCCTAATTTTTCCTGCCTATGGCACTGCAGGAGAACATCCTCAGAGCACATTTCAGTGGGATACTCAAAGAAGAGCCTCCTGCAACGCCCTGACTCAGAGCACATCTCAAAATGACTCCAGGAACAGCCCAGATCCAAAAGTCAGAGGTCACATTTCTGGAAGTGTTACTGGGCAGGCTGAGGGCAGGAAGGGGACTGAGGGCACTGAGGGGACTGAGGGGACTGAGGACACTGAGGGGACTGAGGGGACTGAGGGGACTGAGGAGACTGAGGGCACTGAGGGCACTGAGGAGACTGAGGGCACTGAGGGGACTGAGGGCACTGAGGAGACTGAGGGCACTGAGGACACTGAGGACACTGAGGGGACTGAGGGGACTGAGGGCACTGAGGGCACTGAGGGCACTGAGGGCACTGAGGGGACTGAGGGGACTGAGGACACTGAGGACACTGAGGGCACTGAGGGCACTGAGGGCACTGAGGGGACTGAGGGCACTGAGGGGACTGAGGACACTTGACTCTCCTTGTTTTCAACACCTGCTTTTCAAGTTCCAACCTCCTCAAGGACCTGGCACAAACTTACGAGGAATTAGCAGGTTGTAGGGAAAGCTCCCTACGAGATGATCCCGCAGCAGGAGGGTCTGACCCCCCAAACCTCTCCTGCCTCACTGTTCCCTGGCCCCTTGCACTGGGTTCAGATGGGAAATTATGCTTTTCCCACCAAATAACCCCACTATTTTTATCACTGTTGCAGAGTTACCAGGAAAACAAAGAAGCTGTTCAGTGATGAACCAACATTATCATCTGCTCCACAGAATGTCTGCTGCTGTCCCAGACTGGTGGAACACAAGGAGCCCAATCCCACTTGGAAACTATTTTCAAGGTCTGAGACTGATAGTGAAAAAAAAAAAATAAATCAAAATCACATTTTTACCTGAAAACTCAGCACTCATGGTGTGAAATAATCTGTCTGGAGTGAATTTACTGCTCCTCAAGCTTTGTTCCTTCCCTGTGGTTGGGGGTACCTGTGGGTGCCTGCTCCCTGTTGTAGCAGCTGTGTAACCTCCTCCAGCCTGGGGAACTGGGCAGAGCTCTGAGGAGCCCTGGCACCTCTGTGGGCACAGTCCAGCTTGGGTCAGTCCCAGCCTGGGACACCTGAGAGTATCAAGGTGCTCGGAACAGGTTGAAGAAGCTGGTTTTAAATCAGAGGGATGTGATAACTCCTGTCTGCTGTGCTCCTGTTTGTGCCACTGGAGCGCTGAACTCTCAGCAACTCCCACAGCACCTGGAGCAGCTGGAGCTGCTCCTACACAAATAGGGCAAGTGGTATCCATCCTCTGAGGGCTAAAAGACCCCCACAGCTCCCTCTTGCTAGAGGGGGGAAGAGATGCCTTGTGCCATTCAGTGAATGCTCCTTTAGAGGTGCTTTTGTCTCCCAGGTGTGGTAGAACCACATGGAACTGAAGGTTCTACCTCAGAATAAAACATCCAGCCTCTACCTGATGTGATATGAGATTAACCCTGCCATGTGCCTCACCATGGGCACCTTTATGGCCCGAAGAGTTTGGATTCATCCCTAGATCACCACGACACACTGACAGCCAAGTCTTTCCCCACGGTGTGAAGAACACCCCCTGTAATGACTTTACAGCCTTTAAATGCCAGGCAGTGATGCATTGCCCACTGACATGTCAGAGAGGAACCATAAATCACAATCTTGCAGGAGCCTGTGGCTGTCAGACATGTGGATGTGCTGATTTGGTCTCCATGGTAGTTTGGCATGTCTCACATCTTTGTCTTCTGCCCAAAATAGATTAGCTCTTAAATATTACTCAGCACTTGGAGTTCTGCCACAGCACAGAAGACAGTTGAGAAAACACCAAAAATGTGTCTCCCAGTGCAAAGAAATATTGAGATAAACTTCACTGGCTTTGTTCAGTCTAAAAGTAGAACCCTTTGGTGTAACAAGAAGGCAGGGTGGGGTTATTTGGCTCATGGCAGCTGAAGTGGAGATTTTAACACATGTACTGGAACGGAAATAAGACAAAACCTGAGCATGAAGCTGCTCAGCTAAAGCTCAGGACTAACCCTTGCTGTAGCACTCATCTCTCCTGTCCAGGTACTGGGCTGTCAGTTCAAACTGAACACAGGAAATCTTTCAATATTTCCAGAAATAATCAAATTATATCAGGCACAATCATAACAACAGAGCACCTCGGTTACTTGCTCCCCCCAAAGTCCTGCTTTCACAGCACAAACACACAAATCATGTCACAGACAAAGACAAACCTACACATTTGCACAAGCAAACCAGGCAGTTTGCCTGCAGTACGTGTGGAGATGTTCAGCACTTGCACCACTCATGAGTGGGAGTGTGAATCTGCCATTAAAAAAATTAGAAATTAACATTATAATACTGTTTAAATAAAATGTGGTTTTATAGGTAGCTGAAAAGTAAATTCTAAGGCCATTCCTTTCTGGTTTGTCCATAAACAGCCAAGGTAGAATTTGATTTCTTCAGAAAACAGACTTTGGAAAGCCTCCCCCCTTAACCCCCCTGGCTGGGGGCTGTTGTGGTGGATGGACAGCCTGGACTCCCCCTGCCCACTCTTCCACCTTCCCAGGGATGGGAAATGTGCTCTGTGGGGCTTCCAGGTGTGAAAACCATGAGCCCATCCACAGGAGAGCAGAGCCCCCGAGAGCTTTCAGTCCAGAGGGAAAGCAGGTTTTGTTCTGATGTGGGAAGGAACCAGGGGAACCACATTGCCCAGAAAACTGCTGGGAGATAATCCCGATGGCTGGGACAAAGAGGCAGGAACGTGACCCTGCTGGGGGTTATCCTTGTGCTTGGGAAAGGTTATCAGGACACTCCACCCTGTGGCCCATCTCTCCTGGGGTTCTCTTGCTGTCTCACCCTAAATACCCTCCTGATGTGACATGACATGACTGTAAAACTCCTCTTGGGTGGGCTGGAGAAAGGGAGACCTTGTGTAAATGTCCTTCCTCGAACCATTGCAGTTCCCAGCCCAGCTGGGGTTTGGAGGTGGTTCCTCTGCTCCCCTTCCCCCGGAGCAGAGCCAGGCTGGAATTGCAGGGTATTGGATTACAAGTCCCACGGGTTCTGCCTCAGCCTCAGTAAACTTTATTTAAGCACACACAGACATACACAGACAATATACATAGATTTGTTTCTTCTCTGACAGTGCTACAGGACCAACACTACTGCGGATGACACTCGTGGAGAGCTGGAAAAAGTGCAGGAAATGTAAAAACCAAGGTCTTTTAATAATTTGTGAGTCATGTCATCCACAGGAACAACACAGGAGCGTTCAACCAGGTGAGCACGAGGACACATCTCCACATACAGTACATTGGTCTATAGAGGAATCTCCACATACATTGTGTCTACAGGGAGGTACAACAGTCTCGAGGTCAGGAGGACACAAAACCAGACAGGGACTGGCACATGCACCCCCAGTGGCACAGCCCAGTGGCACTGCCAGGGTGGCTGGGGCAGGGGAGGGGGGACAGAAAGATGCTCCAAACACAGTCTCACTGTACACTCCAAAAACTCACCAAAATAGGCAACAAGGTCATCAAATGAACATTCATTGGGGGTTCTGGTGCCCAGCTGGGTCAGAGCTCACAGCTTTGGTGTCACCAGGACTCCTGGGATAGGTGGTTACTTGTCTTATAGAGCTCCAGCTGGCTCTCAACATGTATTTTATATACAGTACATATACACAGAACATACACAGAGCAGTATATGTATACTTTTGTGTTTTCCTGTTTGTACATTATATCACAGGCTATAGGAACACATAAAATATATGTTTCAGGAGCTAAAAAGGAAAGAATTTTATAAAATATTCATCATACATCCCTCACCCCCCCAGAAAAAAAAATAAAATAAAAGCCCAGAAGTCAAACAAAAGAACTCCAGAGAGACACTCTGGAAGTGGTCACTGCCTGCCCTGGGCCAGCTGTACATCCCTTCCCTTCCTCTGGGAGGACAGGAACGAGGGGGGTTTGCAACCATGCACCCAGGAAAACACAAAGCTGTATAAACAGTCCAACTGCACAGGCAGAGTCCAGAATCTGGAATCTGGAATCTGGAATTTGTCTGACTCTACACTCCCCCACCACCTCCCCTGCAAGGATTTCAAAGGTTCTGCCCGAGCACAGTATTTTACCTGCAGCAATATTTCCTGGACTAAACCCACTGCCTGCAGTCCAACACTGTTCTCTCAGGGCACTTAGAACCCACTGCTGAGTTAGAGCTTTTTATTTAAAACAATCTTTTGATTTAGCAAAAAATGGTTTCCACTGTACCCTTCGTGTGTCCTCTTCCTAATGTGACAAACCCGGAGGAGATGAAATTATGGAGATCTGGGCCTCCACTTCGGTAAATATCTTTTCCATAGTGACCTGTCAAGGAAAAGAAAACAAAATCACCTTTATTCAGTGTGCCTGTGTGGATATAGATATCTGTATTTGTGCTATACAGCCCTGCTGTCACCCTCATAGATGAGCACCAAGACCCCACCACGTGTTACACTATTCATCCCAACCTGAGGGTCTCACAGAACACAACAGCTACAGCAGCATTGCTTTACTGGCAAAGATTTATGGAGAACAACTGCACATTTGGATAATTGCCAAGGCAAGAACAGAATCTGAGAGGGGAACCACTGATGTGCCAAAGCAAACCCCCCAGCCTTGGGGGAATTGGCTCATCACAGGCTCAGCTTGAGGTTTGGGACTGGTCTCACTCAGACCTTCAGGACTAAGGAGCTAAAGGAATTCAGAAGAGATTTTTGACTTTGAACCTTTCCCATTCCAGCCACACTCCTGACAGGATTCCTGCTGGCAGAGCTTTTGTCTCAGCACAAAAGCAGAGGTGCCAATGTCCCCCTGCCCAGGCTGCACCCACATCCCCAGGAACAGCAGGACAGCAAACTTTGTCCTTTAGCTTTGGTTTGCTCTGATCCACGAGGGGCATCCCTGGACAGTTCCTCAACTGCAACAGCCTTCTCAAAAAACTTCTTTGGAGCTTTCTCATCTCCTGACAACAGAGTAGGTTCAAGAGACACCCAGCCTTTTAATATTTTAATACATTAATAAAGAAAAAGCCTCCTGCCTCCTTGTTACCATGCAAAGCTCTGAAATGAGGACAGAGATAATTTTTCAGATACTCTTTATCATCTCCTCCCTTTTTCATGTTGTTAATTTTTCTATTCCTTTTATTTCAGAGAGAGGCAGAGATAAGATAGGTGCAGGGGGAGGGAAGGAAGGTGGCCTCAGGGGCCAGGAATGCAGCTCAATCCCGGGTAAATCTCCACTTCTCCATGACTTTCTGCCCAAGCTGTGATGTATCACTGCTCAGAGCCAGGGGGCCTGGAGGGGCTGATGGCCCAGAGCCTGGTGCTGGAGCAGGAGAGCTGTGGGCAGGGACAAGTGGGCATCAGGGATCCAGCTGGGAATATCCTGGGGCCACGTACAGATGTTACAGCCCTATTTTTCAAAGATTGAGACCACGTGCTGTTTGTTCTCATCCATCTTCAGACTCTCTGGCAGCACTAACAGGACAGAGATTTTGGAACCTACTCGGTCTGAAAAGTTTGCCTCTTTTCCTCTTAGCCAGTCACTCTCAGCCCAGTACCCAGCAGTTAGTGCTGGTTTTGCAGGTCGTTCCTCCTGTCAGCAGAGTCCACCTTGCATATGAACAATCTGAGGGTGAGCACCCCAACCACTCCCCAAGGTCCCCACATGTCACAGAACCATGGAATGGTTTGGGTTGGAAGGACCTTAAAGCTCATCCAGTCCCACCTCCTGCCATGGGCAGGGACACCTTCCACCAGCCCAGGTTGCTCCAAGCCCCATCCAACCTGGCCTTGGACACTTCCAGGGATGGGGCAGCCACAGCTTCTCTGGGCAACCTGTGCCAGGGCCTCCCCACCCTCACAGCCAAGAATTTCTTCCATATATCCCATCTAACCCTGCCCTCTGGCAGTTTGAGGCCCTTCCTCTTGTCCTGTCACTCAGGAATGTGCTGAAGAGCCCCAGAGGAGCTCACACATGGCAGGCAGGAGCTGCTGAGACTCCTGACAATGTTATTCCTGTCTAACAGAAAAAGCTTCCCACTCCCTTCCCATGTGGATTTTTTCTGGTCAAGGTCAGCCAAGTGCTCCCTGTAAACTCCTCAAAACACATAGAAAGTGTTTCCCTAGGTTTGGGAGGGTTAACAGAGGACAGATTTATTCTTACAGTTGCAAGGTGGTAGCAAAACCCTTCACATTTGGAGGCATCCACTCAGCAATTGGCTGGGAAGAAAAAAAGGAAACAAAGATTTTCTAATTCCATGGGAAAGATCAGAGGCTCTTTCTCTCTTCTTGCTCCCTTGCTCTTGCAAGCTCTGGCTGTTGCATTCCTGGAAAAGGGTGGCAGACCTTTGCCTCTGAGTCCCTGGAATTTATTTGTGCTCCATGAGATGGTTTTCCTGCTCCTGGGAAGCAGAGATGGTTTGTGGCTGCAATGCCCAATTTGATTTCATTTTCTCTATCATTTTCTAAAATGTGCTGCATTTTTTCTTTCCAGTAAGCCAATTTTTGCTCATATACCAACAATTTCTGTGCTCTCAGGACCAGACACTCTGGCAACTGGCACTCCAGAAGTGCCATAAATTCCCTATTTTAAACAAGGATCAAAGAACCACACAAATAAGTGCTTTTACCTCCAGCTGAAATCAGCTGTCTTTTATATGTCCCTTTGGAGAAGCTGTTTAAAACAGAGATCAAGAAGGGGAAGTATATTAAAAAAAGTAAACATTTACTGGCAGATTGAAGATTGTTCATCAGCCATTTGCTCTCTGAACCTTGCTCTTCCCGTGCTTATAGAACATTGTAGTTAAATTAAAACAACCCTGTGATAACAAGCCATTAGCATTTGAACAGGAGGGAGGTTTTCCCAGGAGAAACTTGAATTTGCAGACTTCAAGGAGCAGGACTTTTCTTGTTTTATGGAGAAATTACAGGATGCTACTTTTGCTTTCTGTGGTTTTTTCTTCCTGCTCACTTGTGCTCCTTTCTCTGGCCTTCACAAAATGCTGCATTTCAGAGGTGCCTCGGGGGCTGTGGGTGGGTCAAACCCGGGTGTTGTTCAAAAAGGCTTTGCCACAATCCCTTCTTGCCTGGGGGGTTTCCCATTGGAAGTGAAGGTCTCCTGGACCTTCCCCAGATTCCCATGTCCAGCAGCCCCAGCAGAGCTGCAGAAGCTCAGGCAGAGCAGTGGGAGCACAGACTGACCAAAACCATCCCCAGTTTGTTCTCTGGGCTGTTTTCCTCCTTTCTGTCCCCACCCCTGTGCCCTCACCAAGCTGCTGGGAGTCCTTCTGGAGCTGGAGGGAGGGATGGGCTCTGCCAAAACCAGGGTTCAGCCACAAGCTGAGCTGAGCTGAGGGAGGTGTCTGGCTCATGGGATGGGAAGGAGCCCCTGGAACTTATCCAAGATGTTCCCTCTTATAAGCTGAAGCTCAGTGCCACCCTCTGCCCTACGGTGAGAGAGTTAAAAACTGCCCAGTTCCTTGAAAAACATGTACATGGAGTGATATTCATTTTATTTCAGACTTCAGGGATTTTTCATGGAATCACAGAATGGTTTGGGTTGGAAAGGACCTTAAAGACCACCCAGTCCCACCCCCCACCAGGGGCAGGGACACCTTCCACCAGCCCAGGTTGCTCCAAGCCCTGTCCAACCTGGCCTTGGACACTTGCAGGGATGGGGCAGCCACAGCTTCTCTGGGCAACCTGTGCCAGGGCCTCCCCACCCTCACAGGGAGGAATTTCTCCCCAGTATCCCACCTAACCCTGCCCTCTGGCAGAGGGAAGCCATTCCCCCTTGTCCTGTCACTCCAAGCCCTTGGAAACAGTCTCTCTCCATTTTTCCTGTAGGTATCACTGAAAGGCCACAACCAGGTCTCCCCAGAGCCTTCTCTCCTCCAGGCTGAACAATCCCAGCTCTCCCAGCCTTTCCTCCCAGCAGAGCTGCTCCATCCCTCTGATCCTCTTGGTGCCTCCTCTGGACTCTCTCCAGCAGCTCCATGTCCTCCCTGTGCTGTTCCCCAGGGCTGGAGCAGCTCTGCAGGGGGGTCTCACCTGAGGGGCAGAGGGGCACAATCCCCCCCTGCCCTCTGCCCACACTGTGGGATCAGCCCAGGGCACGGGGGGTTCTGGGCTGGGCCATGTCCAGCCTGTCCCCCACCAGCCCCCCCAGGTCCTTCTCCCAGGGCTGCTCCATCTGCTCATCCCCAACCAGTGTCACCCCCCTGCAGGTCAGTGCAGCAGCTCTGTCCCCTCCATGTCCCTTTTGCCAAGGGGTCACTGCCTGCAGGGTTTGGGGCTCTGGGAATGGCACACCCTGCTCCGAGCCCAAGCTGGTGCTGCTGGAGCCTCCCAACATTCCCTGCTCCCAAAGCCAACCCTCCCCACAGCTGCCTGAGCTCATGGAACCACGTGTGCTGTGTGTTAGCACGGGATTTCTGGAGAGCTTCTGCACCTCTAAGGTCTGTTCCTCATGGCTGGGATCAGATTTAAAGCACTGCTTCAGAGCACCACGAGAGCCTCGCTGGAAGAGGCTTTTCCTGCACTTTTGCTCCCTGTTCTGGCTCACTCTGGGATCCATGTGCTGTAATTCCTGTAAGCCCTTGGACTCAGCAACACTGCCAGGCTGTGCCTTTCAAAGGAAGGAGCAGGACTCGAGCAAAGCTTTGTGTTCCTGAAGCAAAGCAAGATGGGCACGTACACAACTTAAAACTTCCAGCAGAAAGAGGAACATGTTGAAATTTGCCTCCTTTCCCCCCTCTCCCTTGGTTGTGAGGGCACAGCAAAGGCAGAGAGCTCAGGAGAGGCCTGCCCACAACAAAGGCAAATTCTTGAGGGCATCCAGAGGGAACATTTCATCACAATAACATCCTGCATAACACACATATGGAACAACCTCAGCCACAAACAGCAATTACAAGCCCAGCTCTGATTTAACAGAATTATTAGAGCTGAACTAAAATGCTGTTATCCACCTCTTGGAAATGTTATTGCTGAGCACAGATTACATCACCCCAGAAGGGCAGACAGGGACTGGCCTGGACAGGCTTTTGCAAGACACACAGTGATCTGACCTCATCCTTGTCACAAATCTCCTTGGGAGAACAAAACTGCACCCAGGGAGGAGTCCCCACATCCAAACTCCTCAGCACAAACATTACTGTCAGACAGATCTCTGTGGGAAAAGAAAAAATCCCCTTATTTTGTGGGGTGAGGGGAGGATCCACAGGCTCCCTGTGCCTGATGCTGCTCATTTCTGCTGGAGTGATTCTTCTGGAGCTGTTTGACACAGAGCTGGGGTGATTCTTCTGGAGCTGTTTGACACGTAACAGAGCTGGAGTGATTTTCTTGGGGCTCTTTTACACATAACAGGGCTGGAGGGATTCTTTTGGAGCTGTTTGACACATAACAAGGCTGGAGTGACTCCCTTGGAGCTGTTTTACACATAACAGAGCTGGAGTGGATCTTCTGGAGCCGTTTCACACATACCAACAGACCAAGGCAAAGGGCATGAGCTGCCTAAAGGGCTGTGAGGTGTTTGCTGAGCCCATGGCAGACTCTGCATCACTCTGTCTGTCCTGCCAGTCAAATATAGGGATCTCTGAAAGCAAGGGGAGGCACCAGACCCCAAATGATGAATTCTTGGGCTTGGAGCTGCCCAGGGATCACCCCAACCGTCTCAGTTTGAGGAAAGTCTAATTCAGGAATTGGTGGGAGTTAGACATGGCTGTGGGTTACACAACTGAAGGAAGTGTTTGTAGCCAGGTCAGGCATCTTGGGGTCTTATCTTGGGGTGAAGATAACAGAGATTACAATGATAAGGGGCACCCAAGGGATGCCATTGAAACATCCCCATTTCCCTTCTCAAAACAACCCAAAATTCAGATGCCAGCTGGCACCTCTCACACACACAGTAAAGGCACAGGAAGGGCAGCACCACTGGGAGTTTTGGTTAAATACCAAGTTTCTGGCATTCCTGTCTATCCTGAACATGCAAATGGACAAGAAAAAAAGCAGCTGGGAAGAGTTCAGTGGTACTTGGGCTGAGCTGCCAGCATTGCCCAGTCAGACATGAACAAGATGTAGCCCAAGTCAGTGCAGGGAATATCAGCTTTTTCCATGTCCTACAGATGGAGTTTAAATCACACTGGTGGGCTGAGCAGAGCCAAGTTCCCAAGGAATCCCAGAATCACAGAAATATAGAGGTTGGAAAAGATCTCCAAGATCACCAAGTTCAACTGCCCACTCAGCACCACCTCTGTGTTCACCACTAAACCATGTCCTCAAGTGCCACATTCACATGTTTTTGAACGCCCTGGGCAGCCTGTTCAGTGCTTTACAACCCCTTCCAAGGAGAATTTTTCCCTAATATCTAATCTAAACCTCCCCTGGTGCAGCTTGAGGCCATTTCCTCTTCTCCTGTCCCCCGTTCCCTGGGAGCAGAGCCCGACCCCCACCTGGCTCCACCCCCCTATCAGGGAGTTGGAGAGAGGGATAAACGTCACAACACATCCAGAGTTTCTCCCTCTTTCCAATTAACTGCCTTATCTTTTTTTATGTCCCTCTTCCCCATGTCTTTGTCACATCCTTCCCTGCTTCATCCACCTTGTCCTCCACCCCACGTGACTGCTGACCACAGAGACCCTGCTCAAAGCAGCCCCATGGGGACATCTTAGCCTGTGCTAAACAGATGGCAGGGGTGGCCTTGGCCCTCCCCTCCCTGGCTCTCTGGCCATGGCAGAGCTCAACTAGGTCGTCTACACTGCCCAGAGAAGCTGTGCCTGGCCCATCCCTAGAAGGGTCCAAGGTTGGAGCAACCTGGGACAGTGGAAGGTGTCCCTGCCCATGGCAGGGGGTGGGATTGGGTGGCTCTTTAAGGTCCCTTCCAACCTAAACCAGTCTGGGATTCTGTGAAGGGCAGGATCCATGGAGTCCCTTCCTCCTGCTGTGCTGCACAGGACAGGAGTGGCTTTGGGTGGCTTTGAGGGTTTAATGTTTGTTCTTTGGGGACCATCAGAGGACCCCTCAGGACACGTGTCCCTCAGGGTGGCTGTTGATGAGCAGCAGCCCGTGGGAGCAGAGCTGGTTCAGGCCCTTCAGCAGGAAGGACTTGGCAGGGGTGGGACTGGATGAGCTTTAAGGTCCCTTCCCTCCAGAGTGTTGTGGTGGCTCTGGAGGAGGGCAGGTGCCCACCTGAGCAGACAGAGCTGAGTCTTGCCCACCATGAGCAACCCTGTGTCACCAGGGCTGCCTTGGCCTCCAACCAGCACGTGGCTCCTGCACAACTGACTGCCCAGAGAACATGGAAAAACTCAGGCTGGGATCACTCCCGAGCCAAGAGGGAATTTGGGTTCAAAACAGAATGAGAGGATCATTCCAGCTGGAAAACTGGGAGATCCTTACTTTTCCTTTGGATTTATTTCAGTGTGACTTCTGCATTAGCAGCTTTCAGAGGGCATTTGCATCCCACTTTCCACCCTTCCTCGCAACCAGGACAGGTAAAAACTCACTACTCACAACTGAATACTGGAACTTCCGAGGAAAATCATTGGGCAGGAACTGGACTTTGTGGAAAATGACTCAGACTGGAAGACTTCCCATAACATCACCAGAATGGGGAACAGTTTCCTGGCACGGGCTTTGGATCACTCCAAACCAACAACCCTGCCAAAAATATGCCCAATTACTGCCCAGCAGACCAAGCCAAACCCAGAGCACTGAGCTGCAGGAGGCCAGGTCAGACTCATGGATCTCTCTGGCACTGGAAAAGCTGGAAAGTGAAGATAAAAGCTGTGCTGGTTCCCCTCTCCAGTGACCCAGGGAACATCTCCTGTGGTTAATTGTTTACTCCCTTAACTACAGCACTTGGCCTTGACTGTGAACCCCCTGCAAGCTGGAACAGCCTGTGAGAGGCTTCAGGAAACTGCACTTTTAGGTTCTTTTAACTTAAAAAATGACTATGTGAAAGCAAAATCCAGGACTGTAGGGCTAGAGAGTCTCACCAGCCACGTGCATCTGGGATGACAGAAACACAGTGAGCAGATCAAATTCTGCTCAGATGTTGGAATAAAAGCACTTTCACAGAGAGAGAGGATTCAGTGGACAGGAAAATAAAACCCAGCACCTCTCCAGGTCTCCAAAAGCATGTTCTGGGGAACAGAAAACCTACTGAAGGGCCTGAACCAGCTCTGCTCCCACGGGCTGCTGCTCATCAACAGCCACCCTGAGGGACACGTGTCCTGAAGGATCCTCTGATGGTCCCCAAAGAGCAAACATTAAACCCTCAAAGCCACCCAAAGCCACTCCTGTCCTGTGCAGCACAGCAGGAGGAAGGGACTCCATGGATCCAGCCCTTCACAGAATCCCAGACTGGTTGGAAGGGATCTTAAAGGCCACTCAGTTCCAACACCCCTGCCATGGGCAGGGACACCTTCCACCGGCCCCGGTTGCTCCAAGCCCCGTCCAACCTGGCCTTGGACACTTCCAGGGATCCAGGGGCAGCCACAGCTTCTCTGGGCAACCTGTGCCAGGGCCTCCCCACCCTCCCAGGGAAGGATTTTTCCCAACCATCTAATCCAACCCTGCTCTGTCAGACTTTGTAGGACTGCCAGAGGCATCCAAAAACTCGAGCTGCTTCTGTGTCACAGCTGTGCAGTCACAGGGGGTGCTCAGAGAAGACAGATGAAGGTGTGATTTGCCATCAGTTTTGGACAGCCTGAGCTGCAAGGATACATGGATAAGGCTGCCACAGAACACCCCTTTGGGAGCTGGTTGTGCCTCCTGCTCTGCTCAGGTCTAGTCTAGGATTAGTCCCGTGTGAGGTGGGAGCTGGAACATCACTGCTGCAGAGCACAGCCCCCCAGTGCCCACGGGAACCACTGACTGCTGTCACTGGGATTTTGGGTCTCTGAGAGGCCTCTGAACAGGAGTCCCAAGCCTGTTTGGGGTTCCTCAAGGTTTAGCAGTGGCTTTTTCCACTCACTGAGCACAGATTGCTACTGGGTGAGCCTGGACAACGCTCTCGGGGACAGGGTGGGATTGCTGGGGGGTCTGTGCAGGGCCAGGGGTTGGACTTTGATGATCCTTGTGGGTCCCTTCCAGCTCAGGCTGTTCTCTGATTCTGTGACTCTGTAGATATAATCCAGCCTTGATTTGTTTGTGCTTTCTCTACATTTTATGTGATGGCAACTGGCACAGGTTGCCCAGAGAAGCTGTGGCTGCTCCACCCCTGGAAGTGTCCAAGGCCAGGTTGGATGGGGCTTGGAGCAACCTGGGACAGTGGAAGGTGTCCCTGCCCATGGCAGGGGGTGGGATGGGATGGGCTTTAAGGTCCCTTCCCACCCAAACCATTATGGGATTCTGTGACTCAAGAGAAGGAGAAAAATGTTCCTCCTGATTTCTGTCCCAGGCCATGAATCAGTTCTCTCATTCCCAGCACTCACACATTTGTACTCAGCACAAAACACCCTCTCAGGGAAACTGGATAATTGAGGCTGAGCACTGTTTCATCATCCTGCTGAATTCTGGAGCAAGGAAAAAATTACTGCAGGTTGATTTAAAGTATTTTATACAGAGAAGATCAGTCAGCACTAAATGCTGCAGGTTTTCACAGCCGTGTTCCTGCAGCTTTACCAGCTCAGTGTTCTCCTGCTCCCACAGTGCTCAGAACAATCAGCTTTAACTTCTCTCTGCCAGCTCAAGGCCAGGCCTCTTCCCTCCTGGAAAACACCAGGCTGGGGCTTTTCTAATCCCTGCCAAGAGGGGCTGATGGTCCATCTTTATCCCCGTGGCACCAATCAGTGAGTGGTGACATGCAGGGAGTGCCCTTGTGCCCACACCCCGTGGGGGTGGCAGGGCTGTGACCAGGGGAGTTTGGTGACATCCAAAAATATCCTTTTGGACTTAAAGCCAGTCCCAGCTGAGGAAGGACTGGAGATGTCTCAGGCTTCAGGGCATGAATCTCTGCTGCTCTGCTGGGACATGGGCAGGATTTGGCAACCCTTCTGCTTCCTGAACAGCAGGGAGGAAAAGGAACAGAAAAAAAGGGAGAAAAAAGGAAGAAAAAAAAAAAGAAAAGAAAAAAAAAGGAAAAATAAAAGAGAAAGGGGAAGGGGAAGGGGAAGGGGAAGGGGAAGGGGAAGGGGAAGGGGAAGGGGAAGGGGAAGGGGAAGGGGAAGGGGAAGGGGAAGGGGAAGGGGAAGGGGAAGGGGAAGGGGAAGGGGAAGGGGAAGGGGAAGGGGAAGGGGAAGGGGAAGGGGAAGGGGAAGGGAGGGTCTTTGGGTTGGGCTGAGCTTGTCTAGCCCTGACTGCTCTGGGCTGGGCTGGGCTGTGCCAGCAGCACAGTGTGTGCCACCCACCCTGGGCTGGCTCTCTTGGGGACGGTGGTGGCACCAGCCTGACAGGCCAGGCTGTCTCTGGGGACAAACTGTGACTCCAGGGAGCCACAGGAACCAAGACCCAGGGTGAGGAAATAAGTTCTATAGGTCTGTTTTAAGGGCAGAATAAATGAGCCTTTCTGTATTAATTTGAGCCATGAGCACAGGCACTGCTGTAACTGCTTCTTGTGTTTAGATTAGAACAGTAAAACCTTAAATAACACACTCCCAGCTCCACACACGAGGTGAGTACCCCTTGGCTATGGAGGAGATGTAGAGCTGTATCTATGAAGTGTGGTCATAAATCTGCTTCCCTTCTCCCAGCACTAATTCCCAGATCAGTAAGGAAGAAATTAAAAAGTTTCCAGGCAGAGAAAATGCCAGCTTAGATGCACATAAAGCCTTTTGGTTGACACATTTAGAGAAACCTCATTAATTATCTCACGACTATCTCGGCTGCTTTTCCTGCCAGCAGGGTTGGATTTCCTGGCACGTGAGTTCTCCCCAGCAGGACAGAGCAGGGGAAGGTTCTGCTGCTCCTCTTGCTCCCACTTGGCTGTTTGCTGCCCCTGCCCCTTGCTGCTGAGGGCACAGAGGTGACACAGCCCAGGGCACACAGGGGACAGAGCACAGGGCACAGAGGGGACAGAGCACAGGGCACAGAGGGGACAGAGCACAGGGCACACTGTGCTCACTTTCTTACACACAAAGAGCATTCCCTGCTGTCAGAGCTAAAATTTTCACTTGCTGTGACAAGTTCAATCCTCTTCCTCCTCCTCCTCCTCTCGGTAGGGGACTGGGTGTCTCTTGCTTATTCCTGATCAAAGCAATCCCAGAATCCCAGAATCATTCAGGTTGGAAAAGACCTCCAACATCATCAAATCCCCCCTGTGCCCAATCCCCTCCTTGTCCCCCAGCCCAGAGCACTGAGTGCCACGGCCAGTCCTTCCTTGGACATCCCCAGGGGTGGGGACTCCAAACCTTCCTTCCAATGTTTAAAACCCTAGAGCTCAAACCCAATATATGATGGGTCAGATTTTGACTGGGACAGTGATTTTACATCACTGGGCACCTCCAGCCACAGCTCTGCAGTCCAGGCCTCTCCTGTTCACTGTATTTCCTTCAGCCCCTCCTGCCTGAATTACACTTTTCCCATGGGAACAGCAGCAATTACCTCCATGGAAAAGTAACCAGGGGGAAGTGTTGAGTGCTTTCCCAAGGCTCTGTAATCAGATTTAGCAGGTGGAAGCAGCAGGAAGGAGTTACTGCTCTGCTACAGAAAATTATGTCAAGAACCTTCACACTGGAGAAAGCCACTTCTGAGAAGGAGATGAAGATGTTGTTATTAAATTCCACCGGAAAGGGAAAGTCTCCAGAGGGTAGGAGGGATGTCATGATCTTGGAATCAAACTGCAGGACCGGTCTTGTGTTGGGATTTTGTGTCGCACAAAATCGGCAACTTCAGCCCTTAATTTCCAAGTAATACCATCTCTTGAGATGACTCAGGGAAGCTGGTTGATGCCTGCAACTTCACTGCCTTTAAAACACAGTTTTTATCCCATATGAAGAGATTAATTTCAGAAATGTTTAGAATTTCTGCACTCACAATAACCCTCTTGAATAAAGAAGCTCCAAAACTTCAGATCCATTCCCCAAATGCATTTGGCTTATGAAGTTACTCCTCAACAAACAGAATTTTTAGAAATACATGGTCCACATGCTCATTAACACGTGCAAGGGCTTTCAGGGGGAAAGGATGATGATGACTGATTTTTCCTTCTGGGTAAGAGAGTAAAAGGGAATGTACCTGCTGCTGCCTCAATTAACTCTGAAGATCTGAGTTCTTAAAGCACATGAGCTCAGGAAATCTCTTGAAGACCAGGGATAGAAGGAGAGGAAATAATTGTGTGTATGTCTTAGATTTAATCACCTTCTGAAGGGACTGATGCTGTCACTCAGAACAGGAAGGGCAGAGGCCATAAAAACACAGCTTTGTCAATAAAGGAGATTTGATTATTCATGTTTGGGGTTGTTTTTCTGGTTAAGGTGGGGGATGTTTCATTGAAAAGATGCAGCAGAATATAATTTGTTAGGGAGCCTTATTGGGAAGGGGACCGAGGAGAATTGATGAGGGCAGGCAGGGGGGCTGAGCAGTGGGACAGTGAAGCACTGCACTGTTCCCAGGGGCAGGGGAAGGAAAGTGGCTCCAGGTGCTCTTTGTTCATGGCCAGGCTGTGACCACCCCTTCTCCCCAGTGCCGGGGTCAGCTCTGCCTCGAGTGGGAACAGGCATGAAAACCCCACTGGAAGATGCCCAGCTCTCTAAGCCCCATCCCATCTTCTCTCTCCTCAGAGGGGATTTTTTCCCTGGTATCAAACAGCCCTCCCTGTGTCAGAACGAGCCCCAGCCTGCTCCTGTCCCCTCAGGGTGTGGCCATGGACACATCAGCTCTTCACCTGTCCTGGACATTTTCTAATTCCAACCACACTTTTAAAGCTGTAGAGAAAAACAACCTGGGTAAGAGAAGAGTGGCAAACGTTGGGTTACACCCAACAACGTCCCAGGGCAGTGGGCACAGCCCCAAGGCTGCCAGAGCTCCAGGAGGGTTTGGCTGATCCTCTGGGGCACAGGGGGTGACTCTTGGGGATGGGCCTGTGCAGGGCTGAGGGTTGGACTGATGATCCTTGGGGGTCCCTTCCAACTCAGCACATTCTGCCATTCTGTGACATGGACACTGCCTTGCCTGGCTCCTGGAAACACTCCTGCTCTCCTCCTGCTCCCACCAGCATCACAAGGGAAATCTCTGACAGCTTCATCTTCTCACCAACCCAAACCACTTCCACAGCCACAAAGCTCAGGATAGGAATAAGTTTGCATTTTTCCCATAATCTGTCACCTTTGCCCAGTTCTGTTATTGATGCATCTTTCCCACCTGAGAGCTCTAAGATGTCCTTTTCCCATGCCCTGTTGTCTTCAGGAACTGCCCAGGACAGTCTGGAACCTGCTTTCAGTGGATAGAGGTGCTCCTGTAAAGGAGTTTTAGTTAAATTAATACAATCATATCTAATGTTCAACCAGGGCTAAGGGTTGGACTCGATGATCCTTGTGGGTCCCTTCCAACTCAGCATGTTCTGGGATTCTGTGAACAAGGCCAGTGAGTTCCTACAGACTCCTGCTCTAACCTGCTTCTGCCATGAAACTCTTCTGTTGCTGCTTTTTTCCCTTTACAACAGAAGGTGAGTGGGCCAGAGGGTTCAGTCCAGGAATCATTAGTGGTTGGCCATTAATCTCCCCAGTGCTGGCTCTCACCCTCCCTGCTGTGCCCCCCTCAGCAGCAATGCTGCCCTGGCACTATGGGGCCACCTAGACACGGCTCTGGACACATGGACATGGCTCTGGACACCTGGACATGGCTCTGGACACATGGACATGGCTCTGGACACCTGGACACGGCTCTAGACATGGCTCTGGACACCTGGACATGGCTCTGGACACATGGACATGGCTCTGGACATGGCTCTGGACACCTGGACATGGCTCTGGACACATGGACATGGCTCTGGACACCTGGACATGGCTCTGGACACATGGACATGGCTCTGGACACCTGGACATGGCTCCAGCACTGGGCAGCACCCCCAGGGCCTCCCAGGTCAGACAGTGTGGAAAGCTCATCAACTCAGGAGGTGCCTCCCAGCTCCTGGAATGGGGAGGGGGGGGTTGGTAGAGGTGTGGGTGCATTAACAACCAGACATTTCTGACATGGGTCCTTCCAGTGCCTAAAGAGGCTCCAAGAGAGCTGGAGAGGGACTTGGGACAAGGGATGGAATGGCAGGACAAAGGGGAATGGCTCTAAGCTGAAAGAGGTCAGGGTTAGAGGGGATATTGGGAAGAAATTCTTCCCTGGGAGGCCCTGGCACAGGTTGCCCAGAGAAGCTGTGGCTGCCCCTGGATCCCTGGAAGTGTCCAAGGCCAGGTTGGACAGGGCTTGGAGCAACCTGGGCCAGTGGAAGGTGTCCCTGCCCATGGCAGGGGGTGGAACTGGATAGGCTTTAAGGTCCAACCCAAACCATCCTGTGATTCTGTGAGTGAGGGTAGGATACATGAGACTGGGTTTGTTTTTCAAGCCTCTTCTTTGTGCCAAATTAAGAAGAATTGTTCCAGCAGTTTGTCCCCATCCCAACATTCCCCCTCCAAGCTCCTCATTACCTCTGCTGGGTTGCAGTTTGGAATACTTGGTCCTGCCCCACAGGGAGCAAACAGAGGGAGATCTGTCAGTGTTGGTGCTCCCAGTGCTGGATGAGGAGCCTGGGATACCCACAGTTATGGGCATGGAGTGCCCTTCCATAGCTCCTGGCACAACCTGCTCATCCCATGGAGTAACAGGAGTCTGTGCTGGCAATTCTCAACCCTGCAGGTTCCCAGAGGGAGCTGGGAGCTGCCCTGGGCTTTGAATGCTTATAGGGAGTGACTTCTGGGTTTAAATGATGATCCCAGTGTTTACTCCTAAAGGTCTCCACAGCCTGGGGGAAAGTTGTAAATAGGACTCTACACTCAAGTTATTGGGGTTGGATATGCAGGAATATGACAGGGAGCCATTCCCAAAGTACAGGGAAGGAATTTAATGGCATGAGTCCTGCTGGTGTTAATGAGAGACACAAAGCCACCAATTCCCCATGTCCTGCTTTGAAATGACACCTTGGAGGGCCTTCAGCAAGGGCTGCTCCTAATCCCCTTCCCAGGGATGCTGTGCCTCTGAACACTGTGTACAACCCTGCTCAGGCTGGGAGGAGCATCACAGCTTCTCCTGCTGGAGATTTGCTGATCCAATTTAGAGAGGTCCTAATATTCCCCTTCTAATTAATTTGTTCTGTTCGCCTGCCACTGAACTGGCTTTTGTTCTTTGGGAGCTCCTCAAAAATTAGCTGCAATACCTGATGGAATTTAATTATATAGGCTAGGAGAAAGTGATTAAGGGCAAAGAGAGGGCTCATCACAGCCCACAAGCTTCAAGGGTATGAGCAGAAGGGAGGGCAGAGCCTGCTCTGCTCAGGTGGAGGGAGAATACTGAGGAGTGATTGTCTCCAGCAGGGACTTTAAGGTTAGAGATAAACATTCCTTGATATGTGAATGCCTTTGCCAGGGTCAGATGTGTGTTACCAGCGCTGTCCAGATCTGTCTCAGATACATTCTCAGTGAAATTAGGTCTGCACATCACCCTTGGCCTTGTGCAGCAGATCTGGGTTCTGATGCTCTTTAATCTCCTTGGGATCTGTGCTTCCAGAACAGAGAGAACAGGCTGCAAGGGAAGGAGCTGAACTCAAAGGCTCCTGCTCCCTGCCAGGGACAGCCTGAACCAGAGCCTGGGAGGCTCTAGATCCCATATCCCAGTTGTCAGTGCCAGAGCTGAGCAAAAGATGCTAAACATGAAGGGGATTCAGGCCAAACTTCAATAGGAATTCTGCAAAACTGCACAATTCCCCCAGTGTCTGGTCAGCACAGCCATGCAAATCTCTACTCCAGGGCAGAAGAATAACTGTTCTTCAGAGAAAAACAGTGGCATTGCATAAAAGGGTGGCTAAGGAAAGAGAGAGAAAAATGGGGAAGAGAGAGCAGAGGAAGAACTGGGACAAATAAAACTGGCTGATCACAGGAAAACATTCAGTTTGACTCTGGAAACTGCTCACAGTCACACAACTGAAGGTACCCAAGGAGAGTGTGAGTGCCCAGGCTATGGAAGACACACAGGACACACCTTTCCAGGCATATCCTGCATTTTGAGGGGCTGGAACAGCACTGATGTTCAGGTATCAGTGTCAGCACACCCTATATGGTGCTGGGCTCTGAAATGGTGGGTGAGAGGTGCTCTGGGACCCTCTGCAAAGCCAGAGCACCCACAGGGGTGATTCCCCATCAGCAGAGGACTCTTCCGTGTGCCTGCAGCCTCCTGGGGCACTGCCTGACCCAGGGACAGGCTGAGTGAGGGGCTGGGAAGGACAGTCAGGGGGCAGGAACAGAGAAAGTGTCTCTGCTCCCAGACTGGCAGGATCCTCTTGGGAAGGCACATCAGGGATGTGGGTTGCATGGGCAGGGATCTCTGGAGGGGGTTGTCTGGGATGCACATCCTCACCGTAACATCACCACCCAGATAAGCCCTAAAATAACTGGAAATGGAAAATATTTCTATGTGATTTTTGCCCCAGTCAAGCTGTTTAAGCCCCAGCACTGAGCAGCCTCTCACACACCAGGGAAGAGCTTTTCAGACCCAACACACACACCTCGTTCTACTTAGGAAACAACACATCCTCCCTTGGGAATTGGGCAGGAGGGGTGAGGGGAAGCAGTGCAGGAGCTGGCTGTGTTCCCAGCTCTGCTGCCACAGGAGACACCAGGGACTGTGGCAAGGGAGCTCAGGAGACCACGCTTAACCCTTTGCTGCCCTGGTGGAGCCTCCCGTCCCCGTCCTGAGCAAGGATCATTAGCAGGAGCCGGCTGAGAAGGTCCCAGTGCTAACGAGCCCCTCGGGGCAGTGGCACAGACAAAGGGCTTCCTGCTGAGCCAGGACCCCGAGCAGAACATCCACAGCTGCAGCAAACCCGTCCCTGCGGAGTCATTTGTGTCTCCGGCTGTCAGTGCCCACGTTTGTCTGCTGGAGGAGCCGATGGGGGCACTCAGAGCCCATCCTGCATAAAACACAGGCCTGTCTGCCAAACCCACCTTGGAGCGAGGAATAACCCATCTCTCTGGGCTCCCACAAGCCCTCAGGAGCTCTTTGAAGCTGCAGACACTTTGTGCTCTTCTCCCAAAGGTGGGACACAGTGACAGAGCTGCCACTCTGCTTCTGAGCTGACAGGCAGATAGTGGGGTCTGTGTCTGCCCACTGTGCCCACACAACTATCATCCTGCAGCCAACAGAGAGGCCAAAGCAACCATGTGTTAATTATGCTAATTAAGCAGAGCCACGTGGGCCAGGAGAGCCAGCAGTGAATGCTCCCAGAGTTGGGGGAGAGATGATTAGAAGCTGCTACAAAGCCAACCCCCAACTGAGGGGTTTCCCAGCTCACCCACCATCCCTGTCTGCAGGAGCTGGTGCTCCCAGACAGCCTGCAGGGGTGGGTGTGCCCAGGATTCTCCTGCTTCCTGAGGCACCAGGGCTCTGGATCTGCTCAAAGACACCCAGCATGTTGGACTGGGAATCCTGGCTGCTGCACAGCCCGGCTGGGCCAGGCTGGAGCATCACCTGGCCAGGCTGGAGAGGTGGCCCAGGAGAACCTCTTGAAGTTCAACAAGGCCAAGAGCAATGTCCTGCACATGGGTAGGGTTAATCTGAAGCACAAACACAGGCTGAGCAGAGAATGGATTGAGCCCAGCCCTGGGAGAAGGACCTGGGGGGGGGGCTGGTGGGGGACAGGCTGGACATGGCCCAGCCCAGAACCCCCTGTGCCCTGGGCTGATCCCACAGTGTGGGCAGAGGGCAGGGGGGGATTGTGCCCCTCTGCCCCTCAGGTGAGACCCCCCTGCAGAGCTGCTCCAGCCCTGGGAACAGCACAGGGAGGACATGGAGCTGCTGGAGAGAGTCCAGAGGAGCCCATGGGGATGCTCCAAGGGCTGGAGCTCTTTTGCTCTGGAGCCAGGCTGGGAGAGCTGGGGGTGTTCATCTGGAGAAGAGAAGGCTCTGGAGAGACCTTCCAGTGCCTAAAGGGGCTCCAGGAGAGCTGGAGAGGGACTTGGGTCAAGGAATGGCTTCAAACTGAATGTTGGATTTAGATTAGATATATGGAAGACATTCTTCCCTGTGAGGGTGGTGGGGCCCTGGCACAGGTTGCCCAGAGAAGCTGTGGCTGCCCCATTCCTGGAAGTGTCCAAGGCCAGGTTGGATGGGGCTTGGAGCAACCTGGGCTAGTGGAAGGTGTCCCTGCCCATGGCAGGGGGTGGGACTGGATGAGCTTTAGTGTCCCTTCCAACCCAAATCATTCCGTGACTCTACGATGGCACAACTGAGTCCTTCCCAAGCTTAAGAGCAAAATGAGATGCTCTCTAAAAGCACCTCATTCACGTGGTCCCACATGAATATCACAACAAGAAACCAGAAACAAAATAAGACCCAACCTTGTAAAGCCTTTTGCTGTGTCTGGGTCTCAGTCCCAGTATGGCAGCACTGGGCACCAGTTTCCTGCCAGCAAAATGCATCCTGTGCTGTTCCTCTCTCTGCAGACACAGTCTAATTCATTGGCTTTTCCTTGCTGTGGAAATGGGCTCTGATCTCACCCCACAGTGTGGACCAGTTTGATCTCTTCCAGCGTTTGAGAGGATTTGAGCTGTGTGAAGGAGAGTTTAGTGGAATGAACTCTCTATCCAAGGAGGGAGGTGTGAAATGGGGACCAGGTGGCAAATTGGGAAGCCTGAGAAGGAAGAACACTGAGTGGATTCCGAAATGAAGGAGATCACACACTAATTAAGCCAGCCAGATTTGGTAATGACTGCTAATGGCACATTAAGCTGTCTAGTCTGAGATATAGGTTTGTTTTGCTGCTTCCCAGTTCGAGTTTGCTGTTTGTTTGTTTATTTTGCTGGTTTTACAGTTTTATGGCTGTTGACCTCCTGAACATGACAGTCCTGTCCCAGCTCTGACAGGGGTGATGTTAATGACCCACAACGAGTTCCTGTGCCCCAGGAGCCCAGCAACGTGCTCTGCCCAGCCCCTTCTGCTGGATATCTCTGAAAAAGGTGAATGAAATGGAGTATTCAGAGAAACAGAGGGACTGGCTATGGAAGGGAAAGCAATTTAGACTCCAGCGTGGTTTGGGGATTTTTTTTTTTTTTTTAGTGTTCTGGCAGAGATTTCTTGAGTGGTTTATGGTAATGTGTTCTGTCATTCGTCCTAATGGCTTTTTTTTTCTCCCCAGTGCAGTCCTGTGGCTCTTCTGTGCTCACACAGCCCCCACCCCAATGCAATTCCTCCCATTGTATAGCTGTTTGCAGGGGGGTTGGGCTCCCAAAGCAGAAGGGGAGGTGGTTTGCAGTGAGACAGCCTGGCTGCCAGGACAGCATTCCCCCAAAACCAGGCCCAGGGACAAGGATAAACCCGAGGGTAGGAACTGTGAGACCACACTGTGCCACCCCAGACCAACGTCCCCTCTGTGCCCTAAGAACTTGCAGGGGGAGCAAAATAAAACCCCAGGTACTTTGAGACTGAGGTTCTGGTTCTATTCTGGGTTTCAGTGACATTCAGCTCTGAGTGTGTGGGATTTACCTCTCTGTGCCCAACCCACAAGGAAAAAGGAGCAGGCAGCAAGAAGACCTTGCTCTTTAATTCCAGCTTTGGGGATCTCATGCAAAGCTGAGAAATTGGGGTTGACATGGCACAGAAGTGAAGGGGACAAGGCTCTCAGGGACAGGGTGGGGTTGTTGGGGTGTCCTGTGCAGGGCCAGGAGTTGGACTGGATGATCCTTGTGGGTCCCTTCCAACCCAGGATATTCTGTGATTCTATGAATTGCCCGATGATTATAAAGAAAATAATCTCCCAGACCAATCAAAACACTTCCCCTCACTACTATTTTTAGGTGAGAACTTGTTGAAGCCACAACTTGTTTTGAGCAGCAACTGTGTCTTTTTCTTTTGGAGAAATTCAACATTAAATACATTGGGGTGTTGAAAAGAAAACTCCAGAAAGAATACCCAGTGAGGGGTAGAACAAACCTGTCTGCTGCTCTTAGGCAGTTTGTTTGTTATCTCATAGTCCAACCCTAAGGCAGGAGACAGTGTAGGCATGTCCTGGTGCTCCACAGCTGGGATTTGGAGAGTGTCCCACACTGAAATGGTGAGAAAAACTGACCTTGGCATCCCAGAGGATCCTGATAACATTGGATGCTTGCCAGAGATTTTAGAAGTATAGAAGAAGTTATGTTTTATAAACTTTAACTATGGGACAGGAGGATGATCTTCCTAAGGGGGCAGATCATCACCTTGGCCTTAAACCTTCCTGTGAAGGGGAAGCTGGTCCTTGCCAGGGTCAAACCTGGGAGCAGAGAGCAGAGCTGAGCAGGGTGGAGGTCCCAGTGGTCCTGGAGGGTTGGGGGATGCAGGGAAATCTCATTGGGTCTGTAGCTCTCTCCCAGACTCTTCCCAAGGACTTTGTGACTGTCCAGGTGGCTCAGGAGGCAGTTCAGCAGATCAGCCCAGACCTCAGCTGGGTTGTGCTGTCACTGCTGGACCAGTGGTGGCAATCCTGTGCTGAACTGAGCTCCTGGGAAGGATTCCTGCTCATATCCATGGCATGGAGGTGTGGGGGATGGCTTCCAAAAGGCTCTAAATCCAAGGCAACAGCTAATGGGGGTCACAAGCTGCAGGAGATCCTCCACAGCCAACACCTCCTGGTGGGAGATTTTGTGTTGCTGAACTGTTTGAATTCATGTCTCTTGATTTCTGTTTGTTAATTGAAGGAGAGGAAAGACATGGCCAAAAATTGACCAGTGACAGAACTCAAAGGTACAACTGGAGCTGTGTCAGGGCAGGCTCAGGTTGGATCTCAGCCAAAGGTTCTTCCCCCAGAGGCTGGTTGGGCACTGCCCAGGCTCCCCAGGGCAGTGGGCACAGCCCCAAGGCTGCCAGAGCTCCAGGAGGGTTTGGACAATGCTCTGAGGGACAGGGTGGGATTGTTGGAGTGTGTGTTCAGGGCCAGGAGTTGGACTGGATATCCTGGTGGGTCCCTTCCAGCTCAGGATGTTCCACGATTCTGTGGTTGTGTGGTGGAGCCTGGCTCACACATATCCCAAAACTTTACCATGTCACAACCTGCACTATTGATATGCAGGTGATGCAAGCCATTGATTAACCCCCAAAGCATGAATTAATTAGAGCTGTAGATATGGCATCAGCATCATCATGAATTAATTAGAGCTGTAGATATGACATCAGCATGATCATCACAATTGTCTTAAAAGCAAAGAAAGCTGAGAGCTGTGGCAGGTTCCTGTAGAGCTGCAGCCACTGCCCCACCCTGAGCACTGATTCCTCCACCCTGAGCAGGGATTCCTCCCCCCTGAGCACTGATTCCTCCACCCTGGCTGCTCCCACCAGCTGCAGGAGGGAGGGAGGGAGGGAAGGAGGCCCTGAGGAGCCTCAGCCCTTTAATGAACCCCAGCCAGAAACAAAGTGTGCTCTCAGAAATGCTAATGGGAAAATGTTCCCTTCCCAGGGACAAAGCTGCTCAATTCCTACTTCCAGGAACCAGGTCCCTTCCAGGCAGGAGTGGACCCTGAGCAGCACAGACCCAGCCAGGACAGCTGTGTGTGCTGGTGGGGTCCCTCCAATGTCACTGTCCCCAGGGTCCCAGTCCCCTGGGGTGGCACTGCTGTGCCCTCTGAGACTTGGTGCTCCTGTTCTATTCTCTCCTAACTCCTCTTTCCCCTTTTCCTCAGTTTCAGACCCAGGTCATAAAACATTTCAAGGAGATTCACTGATTTATCAGGCTTGACCTCAGCAGATCACAGAGCAGATCTGATGGTTCCCTCCTCCCTTTCCAACACAGAGCCAGGGAGGAGCAGGAAAGGCAGGAGAGGAGAAAGGGGGAGAGATGAAGGCAAAAAAGTGAAGGAAATGGAAGTGTGGGCAGCAGGGGAGGGGGGGATTGTGCCCCTCTGTCCCTCAGGTGAGACCCCCCTGCAGAGCTGCTCCAGCCCTGGGAACAGCACAGGGAGGACATGGAGCTGCTGGAGAGAGTCCAGAGGAGGCACCAAGAGGATCAGAGGGATGGAGCAGCTCTGCTGGGAGGAAAGGCTGGGAGAGCTGGGATTGTTCAGCCTGGAGAAGAGAAGTTTTGGGGTGACCTGATTGTGACCTTCCAGGACCTGAAGGAGCTACAAGAAAGACGGAGAGACATGATTTCCAAGGGCCTGGAGTGACAGGACAAGGGGGAATGGCTTCAAACTGCCCGAGGGGGTATAGATTGGATATTAGATATGATTGTATTAATTTGGCTCAATACTTGTGATAGCTGCTTGCTCTAGAACAGATGTGTTGGTCACATAATCTGACCAGTGGATGTTTAGGATTGTGCGGAGGCAGCGTTGATGGAAGCGTTCTAAGAGACGCAGGTGGTGGCTGTAGATGACCCATGATTCAGACCCATACAAGAGAGTCGACAACACTATGGCTTTGTAAACACTGATCTTGGTGCTTTTCTTCAGGTGTTTATTACGCCAGACTCTTTTGTGGAGTTTTCCAAAAGCACTGTATGCCTTTGCTAACCTGTTGTCTGTCTCTCCGTCAATCTCACCATCCGAGGAGATGAGGCTACCGAGGTAATTAAACTGTTGGACTGATTTGAGCTCTGATTGGCCAATGGTGATGTGGGGATGATGGGAGACTTCCTGAGGTGCAGGTTGATGGAGGACCTCTGTCTTCTTTAAGCTGACTTCCAGTCCAAAGAGCTCAGCAGCCTCAGCAAAGCAGGATGTCAAACGCTGCAGAGCTGCTTCTGTGTGAGCGACGAGGGCGGCGTCATCAGCATAAAGCAGCTCCTGGACGAGATGGTTTAAGGTCTTGGTGTGGGCCTTCAGCTGCCTTAGGTTGAAAAGGCTTCCATCAGTACGGTACCGAATGTAGATACCGTCCTGATCATCGAGGTCTGCTGTGGCCCTTTGGAGCATCATGCTAAAGAAGACCATGTTGCTGAGAACACAGCTGTGCTGGGCAGGGCACGTCTCCAGGATGAAGGACCACCCCCTCCCTAAGATCTTGCTTTATGGTGAACTTGCCACTGGCTGCCGCATGAGAGGAGCCCCGAAGAAAAGATACAAGGACTCCCTGAAACAACATCTCAGCCTTGGCCATATTGATCAACATAACTGGTCCACCCTGGCCTCAAATTGAGAGGCCTGGAGACACACCATCTATAACGCAGCTGTCTCCTTTGAGAACGCACGCAGGATCACTCTTGAGGAGAAAAGGCAACGCAGAAAGAACCGTGCCCTGCAGAATACACCATCTAAGGAGTCTTTCTGCTGTGCCTTTTGCAATCGGACATGTCTGTCACGTATTGGCCTCATAAGCCACCAGCGTGCCTGTAACAAATGTGGATAGAGCCTTCCCAAATCTTCATTCGTGAAGCCTAGCCATGATGATTAATTTAGCTAAAACTCCTTCACAGGAGCACCTCTATCCACTGAAAGCAGGTTCCAGACTGTCCTGGGCAGTTCCTGAAGACAACAGGGCATGGGAAAAGGACATCTTAGAGCTCTCAGGTGGGAAAGGTGCATCAATAACAGAACTGGGCAAAGGTGACAAATTATGGGAAAAATGCAAACTTATTCCTATCCTGAGCTTTGTGGCTGTGGAAGTGGTTTGGGTTGTTGAGAAGATGAAGCTGTCAGAGATTTCCCTTGTGATGCTGGTGGGAGCAGGAGGAGAGCAGGAGTGTTTCCAGGAGCCAGGCAAGGCAGTGTCCATGTCACAGAATGGCAGAATTCCAGAATGTGCTGAGCTGGAAGGGACCCACAAGGATCATCCAGTCCAACTCCTGGCCCTGCACAGGCCCATCCCCAAGAGTCACCCCCTGTGCCCCAGAGGATCAGCCAAACCCTCCTGGAGCTCTGGCAGCCTTGGGGCTGTGCCCACTGCCCTGGGGAGCCTGGGCAGTGCCCAACCAGCCTCTGGGGGAAGAACCTTCGGCTGAGATCCAACCTGAGCCTGCCCTGACACAGCTCCAGCCCTTCCCTGGTCCCCCCAGAGCAGAGCTCAGTCCCTGCCCCTCCTCTGCCCCTGCCCAGGAAGGTGGAACTGCAATGAGGTCTCCCCTCAGTCTCCTCTTCTCCAGCTGAACACACCAAGTGCCCTCAGTGTCCTCACACACCTTCAAATCAAGGCCCTTCCCCATCCTCCTTCCCTCCTTTGGACACTCTCTAATGGCTCCATCCCTTCCTTCCATTGTGTCCCCCCAAACTGCCCCAATGTTGAGGTGAGGCCGCCCCAGGGCAGAGCAGAGCAGGGCAATCCCTTGTCTGACACATTGAGCTTTTTCAAACCTGCACCACTTTTTTGGAACAGGTGTTTGGACCAAAACTTTTCCGTCTCAGACACTGATAATTTTTCCTTCTGTTTTTAGGAAACAACAGACTTTTTTAGACGATGCTGGCAGTTTCTTCCAGCCATCCGTCCTGGCACTGCCTTTCTGGCTGTTCCAGAAGCAGGATCAGCCCTGTTTGCAGTCATTTCTCTCAGCCCTAAATGAGGCTGGAATGCTCAACCCCACAGGTGCCTCCCCCCTGGGCCATGGGAACACCCACTGAGTCACATCATCTGCCTTGGGACCTTCTGTGCCACCTTCCAAACTGCTCCAAGTTCAACAGAGCTCTCTTTGGAAGCTCAGACAGACACCTGCCAGTTTCCAAAGGATCCCAAATGTCCTCAGGAAGGCAGAGGCACAGTTTCCCTTCATTCCTGGTGTGGTGTCCACACTGTACCCCGGGCATTAGGAAAGAGCAAACTGTTAACACCTTGCCAAGGTCTTGCCTTTGCAGTTTGGTGTCACCTGCTGTGCCACCTGACGTAACCCAGCTCTGAGGGGACTCCAGTGAGGCAAGGAGGCTCTGACCAGCTGAAGGTCCAGCCCTCAGGGACAGCAGGAACAATTTATCCTGTGGATATCCAAAAGAACACCATACCCTGACGGATGTGAATGCTCATGGAAAATGAATCTGGGGAAGAACAAAGGTTATCGGGAATAGTCAGCACGGCTTCAGCAAGGGCCAATCCTGCAGGGTCCTGAAGCTGGGGAAGAACAAGGCCAGGCAGCAGCACAGGGGAGAGCAGCTCTGTGAGAAGGACCTGGGGGCCAGCAAGGGGCCCCGAGCCAGCAGCCTGGCCTGGTGGCCAAGGTGGGCAGTTGTGTCCTGGGCTGCAGGAGGAACAGTGTGCCCAGCAGAGCAAGGAGGGCATCCTGCCCCTCTCCTGCCCTGGGGAGGCACATCTGGAGAGCTGTGCCCAGCTCTGGGCTCCCCAGTTTGAGAGAGACAGGGAACCACTGGAGAAGGTCCAGTGAGGTCTGTGAGGATGATGAGGGGACTGGAGGATCTCTCTGCTGAGGAAAGGCTGAGGGAGCTGGGGAGGCATCTGAGGGGTGACCTCATCCATGTCTGTAAGGATCTGAAGGGTGGGTGTCAAGAGGATGGACCAGACTGATTTCAGTGGTGCCCAGCAACAGGACAAGGGGCAACAGGCACAGACTGACACACAGGAGGATCCATCTGAACATGAGGAAAAACTTCTTTACTTGGAGAGTGCCAGAGCCCCGGAACAGTTGCCCAGAGAGGCTGTGGGGCCTCCTTCCCTGGGGATATTCCAAACCCACCTGGGTGTGATCCTGTGCAACCTGCTCCAGGTGACCCTGCTTGAACAGAGGGGTTGGACCAGATGATCTCCAGAGGTCATTCCAACCCCAGCCACTCTGAGTCTGATGTCAGCCTGCTTGGTTTTGTTGGCCAAGTCATGTCTCTGCCTGTGCTTCAGTTTGAGAACTGATAAATGGTGATAATACTTATTTTCTCAGCTGGGCTTTGGGAGCCTCCTTATAAATATTTATGAAGAGCTCTGTTTATAATTATAAGTAAATAAATGGGTGTATGGAATTCACAGTCTAAGGATGCAAGTTGTTCTGTTTCACACACTCAAACACAGTCATTTATGGTTTCTGCTTTCATTTGGAAGCAGAGAAGTTGGGAATAGCAACTTCAAAACCACACCTCAAACTGAGCCCCAATTAGGAAAGAAAAGCCAGTACTTAAGGGGCAAATCCTGCTGACATCAGGAAAGACAGGGAGAAGCTCTTGTAGGTACTTCATGTGCTTAAAGATGTAGATGGTGCCTGTTGAAGTTTATAAAGTGCTGAAGTGTCTAAATCCTTTCTCAAGTCAGTCTGAGAAGGGACATCATGCTCAAATACTCAGAGTCATTTGGGATCTTATAATCTACCCATTCTCCTGTGACACCTTTGGGGACCTTCTGGGAATCCTCCCAGTTGTCTTTTTGCATCTTCCCACCCCCTTTGTCCTGATCAGCTTTGGCCTTGTTTCCAGCTCAGCAGAGTTGCACATTCCTAATTAACCCCTTTGGAGCTCCCTGAGCACCAGGAGCCTCCTGCCATCACCACCCAAACCCCGAGTCCAGCAACAGCCCTTCCCTCACTCCTTCCTCTACTGAGGCTGGTGAAGGTTCACAGGGGCCAGAAGACAAACTTCTGTTTGCAGGGAGTTGCCCTGAGCTTTGTTTTCAGCTCTGCAATAATCCATATGTAACACAACCCCCCATCCAAGCCCAAATGCCAGCCTGAACAATGTCTCCCAGGACACAGAGATCCACTCCAAGGCTCAAAAGACCCATCTTCTGTTTCTGGATTAAGCCCCTGATGGCTGTTTGACCTCAGGGAATGCTCCACACCTCCCCCTGACTCAGTTTCCCCATAAATTGTGGATGTTGGTTCTCTCCATCATTAAACACTTTGAGGAAAAAAATTAAGATATTAAAAGCCAGGGAGGGTTTTTCTGGAGGGAAAGTCAATCCTACTTTATAAATGGCTTTGGGATAACAGGCATGATTATCAGGGATTCTTTCAGTGATTATATTTTCATGGTTTCATGAATTCCTGCACTTGGAGTGCTCTGCAGCTGCCCCTGGAAAACGGCCCCATCCTTCCCTGGGAGCAGAGCTGATGTTTGCAGAGCCCTGAGGACACACCATCAGACTGCTGCAGTGATCCTGCCAGGATCCCAAAGCACAGATCCCTAAGGAATCCCCCACTCCACAAGTTTGGGAGGTGGTTTGCACAAACTTGCTGCCAGGCCTGTGCTGAGTTTTAATTGCTGATGGGAATGTGGAATGTGGATCCCAGTGGAGAGCTGGGAACACGCTGGAGATCTCCAGTTGTCCATGAGAAATGCATTTAATGCTTGACATCATTAGTTGTTCCAATGAGGTTTAGAGGTGTCAGCAGGGGGGTCCAGGTTGGGCTGGAAATGGCTGAGCAGAAACAAAGGCATCAAAGATCTACAGCCAAGCCTAAAAGATTGTCCCTTAGTGATACTATAATTCAAATTTTAGTGAATAAGAAGGAGGAAAACAAGTGTAAGTTAAAAAGCTGCTCAGAAGCAGGACTGGGAGAGCTTCCTGGAGGTGTTTTAATATATTCTGGTGCTGAGTGAAGAGGCTGGAGAGAACTGACAGGTCAGTGGCTTCTCCTCAAGTACCAGAATAGAGTAAATCTGTGTGTGCAGACATCTGCAGGGCTGGCACTTCAGGGGTGTTTAAAGCTGTTTAAAGCTATTTAAAGCCTGGGAGGGCCCTGCCAGGCTGGGAAGGGCCAAGGGTCTGATCCTTCTTCTACTGCCAAGGTGCCCCTGTGATACCAAACTGTGAGTGTTCAACCAACCCCCCAGTGCTGTGAGAACTGAACCTCCTGCAGGATTGGCTGTGACTGACCTCAGAGGGGGGGATTCTGCCCCTCTGCTCGGGTGAGACCCCCCCTGCAGCTCTGGGGCCCCAATCCAAGAAGGACATGGAGCTGCTGGAGGAGCCCAGAGGAGGCCACAAAGAGGATCAAAGGGCTGGAGCCCCTCTGCTCTGGAGCCAGGCTGGGAGAGCTGGGGGGGCTCACCTGGAGAAGAGAAGACTCCAGGGAGACCTTGGACCTCTTCCAGCACCTAAAGGGGCTCCATGAGAGCTGGACAGGGACTTGGGACAAGAGATGGAGGGACAGGATGAGTGGGAGTGGCCTTAAGATGAAGGAAGGTAGGTTTAGATTGGATATTAGGAAGAAATTCTTCCCTGTGAAAGGACTCCTCACAAGGGGGAATGGATTTACACTGACAGAGAGTAGGTTTAGATGAGATATTAGGAAAAAATCCTTCCCTGTGAGGGTGGTTCATCCTGGAGAGGACAAGGTTGAGTGGAGACCTCAGAGCACCTTCCAGGCTCTGAAGAGGCTACAGGGAAGTTGGAGAGGGGCTGTTCATCAGGAACTGGAGTGACAGGACAAGGAGGAAAGAATTCAGACTGAAAGAAGGGAAATTTAGGTGAAACATATGGAAAAAATTCTCCCCTGTGAGGGTGGGGAGGCCCTGGCACAGGTTGCCCAGAGAAGCTGTGGCTGCCCCATCCCTGGAAGTGTCCAAGGCCAGGTTGGACAGGGCTTGGAGCAACCTGGGCTGGTGGAAGGTGTCCCTGCCCCTGGTGGGGGTGGGACTGAGTGATCTTTAAGTTCCCTTCCAACCCAAACCAGTCTGTGATTCCATGTCCCTTTTCCAGCCCCCTGTGCCCAGGTCCCAGTCCTGAACGGTGCCAGTCACTGTTGGCACCTCTGCTCACACAGGACCAGCCCAGTGACTGCCCCAGGTAAGTTGTGTCTTCCAGCTGGCCCTGCTGTCCCACCACCCTTTTCTGCAGCTGGAAAAAAAACTGCCCCAGGACGTGCCTGTGTGACATGAGCACGGGATGCTTTAGTGCCCAGGCTGGCACTAAAGGAGGTGGCATGGAGCTGAATTGCACAAGACAGCCACTGATGGATTATGGCACCCAAAATTAACTGGAGGGATATTTATATTTTCAGTGCCCAAGCCTTGGAGTGAGGCCCTGGGAGTTTGGCAGCTGTCCCCCAGGGCTGCATTAGGAAGCTGCTGAGGGCTGAGGCAGATGCAGCAGAAGGTGCTGGCTTTGTTTTCCAGGTAGTCCTCTCAGAAACAGCAATTCAGACAGTTGCTTTGATCTTAAAGGTGACACCATTATTTTTGGGACTTTCTTGAGGGAAAGTGAGCTCAACCTTTGCCCCTTTTGTGAGCACTTTTCCTGGGGGATGATTTTCTTTGGCTGAGTCATAGAATCATGGAATCATGCAATGGTTTGGATTGGAAGGGACCTTAAAGACAATCTCCTTCCACCCCCTGCCGTGGGCAGGGACACCTTCCACTAGCCCAGTTTGCTCCAAGCCCCATCCAGCCTGGCCTTGGACACTTCCAGGGATGGGGCAGCCACAGCTTCTCTGGGCAACCTGTGCCAGGGCCTCCCCACCCTCACAGGGAAGGATTTTCTCCTGAGATCTCATCTATACCCATTCTGAGTCAATCTGAGCCTGTCTTTCTTTGAGTCCTGGGGCAGATCTTCACATGATTTTGGTTGTGTCCTGACAGGAAAAGGTCTATCAGAGTTCCTTGGCAGCAAACTCTTCCCAAGGACTGACGTGGTGGCTCAGTAAAGCCCTTGCAATCCCACACGTGGAAGGAAGGTGAGCTCAGCTGCTGCAGTGGGGCTGTTTTAGGAGCTCTGAGCCAGCTCTGTGCCCTGGGCAGGGGGTTTTGGCAGGGATGTGACACCTGTGACTCTCCCCAGTCCACGAGGCTGGAATGTGGGACTGCCAGCACAGAACCAGCCCCTGGGATATCTTTCTCTCCTGCTTCTCAAAACAAGAGCTTAGCAGGGTTTTTAATTTGAACCAGGAGCTGGAAGTGAGAGTGGTTTTAACCCCTGAATCTGCAGCTGCTGTGAGAACCTCTCCCTAAATCCAGGGCAGTTCCATGATGAGCAGCAGAAACCACACACAGAGCTGGGACATGGCCAGGAGGACCTTGTGCCCCATGGGCAGGACAAAGCTGTGCCCACCTGCCCCATGGGGCTGGAATTCTGGGGACAAAGCTGTGTCCATCTGCCCTCCAGTGCTGGAATTCTGTGGATAAAGCTGTGTCCATCTGCCCTCCAGTGCTGGAATTCTGTGGATAAAGCTGTGTCCATCTGCCCTCCAGTGCTAGAATTCTCTGGACAAAGCTGTGTCCATCTGCCCCATGGGGCTGGAATTCTCTGGATAAAGCTGTGTCCATGTGCCCCCAGTGCTGGAATTCTGTGGATAAAGCTGTGTCCATGTGCCCTGTGGTGCTGGATTTGCTGTCCCTCCCTGGCAGCAGCAGCAGTCCCCCCTCAGGGCACACACCCTCCCACCTTGCCTTTTGGACTATTTTCTCTTTGGCTGAATTGCTAATTCCATAGTAATTACTTAGGAAAATTCCTTAATCAAAATCACATTGGAGGAGGTAATGAGCAAATAGGTCAAGGAGAGCAACGTGTCTCCCAGGCAGGAGCTGCCTCCCCGAGCATCTGCAGACCTGGCTGCCCTGGAGGCCCAGCAGGAGGCCCAGGGGGGACAGGGCTGTGCTCCAAGGCAGCACAAAGCACCCCAAGGCTGCCCTTTTGGCTGCTGGGTGCTCTGGGGAGGCTCCAGCTCCTGTCTCCCAGGAGGGCTCTGCCCTGGCTCGTGCAGCATCCCCTGTTGCTCAGTGTTCCAGGAGCACACTGCTCTACAGAGAGGCCCTTGGGCTCTGAATGGCTCTGAGCATCAGCCTCACTACCCAGAGGTTTGAGAGGACACCTGGTTGATAGAAGCTGTCCTGGATTCTTGGAAGGGTCAGAGACTCAGACAGTCTGAGTTACAAGCACAGAAAAGATTTGCTCCAAGATGTCATATTTTAAACAACTAAATGCAAAGATATATAAATAGATATAAGTACTGAGACCTAAAACCCCAGCTGGAAGTTCAGGATCCCCAACCAGCTCTCTGTCCAAGGCACAGCTTGCTGGCCTCCCTCTCAATGACACTGGAAAGCTTTTCACTCCATTATTATCTTCACACAGTTAAATCTCTGCTGTCAGCCCCAGATTTGAGAGTTCAGAATAATTGCACATCACATCCAACCTTTTGGCACCTCTCTGGACATCTTTTCAAGCTCATTCAAACCCTCACTGAGCAGCACATGTCCCAAAGCAGCTCCTCCAGGGCTCCAATCATTCATCCACTGCAAACCCCAACTGTTTGTTCTCATCCCTTGCTTTCTGTCACTTAATCTGTTATTAATTCTTGAGAAGACCTTTCCTCTCATTCCATGCTGTTCTCAAGCACTATTGATGAAAGACCTGGCTGACAATTTCCAGAGAGAACTGGCTGCAGTGCCTGGACAGCATCAGTGCCCTGCCCAGGTCACCGCTCCCTCCCGGGGCACTGGCACACCCACAGTGTGTGCCCTCCTCTCCCAAAGCCATCCTGCCTCTCCTCCTTCATATCCTGACTCTCCTCCTTCATTTTACTGCCATCTCTCACAGTGCACCTGCTCTGCCAGCTCATCTCCCACCTCCCCAGCACCAGCTCCAGGCCTTTCTCAAGGTGAATATTGACACCTTCCACTCACCTGAGGGACAGCTTGGACTGAGCCTGGGGGACCTCAGCAGCCCCCCTTTCAAAGCCCTTCACTGAACGTTTAGTCCAGATTGATGTTTATCATTTCACTGATAAGATTTCATACAAGAGTTCCCTGATTCTTCAGTTTTAGGGAGATCACCAGAAACAGCCCCTCCCCTGCCCGTGGGACCCTCCTGTCCCCCCCTGCTATGGACATTGACAGTGCAAAGATTGAGGTATCAGGGGGGTTGTCTTCCCTGAGCGCCCTCACATTCTGAAAACACACATTGCCATCATTTCCAGCCTCTCTGCCCAAAAAAATTTCCCTCCTTTAGATCAAGACATCATATTACACAAGAAAAACAGAACATTGTTCTATTGCAAAATCTCCCTTCATCTAAAGAGGGTTCTCTAGATGAATCTCAACAGAGGAGGTTCCTGAAGTGCAAGTAACCATTTTCTGGGACACAGAGCTCCTTCAAACTCAGCTTTGTCCAAAAAACTGAGGGCAATTCCAGATTGGAGACTCTGCAGCTCTGACAGTGGAGGAATTTGGTTGGTTGCTTGGTTTAAAATCTATTTCTTTAGCTCTGATAAAGGAATTGACAAAACTCACCAACAGAAAACCAAAAGCAAAAGTCAAAAAATAAACCCCAAACCTATCAAAGGCAGACATTCCACGGGACACCTTTGCTCCTGGGAGAAGAGAAAAATAGATTTAAGCCCAGGCTGAGGTTGGTTGTGGTGTTTAATGCATTGCTGGGAAGCACGTGAATACCTTGAGAGGAAGTCCCTTCCCACGTCAGCCTTGTCCTGGGGAAGATTCACCTCCTCCAAAGGCATGGCAGTGTCTGGGCTTTGCCCTTCTTTAAAAAAACCCACTTTTAGTCCCTCTCTTGGCTCCCTGAGCTGAGCCAGCACCCCTCAGTTGGGGACTTTATGCCAATGCTGAAGATAAAAGTGCCACTATGAGCTTTCAGTCACCCCTGGAGTGCTGCTGCTGTCTCCAAAGTGAGGGCAGAGTCCAAAAGGTGTGAGCTTGGCCAGTGCCACCACACTCTGAGCCCCTGTCCCACAGCAGGGTGTCATTGGAGACCCAGTTCATGCTGAGGGGAGTGGGATGGGGGAAATCTGGGAGGGCTCATGGAGGGTTAGTGCTGTGCCAGCCTCCATCTCCTGGTTCCTTGCCCTGGTGCCCTTCTGAGCAGGGCACAGGAGTTTTTCCTAATTTCAAGTGCCCCAGCAAAGCCCAAACCTCTGATTTATGAGGGGCAGTGCAGTTAACCCCATAAACAATTCAGGGATGGAAATCAGGAGAGGACTGGCAGCAGCCAGTGAAACATTAATGATCTTCCAACTGTTCAAAGGTAAATATTTCATCAGCCCCACCACGTATCACTGTGACAATTGTGTTAAACTGGTGCTCAGGGGTGTTACCTACAACTTAACACCAGGCTGGGGCCAGGTCTGTGCCAGGAGGACTAAACTGGAGTGACTGGGCAGTCAGGAAGGGATGCACCACTGGACACACACGGAATCTCAGAATCAACAAGGCTGGAAAAGACCTCTGAGATCATCCAGTCCAACCCATGAGCCAACCCCACCTTGTCACCCAGACCATGGCACTGATGCCACATCCAGGCTCTGCTCAAACACCTCCAGGGATGGGGACTGCACCCCCTCCCTGGGCAGCCCATTCCAAGGGCTGATCCCTCTCTCTGGGAAGAACTTCTTCCCAATGTCCAACCTAAACCTGCCCTGGTGCAGCTCAAGGCTGTGCCCTCTTGTCCTACTGCTGGTTCCTGGGAGCAGAGCCCGACCCCCCCCGGCTCCCCCCTCCTGTCAGGGAGTTGCAGAGAGTGAGAAGGTCTCCCCTGAGCCTCCTCCTCTCCAGGCTGAGCCCCCCCAGCTCCCTCAGCTGCTCCTCACAGCACTTGTGCTCCAGACCCTTCCCCAGCCCCATTGCCCTTCTCTGGACCTGCTCCAGCCCCTCCATGTCCTTCCTGAGCTGAGGGCCCAGAGCTGGACACAGCACTCGAGGTGAGGCCTCAGCAGTGCCCAGTCCAGGGGCAGAATCCCTGCCCTGCTCCTGCTGCCACACTGTTCCTGAGCCAGGCCAGGATCCATTGGACTCTTGCCCCCCTGGACACCCCTGGCTCACGTTCAGCTCCCTGTGCTCAGAATCCCAGCAGAGAGATGAGAACAGGAGCTCAAAGAGCACCATTTGTACCTCTGACAAGAAATCAAACCTCTCCAAGCTGCCACTGAGCACAAAGGGCAGGAAAGCAGCTCTTTGGTGGAAGGCTGGACTTGATGATCTTGGAGGTCTTTTCCAACCTTAATGATTCACATTGAACTCATGAACACTAAAGAAGCCCAGACTTGGAAGGACCAAATGCCCCAGGATCATTGGGTTCTCCTGCAGAGGAGGAACCAGATCTACCATGCAGAAGCCTTGATCTTCTGGTTCCTTTGGAAGCAGGAGGGCCCTGCTGGTTTTCTCAGTTCCCACCCCTCCAGCCCAGCCACACTGGTGCCCATCCCTTGCCCTGCCTCAGGAATTTCCGTTTCATGCCCTCCAGTCACATTGTCCCTGAGCCTGAGGGTGCTCAGCCTGGTGCTCACCCCCACGAGATCCCAGCTGGGGATTCTGGGCATCCTGCACAAAAATTTCACTTTTTGCAGTTTATCCATCCCAAATATATTTAGAGAAACAGAGACAGACACAGGAGGTGACACAACAGAACATGAGGAAGCAGCAGTGAAATGAAGGCACCAAGGAGGATGAAGGGGTGTGTAGGAGAAATTTGGTCAGATAAACACTATTAGACAGAATCACAGAATCCCAGAATGTGCTGAGCTGGAAGGGACCCACAAGGATCATCGAGTCCAGCCCTCAGCCCTGCACAGGCCCAGCCCCAAGAGTCACCCCCTGTGCCCCAGAGGATCAGCCAAACCCTCCTGGAGCTCTGGCAGCCTTGGGGCTGTGCCCACTGCCCTGGGGAGCCTGGGCAGTGCCCAACCAGCCTCTGGGGGAAGAACCTTTGCCTGAGATCCAACCTGAGCCTGCCCTGACACAGCTCCAGCCATTCCCTGGGTCCTCAGGGCTGAAAAGTCATGGGGTATAGTCAGGAGGGACTGAAAGAAATGGTTTTGCCAGGACATTTTGGCTCAAAGAAGGTAGAAATTGAATTCTGGTGGGGGATGTACAACTGGACACTGCAGGGACACCAGGGAACCTGCAGCAGGAACTCTCTGGGAAACAAAAACCTGTGTGTTCTGCAGGAGAGGCAGAAGGGAAGGTGCAAGGGGCCCTGAGTGCCAAGCGGGGAGGGGAAATTCAGCTTGGCAGCTTGGGTAGAACAAGATCAAACCAATAAAAAATGTATCCCATGTTTAAAAATCAAATAAATAAATAAGTAAATAAATCTGCTAAAAATCCATGGATGAAATGGTTCTGGAGAAGGTGTTAGAATGAGGTTACCATGGGAGCTGACAAACCTGCCCAGTGGGACACAGGTTTCAGTAGAAACCTTGGCAATGTTCTCAGCCATCCACCACGGAGAACGTGGCTCACTGGGGGACAGTTCGACTCCCACCTCCAGCCCAAAGAAATAATACTCTAAATGACAGGAAAGCCCAGTTATTTCTGAGGGCACCAGCTGAGGAATTCCTGCAGCAGTCAGGAATTCCTGCAGCAGTCAGGGACACACCAGAGGTGACACTGCCTGGGACTGGAGAATGCACAGCTTCTAAAGAGATGGAGCTCAGACAGGGATGTAATGACTTCAGAGGGCAAAAAGAAAGTAGGGAGACAGTCTTGGACACCAAGGGACTAAAGGCCTCAGAATTTGAACTCTGGGGAACTTAGAACCTCTGCAAATCTTGAGGCTAAAGTTACCCAACCAAACTGAGGGTCTTGGCTGTGTCAAATATCCCATAATGCTCCCCAGATTCGGGGGATGTGTGGATGTTTTGGATGTGTGACTCTTCTCCTCATAAAAAACCATGCAGGATTCTTGGAGAAGCAGCTGTGCCTTGGTTGGAAAGTTGCAACTACATTTGTAGAAGACCTTTTGAGGGAAGCTTTGCTGCTGCCTTCCCTGTCCCTGCAGGGAGCAGCGGGGCCATTCCCAGGCTGGCTCTGCACAGCCCAGCCCCACCAGCTGGGCTGCAGAGCTGCAGGACTCAGGCTGGGGGCACCTCCCTGCCCTCTGCAGCCAGGGGAAAAGGACACTGGTTTGTTCTTTGTCAGTCAAGGACTTACTGCCCTGCTGAGATGGGAATGACCCAGGTCCAGCCCTGCCAAGCCCCCTGGGCAGAGCCCCGGGGACTCTCTGTGCCCAGGACAGGGGTGCTGGTGCTGCCTCTTCCCTCTCCTGGGTTACAAACAGCCTCCTGAAGGACAGGGTGACCTTCCACGTGACCTCATAGATGTCAGGTGGCAGCCATGGTGCTACGCAACTGTTATTGTTCAACCAGAATGTGTCACAACAACTCCTGAGAACTTGTCTGACCCCTCAGTCCAGCTCTGGCTCCACCACCTACGGGGGCAGTGAGCACTGGTCAGAACCCACACTGACCCACCTGAATCCTTCCGTGGATAAGCCCACCCAGAAACACGTCAGGAGATAGTGGAGATGTCACTCCACCTCCTTTGCTGCCCTTTGCCACAGCAGAGGGACTGAAGACAACAAAGAAAGGACAGCAATGTAGGGATGAAGGGAAAGCTCATCTCCCACCTCAGCTCCTCCAGCTACCTCACACCTGAACTCCTCTGGGGTCATTCCTGTTCCTCTTGGATGCTCCCCAAGGAGCCTCAGGGGAGACAGGACCCTGCTAACTCTGTGCTCTGTGAGTCAGCCAGTCCCAGCCATGGAAGTGATGGGATGAAGGCAGGAAAAACCCTGGAAACTTGGCATGAGAAGCTCTGAGATGCACAGCCAGCTCCAAAGCAGCAGTGGGACACTTCAGACACGGAGGCAGTTGGAGCTCTCTGACTGTAGCCTGCACATCAGCAGCCCTTTCAGCTTCCCCCCCTGCTTCCTGATCCTGAATAGATTAATATATATTTAAGCAGGTTTAACAGAAACACTTGTTCTGCTGAGCTCTGCACCCTGGATGCCACACTGAGCACCTGTGACCTCGAGCCTGCAGCACTGGCCTTGTGCTCTAAACCTACAGCCTGGAAACATCTCCACACCTTCCTTCCATCCTGCAGCCCTCCCAAAGGCTGATTCCTTCCAGGGTTCCACGAGGACCCTTCTTGTAAGGCACTGCTTGCTGGAAGGAAGATGGGATGACTTTTGAGTTCAGGCTGAGTGTGTGACCAGTAAAGACCCGGGAACAACTGGGATTTGGGGTCCCTCTGGCAAGCAGGATGTGGACAGCAGAGAATGATGGAATCATAGAACAGCAGAACTTCCCCCAGCCCGTGGAGCTCTCTGGGAAATGGTTTTTTGGTAGGAAAAGCTGTGGATTCAGGGAGGGGAGATGTGAAATGAAAGGAAGCACCACAGAGGATGAAGGACAAAGGAGGGGATTGTCCAACTCTGCTCTGGGCTGGGACAGCCTCACCTCACCCTGGGGACAGTTTTGGGTGCCACAATATAAAGAGGGTCTAAAGCTGTTAGACAGTGACCAAAGGAGGGAATGAGGATGGGGAAGGGCCTTGATTTGGAGCCGTGTGAGGACACTGAGGGCACTTGGTGTGTTCAGCTGGAGGAGATCGAGGGGAGACCTCACTGCAGTTCCACCTTCCTGGGCAGGGGCAGAGGAGGGGCAGGGACTGAGCTCTGCTCTGGGGGGACCAGGGACAGCAGCCAGGGAATGGCTGGAGCTGTGTCAGGGCAGGCTCAGGTTGGATCTCAGCCAAAGGTTCTTCCCCCAGAGGCTGGTTGGGCACTGCCCAGGCTCCCCAGGGCAGTGGGCACAGCCCCAAGGCTGCCAGAGCTCCAGGAGGGTTTGGCTGATCCTCTGGGGCACAGGGTGACTCTTGGGGCTGGGCCTGTGCAGGGCTGAGGGCTGGACTGGATGATCCTTGTGGGTCCCTTCCAGCTCAGCACATTCTGGGATTTTATCCATTCCTGCACCGGCAGACATGGGGTAGAAAGCCACAGGTTGGAGATTTAATATTTCTCTCAGTGCCTTTCCAGAGGGGCCATTTGAGCCCTGGGGCAGCACTCTGGGACCAGCAGTGATGGAACATCCTGTGTGGAGGTTCTTTAGAGAGATGCTGTTTTCCTCAGCAGTGATTTAACACCAGAGACAGAGGTGTTGGCACAGCCAACAAAGCAGGGACAGATCTGGGGAGAGACAGCCTTGCAAAAGGCCATCCACATATATTAGAATTATTTTCCTGAGGAGGATTTGATGAGATGTGAACTTCATTATTTGCTAATGTTGCAGCACAGAGCTTTGTCCAAAACCCAGGAGAGGCAGAAGAAATCTTTCCATTAACTTCCCTGATTGTGAGATTGTGACAGATGTACTCCCTTCCCTTCCTCCTCAAACATTTTAAATCGAACAGAAAGAGCAGTTAGATGTGTCCTTTCATGGGGGAGGACATCATTCCCTCTGAGGTATGCTCATATAAATCCCCACATGGGAGTGTTTTCAGGTGCCCATAACAATAAGATAGTCTGATGGTAATAAAGCTTCAGAGAAGGGGAAGTGAGGTAAGATCCTCTGAATTCCCAAGCTGCCCACCCATGTCTGCAGTGCAGGAGGAGCAGGGCCTGCACCAGTGACAAAAGCTCTTTGCAGCCACAACAGAAGTTGTTTTCAGGTCTTCAACATGAGCCAAACTTTCCTGCTGGCTGTCAATCTAGAAAGAAACCTTTTTATGAAAGCCACCAGAAAACATCCCAGAAGGAGGGAATACCCTGGAGATGTGGACTGTGGAGAAGCCAAGCTGCCCCAGGTAGGGCAGCCCTGCAGACTCTGCCTCAGCTCGTTGCTCTGGCCAAGCACAGCTTGAGACAGACAGTGAGAGCTCCTGGCTAAGCCTTTGAGGATTTAGATGCTAAACCAGAACACTCATCAATTAGGTTTTCAGAGCTGGTCAATGATCTCCTGCTGGGAAATGTTCCCACATCCCCAAGCCAGACTTTCAGAGTCTGTGAGAGCTCCACACCCGGACACCAGGGAGCTGCTCATTCCACACCCAGGGACTGAGCCACGAGGAGATCACCAGAAATTCTCCAGTGTCACCTTCACTCTCACACACCTTCGAGCTGAGCAGGTTTTCCATGACAAGGCTGCAGGAGTCACTTGTACCTTTGCAGAGCCTGTGGCCACTGCTCCTCATGGGGGCTGTGGGTGGTGCTGGGCTGTGGAACTCACTGCTCTGGGGGACAATGCCAAGGAAGAAGTAGTGAACCTTTGTTCCAGTACATTTTTGTGTAGATTTAAAGTCAGGAAAGACAACTGGGAAAGAAAGGAGGCTGATAGTGATGGAAGCAGAGCATGGATTGAGTTGCAATATCTGGGCAGGGGTCCAAGAAGAGGGGAAGGAAAGTTTACTGATTCTGGCACGCTCTTAATGGAGTATTGCTTCCAGCTCCTCACCTCTGTTTACACTCCTCTGCAGTGTGATAGGATCAGCAATCACGGAACAGGAGAGGCTTAACATGGAAAATGTCCTTATAAAGATTTCATTCTTCACAGTGTCAAAAGCAACTTTCTGGAGGCCAATTTAATTGTTGTCAATACTGGTTGCAAATTGGCCTTAACATTTTAAATTGATGTTTTCTGTAAACTGCTGTGATTAATGGAAGAAAAACATTGTGTTTCTGCCTTTCTTCTGAAGATCTAATGGATGTTACAAACAATAATTGATCCAGCAAAACACACAGAGGCAAACAGGGAGAGGCAAAGCTGCTACAGAAATGATTTTCCCCTTCCCCAGCTCCCAGTAGAGCTGCAGGATGAAACAGGGCACAACAGCTGCTTAGACAGTGGGCTTGGTTGGTTTTTTTTCCCTGAGGAAACTCCTGAGCAACTTTAGCTAAAATCTTTGAACTGCAGGCAAGATTGTTCTGACTGTAAATTGCCACCACGGTGTCAAATCTGAGTCCTCCAAGATCCCAGCCCTGCTGTCTGAGCCTCAGCCCACACATCAAAGTGCCTGGAGCCTTGAAGATGCTGGGAGTCAATCCCAGTTGGACACCAAGTTCCCAGATCACCCCAGCAAAGGCTCCCCTGTGTCCTTGCTCACAGGCAACTTCTAAAACCCTGCTCAGGGCTGAGACTACACGGGACACAGCTCAGTGTTACCAAGCAGCTCCCTCTGCCCAAGGGGATCCCTCTCAGCCCCTCTCCTGACTGACCTCCTGCATCCACTGCAGAGCTGCTCCAGCCCTGGGAACAGCACAGGGAGGACATGGAGCTGCTGGAGAGAGTCCAGAGGAGGCACCAAGAGGATCAGAGGGATGGAGCAGCTCTGCTGGGAGGAAAGGATGGGAGAGCTGGGATTGTTCAGCCTGGAGAAGAGAAGCTTTGGGGTGACTTAATTGTCAGGACCTGAAGGGAACCTGCAAGAAAGATGGAGAGACATGATTTCCAAGGTCCTGGAGTGACAGGACAAGGGGGAATGGCTTCCAGCTGACAGAGAGAAGGTTTAGATGGGATATTGGGAAGAAAGTTTTGGCTGTGAGTGGGTGAGGCCCTGGCACAGGATGCCCAGAGAAGCTGTGGCTGCCCCATCCCTGGAAGTGTCCAAGGCCAGGCTGGATGGGGCTTGGAGCAAACTGGGCTAGTGGAAGGTGTCCCTGCCCATGGCAGGGGGTGGAAGGAGATAATCTTTAAGGTCTTTTCAAACCCAAAACACTCTATGGTTCTATGAATTCATCATTTCACCTCTTCCTAAGCTGATTTTGCTGGGTGAATGAACTAAAAAAGAAAGATGTGAGAGCTCCAGAGCCATGGCAGAGGATGTGGGAAGAAGAGGATGGAGTCCTCTCCTTCAACAGCAGAAGGGACATTAGTCTGACTCAACTGCCTGGGAAACTGGAGTTTGAGAGGAAGAAGGGGCAAACTTGCAGATCCAAATCAAGACACAGGTCAGGGCTTGAATCAAAACCTCCTGAGGAGCAGGACTCCCCTCACCTGCTGCCTCCTGGAGCCCTGGGACCTGCTGCCCTGCATTGCTTTGTGCAGGACCCCCATCCTTCCCTCCCTGTTTCCCAGGGACCTGGGTCAGGGCAGCTGGTGAGGGCTGAGGTGACAAACCTGCAGCTCAGACACCCAGTGCTTCCCAGGGAGAGGAGCCTCTCCCAGTCCTGCCCTTTCTCCCCACACTCCACATTCTCCACAATACCTGTGCCATTACTTCCTCTAATGCCCTCTGTTCCCAATCCTTTCCCACATCTGGAGGGGGAGGACAGAGCACAGGGTGAGGGGAACCACATGATTTAAACATCCTTCCTTCCTGTCCCCAACACAGAGTGGAGTGTTATAGGACAGGACAAGGGTATGAGCTGACCTGCCCCTTTGGGTGTTATGCTCCAAAACTGTTTCCAATTCTATTTTGTATGTTTTCAGAACAGTATTTCTTTGCCCTTCCCAATCCAGCTGTACAGATTGAGGAACTGGGAAGGCATCCAAATGTATCAGGTTGGACCTCCTACACACACAGAGTCTCCATCCTCCGTAATTCCATCTCACTGCTCCCTGTCAGCTGAGCTGTGACTCTCCTGCCTCCATCAGTCCCACATCCCAGGACCCCACCAGCCCAGCAGCCCCAGGATTTGCTCTTAAACACAGCAACTGCTGCAAATATCAGGCAGAGAGTAGTGGAATGGTTTTAAAATAAAAGAGATTTAGATTAGATGTTAGGAGGAAATTCTCCCCTGTGAGGGCTGTGAGGCCCTGGCACAGGTTGCCCAGAGAAGCTGTGGCTGCCCCATCCCTGGAAGTGTCCAAGGCCAGGTTGGATGGGGCTTGGAGCAACCTGGGCTGGTGGAAGGTGTCCCTGCCCATGGCAGGGGCTGCAATGAGCTGAGCTTTAAGGTCCCTTCCCACCCAAGCCATTCTGTGACTCTGTGATGTCACAGCCTGGCTGTGGCAGCCCCTGTGCCCCCACTTCTGCTCTGGCAGCACGGGGGGCATGGGGGGCACAGGAAGCTGCTGCTGCCTCATGAGGCAATTTGGGGCATCACTCAGTGTGTTCCCACAGCCCCACAGCCCCTCAAATGTGTTGGTTACATGCCTGCACCACACTCCTGGACTTTTTCCACATCACTGCCTCTTCTCCACCGGAGCACGGTGCCAGAAAATGCTGCTTCACTACATTCCCACATTATCCATGTGTTTTGGTGGGTAGTTCTCAGCAGGCTGAGTTTCACTGGGAGGCTTTGTTTCAAAGTAAATCTATATGTTTAATCCTGGCTCCTGCTCACAACTTGCACTAGTCTGTCTTTAAAAAAAAAAAAGAAAAAAAAAAGCTGTTGCCATAGTAACCCCCAGTTTCTGGTATCACTGTGGCTGATCAGCACTGCTTGCCCAGCCTGGTGGCTCTGGGACTGTCCAAGGAATGCTAAATTCCACCAAAACACTTTTACAGACACCTGGTATTTATTCCACAGCTCTGGGTGTTGCTGCTCTGCTGTGGCTCTGTGGTTCATGTGAGCATCACCCCCTCAGACATGTGGACACACACACAGTGTCCACCTACTCAGTTAATTCCCCACAGCAGCAAGACTTGCTTATTTTTTTTCCAAATTTTTGTCAAATTTGTCACTTGTTAACTGGTATAACACATAAACCCCTGCCATCAGTCATGGGAGATATTTGGGCATGAGACACAAGAAAATATTGCAAGTACTGTTGCTTTGGAGTCTCCAGCAAGCTCGCTTGTAAATATATTTGCACTGGGGGTGTTTCGTTGTCTCCTGTGTCTTATTAGTGGGGCACAGTTTTCCCAAAGGCTCTTTTTTCACAGATTACCCTAAAACTTCACAGCTCAGTAAGAGGCTCAGGAGACCAGAATAAATCAATAGCTGCAGGCAGCAGGAGGTGCAGCCCCAGCATGGCCGAGGGAGTGAGGAGTCTGTGGGAATCAGGGAGCAGCACTGGTTAAACCTCTCACAACTGAATATCCCACAACCTCCGGCAGCATCACAAGAGGGAAGTTGGATGTCCAAAACAGTGAGATTAAGCAAGGATAAGCAAAGAAATATTTAGCAGTTAAAAAGATCCATTCGGAATCACACAATAGGCTGAGTTGGAAGGGACCTACAAGGATCATCCAGTCCAACCCTCAGCCCTGCACAGGCCCATCCCCAAGAGTCACCCCTGTGCCCCAGAGGATCAGCCAAACCCTCCTGGAGCTCTGGCAGCCTTGGGGCTGTGCCCACTGCCCTGGGGAGCCTGGGCAGTGCCCAGCCAGCCTCTGGGGGAAGAACCTTTGCCTGAGATCCAACCTGAGCCTGCCCTGACACAGCTCCAGCCATTCCCTGGCTGCTGTCCCTGGTCCCCCCAGAGCAGAGCTCAGTCCCTGCCCCTCCTCTGCCCCTGCCCAGGAAGGTGGAACTGCAGTGAGGTCTCCCCTCAGGCTCCTCTTCTCCAGCTGAACACACCAAGTGCCCTCAGTGTCCTCACACGCCTTCAAATCAAGGCCCTTCCCCCTCCTGGTTGCCCTCAGGCCAATTAAACTCTTTGCATTCCAGCTCATTCTGGCTTTCCAACCCACCCCTTGTCCTGTGTTTCTTGGTTCAAAAGCTCTTTGGGATGAAGTCCAATGCAGGTGTAAAAGCTCTCACTTGCTGTTTGGCCACAGGACTGGGGGAGCCAGGTCTGTGCCATGTGGGGATGCAGGAGGAGCATGTGAGGCAGGCCCATGGCAGGGGGTGGAATGGCATGAGCTCCCAACAGAACCCACTGTGTGACTGTGATATCACAGCCTGGCTCTGGCAGCCCCTGTGCCCCCACTCCTGTGTGTGCAGCAGGGGTTGGACCCAGAGCATCCCAATGGAAGGTGTCCCTGCTCATGGCAGGGCTGATCTTTAAGGGCTCTTCCAACCCAAACCATTCTGGGTTTCTGTGGCTCCCTGACCAAAGCACACACACAGCACACGGCCCCTCTGAGAGAGGGGAGGGCCCAGGGCAAACTACTCCCTCACTGCCTGCCAAAGGGCAGGACCTACCCAGGGACAGGGCTTTACAGGCCTTTAGACATTGATTTTTGAAGTCCAGACCTCTTAAAATAAGGCCCTTGCTTCTCTGTCCTCCATTTCCCTGCAAAAGGGAGCTGGGATTGCCCCAGGGAGTGGGAATCAAAGGGTATCAGCTGTCCTGGTACTGGGGGTGAGTGAATCCTGCCAACATCTAACCCTGTGCAGGGTAACTTAGGGCTTACACAGGTGAGGATCCCAGATCCCCCACACCTCAGTGAGCAGCTGGTGTCCTGTCTCATCCCCCTGCACCAACCCTAGCACATCCACCTCTCCCCCCTCTGCTGGACTCATCCTCCCTCTTGGCAGTGGGATTTCAGTGGCAGGACACAGAGTAACTCTTACCCTCCAAACCTTCTGAGACACAAACTCTGACATTTTCCCGTGGCTCAGAAAATGCATTAACCCATTTGGGATTTTCCTGGGAGGGAAAGCACTGGGGCTTACCATAACATGGGATGTGCTGGGAGGAAAAAGCAGATGGAGTGGCACTGAATTGCCTTATCTCCTATAAATCCTCAAGGTTTCAAAGCTGGCCCTGTTTCTTTCTTTTCAAATGTCAGTGAATGGCACCAGGACTATGGAGAAAAATAAAAAAACCCTGTTCCTGGAACTCTCTGCCTGTTTTCCAAGTGGTTTCCCTAATTCTTCACCCACCTGCACCTTAACTAGTGTCTCACAACAGAGCCCAGGGGCTGGAAAACGCTGCCGGGGGCCCGGGGAATCGTTTCACACCTGTTTTGTGTTCCCCTGAACAGCTGTAAATGACAACTCAAGCGGGGGTTGGAACACCTTCCACAGCCATTCCCACAGCCAGCCCCGGAAAATGAATTCAAAGACCTGCTAAAGGATTTTGGGGAGAAACTCGCTAATTCAATGAATGAAGGAAGGGAGTAATTTGGAGCAGAGCCTGGCTGATTCGGAGGAAAGGAGAGAGGGGAAAGGCAGAATGATGGATGAGGGGAAGGCAGGGATAACCTGCAGGGAATCTGGCTCATCCCGGGCTTAGAAAAGGGACAAAGCCCATCCTGAGCCCGTGGCCAGGGGGAGCAGGGCCAAGAGCAGAGATCCCTCCCCTGTGTGATGTTTGGGGTGGAAACACTCCCCTGTGTTTGGCTGGGGATGTTTGCCACGATTTCCACAAAGATTAAAGGCCTCTCCTTCATTTGTTCACATTCGGAACAAGCTCAGAATATGCCTCTGGGTGGAAGGCACTGCTGAAAACACCACTTTGAATACATACATCTCTGGAACATCCTGACTCAAATGGCTTATTAAAAACCTTCCCCAGATATATCAGGCTAATCAGAGTGCTAGGCTGGGCTGTTTGCTGCATTCCAAGTGCTAATCCTGTCAGTGGGCTGTTCTTCACACCTGCAGGTCCCCCCAGATGAAGAGCAGAAGATTTTTAACACTGGAAAATTATCTCCATTTCCCCCTGTGGTCACCTCTTCCCTGGCACGTCTGGAGCTGCTTTCAGACCAGTGAATTCTCTTGGTGAGGCATATTCTGAGAATTAAAAGGGCAACAGAATATAAAATATAAAACTAGGCCAGAGTCTTCTCTCCAAGTATAAAAAAAAGAGTCTTGTCCTTGATCTCCAGCCTCCTGATCCGGGGGGTGGTGAGAAGGAGCAGAATTCCAGGCACAGATTTTACACACCAGGTAGGTGAGACCTGGGGACCCTTCACTGCTGTGAACAGTGGCAACAAGGACATCCTTGTCCTGAACATATTTGAGAAGTTCTCCTCCCACAAAACCTCCCACATCAATCCAACGGTCCTGAGTGTCCCTTCTCTCCCAGGTTGGCAATAAGGGGATTTGTGTGAAAAGCAGCCAGAGTGGGAGAGCCAGAACGAAACCAAGAAAACAAAGGATCAGTTCAGTCCATGTGCTGTCCTGGAGCATCAGAGATTTGTCCCAGCTGTGGGTCAGGACATAAATCTCCCTGAGCCATCAGGATTTACCTAAACCAAGCCCACTGTGATAGAACAACAGTCAAAGGTTTCAAATCCTTACTTGGAGCCTTGGTTTGGAGAACAGCAATAGAAAGACCCTGTGTGTGACTGTCACCCTGAGCTGGCCCCCCCTCAAGGCCCTCAGAAAACTCCCATCTGACAATTTCTGTGAATCTTCCAGGTGCTTTGCTTTACCACATTTTGGGAAAAGCAAAGCAACCCTTTGCATCTGAGTTCCAAAAGGCTTTCAAATCTCCTTTAAAGGCCAGAAATATTTCAAATATTTCCAGAAGGCCTTCAAAAACATCAGCAGGCTGAGAGAACTGGGGCTTTTCAGGCTGGAGAAGAGAAGGCTCTGGGGACCCTAAAGGGGCTCCAGGAGCTGGAGAGGGATTTTTCAGAAGGACCTGGAGTGACAAAGGGGAATGACCTTAAGCTGAAGGAGGGTAGATTTAGATTAGATTTATAAGGAAGAAATTGTTCCCTGTGAGGGTGGGGAGGCCCTGGCACAGGTTGCCCAGAGAAGCTGTGGCTGCCCCATCCCTGGAAGTGTCCAAGGCCAGGTTGGACGGGGCTTGGAGCAACCTGGGCTGGTGGAAGGTGTCCCTGCCCATGGCAGGGGGTGGAATTGGATGATCGTTAGTGTCCCTTCAGCATCACTGTGACGGGACCTGCCCTCACCCTTTCTGACGCACCAGTTCACTGTGGATGTTGCAGGAGTTGCCCCTGGCTCAAACTCTGTCCCTTGTGCCCAGTGTAGCCCCTTCCCCTGTGGAGCACATGGAGCTGCCTCTGGGGGACATTTCCCACCCCTGCAGGAACTACTGACCTTTCTCCCATCTCTCCTCCTTCCTGTCCGTGTTTCTGTCCATCCACTGAACACATGAGTGGCACTGACCTTCACAAGAGGTGTCAGCACAGCCCCTACACCTTATGGCACCTCCTAAACCTGCACCCCCACACCCCTGAGACCCCAAACCACCCTATAACCCCCTTAAATCTACCCCTATGCCCCCATGAGCCCCCTAGACCCACTTCCCACACCCCTGAGACCCCCCAGAATCCTCCTATAGCCCCCATAAATATGCCCCTACGCCCTTGTGACCCCTCTAGATCCACTCCCTGACCTTTGAGACCCCCTAAACCTGCCCCTACACATGTGGCCAAGGAGAAGATAGAGGGAAATATTGCTGGAGTTTTCCTCCCAAACCCCCTAAAAGCCCTGCTGTGATGGAGATATTGAAAGTGCCAGCAGAGATGAGATGGATATTGTGGAATCTCAGATTCCTCACATTTTACCTGTTGCTCACAAGAACAAACTGAACCAACAGGAGGTCTGGGGGCTGGAGGAGCATTCCTGGCTCCTACTGATCAGCTGGAGTGATGTGCTCTGACCTGAGTGCTCTGTGGGCACAGCTTCCAGGTTTTCTTTACCTGGAAAGACCCAACCACCACCAAAACACAGGCACTGCATAAAAACAGTGACCAAAAGTGTCCACAGAAGTGAGAGGGGGTGGAAGGGGCAGTGGGCTGTCCCCAGCTGCCTTCTCTAAGGGAAGCAAAAGTGGCAATAAACTCTGGAGAGATGCTCTTCAGACACTTGGGGAGCTCAGGTTCGGCAGATCCCAGTGTGGGAAATGCATTCTGCCTCCCAGAACCAGCTGCTCCCATCCTGCCTGGGGAAGGGGGTCATGGCACAGGAGCAGGATGAAGCCCTCTCAAAACCAGCTGCCTTGTCTGAAGAGCAATTGTCTCCATGTCTAGGACAGAGACACTTTCCTTTTTCCCTTAGACAAGCCTTATCTAGGTCTGGGCTGAGAAGTAAAGGCTGCACCCAACACCAGCCCAGCTGCAGAGCTCAGGGACTTCTGAAAGCACCTGCTATGAACTGCCTGGGAAAGTCACTGAGGGCTTTGCCTCAGCCTTCAACTGCCCTTCAGGCATCAGCAAGTGCTGGGGACAGAAGCAGCTCATCTTCCTTCCAGCAAGCAGTGCCTTACAGGAAGGGTCCTCGTGGAACCCTGGAAGGAATCAGCCTTTGGGAGGGCTGCAGGATGGAAGGAAGGTGTGGAGATGTTTCCAGGCTGTAGGTTTAGAGCACAAGGCCAGTGCTGCAGGCTCGAGGTCACAGGTGCTCAGTGTGGCATCCAGGGTGCAGAGCTCAGCAGAACAAGTGTTTCTGTTAAACCTGCTTAAATATATATTAATCTATTCAGGATCAGGAAGCAGGGGGGGGAAGCTGAAAGGGCTGCTGATGTGCAGGCTACAGTGAGAGAGCTCCAACTGCCTTCGTGTCTGAAGTGTCCCACTGCTGCTTTGGAGCTGGCTGTGCATCTCAGAGCTTCTCATGCCAAGTTTCCAGGGTTTTTCCTGCCTTCATCCCATCACTTCCATGGCTGGGACTGGCTGACCCACAGAGCACAGAGTTAGCAGGGTCCTGTCTCCCCTGAGGCTCCTCCTTGGGGAGCATCCAAGAGGAACAGGAATGACACCAGAGGAGTTCAGGTGTGAGGTGGCATGTGGGAGACGAACTCCTCTCCATCTCCTCTCCTCCCCTCTCTCCATCCTTCCCTCAGGAACTCCAGGCACCTCCCAGCAGTGCCCCAGCCCTGCCCTCAGCAGCACCTGCAGGAGCTGCTTTGCTTGGGCTCCACTGCCTGAGCTGAGCCCACCTCCATTTGTCACTGTCACCTCCACTCTCTGCTCACTGACATCAAACCAGCCTGATGGAAAAATGAAGCCATGGTTTATTTAGCAGGACTTCAGGGCACCCTTCCAATTATAAGTTTGGAAACAGAAGTTCCAAGTAAAACAAATCCCAAACTCAATCAGCACGTGTGTAATGAGGACAGTCCTTTCTGGTTGCTCAACCTCTCCTACTCTGCAGTGCTGAGAAAACCCACAGCTGGTGCTTTTCAGATCCCACCACAAAACTCTACAGCTGTGGTCTTCTCCAGCCAACTTGCAGCACCAGTGAGCAGTGCTTTGCCTGGATCTTACTGCACATTTCTGCCTCTATGTTTTTCCCCAAGCTGTCCCCTATTTCCTTCCTTTTTTTTAAAATTTTCTTTCCCTTTTCAATAAAATAAGTATTAGTGACCCTTCTACCTCCACACCAGGGCTTACCAACTTTATTCTAGTTCAACATACTTGTTTTCCAACTTTTACTTCCTTCCTCCCCAGGTTTTAGCATTCACTTATACAATTCCCTGATTCCCACAAAGATCTGCAGCTCAGCTGAGTAACAGAGCACAGATCCAGCATCGCCCTGTTCTGCCAAGGAAACCTTACAGGAAAACATTCCCTGTATGGCTGTTTTATGAGCTCAGGATCCTTTGTAAGTGATTAGCTTCCTGTCTCCTATGATCTATGGGGACATGTTAACAGCAGGCACAGCCAGGAACAAGTTCTTTTGGGCAGTTTACAAGAGCAAGTTTTCCCTTCCCAGCTTTGGCAAGGCCTGGCTGTGATATTCAGTCCAACTGACAGCACTGATCCATCACCCTACAGCTGCCAAGGGCTGTGGGAGGCTCTGCTGGGACTGGAGTCCCTTCTCCTTCGGGGCTGGGTTTGGGAGTATCTCCTGTAGTGGCTCCTGCTGCCTGTGGGTGCCTTTTGGAGCCCTGGCTGGGCTGTCCTGGCTTTTGTCCCTCACACAGTCTGGGCAAACTCACAGACAAAGTGCCTTCCCCTTCTGAGGCATCTTGCCTTGCTCATCTCATGTCCCAACCCTCAGCCAGCACCAAGTGGACTCCTCACTGACTGCTGTGCTTTGTAATGGGGTCATGTTCAGCTGGAGAAGACAACTCAAGTGCTGTTCTCCAGACCAACATTTTACTGCACAGGTAACTCTCTGGTGTAGAGAATTACAGGGGTCCCTGGTTCTGAGGGAAATGGGAGAGCAAAGGAATCCTTCTTAGTTCTCAAGAAAATTACTTTGTTCTCAGCAAAAGGCTTCCAGAGAACATCATCACCTGGGCCTGTCTGCACAGGGTGATGAACACTGCACCAAAACCCTTCAAACTGCCCCAACCAAACAGTCCCAACCAAACAGTCCCAACCAAACAGTCCCAACCACACAGTCCCAACCACACAGTCCCAACCAAACACTCCCAACCACACAGTCCCAACCAAACAGTCCCAACCAAACAGTCCCAACCACACAGTCCCAACCAAACACTCCCAACCACACAGTCCCTGCCTCAGCCACACGCCCTTCCCACTCAGAGCAGAGCCCTGCAGGTCGTGGAGCAGCCTGAGCTCCCACTGCCTTCCTTCAAAAGCTTCCCCAGCAGGGACCATGAACAAAACCTCCTCTGCTCACCAAGTGACACAGGTCAGGAAGTGCCACCAGAACCTTCCACGTGAGGCTGAACAGGTTGTGAGTGAATGAGGGCCCAGCTCTGAGCACACACCCAGAGCAAATGGGAGGTGGTAACTGCTGGAAGATCTGCCACATCCCCCCCAACAAAGGTGTGCAGCACCCACTGAGACACTGCTCAGGCAACTATCAACCTCTGAAGCATTAAATAACCCAGAACAATGTCTTTATTCCCCAGCCCTGTGCCACTGGGGGAATCAATGCAAAAAGAAGGCAAAGGATTTCACCAAATTGACCCAGACAGTAGAAGCCGAAAAAAAACCCCAAGGTGTGTCCCCAATTCCAGGCCAATGCTCCTAGAGGACCTTTGGAGCTCTTCTAGGTCACCTCCCACACCATCCTCTCAGCACATGGCCACAGTTCCCCTGGATGAGCAGGGAGGCCCCAGTTCCACGGATTTCTCTCTTCCCAGCTGCTCATGCAGGGAGCCCCACAAAGCCTCTCAGCATACGTGTTTTGCTGGAAATACACTCTGTTCTACACTCAATACAAGCTCCTGGTACAGCCTGAATTTATACCTCGCTGGCTCTGAATTTTTAAAATGCCTGGAGAGAGAGAGAACAGCCACTCTGCTCCCAGAAACCTGAGAGAATCATCACCACTGAGCCCTGCACTGCTCCGCTCCGCCTGGGCACCTTTTAAAGCCATTTATTATCCTAATTTCAGGTTTACAAAGTCTGCTGGTGTAAAGTGGGATGTTCTGCTGCCTTCTAACACGGCCCCTGGTTGCTCTGGAGAGAGAGAGGAGAGCAGCACTTACCTGGGTTGCTCTTGGAGGTGCGCACTGGGGTGTAATGGTTTTTGGAAGAGGTCCTGACTGGGGTGTTCTCTTTGGGAGAGGTATCTATGGCTGAGATAGTCTCTCTTTCACAGTGTCCTATTGGGATTGGTCCCTGCTGCCTTAAGATGTCAGCCAGAGCCCTGGGGAGAGAGAAAGAGGGAAAAAAACATATTTTCACTTGTCAGCTAGAATTCAGTATTTTCAGTTCCACAAATCCAGCAGCAGTTGGATTTCTACCAGAAACAGAAACAAACAAACAAAAACCCCAACAATCTTCATAATAAAACAAAAAATACAGCTTAAAAGCTCAGTTTCTTTCTGTGTGGCTGCTGCAAGTAGTTCCTGGCTATTGTTCAGTTTTTCATATGCTTCCCCTCATTCACTTCACCCCAGGGTTGTGTCATCCCTCCATCATTTTCCTTGCAGTGCAGATAAACTGCTCGTTGTAGCAGAAAGCTCCACCCAGAGTCACTCTGAACACATCACAGCCCTGGGACCTGCCCAAGGGGGCACCAGAACTGCCCTCTCCAAGCCACACTTCTTTAAGATTGACCAAAATCAGGAGTCTGGTCCCCACACTCCAGAAATCCCTAATTTTTCTGCACCACAGCAGTGGGGGGAGGGAGTTTTTGAGAGGAGAACCAGCAGCCCAGAAGAAAAGGATTAAACAACGTTCCTGGGTGAATGTCAACACAGCTATTAGCCTACCTTGAGCTTTCTGCCCATTAGGGATTTCTTTAATGGTCCTGAGGTTTCTCAGCTATTCCCCAAGAATAAGCAATGCCACACAGTGCAGCTGCAGCCAATGTTTTCCCCTTGGATGGCTGGATACTCCAAGATTTTTTTTCCCTCTGTGAATATCATGGACACAGTGGAATAATCACAGCGTGAAATGCTCTGATTTTCTTAGGGCAGCCACAAGCTCTCACTGGAGCCACAGGGAAAGGAGGAAGGGGGTGACTTGTGTGGATTTAAGGGACAGTGGCCTTTGAAGGATGATGGAGTTTGAAAGGCTCTTTTCTCTTGGCAGAGGGAACATGTCTGATGTCACCTTGGGTACCAAGAAAGATGTAAGGAGGAGAAATTCCTTCATTGCATATTGATGAGGAGGATGCTGGTGTTGCTCATATCTCCTGGCATTCCTTAAATGCCATATTTCTAGTCTTTCATATGAGAAATAGTTTAGGACTCGAGTCCCTTCCATTTTCCAAATGATTTCCTCTCCAGACTGCTGTCCCTGTGCATAATGGATTGCAACACTAATGTGCTCTACAAAAGAAACCCTGGGAAGATCTCAGAGGCTCCCAAAGAGGATTATGTTAGTTCACAACCATCCTGTGCAGAATATTTTTAACCACTTTTGATTATTTATTGGCTGTAGAGAGAGCAGAGATAGGGGCTGTAACCAACCATAGGGTATCTGTGTGTGCACACACACTGAGACAGGGAGAGTAAAGGGGTTGTTGTTTGCAGGGACATGAAAGCACAGATTTTATTTAGTGCTAAGACAGGCTCAGAGAGCAGTAAGAGGTAGATACTGAGCCTTATCCCAAGTCAGGACTCCTTTTGTTTGCTCCTAAATCCTCACTGAGACAAAAAGAGCTGGCATTTGGTGTTCTCCAAAAGCTGCTGAATTCCCACAGGCTGGCACAGATCTGTGAGTGCTCCCCATGGACAGTCATGCTCCAGGTATCTCAGGCTGGCCACCAGCTCACAGGACATGTTGGAAATTTTGGCTCTGTGTCCAAGGTTGTAGAGAACATGAGTGGTAGAACGAGGACCTGAAGCTGAGGCCTGAGGTTCCTGCCCTGTGTGACACTGCACAGTCCCCTCCTGAGGAGAGGATCCATTCACCCAGTAATCCTGATGCATTCTATCCTACAGGATTCCAGCCCATTGCATTCCAGACCCTGCTGACTGGAGAATATTTGGGAAGCTAAAGAGCTCTGTCCGTTTGGCATCACCATCCTGTTGGAGACAACACATTTTTGAAGGCAGCACGTTGGCAGAACTGAGCCCTTGGTACATATCTCCAAGATATATTAAGCATCAGATGACCATTTAATGGCATCTGCTGTACAGAAACACAAAGAGTCATTTTTCAATCACACAGATTGTATTAGGACCATTATTTACTGGCCCACAGTGGTTTGGGCTCATTTTGAACACTTGTCCAAGACACTCTTTGTGTCAAGAGTGCAATCACTCAGAGAGCAGAGGGAGGTGACAGATGAAGATGACTCTAAAACACTGTATAAAACTCTAGATTCCACTCAGCTTAATCCATGGAGCCACCTGGGCAGGACCAGCCAGGGCAGGGATCAGAGGGGTGGGTGGGGTGGGGAACACACAGAGCCAGCCCTGCAAACACAAAGGTGGGATGTGGAGCTGCAGGTACTGGTGGGGTGGAAATGGGAGAGGACAAACCAGTTCTGCCTGAAGCTGAGTGTGTTTAACCTGACCAAGGGAGGCCCCACATCCCACCAGTGAGGAGCTGAAAAAGGGGCAGAGCAGGGCTGTTTGTGGATCTGTAAATCAAAGGAGACAAGAGGCACTTGGTTTAACAGAAAAAATCCACAGTGGGACAGCAAAACACTGGAACAGGGATCCAGCGAGGCTGAGGGATCTCCATCCTTGGAGATCTTCAAATTCAGCTTGAAAAGACCCTGAACAACCTCCTTTGCCAGTGAAGATGGCCTTGCTTTAAGCAGATGGCAGAAGGAGGGACCTCCAGAGGTCCCTTCCAACCCGATTTCTGCTGTGATTCCGAGTCTGGGACACCTTCCACTGCAGCTCAGCTCGTTTCTCCTCATACTTCTGCCCTTTGTCCTGCTAGTATTACTCTCTGAATGGGGTTTGATACAGCCCTAAGCTTCCCTGACTCCTGGATGGACAGTTTACCTCCATTCACTAAAAATAATTGAGGCAATTGGAGTGAATCTACCCTGGAACAACTGAAGGTGAGAGGAAGTGCCTCATCCTCAGCCAATACCCACCTGAGAGCTAAACCCTCAGCCTGCTGCCCTCTCTGAGGACAAACCCACGCGTCCAGGAAAACATTTCAGCTTGTGATCTTTATCACAAACAAAAATACAGCTCAGGGACCTGATGAGCACAAATGTAACCCCTTTTTTGTTTTCCATCCTGAAGGGATTGTAATAATGAGAGCTACTCTCTGAGTTGGTTGTTGGTCCCAACACAATAAGGAAATGATTTCGGGTGCCAGCCCCCCTGGGAGGGAGGAGATTGTTGCTCTCAGACACTGAAGAAATCCCTGGTGATGCTCAGGAAAGTGATGTCTGTCCTGTCAGACTATACATGAGATAAACTGAGCACAGGTGTCCAAAGCAGCCCTGGCTGGTAGACCTGGGACTAAACCAGTGTGAGCTCAGCAGCACTGAAGGTGTGATCTCCTTATTCCCTAAATACACCAGATTGTGTGTCCTGAGTACTCCTTTCTCTCTTCATGGCTACAGAGAGAAAAAAGACTTTTCAGCACCAGCAGAACAAAACTTTATAGGTGGAGGAGAAAGTCCAACTTGGATCACACTGGTTATTTCCTTGCCAATTCAATCACACTGCTGTGTGTGATCCAGGTTATTTCCATAAGGCCCCGAGGGTGGAAGGTCAGACCCACTTAAGAGAGGAAGGATTTGGTTGGTATAAGTCTCTTGGGTACAGCTGTTTAATTGCAAAGCTTCAGTAGGGCAGAGCAAGAGAGTCACTGAAATATTTGGGTCTTGTGTGCGCAGCCATTTGGGTACAATTAGTGCTGATAATAGCACTGATGTCAACAGCCTCCTAATCACCTGCCCAGGGATATGAGACACTTCAGGAATCTTTCTGTGACGACACATCTCTTATCTCAGGAACACAAACCTCCCTGGCTGGAACGTGGCAGCGGCTGGAGCTGCACAACGGCACAGTCCCCTGGGAGATAACCACTGATGGCACCTCCTCACCTCGGAGATAACCACTGCTGACACCTCCTCACCCACGTCACTGCTGGGAGAGCACTAAAGCTCCTTCCCCCTGAACCCCAAATAGCCACAGTGACATCAGGGACGCTGTTCCACACCAGTGCTGGGCCAGCAGCGTGTGAGGGAAACCAGGACATCCCAGGCCAAGTTCTGCTCTCAGGTGTGTTGTCAGGGAAGGTTCCTGTGGGACTCTGGACACTTTGGGAATCACAGAATCACCAAATGTGCTGAGCTGGAAGGGACCCACAAGGATCATCGAGTCCAACCCTCAGCCCTGCACAGGCCCATCCCCAAGAGTCACCCCCGGTGCCCCAGAGGATCAGCCAAACCCTCCTGGAGCTCTGGCAGCCTTGGGGCTGTGCCCACTGCCCTGGGGAGCCTGGGCAGTGCCCAACCAGCCTCTGGGGGAAGAACCTTTGCCTGAGATCCAACCTGAGCCTGCCCTGACACAGCTCCAGCCATTCCCTGGCTGCTGTCCCTGGTCCCCCCAGAGCAGAGCTCAGTCCCTGCCCCTCCTCTGCCCCTGCCCAGGAAGCTGTAGAAGAAACACAGTAGGATGAACACAGGCCCTCATGCAAAGAAGCAGCTGTGGCTGTTCTCAGGAGGCAAAATAAAAGGTCTGGTTGTAAAAACAAAGGGCCAAAAGTGATGGGTGGAAGCAGCAGAGCAGCAAGGTCGAGCATCAGCTGGGGCCTGATGCTAAAGGTGAAATCAATAGACTTTGATACCAAAGTAGGACTTTGTAACCAGAGAGAAGGTGAAGCTGCAGAGGCTGTGAGGGCCCAGCTCCCTGTCCCCTCAGTAACTCAGCCCAGGACCTGCTCTCTGAACTCCCAACGAGAGTCCTCCCCCACAGCCTTTTCTCACAGTACTGGCCTGTTTTCCCAATCTCCACAGATTTTCCACACTGATTGATAGTGTGAGTGTGGGCACAGGTCTGCTGAAGACAAGGGGACCTTTGGTGGCAGCGCCAACAGGTTGAGATGTGGCCTGTGGGCAATAAGATGGGAGTAGAGGGGTCTGTGGGTGCTGGATGGGAAAGGCAAGGGGAAGAGCTGCCTATTTCCAGCAGTGCAGGTTGTACTCATGCAAAACCTCACTCTGCTGAAAATCCCCTCTCTTGGAGACCTCAAGCACAGCGTGTTAGAAAACAGAATTGCTTGTTCTAAGTCCCTCTGAATTTGGGGAAGAATGGAAAAGGAATGACCAAATGGATCTGGCAGAGCCCAGGGAAAAGAGCAGTGCCTGGCTGAGCTGAGAGCCTGCTAAAAGCAGAGCTGTGATGGAGCCTGTGGCAGGACTCCAACCCACTTCAGCATGGCCAGGATTTCACTACAAGTCCTTAAAAAAAGCGAGGTTAAAGACTCCCCTCTGCTCTGCTACCGACCTGGAAACACAGAGGCAGCTGGTCCAAGAGAGGGGATTTATCCTGAGTGGATCCAGTTCACCTGGAAGGGCCAACTCTCCAGGGGACAGGATTTCGGTCACTGGCCAGTCACACACAGGGTGCTGTGAATTATTGATGGCTTGGCTTGGCTCCTGTCCCCAGACCTGCTGCGTGCCTTGGGAAGGTCCAAACACTGACCACACAGAGCTGGGTCTGACTGGTCCTGGGAGGGCTCCTACACTTCAGATCCTGGGGGGTTCCCACCCTGCAGGTCCTGCCAGCCCAGCCCTGCTTGTCCATGGCATCTCCCTGTGCTGCTGTCAGACAGCACCTGGGCAGGCAAAGGCACTGCCTGGCATCAGCAACCTCCCCTCTGCTGCCTCCTGGGCATCACCTCCAGGGCACCCACACTCTGAGGGTGCCCAGGTCTTACTGCCAGAAGGATGGGATGTTAATTGATTGCACCAACACACTGAAAACCGATACAGGCAGGGAAACACGGGGCGGTGCTGCCAGCAAACCTGTGGGAGGCTTCTTTGGGAGCAACTGCCAAAGCAAGGCTCCTTTCTCCCAGTGCAGGGCCTCAGCATTGTCCTGGAGGTGCACCAGTCCCACAGCAAAAGACTAGTCACCACAGCTGCCCCAAACTGCAGCAGCTGCTGCTTTAGAGCTGGAATTCCAGGGGGGAACGGCGGGAATGGGTTTTGTGGTGATGCCTGGCAGAGCTCAAGGAGGGGTTGGACAACATTATGAGGCACAGGGTGGGATTTTTGGGGTGTCCTTTGCAGGGCCAGGAGTTGGACTGGATGATCTTTGTGGGTCCTTTCCAACTCAGGATATTCCATGATTCTGTGATTGTATTCTATGATTCTATGCCTGTGTGTGTGTGTGTGTGTGTGTGTGCAAGAATAGGTGAGTTCACCCATGGAATTAAGAAAGGAAAAAGAGAAAGCATTGGGACATCCTTCCAAGAGCGTTTGCACTCAGTGTAAGTGAGGAAAAACTCTTCCTTAAAAATAAACACCACAGGGAAAAGTCAGGTGTCTTCAAAAAAATCTTAATGTCAAACACAAGAGTTATTTGGGAAGCTCCTAGGATTTAGTCTGGCTTTAATGACAAGTTTCAATGAAAGCTGAATTCCAGATGTACTGAGGAGCAGAGCATTGCCCAGACTGTGCCAGCAGGAGGGGGTTGGCACCTTTCCTGCCTCATCCATCTTGGGGAACACAAGCCCAAAACACAGGTGACAGTTACACTATAGATGCACCCCGGTGGATGAATGCAGGTGTGTGGAAAAGGCACTGCAGCTGAAGCAGAAGAAAATAGGTGTTGTACTGATAAATCCCAAGCAAACACTTGGCTGTGAGCTCATCATCTCTCCTCTCTTTATAACATGAGGGGGAATCAGCAGCTGAACACTAAAGCTCTTGCCTTGGGTGACTTCAGCTATGACCAAGAGTAGTAAATCTTAGACTGCTTGATGGCACATCTTACACAACTCTTTACACATCTCACACTAATATACAAATAAGTGTCCTGCTATTCTGTGATGTGGGCAAGGGATTCATTGCAGTGACTAAACTCACAGCAGGTAATACCAGTTCCTGTGAATACAGCAAGTCCAAAGGGAAAGAAAAAACAAAAAGATTTTGTAATTAAAAGGTTAAAATGAAGCTTTCCAATGGATGTTTCTCCTCAGAGGGTTGTTACACCGAGCAGGAGGTGGCCAGAGCAGCAAGGGCCAAGCCCTGCATCTAAACCATGCCCAGGGCTTTGGGGACAGTGAGTGGCACAAAGGATTTGGTGCCTCCAGGAGGGCTGTCCCCAGCACTGCTGAGAGTGCAGGCAGGGAACAGGCACCTGCTGCACTGCTGGAACAGCTCCTGGATCCCCTGTGCTCCTCCACCCCAGCACCCTCCTGGCACCCACCCGGCTCAGCCCCTTCACAGAGAGAATGGGGGGCCTTGGAAAGAGATACCAGAACCCCACAATGTGCTGAGCTGGAAGGGACCCACAGGGATCAGCGAGTCCAACCCTTAGCCCTGCACAGGCCCATCCCCAAGAGTCACACCGTGGGCCTGAGAGTGTTGTCCAAATGATGGACCCAGGAAACACAGCACTGGGGAGAAAGGGAAGCAGTGTTATTGTGCAGAAAATGAACAGAGCACCATCCTGATCGAGGAGAGAAGAGCAAATTAAACTAGCAGATCTTGTTAGGTATTTCAGAGGCATGAAAGGCTGCAGGAATTGCCCTGAGAGGTCAGCTGGTCCAGTTCTTTAGCCCGTTGGTGCTTGTGTATCATGGAGAGGAGGAGACTGAGGGGAAACCTCACTGCAGTTCCACCTTCCTGGGCAGGGGCAGAGGAGGGGCAGGGACTGAGCTCTGCTCTGGGGGGAGCAGGGACAGCACCCAAGGAATGGCTGGAGCTGTGTCAGGGCAGGCTCAGGTTGGATCTCAGGCAAAGGTTCTTCCCCCAGAGGCTGGTTGGGCACTGCCCAGGCTCCCCAGGGCAGTGGGCACAGCCCCAAGGCTGCCAGAGCTCCAGGAGGGTTTGGCTGATCCTCTGGGGCACAGGGGGTGACTCTTGGGGATGGGCCTGTGCAGGGCCAGGAGCTGGACTGGATGATCCTTGTGGGTCCCTTCCAGCTCAGGATATCCACAGGCACAAAGGCAGCAGCACTTGGTGGACATGCAGTGCTTTGAGAAGCACACGAGTGCACACAGAAGTTTCATGCACATGGTACCTATTTCTGCACCAAGTCCTATGTTATGAGCACAGTTAAGAGCCTTTAAACTCACTGAAGAAAGCTGTACTCTCCCTGAAGAGCTCTAACTCTGAAGAGCCCTTGCAACAAAGGAGATTGGGTGAGAGTCAAACTGCAGCACAATATTTATTGTGGAAGAATCCCACGCTTATCTGCCTGGGGAATGAGACATGTAAGCCCTCCATGCAATGCAGTGCACAGAGATCTAAGGAAACACAGCTTGCCCATGTGAGCAGGGACAAAGACAAGCAAAAAGCACCGTGATCTCATTTTCCTGATAAAATTTAGATCTTACGTGAAACAGAAGTTTTAAAAAGCATCTGATCTCCAAAGGCACAGAGATCAACTGGTTAAGGATATAAGGGATTACAAAACTGAAAGAAATAGTTCAGAGCTAGACTGGGTTCCCTTGACACCTTAGGATAGAGGTTGACTAATAGAAAAAGTTAATTAGAAAACAGCAAAATACCAAATAAATGGGAATTAGAGGCACTGAAACGATTTGGTGAGGGCAGAGTGGTTTCTGAGAGTGGCCTCTCATAATGGGGGAAGTTCAAAGAGAAAGGAGAAGATTCAAGAGCATCCAGAGGAATTCTGTGGCCAGGCAGCTTCTGTGCTCTTACGAAGTCAGGCTCTTTATAAAATAGACTCAGAGAGGAAAACACGGCAAAAAACCCCAGTTACCAAACTGCAAACTATCAGCAGAGCTTCAGACTGAAGCTTCTCCATGACATGTAGGTGAAACAAAAAGCAAATACTTTGTCCAGGTACCTGCACAGAAATACACCTCCTGCCTTGATTTGGCCAGCTGGGGTTGGGAAATTCATCCTGCAAACAGGACAGGATCCAGGTCTTCTCCTTGCTTGGGAATTACCCCAAATAAAACAAGGTGTGGCGTTGGTTTGAAACAGAACTAGTCAAGAGTAATTTCTCTGAGGCCACAAGTCTCTAGTGGAAGGTATCCAGGGTACAGGATTGGAATGAGATGATCTTTAAGGTCCCTTCCAACCCAAACCATTCTGTGATTCTGTCTGTGCCTTCTCCCTTTTCCCTCAGTCAAGTCTAACATGTTCTGTGCCTGTGAGAGGAACAGGGCACTTTAGAGAAGAGACTCAGAAACCATCAGGAGCAAACAGCACAAAGCAGGGCAAGGAGCAGCAGAAAGTGGGTCTGAGGGGAGTAAAAACGTCAGAGCATGAAAAAAACCACATCAGTGGAAAGAGACTGAAAGCAGCAACAGCGTCCAAGGAAAAGCCTTCAGTGCAGTCCCCCGGGCAGGTGTGTTTGAGCACTCTCTCCCTGCCCTGGGGAGGGGTGAAGGTTGATCGCTGGGCTGCAGGGACACAGGCAGCAGAGCACAGCACTGTGATCCCGTCTGACTCAGCCTGGCCGGACAGAGGCACTTGGCAGGAGCCTCCCAAGCTGAAAGCAGCTGCCCTCCACGAGCCCTCAGCAAGCACCGGGCCCGGAGCTGTGGGGAGAGGCAGGAACAGAAAGCCTCCTGTCCTCAGAGTTACGCCTCACCCAGAGCAGTGCACCGGCCTGCAGGAACAGAAACCCTCCTGTACTTTGTCAGCCTCGCCTAAACCAGTGCCCAGCCTGCCCGGGTCTGTGGGCAAACAGATTCCCGGGGAAATTCAGAGCTGCCAGCTAAAAATGGCACCGTGGGCTCTACGTGGGAAAAGGGTGGTCATTTATAAACCCAGTCAGTGTTATTATTCCCAGGGCAGGAGGAGCAAAGGCAGAGGCCAAGGAGAAGAGCAGCACAGGGATCTTTCCCTCTGCAGCGACACAGCTGATGTAGGAGCAGGGAAAGGGAAGCTCTGGGCAGAAGGTGCCTGTTTGTGCCCTTTGCACCATCACACTCCAGGTAAGCCCAGATAAGGAAGACAACCTTAGAGCAGGATACAGAGCTGGTTTACTGGGGAAAATCTCCTACAGGAGAACTGCCACTGTCTCCCTCTGCCTTGGGCTGACCATGTGGGAAGGACTTGGAATATTTCAATCCCTCTCAGTAGACTGTAACCAGTCCTAATTTGTGCATTTCTAGCTCAGCAGAGAGCACAGTGGCTGCTGCTGAGGGCTAAACAGGGGTCAGGGAGCGATACTACTATCTGTGAATTATTTATGCACTGGAGCCTGGGGATTTGGGGTCATGGCCATGGTAAGAGAATATTCTGGGTCACCCCTCCTTGCTAGAGAAAAACAGCTTTGCAACCAAACAACTGATACTCCTTGTTCAAAGATTCCTTAGCTCATCCCCATCCTGAAAGTAAAGCAAACACTCTGCCCACTTAAGAAATGCTTGAGAAAAAATAAAGACCTGACAAACTGATGAAAACAAACCATCCTCACAAATGCAGACAGAGAGCATCAACATAATATCGCTGGCTACAACTCTCAGAAATCAGCCCCAGCTTCTAGCTGGAGCTCAGCAATAGTTCTGGCTGTGGAACTCCAAAGCAAACCCAGCCAAGAGGTAATTCTGTATGATCAGGCTGAAAGATCCTAAAACCATTAAAAATCAGTTCAGTTCAAAGCATTACAAGCGCTTGTGCAAAATATGAATATTTCAGCTGCTGTTTTTCAAAGCTCTTCCACTTACTGCTCTCAGAGACAACCGTCTCAGTCACTGCCACTGCTGAGCCCAGAATCCCAGCAGTGCCTCTGCTTTAAAGGGATGTTGTAGTGCCTGGAAACAAGAGCTGATTCCAGCTCTGAGCTGCACATGCACATCTCTGTGCACAGCCAGCCTTTCATTTCACAGGAGAGTGACAGTTCTCCGGTGAATTTGTAAACCCTCCTTCTATCAAAAGACATTAAATGATCCCTGCCTCCCTCCAAATGATCTTTCTGACTGAGTTAATAAGGATTTTCTGTAAAAGCTGGATGAGAAATGAGCAGAGAAATAACATCTACACACAGCACCTCTATCTGACCATTCACGAGGAAATAAAATTTACAGTGTGATCTTGCTCGTGGTGAAGTGCAGGCAAGTCTTGATTAATCTTCCCTGAATGTGGGGTACTGGTCCTAAGGGGCTGTTTCCAGCCCTCTGTAGCAGTTTCTGTTTGTTCTGCTGCTCTCCTCCTCATCCCAGAGGTTTTGCTGGGATGCACACGGAGATTTAATGTACTCGCCACCACTACGCTGAATTATTCTGGAACTTACACTTCACTCCAATAGACACAGCCTCAAACAAATAGAAATATCTGAGCACATCCTGATTCCCTCCTTCCCTGTTAGTCCTCAGCAGCTGACAGAGACAAAGACAAACCATTGCACTCCTCGTATTTATGTTCTGCTTAGACCACTGAGAGCGTTTTTCCTCAGCCTGATGCAGCCTCTGGCACTTCATAATATTTAAACCATCGTGCAGTGTTGATCAAGTTCAGGTAACACAGCTCTGAAAGGTATAATCTGTTACCAGCTATCATATTATAGAAGTCAATCAACTCCTGAAAATGCTCTGGAAGTCAAGCTTCCCAAGCACTCAATCTGCCATTCATAACTCTGCACACAGGTGAATCATTTCAGCAGAACTTCTCTAAATAAAGCAAAGCAAGCATCAAAGACATGAAAACATCAGGAATAATCCAGACGAGTCTGGCAAGGCTGTCTCTGATTTCCAAGGGTGAAGGATTCAGCCCTGTAGCACGCTGGAGCTGGAGCAGAAGTAACATATGGGCATCCAACCCAGATTTCCAAATTTAGTGTGAAGATAAGGCCCAGGCAAAGTTGCCTCGAAGCCAGAAGAGCTGGGCAGCTGGGGAACCAGCCCTCAGTTAACAGAACACTTAAAGGAGCCTCTTTTCTGGCTGAGCCACTCTCAGGACCCCTCACCACATGCAGTTGGGTCTGGTTGTTAGCACCATAGAGGTATTTCCTTGTGAGACCAGGGGCAGGTGGGGTTTGGGATGGAATATGTGGGTCAGACCCTCAGCAAGTGTAAACCAGCCTGGCCTCACTGCAGGCACATCCACTCTCAGGGAGGAGTCTAAATAAAACACATCTCCCCAAATACATAAAAACTGCGTCACTCATCTCTTTTTCTTTGTAAAAACCTCCACTTTCTTTCTCCAGTCTCTCTTAACTGCAACTGGAGTTCAGCCTTAAAAATATGGTCAATGATTTTAATAGTTTTGACTAACAATTCCAAATTAAAATAATTTTTTTGAAGCATTATCTGCCAGAGATTGTCTTTCCCCACTTACAGTGTTCTTATAAAGGAGCCTCTCACCGATTTTTACGTTCAGACACAGGAAGCTCTTGGATTCTCGGCACGCAAGGAGCACTCATCATTTGGAGGGACTTTTTCATCATAAAATAAATATGAACTGAGAGAGTAGATGCATTCGTCCAAAATGAGAATTGCTACAGCAGCCTGAGCTTTTGCTTTGAAACAGAATTTTCTCTGACACGTCGAGTGTTCTCAGACATGTGTAACAGCACTGCTGAGAGGACCCCAAACTACTCTTACACCAGCAAGGACAGAGTTAGCAGGGTTTAGAGGGGATAAAATAAGAAATAAAAAAGGACAGATGCAGAACTCTCCCCACCACCAGCGCTTTCCCACACAGCCCTTGGCACCACGAGGCAAAGGTACCATCCAGGGGGGGCAGAGCCGTCCCCTCCACACTTCCTAAACTTCTGGCTGGGCCAGGCAGGGCAGGATCCACAGGGGCCAAGGGGCTCTGCTGCCCCCAGGGGCGGGGGGGGGGGGGTGCAGGGAGCCGGGGGAGATGTAGGGGAGTTTTGGGGGGCAGGAGGGGCATGGCAGGGGGAAGGAGGGAAGTGCCGGGGGGCAGAAGGACAGGAGGGGGGGGTTGGGGGGGGGCAGGAAGGGCGTGCCGGGAGGTCCGGGGTGCAGGAGAGGTGCCAGAGTGCCCGAGTGCAGGAGGAGGTGCCCGGGGGCAGGAGGGAGGGTGAGCGGTGCTGGGGAGCAGGACGGGAGTGCCGGGGGGGCAATAGGGAGGTGTTGGAGGGCAGCAGGAGTGGGTACCAGGGGCAGGAGGGGGTGCCGGGGGGTAGAAAGGCGGTACCGCGGTGCCGAGGGGGAGGAGGGGAATGTCGGGGGACGGGAGGGCGGTGCCGGGGGATTGGAGGGGGGTCGTGCCCGGGTGCAGAGGGGTGTGCTGGAGGACCAGAGATCAGAGGGGGATGCCGGGGTACCAGCGTGCAGAGGGGGGTGCCGGGGGTGCCGGGATGCAGAGGGAGGTGCCGGGAGGAAGGAGAGGGGTGTCGGGGTGCCGGGATGTAGGGTGGGGGTGCCGGAATGCCGGAGGGGGCGGCTCCGCGGGGAGGGCCGGGCCGGGCGCTCGGCAGCGCGGAGCCGCCCATGGAACTGTCCATGGAACTGTCCATGGAACTGTCCATGGAACTGTCCATGGAACTGTCCGCGGTACCGTGCACGGAACTGCCCGCGTTACTGTCCGTGGAACTGTCCGCGGTCCTGCCCGTGGAACCGAGCACGGAACTGTCCGCGGAGCCGGCGCTGAAGCCACGGGACGGCGACCCACGAATGGGGCCGTGGGGCAGCAGGACAGGCACCGAGGTGGGACGGGAGGGAGGCACCGAGAGGTGGGGGTGTCCCTGATAAGAACGTGCAAAGGAGGAACTCCTGGATAGAGGATGGAAAAGGAAAATCCTTTGACGTGTGGTGCAAAGAGAGAACTCTTGGACAGCCAGGGGAAAACCCTTGGGTGAGTGACTCAAGGGGGGACCCCTCGAAGAGACAGCACGATGGAAGATGGTTTGGACAGGTGGCACAAAAGGGGAGCCCTTAGACAGCCATGGCACTGGGGAAATCTGTGGAAGGTGGAGCAGGGGGAAACTCACGGTCGGCCAGTGCAAAGCACAAGGACTTGAATGGGTAGTTCAAAGGGACTCCTTGCACAGGTGGTGTAAAAACAGAACCCTCGGACAGCCAGTTCAAAGGTGGAATTCTTGGAAGGCTCATGCAATGGGGAAACTCTTGGACAGGCTGCACAAGTGGGAAACCCGTGGATGGGGAGTGCAACGAGGAACCCCTTGAGCAGACTTTGCAAAGGGGGAACACTCAGAGAGGGAGGGGGCTGTCCCTGGCCAGGAGGGCGCTGGGGGCAGGGGAGGGGGCGCACCTGTGTATGTTCATCTCCCGGGGCGGGCGCCGTGCCTTGTCGTAGGCCACCTTGGCAAAGACGCCGGCGATGAGCACGAAGGCGATGGCCCCGCACGAGATGTAGACGGTGGCGTTGGTGCTGTCCTTGTCCGGGTCGTACTTGTTGGCGTCCCCGTCGCCGCCGTCGCCGCCGTCGGCGGGCAGGGCTCCGCTGGCCGTGGTGGGGTGGGCCCACTCGGGGCTCTTGTAGTTGCGGCACAAGCTCTGGTTGAGCTTCTCGGCGCGCTTGTTGCAGCAGAAGCGGTAGAAGCAGGTGCCGCAGCAGTAGCGGAAGCCCGTGAGGCTGTTGTTGCACTCGAACTCCTTGTCCCACTGCCCGCTCACGTCGTAGTACCCCCAGCACGTCTCGTGGGCCGGGGCCGAGCCCCCTCCGCCGCCCCCGCCCCCGGGGGGGCTCTTGCCGCCCCCCGCGCCTTTGCCGCGCCCGGGCAGCGCCGTGGGGGCGGCGACCCCGGGCCCCGCCAGCGTCTGGTTCAGGAGCTCCTTGCCCGGCTTGGGGGTCCGCCGCGCCGCCGCCGCCCCCTGGGTCCGGTTGCCCTTGGCGCGGGGGGGCCCGGCCGCCTGCGCGGGCAGCAGCAGCAGGGCCAGGAGCTGCAGGCAGAGCAGGAGGAGCGGCAGCAGCAGGTGCCGCGGCCCCATGGCGGGGGGCGAGCGGGGGGCGCGGGGCGCGGCGCGGGGGGCGGCGGGCGGGCGGCGCGGGGGGGGCTCAGCGGCCGCGGCGCTGCCCCATGGAGCGGGGTGGGGACGGGGCGGGCGGGGGTGGGACGCGGGCACGGGGGGGTCCCGCTGCTGCCGCGCGGCTCCTCAGCGGCGGCTGCCCGGCGCCGGGCGCTTCATGCCGGCGGGCGGCGAGCGGCGGAGCCCGGCGGAGCGGGGCTGGAGGCGGCGGGGTCCCGGCGCTGCTCCGGAGAGGGGCTGCGAGAGACGGGGAGAGGGTGAGAGCCCGCCGCGCCCCGGGCAGCCCGGCCCGCCCCCGCCCGCACGCCCCCCGCCCACGGCCTTACCATGCCGGAGCGGGACTGCAGCGGGGCCGCGGGGCTGCCCGCGCTCCCAGCGCGGCCGGGGGCGGAGCCGGAGCCGGGCCGGGCGCGGAGCAGGGGCCGGGCAGAGCCGGGGAAGGACCGCCCACCGCTGCCGGGCCGCTCCTGACATCACCGGCAGCACCGGCACCGCGCCCGCACCGCGGGGAACCCGCGCTCAGCCCCGGACCGCGCGGGGCGGGAGCTCCGCACGCTCGCACCCGCACCCGCACCCGCACCGACCCGCCGGCCCCGGGGTGGCTCCGGCGGGGCGCGGGGGAACGCACCCGGAGCGGTGGCACTGGCGTGGTCACTGTAGATGCGGCCGCTGTACCTGTCCCTGGGGATGTGGTCCCTGCGGGGATGGACAAGGATGCGGTCCCTGTAAGTGTGTCTGGCCCCTGTACCTGTCCCTGGGGATGTGGTCCCTGCGGGGATGGGCAAGGATGTCCCTGTAAGTGTGTCTGGCCCCTGTACCTGTCCATGGGGATGTGGTCCCTGCGGGGATGGGCAAGGATGTCCCTGTAAGTGTGTCTGGCCCCTGTACCTGTCCATGGGGATGTGGTCCCTCTAGGGATGCGGTTACTAAAGGTGTGTATGGCCACTGTCCCTGTCCCTACAGACTTGGTCCCCGCAGTGATGTGTTCCCTATAGGTGTGTGACCTCTGTCCCTGTCCCTGGGGGTGTGGTCCCAGCAGGAATGAGCAGGAATGTGGTCGTTAATGGTGTGTGTGGCCCCTCTACCTGTCCCTGTGGACGTGGTCCCTGCAGGGATGGGGTCCCTGTGTGTGGTCACTACACGTGTCCCTGGGGATGGAGTCCCTGCAGGGATAGGCAGGGATTTGCTCCCTATGGGTGTGTGTGGTGAGTGGCCCCTGTCCCTGGGGACAGGGGTGGACAGGGATGTGTTCCCACTGGCTCAGCTGTGGGTACAGTCCCTCTGGAGGTGTAGGGACAGCAGCCCCCTCGTGGGCACAGAGGGGCCATGGTGGCTGTAGGTTTGCAGTCTGTATGGCCCCTCAGTGTGTGCACTGGGGATTGTTCCTGTAAGAGTTTATGGATCAGTCTGCGTGGGGAATGTGGTCCCTGTGGGTGTCTGAGGGCTCCATAGACCCTGTAGGTGTGTGGAGTGTCAGGGATGCCCTGGACATGTGATATGTTCCCTGTCAGTGTGTGGGGGAGGCACAATCTTCATGGATACGCATGAGCAGGACCTATAAATGTGCACAAATTGTTTGGGTTGGGGGCCCCAGAGACACGTGCAGCCTCCCAGGGTTGGTGGAGTCCAGGGGTCTGTCCCACTCAGCTCAGGGGCAGAGCTCCCTCACCTCTCCAGAACCACAGAACACTCTGAGCTGGAAGGGACCCACAAGGACCATCAAAGCCCAGCTCCTGGCTCTGCACAGGACACCCCAAGAATCTCACCATGTGCCTCCAGGAGGTCCCTGTCCCAGGGCAGCACAACCTGGTGCTGGGCAGACATTGCCCCCAGGGCTGTCAGGCCCCACCAGGGCCGTGCTGTCTCCCCTGCCCTGTGAACCCCTGCACAGGGACAGGCTCCCAGGCTCCACAGGGATTGCTACTCCAGCCTGGGGCCCTTGGCACCTCACTGAGCCCAGCTGAGTCTCAATTCTCTGCTGTAAAGGCTCAGGGTGGAGAAAGTGGCATCCCCCACCCCAAACTGTCTGAGACACTCCCCACTTCCAACTGGGTCCCCTCCAGGGCAGCTCTGGGTGCTGCAGGGATGGGCTGGCAATGCCCTGGACTGGCCATGCCCAGTGACCCAGGCACAGCCACTACAGGTTTGGTTAAGGCAGTTTTGAGCAAAGTTCCTTCAGGCACAGAGAGTTCAGTGCTGTGAGCCAGGGCCACCAAGCCAGAATTTCCTCAAAGTCCTGGTGCCTCCCCTGTGTCCCATTGCAAACTAAACTAAAGCCTTCACAAACATTTTCTGAAGACATCCAAGGTGCTACCAGCTGGAAGGACACACAGAGGACAGAGAGGAATCACAGCAGTGGGAGCACAAGAAGATGGGAACTGAAGTGATGCCCTGTAGCTGCAGGCAAGTAGTTTTCAGGAGAGTGGGGAATGGGATGTAGGGGGAAGAAAGCAGTGGAAAGGGAGAACCATCCCTTAAAAATCCCCTGCCTACACTCTGTAAATCATTTCTTCAAGTTACCAAAGGTTTGAATGCCCACAACTCATTTTATAACTCTCTTAGGAGAGCCCATGGACTGACAGGTTGGCAAAGAAAGCTTTGGCTCTGCCATCTAAAGCTGCTCTGATGCTGGGGGACACCTGGGGAAATCAGGTAATCACTTCACTCTTCAAGAAGCCCCACCCTTGCACAGCCCAAGGAGTACTGGGTGTGAGGGAGGTGCCCAGGTCTCCCTGTTAAATCCAGGCCAGGGTGTCCCCAGGCCTCAGCAGGGCCTGACCCCAAACCCCAAGCTGAGGTGTAGGACCAGTGTGGCCATGTGAGCACCCAGGTGGAAGGTTGAGCTGGTTTAGTGCATGCACCCTTCTGAACCCCGAATCCCATGAGCCCAGCTCACCTGTCCTCCCCTGGGAAATAATGCTCCTGTTATGGGGCACCTCCAAAACCTGACATCCAAGGTCACAGAGCAGACTTGACTGATGCTAGGAGGCCATCTCCAAACCCTGTGGGCCTTCCAGCATGTCCTCATCAAATGCACCACAGAAAGCACCTTCAGCCCTGAGTTGCCTTGAAACTCTGTCCCTGCTTCTCCAAGGCTTTGTGAAGTGTGGGAGGTATCAGGATGGAGCAACCTGTGTCCTTCCCTCCCCTGGGCGGTCCCTGCACACCAATACAGGACCTGAGGTCTCTGCAGCAGCTGTGCCCAGAGGAGGGGAGAAAACCCAGCACCCTCTCCCTGGTGGGCAAGGACCTGCTGAGGTCAATCCTCAGGGGACAAGAGCCAGAGTTTTTGGGACATAAACCATTGACACTCCTCTGCCCTTTTGCCAAATGTTACAAGGGCACAGGAAAAGCCTGGTGGAACTATCTCCCTGGAGAACAGCACTAAATGTTAAATGTTTTGCCCCACAGAATATTTGGGGTCTGAGATGTGCCTTGTTTTAGTGTGTCTGCACAGCCTCCAGAACCAGCTCCAAGTGCTCCTCTGATCCCACCGTGGCTTTATCACCCCGAGGTAATGATGAAACACTCTGATACCTCTGCCTCCTCCTGTTCAATTTATCAACACCAACGAGCTAAAGAAGGACAGAGTCTCCCTGGATATCCCATATAATCCCGTGGCCCGCAGCCAAAATACGGGATAGAAAGAGCTAAAGTAAATGTGAAAAGAAGGAAACAGTCCCCGAGGAGCAATGTTGGGTTTCTGGGACTTTCCTGGGATTTGAAGCCGCGTTGCTGGCTGTGGAAGGGAAGGAAAGGACGAGATGCTTGCAGAGGAAATGCCTCTGCTGCACATCCAACCCTGCCCAGGGGAGCTCACTCTGGTGCCAGCTCCGCTCCCTAATTCCAGCCCCACCTGGAAGTCACTCCAAAATCTCCAGCACTTTCTCTTTTATCTCCCGTCCCATCCTCCCCGGGTTGTTTTGGCAGCGTGACTGTTTCAGAGCTGTTTGTTTGTTTATCTCCTGTGCCGGGTGCTTTCATCTCTCTCCCGGAGCTGCTGCGGCTGCAGGCGGGGAAGGGAAGTGCAGGTTCAGAAAGTCCTGCTCGCTCCGATCCCTACACGGAATCGCTCCCTTTTAGCTCGTTTTCCTGCCACCCCCGTCAGACACTGATGACTTTGTGAGGAGTTTGCAATGAGTCTGATGTGCTCAAAAGCTGATTCTTCCTCGTCAAGGGATTCAGTTGTGACTGTGAATCTTCATTAAAATGAGCCCAGCACTTTGGACCTAATTTTCCTTCTAAAATTAATGTAGCTACAAAAAGCTAATAATAGGAGTTTGGGAGATTATTTCTATGGAGCTGCATTCTTTCTTGCTTTAATAGGTATGGATGGGTCCCGAGTTTGTTACAAGAAGGATATTTACTCCCAGGTACAGCAGGCAGGGAACCATGAGGGAAACAAGCCCAGAGAGAGCAGGCACAGAGGCAGCAGGGCCTCACACACACCAGGGTGGGCAGTGCCAGATGTGATCAGCTTCTTATGCAGCTTCCTGAGCAGCTGCCTTAAAATAGAGGACAAAAGTCTACCCCAAACCAGGGACATTTCATCAGCTTGTAGTGGTTGGTTGATTCTCTGGTGCCTGAGAGAATTCTGTGGTTTATACATTTTTTTGTGTAATTTGAGGAGCTGTGATTATTTTTCCCCATGGGAACATCTTGTTTCTGTTTCATTCCTCTCATCCTCTCACCACTGTGGCAGTGCCTGTCCCCAGCTCGTGCTGTCCTGCAGCTCTGACGTGTCTCTGTCTTGGGTCATTCTCTGCTCCCAAGCTTCTATTTTCTGTCTGGGAGAAAGGGATGAAGGGAGGAGGTGCCAGGCCATGAACAGATGTGTGTGCAGCTTTCCAGACAACTGTACAACCTGGGGATGAACGTGCCACCAGCCCTGACAGCCAGCATTCCCAGGAGAGGGGCAGTGTGTCAGGAACAGTGTGGCAGCAGGAGCAGGGCAGGGATTCTGCCCCTGGACTGGGCACTGCTGAGGCCTCACCTCGAGTGCTGTGTCCAGCTCTGGGCCCTCAGCTCAGGAAGGACATGGAGGGGCTGGAGCAGGTCCAGAGAAGGGCAACAAGGCTGGGGAAGGGTCTGGAGCACAAGTGCTGTGAGGAGCAGCTGAGGGAGCTGGGGGGGCTCAGCCTGGAGAGGAGGAGGCTCAGGGGAGACCTTCTCACTCTCTGCAACTCCCTGACAGGAGGAGGGAGCCAGGGGGGGTCGGGCTTTGCTCCCAGGAACCAGCAGTAGGACAAGAGGGCACAGCCTTGAGCTGCACCAGGGCAGGTTTAGGTTGGACATTGGGAAGAAGTTCTTCCCAGAGAGAGGGATCAGCCCTTGGAATGGGCTGCCCAGGGAGGGGGTGCAGTCCCCATCCCTGGAGGTGTTTGAGCAGAGCCTGGATGTGGCATCAGTGCCATGGTCTGGGTGACAAGGTGGGGTTGGGTCATGGGTTGGACTGGATGATCTCAGAGGTCTTTTCCAACCTCGTTGATTCTGTGATTCTGTGACTTCACTGACGTGTCACCAGGCAGAGCCTTGGTCAGGCACTTCATCACTGCCCTCCCCTGACATGGCCACGTGGGCCTTCTGTAAACAGAGCACAAAGAAACTTCCACAGCAAACGATTAATTCCTCATTATTTACCCAGCTCTGCTTACAAAGGAGTCTTCAGGAAGTACTTTTACTGCTGCACCTCTGCAAATCCTGAGGTCCTGTTGTCAGGGGGAGGGACACAGGCTCAGCGTCTTCTCCTGGCACAAAACCGACCTTTTCCTCCTGGTTTGAACTCCTCTAAAATACATTTCCAAAGCAAAGAGTGGTGTGGAGGTAGCAGAGGCATTTTGCTCCCTCCTCCATGTGTGGAAGAAGATCTGCAGAATGACAGCTCCAAGGTCAACTCTTGTGTCCCCTTCTGAGCTGCCTCACCCAAAAAGATCTCACCTGGGAGTGTCTCTACACTTTGTGGACACTTATGCTGCCATATCTTAGAATCATGGAATGGTTTGGGTTGGAAGGGACCTCAAAATCCATCCAGTCCCACCCCCCTGCCATGGGCAGGGACACCTTCCACTAGCCCAGGTTGCTCCAAGCCCCATTCAACCTGCCCTTGGACACTTCCAGGGATGGGGCAGCCACAGCTTCTCTGGGCAACCTGTGCCAGGGCCTGCCCACCCTCACAGGGAAGAATTTTTTCGTAACATCCCATCTAAACCATTCTCTGTCACTTCGAAGCCACTCCCCCTTGCCCTGTCACTCCAGGCCCCTACAAATAGTCTGTCTCCATTTTTATTGTGGGCTCCTTCTTGACCTTAACAGAAAATCCAGCACAAGGGAAACCCTCCAACTCTCCACTGCAGTGTGGGGCATCCCCTGGGGATCCAGGCAGAAGGAAGGGAATGCAGAGACCTCAGCATGGGGTTCTCCTCCTTCACTGGTATCTCCTGTGCAAGGTTCCCCCAGCCCTGCCCCCAGTTTGGGAAAGACATTTTGAAGGCACAGCGTGGCCGTGCTCCAGGCTGGGTGTCCCCGAGCCCCTGAAGGACAATGTGCCAGCTGGGAGTGACTCCTGCCTGTGCAGGGACCTGCCCCACGCTGGTACTGGGGGTTGGTTTCCTTTATCTTGTGGTTGTGCACAGAAGGGAAACCTGGGAGAGCTTTCCTTTTCCATGTCATTACCATCCCTGTCGTTATCTCCATCACCTCCATGGCCCAACCTGTCTCACAGACACAGGGCAGACTCCCCTTCCCAGCACCCACCCAGGCACCGCTCCAGCAGCGTCCCACAGCCTTTTCCATGGGCTCTGGCAGCCACTCTTCCATTCAGGTTGTCCTGCAGCTCAAGGCACTTCATCACCAGCCAGTCTGAGCCTGGAGAGACCGTCCAGCTCAGCAGAGGAGCAGGTGGAAGGAGCAGGTTGGACGTACCCACACCCTGCAGTCATTACCCAACCATGGGCTGGGTGCAGGTGACACCACCAGAGAGGGATGAGACCAATTAGCAGTCATGTTAATGATCCCAGGCTGAGTCCAAGCTCAGAAATATGATGGGAGCTCCCTCCACTGAGGCAGTTCTGGTTCTGGACCCCCCAGCACCGTGTCCATGCCCACCTCACCCAGGCCACCACGGACAGCTGAGGCACAGACAGCCTCGAGGTGATGTGAACAGGCATTTTTCTTGTCTCCAGACATCACATCCAAGTGGTTCTTTGCCTGTGACACTTTTATCTGGATGCATTAATTTAGCAATAGAAAGCAGGCATTGAAATGCCACAGCAGAGCATATTTGCAGCCTGCCATAGCTGGGACACTGTGTGACCCCAGACCTCATCTTCTCACAGATCACCCAGGGCTGTAACAGCTCATCCCTTCCTGTCCCACACGTCTGTCTCACCCTTGCTGGAGGGCTTTACACCTTATCTTAAGCCTGAGAAGAACCCAGACATCTCTTGGACAGCACCTCAGCAAGGCTTTGGTTATGGCACTCCCAGCCACAGTCACAGAAAACAAACCCTCCTTTCCTTGCAAACCAGCAGCTTCTTGGGCTCCCTCCAGGCCAGTCCATGTTCCTGCAACCATAGAGCAGGGAGTCATCCCCTGGAGTACTGGGGTCACAGTGCTCACCCTCAGGACTAAGCAACATTTTCAACATCCTTGGATTCCTGCTCTCTGTTGGAAGAGGATGGAAGCCAGAGCATGAGAGTCACCCGGGATCAGCTGGGATGTGTGAGCTGAGCACAGTCAATCACCTTTGGGATCATGCTGCACACCAAGGGCACTTCTCCCTCGGCCTGCTCTGCTGGCACTGGCACTTCCAAAACCTCTGTGCTGTTCCCAATCATTCCCACAGCTGTGGGTGGCCACCGTGGAACTGAACATCAGTCCTGGAGAGAACCACCTGCCTGCTCGACTGACATCACCACCCTGCTCTGGAGGGCCTGTTAGAGGTCACCTTTCAGCATTTCTCTGCATCCCTGCACTTCAGTAGAGACCTTGGAAACACCTCATCTCCCAAAGGGCAGAATCAGGCCATTAACCACTACATCTTAACCACTACCTGAACTCTGGGCAGATAAACCCAGGCTGTGGGTATTGTGGGAGCACAAGGGGGTTAAAATGGAGTCTGCAGCTTGTCCAAGCCCTTGGATTCCTGCATTTTCTGCCCAGTCTCTCAAGCTTGCTCTGCAGACAGTACCCAGCCTGTGCTGTGGGGATCTGCAAGAGCTCTTTAAGGAGAAACTGAAGTCCTGGGAAAAAACAAAGACTGAGACAGTTCCAGTGGGTGTCATGTGGATGGCAACTGCTGGGGCTGTTCCCATCCTGCTGAGCCCTAAGGTTGAGTCAGAGCCCACAGGAAGAGAAGGGGCAGGAATATTGACCCAGGCCCCATCAATTGTGTGTCTGCAGCACTGGGATTCGGGCTGCAGGATTTACTGACTCTGTTTTCCTGTGCAGAATGGAGGATTGACTCTCTCTTTCCCAGAGCTGGAAGCAGAGGCAAGTCCTGCTGTCCAGCTCCCAGGTGAAGAGCTTGTTTGGTGTCATGGAGAAGCAGCCCCCAAGCCACTGGAGCCTCCCTGGAGCCTGATTCTAGAGGACACATGCACTAGGGAGGCTGGAGCAACTTGAATCTGCTCCAGGGATATGCCTGGACCATCCTCTTTCCTGCTGGGCAGCAGCCCAGGCTCTGCTTGGCCCCTCACCATTAATGAATGCTCTGCCCTGGGGGCTTTCCCTGGGCTCCCACACTGCTGTGGTGGGATGAGAGCCCATTTTCCTGGGAGCAGGAACATTGTACCTCCCCTGGTGCCTCATCATCGCTGCCTCTGAGGGGGTGTGTAGTGAGACCCTGGGAGGAGCAGAGGCTGAGATGCCTCCAAATGGTGGAATCACCACCCCTGGAAGTGGATGTGGCACTTGAGCACACTGTTTACTGGTGAACAGGGTAGTGGTGCTGGTTGATGGTTGAACTTGGTGATCTTGCAGGTCTTCTCCAGCCTTAATAATTCTGTGACCCTGTGATTCTGTGAAATCTAAGGACCTACAGAGGCTTGTCCTGATTGAACAGTAACTATGACCTTTGTAGAGGGTTTTACATTCCCATGGTCTTCTTTCCATGATCCTCATGTTTCCATGATTTTCAGTCTCCAATCCAGATGGGAATCACAGAGTCATTGAGGCTGGAAAAGACTTCCAAGATCATCCTCCAACCTTTGACCAATCACCACCATGTCCACTAGATCAGAGCTCTGAGTGACCCCTGGTCCCCTTCCTGCCCAGCTGAGAGATATAAACCTTCCTCTTCCTCGCAGTGGATGAAGCAGCTCAGGTGAGGAAGTATTGGGGGGCACAGCCAAAAGTGTCAGGAACAGACAGGATGGGAAGAGAGAGTTGAAACAGTTTTGCATGAGATTGAGCAACACAAGAGCAAATGGTGAGCTGTGAAGGGCCTGGAGGGGCCACAAGAGGAGCAGCTGAGGGCACTTGATCTGTTCAGCTGGAGAAGGGGAGACCCAGGGCAGAGCTCAGCAGGGTCTGCAGCTTCCTCATGAGGAGCAGCTCCATTTCTGTTCTGGGTGAGCAGGGACAGCAGCCAGGGAAGGGCTGGAGCTGTGTCAGGGCAGGCTCAGGTTGGATCTCAGCCAAAGGTTCTTCCCCCAGAGGCTGGTTGGGCACTGCCCAGGCTCCCCAGGGCAGTGGGCACAGCCCCAAGGCTGCCAGAGCTCCAGGAGGGTTTGTACAACACTCTCAGGGACAGGGTGAGATTGTTGGGGTGTCTGTGCAGGGCCAGGGGTTGGACTGGATGGTCCCTGTGCATCCCTTACAACCCAGGAGATCCTACGATTTTGTGATTCTAAGTTCAAGGCTCACACCACGACCTGATAAAAGACAACCAGGCTGGTCAGGAGAACACTCTGCCCGGGGTCCAACCCCCTGTGCAGCCCCTGTGCCACTGGAAAGGTTTCTGAATAAAGCAAATGAGTTACTCAGATGTGACAGAGCTTTCAGAGAACGTCATATCCTGCCCCCCATCTCTGCAAGTCCCTCTGTTTCTCTTTCTGGGTGATTTTTAGACCTTTTCTAAAATCCCCAGGGATGAGCCAGTTCTTCCCAGTCATTCATGGGCCAGATGAATGACTGGAAAATGGGAGGATTCAAAAGTCCTTTGAATAGAGTTCAGAGCTGTCTGAAATTAGGATATTTTTCAAGGCTTAGAGGGAGAGAGCAAAGAAAGCTCACCCCAGGCTTGCAGAATTCAGCAAAGAGTGTGGGATGGGAGCCCTGTGAGCAAGGCAGGGCCTGGGCAATCCCTGCCATGCACAGGAACAATTGCAAAACCCCAAGCAGGGCAGGGGGAGGAGCAGCTCTGCTGTGCTGAAGGCAGGAGCTGCTGCTCAGGCAAGGTACCCCTGGGCTTAATGGGAATTCTTTGCCTTAAATCTTTGTGCTGCTGCCACTTCACTCATTTAAGCAGCAAAAAAAACCACTTTAGGAGTCCCACTGTTGCTACCTGCAGCCAGCACAGCAGCCCAGGAAGGGCAGAAGGCAGCATTCCCTGCTGGGCAGAGGAGCAGGGGAAGGAGCACACTCTGCTGGGACTTCTGGTCCTGTGGACACCCAAATGCTTCAGAAAACTGGGTTAATTATAGCAGAAATTATCATAGAATCACAGAATGATTTGGGTTGGAAGGGACATTAAAGATAATCTTTTTCCACCCCCTGCCATGGGCAGGGACACCTTCCACCAGCCCAGGTTGCTCCAAGCCCCGTCCAACCTGGCCTTGGACACTTCCAGGGATCCAGGGGCAGCCACAGCTGCTCTGGGCAACCTGTGCCAGGGCCTTATGACCCTCACAGCCAAGAATTTCTTCCATATATCCCATCTAACCCTGCCCTCTGGCAGTGGGAAGCCATTCCCCCTTGTCCTGTCCCTCCATGTCCTTGTGAAAAGTCCCTCTCCAGCCTTCTCGTAGGCCCCCTTTAGGTACTGGAATGATGTCTGGGAAGCACTAGGAATGAAAATAAAGCTGCATTTGGGGGTTTGCTCTGGTGGGAATGTGCAGTGCAGCTTCCCAGTTTTGTGTTTGAAATTCCTTTTCACTCCCTGAACATTCTACAGGATGTGTGGCCTGGAGAAATGGGGACAAACCCGAGCCATGGAGCACCAGAGAGTGTGGTGGGGTTTGCAGGGAATGCTCCCATGGTTCAAGGGCATTTTTGACAATCTGTATTTCATTTGAAAGTGGGTCTGCAGCTGTGACAACTCACTCATATGCTGAACAAATCTGGAGCTGACACTTGGACCACATGTTGTGCTCTGATCACACTGAGGATTGAAAGCGGGCTGAGAGAGAAACCTGACTGCAAGAAACTGGACTCTGTAGTACTTGAAAACCCAAATGGAAAGGTGAAGGATTCATGGACAATATGACCAACAGCATAGAGGAGTTTACAAGAGGTAATCTGGGATCTCTTGGAAACAAGAGCAGTCCTACCTTTAGTATCAGGCTAGTGACTGGTGGAACTGGTTAAACTGGTGCTGATAGCTCAGGGACACTCAGAATGTTTGATAAATCTGCTCTGTTTGGTACTCTGCAGTCATGGCTTGACCCTGCAGATAAGAGGATCACCCTGGTGAACAACCAGTCACTGGTCCTGCCCTGACCCTGATGCTCCCCCAGGACAGAAATACCCCCTGACCCCTCACCTTGCCACCTATTTGGCATTTGGAACTGGGTTTTCTGTTGAAGACTCTCCCCTACCTTAACCCCCCAGGTGCAGTGACCTCACCTGGCCTGCAGTGACCTCCACTGATTTCTCCTGGCTTGGTTTACCAAAGCCATGCAAGTCCAGGAGCCCTTTGGCTCAGGGACATCTGTGGGATGATGAATCCACAGGTACATCTCCTTTGCATCACAACAAGCAGATCATAACATGCAGAGGGTGAGGGTAGGTGGGACACCAAGTGAGATCCTCATAGGCTGAGCTGGAGGGGCAAGAACCCCCACTTTGGAGAGGTTTTATTTTGAGAGCTGTCTGTAGCTGTAACCACCACAAAATACCAAGCACTGATCCCCCCAGCAGCTCTCCTGTTCCCAGCACAAAGCCCCTCCACTCTGCAGCTCCCTGTTTCCCTGTGGAAGCAGAGGAGGAGATGCTCTGCTCCCAGCCCTGTGGATTCCCAGTGCACAGGGTTTGGGGCAGTGCAGGGATCACTGGCATTTGGGAGGTGCTGACTCCTCTTTCTTACCTTGGCAAGAGCCAGAGCAGCACCACTGACCACGCCCTGCATGTCATCCTGCTCCGTGTGCTCCGTGTTCTTCCCAAGGAACACAGTTCTTCCCTCCAGCTGCTGGGACTCCAGACTTGCCTCTGGGAAAGTGTCCCTGGGTTTGCTTTTGTCCTCTTCCCTGACCTCTGAAGGCAGTTCCTCACCCAAGGCCACGGGAGTGGTGGCCCTGAGTCCCCCCCTGCCACTGTGACATGGGACTGTGGGGCACAAAGATCCACGTGGAGTCCGTGAGGAGCTCACTGTCCACCTTTACACTCCCAGAGAATCCACAGGGGATGGATTCTTTTTAAGAACTTTTAAACTGTGTAAAAAAAAAAATAAAAATAAAGAAACCCAACAGGGCAGGAACCTAAATTGTGATGCCCAATGTAAAAGTGAGATTTGGTGGTTCTCAGAGTGACACTGAGGGGTTTTGTGGGGAAGGGTGGTCAGAGATGGGTTCTCTTGTTAGCATTTGTTGGCCTGTGTGTGGATGGATCAGAGGCCACGCTACAAATTCTTCTGAGCTTCACATCTGGGATAAACCAAAGCTCTTTCCTGGAAAAAAAAACGCTCCCAGGACCTTTGCTGCTCTCCCTGTGCCTGGGAAACATTTAGCAAACATGCTTGGATTTGAAACTTCCCCATTCCGTTTTTATTAATTCTCCCTTTGCAATAATCCTCAATATGCTTTGCTTCCACTCAACGAGCAAGAGGGGAGCAGTGCCTCAGTTAATTTAACTCCTACAAATTCCCATCTCTGCTGGGGAGAGATTGTGCTTCCTCGCAGATAAAGCAACTTCTTCATATTTCAAAAGGTTACAGATTAGATCTGCTTACTGCTGTACTTTTATTAAAATTTCTATTTACATTTCTTTTCCCGTTGATACAATTACAGAAAAGGCAGAAGGAAAACGTTCCATTCGGAGAGATCCCTGAACACTGAAATATCCTGTGGAGTACACGGATGTGGCCGGAGAGCCTTGTTTCCTGCACCTGCAGATGGGCAGGAGGAGCTGCCTGTCCTCCTCCTCCTCCTCCTCCTCCTCCTGCACCACGTACTGAGCACTCAGAAGTAGCACAGAGTGTGACCGAGTTTCTCCTGGAGCAAAACAGGAGTTGCCTCTGAACAAGAAGGCTCCAGGGTCACCTTATTGAGGCCTTCCAGTGCCTAAAGAGGCTCCAGGGGAGCTGGAGAGGGACTTGGGACGAGAGCCTGGAGGGACAGGGCAAGGGGGAATGGCCTTAGGCTGAAGGAGCATGGATTTAGATGAAATACTGGGAAGAAATTGTTCCCTGTGAGGGTGGGGAGGCCCTGGCACAGGTTGCCCAGAGAAGCTGTGGCTGCCCCATCCCTGGAAGTGTCCAAGGCCAGGTTGGACGGGGCTTGGAAGGTATCCCTGCCCATGGCAGGGGGTGGGACTGGATGAGCTTTGGGGTCTCTTCCAACCCAAACCATTTTGTGATTCATTGAAAAGGTCCCTGGAGCACTTTTTTCTTGTCTGTTTTATCCCAGATGTGAAGCTCAGGAGAATTTGCAGCTTGGCCTCTGAAACTCTGTGGTTTTCATGGGGGTGTAAAGGTGGACAATGAGTCCCTGGTGTTCTCTCTCATTTGAGAAGAGAGCCCACAGCCCTTCCCATTCCCTGTTTGTTTGTGCCTTGGGAGTGGAGATGCTGCTTCCAAGTTGTGCTGTGACATAGGGGGGAGTGGGGGTGGGCTGACAGAAGCCACCTGGCAGCTGGTGACTCACCTGGCTCTTCATGGCTGTTTGTTCCAAGAGGGGGTCAGCAACCTCAGGGTGACAGAGACCAAGACTGCAGGGAAAGTATTTGGGAGAAGAGGTTTCTTCTCCCCACAGGCCTCCCCTGGGGTGTTACACAGAGCTCTGCTTGTCCCCTTGACCTCTTCAGGCAGGACCCAGACAGTGGGACGGGAATTTTGGTGCTGTTTGTCCATCCCATGGGTCCTCACAGAAACACTCAGCTGGAATGTTTTGAGCTGCATGGAAGTCATAAAATCATAGAATATCCTGAGCTGGATGGACCCCACAAGGATCCAGGGAGGTGGGGCTGGATTTTATCCCTGTGAACATGAGGGTGGGCTGCAGCTCCACAGCCTTCACCCTATAATTATCCTTGGCACCTCTGGAACAGCTTCCTGTGGGAATCGATCAGTGGAGATCATTTTGTGTCTCATCAAATGTGCTCTGGGAAGGAGAGCAACGTGTGACGAAGAGCAGACTGTGCTTGGGACACTGTCACTGCACTGAGGACAGGAACAAAAAAGAACAACATGTTAAATTGACTCTAGGGGAGATATTTAGGTTGTTAGAACTGTAATTACCTGTGCTGGAGTCCGGCCAAGACTCCAAGTTTAACACCCCTGCTCAGATGAACCTTGTGGAACTGGAGTATGGAATCACAGAAGAACCCCTTGTTCTCCTTTGTAGGGTTTCAGAGGCATTTGCTGCAATTTGGTTGCTCAGAAAAGGGGTCAAGATGTCTTCCCAGTGCTCCTGGTTTTTATCAGAAGCAAAGAAGCCCTTTTCTGTCTGGAAGGGAAAGATCTGAGTTCTTAGGAGCAGCAGAAACTTTCCAAGGCATTTTGATGTTTCCTAAACAAAGTGGGAGGAGGTGGATTTGTGGAAGCTTTGCCTGTCCCACCTGGTACTGCAGATTTCTCCCAGAGACACTTGTCTGTGAGTGGAAATGGGAAAAACTGAGCTGGAAAATGCAGCTGTGTGGAAGCTGGAGTAAACCAGGAATGCTATGTGGAAGTTAGAGGGGCTTTGTTGAGTCTTTACAGCTGCATATGAGGTTTGATGAGAGTTAAAAATCATGGAATTTTAGATTTGGAAAAGGTTTGGATTAGATGTTAGGAAGAAATTCTTCCCTGTGAGGGTGGTGAAGGGCTGGAATGGATTTTCCAGAGAAGCTGTGGCTGCCCCATCCCTGGAAGTGTCCAAGGCCAGGTTGAACAGGGCTTGGAGAAACGTGGGCTGGTGGAAGGTGTCCCTGCCCATGGCAGGGGGTGGAATTGGGCCTGTTGAGTCTCCAGCTGATGTTCTGGAAAGAACCTGCTGTCAGTGAAGAGCGAGATCCCACTCCTGACCCTCCAAGAGCAGCGCAGCCCTTCTTCCCTCCTTCACCCCGTGGGGATCCAGCCAGCCAGGACCAATCCTATCCATTAGGAGAAAAGTGGGTGCTTTGCACAGAAATTTTCCAAGGTATCCGGACTTTGCTCTGTAATGCAAAGCCATCAGGAAAACAAAATTGCCTGAGCATGGCAGGCTCCAAAGAGGAGCAGATATTGAACACTGCGTTGGTGGGGAACTGTTGCCACAAGAAATACAGACAGGTTTAAAAGGCTGTCAGACAAATCCACTCAGAATAACACCCCCAGGGCTATTAGGCACTAATGCAGCTCCTGTCTGAGGAGATCTCTGAAGCTCAGCCTGCCTGATGCCTGGAGGCACATGAGGAGCTGTGTATTCCTGCTTTCCTTCTTCTCTTTCCCTAAGAACTGCAGCTGGATTATCCAGGCACATCCCAGGCTAGTTTGCTGAGCCCATGGCCCTTCAATGTGCCCATCCTCCTCTCTGCCAGGGGATTTTGTGCTCAAGAGGCAGCTGAGCACATTCAGAGGCTTTGCAGGCTTTCTGTGGAGTGTCTTTTCCTCCTGTGCCATGAAGGCATATTCGGGTTTTGACAAGAGTGGGAACCACCTGAGAACCGTGTTGGGACCTCTTCCCCCTGAGAGCTGGAGATCCTCCCCCTGGAATCGCTCAGGTGCCCCCCAGCCCTTTCCACCTGGCTCTGGTGCCAGCTCAGTTCCTCTGGGCAGCCTCTGTGCCCTGCTGGCCCTGCCCTCCCCTCTCCCAGCAGCTGTTCACTGAAAGCCAGACCTGCAGAGAGCAAATGATCCCTGGGTGCTCCCGGCCCCAACCACCTTAATTAAGCCCTTTGGAGAGAATTTCCTCAGGCTGTTGGTTCTCCTTAATGAGAGCTGACAAGGGGCTGGGGAGAACAGGCCATTACACAGGATGTTCCCCCCAAACCCTGGCTGTGGCCCAGCTGGGGGAACCTTTGCACCTCAGGTGACAGTGCCAGACAAAGCCAGGCCTGACAGAGCCCCTGTCACAGGACACATCAGCTCAAAGGCTTGTTCATCTCAAGGCTTCACCATTGGTTTCCACTCTGTTTGCTGCCGTAATAAAAGCTTTGACCTCTGCTGACAAACCTTTTTTTTTTCTGGAAACAACAGCAAAACTACTCAGGCCAAAGTGGGATGAGGCCCTTGCTGGGCCCTGCCCACTCCTTGTGTTTGTAACAAGCAGAGACTGTTGGTAAATGTTATAAAACACAAAAGTCATCGGAGTAAATCTGCACTGGGATGGAGTGATCAGCTGTGGGACGAGTTCCAGGGACAAAATGCCATCAGCACAGGCAATGTGTTTCTCCTCTTCTCGGAAGAGCAAGCACAGAGCTCCCTCCCCACCCCCTGAAAATAACCAGCCAGATTTGTCCTGATGCAAAACCAATAGGTCTTTTCTAGCTTTACCAACCCCAAGATAATGATGGGCTCTGGATCCTCATTTTTCTCCCGCAAAACAAAAAAATATACATGTTTAAAGTTCTGCTTTAAACTCCCAAGATACTCTTTTTCCTCCACACTTTCCCCCTCAGCCCCAGCCTCACACTGTGTCATCCTCTGTCCACCTGCAGTTATTTCTCTATTTATGTTTTAAGGAGATGCATTGTATTTTCAGGGATTCTCCAGGGCCCAGGAGAGGTGGTAATTTGATTTATGAAATTCATTTGCTGGATGTTGCGTGCCAGCAGCTCGGGCCCCGCTCTGTGTCACAGCTGCTGTCCCTGTGGGCTGGAGCAGGGCTGAGGGACACGTGGAGAGGGGCAGGGGTGTGCCAGCACACCCACACGTGCTGGGCCCAGTTCCCCCATTGCACTTCCCAGCAGAGATACTGGTTTAAGCTCTGCTTCAACAGAGGCAGGTTTGGGTGGAGGGAAAGAGCTCAGAGTGGGCAAGAAGAGTCTCCCCACCCCAGAGGAGACAACACTGAGGGACAAACCCCTCTTTCCTCATTGAGAGATGTCTCTGCCCTCCTTAGGGCACAACTGCAGCAGCCAAGCTCTTGCTGGGGGAGCCTCCACAGGAACAGTGTCCACACATTGCTGCTGGTGCTGGCCAGGGCTGAGGTCGTGATGATCCACCTCTGAGGAGCTGCATTAGATTATGACTGGGCAAAGTTTAGTCGAGGAAACACCAGATGTGCCACTGAGGACCCTCCAGCCCATGCCCAGGTACCTGGGACTCCTGTAAACGTCTCCTGGAAGTGGCAAGCCAAGAGCTCCAGCTCCTGCCATCAGCAGCTGTGCTCCCTCCTCCCAGAAGAGAGGAGTGTCCTGGGACAGGCTGAGAAACAGCAACACACTCAGGTACCACAAGAATGTTGCTGGAGCAACCTGTGCAAGGACAGGACGGGCTGAGCAGCTGGGAAACACCTGGATCCTGGAGCAGGGAGCTGGAGACATGGTTTAGTATCTCCAGCTCTGGTTGAACACAGCACAAAACACCTCGATCTTGCATCCAGCATTTTGCATCCAGCCATTGCATCTTGAGGGGCTGGGAAAGTTGGGGCTCTCCAGCCTGGAGAACAGAAGGCTGTGTGGAGACCTCAAAGCACCTTTCAGGATCTGAAGTGGCCTACAAGGAAGTCAGAGAGGGACTCTGCATCAGACAGGACAAGAGGGAATGGGTACAAACTGAAAGAGGGGAAATTTAGGTTAGATATACAGAAGAAATTGTTCCCTGTGAAGGTGGTGAGGCCCTGGCACAGGTTGCCCAGAGAAGCTATGGCTGCCCCATCCCTGGAAGTGTCCAAGGCCAGGTTGGACGGGGCTTGGAGCAACCTGGGCTGGTGGAAGGTGTCCCTGCCCATGGCAGGGGGTGGAACTGGATGAGCTTTAAGGTCCCTTCCAACCCAAACCTTTCTGTGATTCCATGATTCCCCCCTCGTCCAGAGGAGGGTCTGCCTTGTGAGGATGAGCCCCTGAGTGTCTCTGACCAGACAGTGCTGAGCAAGGGAGAACCTGAGCAGGAAGGGCTGTGGGAGGGATGGGTGATTCCTCTCAGTGTCTTCTGGTCTTCTAAGATGCAGAGCCAAAGCTCAGGTGGTAACTCGTGGGTACCTGCCCAATGGCATTTACTCCTCACTGAGCTCCCTCCCTTAGAAACATCCTGACATGTCCCAGCTCCCAGCCAGGCCAGCTTTGAGCTCCTCCATGGCACCAGACAGTCACACACTCCTTCCTCGTGGGCACCTGGAATGTTTCAGTCAGTGCCACCCATCAGAGGCTGGGTAACCCTTTGGGTTCACTGCTTTGTAGGATGGTGTCTTGGTTTTGGTGAAACCACACCAGAGGGTCACAGGGAAGCTCCCCTTGTGCCTGGGGACAAAGTGGCTTTGGGACAGTGAGGGACAAGGCTGCTGAGCTGGCTGGAGCTGTCCCTGCCTGTCCAGCCCGTGGTGGCCTTAGGGCTCTGTCCCCAGGAGCTCCCCACACCTTCCCTGCCCTCAGTACAAACCCTGTGCAGCTTGGAGGCCTCGATATTTATGCATTAATTAGTCCTTGCCGTTATTATTTGCTTATCAGCTCTTTATTAGACACACACAGATCGGGCCCCTCGACACCTGCTTTGTTCTTTCGTGAGATTAGATCACCGTGTTTGTTCCCTTGTTTACAGACTGTTGTAATCCCGATTGCTTCACTTAAGTGTTTAATGAAGGTATTTGCTCTAAATTGTTTGCTGGGATTTTCTTCTACAGTTGAGGGATAAGAAGAGTCTGGAGCATGTTATTTCATTGCAATGATTTATATTAATTGATATTTTACATCAAATGGAGGAGACTTAACTGGCCTAAATAGTTGTTACCTCTGAGTCAGTGGCTTTTCTTGCAGGAATGAAGCTGATGGATTTTGTTTCAGACACTGCTGGGGAAGCTTTGTGCTCAAGTAGCAAATCCTCAGTGCAGCCACAACAGGCACAACAGAGATGGAAATGAGCCTTTACCCACCTCCCACGGCCTGCACGGGGCAGGGTAAATGCCCAAGAGCTCTTTGACACAATCCATCCACGGTGTCATTCACAGCACTCGGAAAAGCTGATGCCACCCTGTGCAGAGGTGTTTGGCAGCTGGAAGGGCACTGATTTCACCCGTGTGCAGTGATGGGCCAGCTCTGCCCTCGGTGTCCCCGAGCCAATGGCCCGTGTGACATGGAGCTCGAGGCAGCTGCACAAACAGCCAGTGCTTTGCCCTCAGCACGACCTGCACCCTCCTCACGCTGCAAACCAGGGTCCCCACCCGTGGGGGACACCCCGGGCCCCCGGCAGGAGGGGAGAGGAGAAGGCTGTGTGTCTGTCTGGCCCCAGCTCCACAGCAGAGCAGTGCCCTGCCAGCTCTGGTCTGGCACTCACACAGTGCCCGAGCTGTGGGAGACCCCTCAGAGAACCACCAGCCTGGTGGGGACAGCAGCTCCCTCCTGGCTGCCAGCAGCTGTGACAAGGTCACTGTCCCCAGTGATGATGTACCACAGTTCAGGAGTCCTCAGTAAAAAGTAAGAGAAGGTAAACTATACACAGGAGAAAAAGGATCACCCCCCTGGTCCTTTGGGCTCCAGAACAAAGCCAAAGCAGTCCTTCAGAGCGCAGCATCCAGGGAAATGGGGCTGTCACCTCCTCCTGAGCCAGGAGAGATGCACTCCCCCTTCCTCACCCTGCCTGGGCACCGCCGGACACCCCCAGACAAGTGTCACCACAGGTTTTTGGATAACTCATGGATTCAGCCAAATGACAAACCCTCGAGGCCACCCACGAGCCAAGACAGGATTCCATTTGTTGATGAGTAAATGCTTGTGCTAAGAATAGCTCCTTCCAGCCCTGCTGCTCACCTACCTTATCCTGCTCCAATTACCTGCCTTAATTTACTCCAGCTGTTCCTACAGAGCTCCATGATCTATTTTCTACACCCTTCTGGTTTCTCTTTGATTTTACTGTATATTTTAACATCTGAGATTTATTTCTCTTTGGAAGTGCCTCTCCTTACAGGAAGGCTGTATCCAGTATTCACATTCCTTCCCTTTCCCATCCCCTCTCAGCAGGCTCTGCAGCACATCCAGATGCTGCCATCACACTCCATACATGCAGAATATATTCAGCCCAGGAAGCACTTGTTCCTGAATGAAACTCATTGTCCTGATCCATTCCTATCTCTTCCAGCAGACAGGTTTGAGGAGGAAAAGTAGAGCCTGAATTCCTGATGCCCCATTGAAAATCAAGCTCAGCCATTATTTCCCAAATAGGGGAAATTTCTCCTCTTTCAATCCTGTCTGGGTGGAAATGCCTGTTCCCAGAGCAGGTCCGTGGCACTGTGGCTCCTGCTGGCACTTGGAGTGGCAGGGCCAGTCCAACGGTGCTTTTGCCTAATTCCATATTTTGAGAGAAAAACCATGACGACACAGACAAATGTCAGTACAGCTGGAGCTGGAAAGCAGCTCTGCTCCATGTGGGACTCCCTGCATGGATCTGCCTTCCCTCTGCACAATCTGTGAGGCCCAGGAGCAGAAGGAAGTAAAACAATCCAGATTCCAGATGGGAGAGGCTGAGTGGGGTGGGAGCCAGGTGGGAGCAGGATGAGATCCTGTGGGATTGTGGTGGAAGCAGGTGGGAGTGGGTGGGATAGGGTGGGAGTGGGATGGAATTTGGTGAGATTGGGGTGGGAGAGGGTGGGGAGAGAGCTGCTGGGAATGAGTTGGAGCAGGATGGGATCTGAGGGAGATCAGCTGGGACAGGGATGAGATAGAGATGGGATTGGGTGGGAGTCCGTTGGGGTTGGGTGGGATAAGGTTTTGCGGGATGGGATCGGGTGACATCGTGTGTGATCGGGATGGGATCAGCTGAGATTGGGTGGTACGGGACGTGACCAGGAGGGATCGGGAGGGATCGGGATGTGCCCGTGTGGGATCAGGGACGATCCCCGGTGCCGGGAGCGGCCCGCGGCCAGCACCGCTAGGGGGCAGTAACGCACCGCCCGGCACCGGGAACGGAGCGGGATGAGGCGGGATGGGGCGGGATAGAGCGGGATAGAGCGGGATGGGGCGGGATGAGGCGGGATAGAGCGGGATAGAGCGGGATGGGGCGGGATAGAGCGGGATAGAGCGGGATGGGGCGGGATAGAGCGGGATAGAGCGGGATGGGGCGGGATAGAGCGGGATAGAGCGGGATGGGGCGGGATAGAGCGGGATAGAGCGGGATGGGGCGGGATGGGGCGGGATAGAGCGGGATGGGGCGGGATGGGGCGGGATAGAGCGGGATAGAGCGGGATGGGGCGGGATAGAGCGGGATGAGGCGGGATGGAGCGGGAATGGACCGGGATAGAGCGGGAACGGAGCAGGAACGGAGAGGGATAGAGCGGGAATGGACCGGGATAGAGCAGGAACGGAGCGGGAACGGAGAGGGATAGACCAGGAGAGAGCGGGAATGGAGCGGGATAGAGCGGGAACGGAGCGGGATAGACCGGGATGGAGCGGGATGGGGCGGGAATGGAGCGGGATAGACCGGGAATGGAGTGGGATGGAGCGGGATAGACCAGGAACGGAGCGGGATGGTGCGGAACGGAGCGGGATAGACCGGGAACGGAGCGGGATGGAGCGGGAAAGGAGCGGGATAGAGCGGGATAGAGGGGATAGACCGAGAACGAAGCGGGAACGGAGTGGGATGGAGCGGGATGGAGCGGGAGCGGAGCAGGATACAGCGGGATGGAGTGGGATGGAGCGTCATGGGCCGGGACGGACTGGGATAGACAGACTGGGACTGACCGGGATAGACCAACACTGACAGACACTGACCAGGACAGACCGACCGGCACAGACCAGCACTGACCGGTATTGGGGGCACAGACCAGCACAGACCAGCACGGACCGGCACAGACCAGCACGGACCGGCACAGACCGGTACAGACCGGTACAGACCGGCACAGACCGGCACAGACCGGTACAGACCAGCACAGACCAGCACGGACCGGCACAGACCGGTACAGACCGGCACAGACCGGCACAGACCGGCACAGACCGGTACAGACCGGCACAGACCGGTACAGACCGGCACAGACTGGCACTGACCGGCACTGACCGGCACTGACCGGCACAGACCGGTACAGACCGGTACAGACCAGCACAGACCGGCACTGACCGGCACAGACCGGTACAGACCGGTACAGACCAGCACAGACCGGCACTGACGGCCCCGCCCCCGCCTCTCCCCCGCCGTTCGGGGCATCCCCGAGCGCAGGGCCCGCGGGGCTCCGCGTTCCGCCGGGCCGGGCCGGTGACCCCGGGCAGCAGCCGCCCCTCACCCTGTCCCTGTGCCCGGGGGGGACCCCGATGGGCTCCTCGGCCACAGCCCCCCCGCTGCCTCCTAAACACCGCGGGGAGGGGGCTGAGCCCCCTCTGCTGAGCCTTAGAACCTCTGCAATGGGGCTGCTGGTTCCCAGTGCTCCCCGAATGCAGGGAGCAGGGATCCTGTGGGGAGCAGGGATCCCCTTCCTCAGGGATGTCCCACTGCAGGACTTCTCCTGCTGTGTTGGGGCACTTGGAGTGACAAACTCCCCTGGTGTCTCCTCTGAGCTGCCCGTGAGGGTGGTCCTGAGCAGGAAACACTGTCCCTGATGTCAGTAGCTGTGATGTGTCAAGGCCTTTATTCCCTGCTCTGTAGTGGTTTTGCTAACAAGTCCCACTGGTATCCAAAGCTGGCAGAGATCTACTCCCCAAAATGGGATGTTTTAGCCAGTTTGAGGGTGTTCAACCCCAATTTCACCATCTTCCTGCATCCTAGAGCACACTCCATCCCAGGGTACTTGAGTAAGGCTCCATGGCCCTCACTGCAGATCCATAAATTTTTGGTCTTTTAAAGGATCTGCTCCACCCCACAGCTCAGCTCCCTGGGCAATGCTCCTGCAGGACACAGCCTGTCCTCCCCAAGGAGTGTCTGTGTTCATCTTCTTGACAAAAGGCAGAGAAATGGGATTTTTCTGATGGAAACCTGGTTATTTGGGACAATCCTATCCAGCTCTGCAGGCTGCAAACATTGTTTGCTGCAAAATTGGCAGGTCCCTGTCAAGCAGCCAAGGGATTACTGCTTCCCTTCGTGCTAGAGCTCTCTGGTGTTTGTTCCCTCTCCATCCCTCCTATCTAGTGCTTCACACACTCTCTGCCTTTCCTCTCCCGGTGCCAGGGTGATCCAGGTGCCTTGGACCCCCTCCAGGCTCAGCAGGACAGCAGGAGGATGCTGGGCATTGGTCCCACCTTCAGCAGGGGTTTCCTGTCCCACTGCGCCCATGCAGGCAAATACATCCCCTGCCTGCAAAGGAACTGTTCTCCTTAGAAATCCCCCTTTTCCCTCGCTGAACATCTGGATAATGTGCCTTTCATAGTGTTCTTTAGCCTGTGGCTGATGCTGTGGGAGATGCCCACGAGGACACACAGACACAGCAGCAGGTGGAGGAAGCTTTGCCTTGCATGTTGTAGGAAAGTACTTCCAAAACCTTGCTCTCAAGGAGCTGAAAATGGAGCAAAAGCTTCTTTGGTGCATGAGGACACCAAGCCAACGTGGTGAGATGATCTCCTGGAGGCCATGCCTGCAGCCTGGTGCTCAGGGACACGCTCCCTGAGCCATCTGAAGAGGCCAAAGCTTAAAGCTCATTAGAAATCCTGAGCCAGAAGTGCCTCTGAACTATGGCAGCAGTTTCCAGAGCAGCGAGCCCTGACCCTGACCTTCTTCTCTGGGACTCACATCCCACCCCTCTGCTTCCAGAGCCTGCTTCCCCAGCAGGAAGGCAGAGCTGGGCAGAGCTGGTGTGTCACAGCCCCTTCACACTGGGAAGAGATGAGGAGGGTTAGGTGACTCCTCAGCACCCTGAACTCCTCATCTGAAATCAGGGCATGAAACCAGAAGCAGGGATTTTATCAAACAAGGGAACTTCAATCCAAAGGGGAAAACGTGAGCAGCAGGTCAGGGGGGGATTGTGCCCCTCTGCCCCTCAGGTGAGACCCCCCTGCAGAGCTGCTCCAGCCCTGGGAACAGCACAGGGAGGACATGGAGCTGCTGGAGAGAGTCCAGAGGAGGCACCAAGAGGATCAGAGGGATGGAGCAGCTCTGTTGGGAGGAAAGGCTGGGAGAGCTGGGATTGTTCAGCCTGGAGAAGGGAAGCTTTGGGGTGACTTAATTGTGACTTTCCAGGACCTGAAGGGAGCCTGAAGGAAAGATGGAGAGAGACTTTTTACAAGGTCCTGGAGTGACAGGACAAGGGGGAATGGCTTCAGGCTGACTGAAGGCAAGGTTAGATGGGATATTAGGAAGAAATTCTTGGCTGTGAGGGTGGGGAGGCCCTGGCACAGGTTGCCCAGAGAAGCTGTGGCTGCCCCATCCCTGGAAGTGTCCAAGGCCAGGTTGGACAGGGCTTGGAGCAACCTGGGCTAGTGGAAGGTGTCCCTGCCCATGGCAGGGGGTGGGAATGAGATGAGCTTTGAGGTCCTTTCCAACACAAACCATTCTATGGTTCTATGAAAACACCACCCCAACAGCACAGGGTGCCCTGCACCTGAAGCCCAGGGGGCTGAGGGCTCCCTGCTGATGCCCTTTGTTTGGGATGTGCTCTGTGTGTGACATTATAACAACAAAGAGAATCTACACAGCTTTTGGGAACAAAGAATCCCAAGGAATCCCAGCCCTGCTGGTAATGCAGCCTCTGGTCAATATTGGATTTCTGCTCACCAGATATTTTAAAACCTCACACTCACTCACTTTCCAAACCTTAAAGACATTAAAATGACATTAAAATAAACTAGCACTTACCTGGGAAAAAGAAACAGGAGAAAGGTCACTTTTGTTTAAAAGGAACTAGGCATTGTTTTGTTTAACTCTTAAAGGATCATTTAAAAATAAACAGGAGAAATCTGGATTTGAAAGAGCTTCTTTGGTTTTGCTGTGAATTCCTCCAGCTGCCCAGGCTTTAACCTGTTCCTGGCTGGGTTGTGGTTGCCAAGGCTTCACCAAAGGCTCCACCCAGAGATTCACCCATTTTTCCCAGTTTTCCCAGGCACTGAGCATGATGGTGGATAGGACTTTTCTGTGCTGGAGGACAGAGAAGCACAGAGATTTTGTTTCTGGAGCGACACCAGGAGCTTGGCTCGTGTCACACTGGAATGAAAAAGTGTCTATTTAAAAACAATCCCCAAAGAAAACTCCCTGCTTTTTAAACTCCAGCTTTCCTGGATTTTTTTTTTCTTCTTTGGGTTCAGTGTCACTCTTCTAAAGCTTGTGTCACATTTTAACCTAACAGGGATGACTCCTGTCATTTGAGGCCCTGTGGGCACTCAGTGAAAGCAGAGTCACCACTGCAGGAGGGCCCTGACCTTCCTGCATCGATGCTGCATCGGCTTGTCCTGGGCACATGTGTCACACAGCCCTGGGCACCATCACACGTGGGTGACTGACTCCCTCCCCACACAGCCAGGCAGAGCATTTCCACATCACCAGATGCATTTCCAGCAAACTGAGACCGATTTCACGCCTTGCCTCAGTTCTGGCCAGTCACGGACACAACGGACGTTTTCCGACCTCTGCTCGTGGTGAAGAGCATGGGAAGGAAACTGCCTGGAGCAAAGGACACTTTCCTTCCCACAGGCCCAACTTCCCAGCCTGCACTTCCAGCACAGCCTGTATTTGCATCCCTGAGGACTCAGGGGTAGAGGCTCATCCCATCAGGAGGAAGTCTCATGATCCAGCAAGGCTCATGTCCCACAGCAAGGCTCATGATCCAGCATCATCTTCTCTCCCTTGTCCAGGCTCCTACATAGGGAATACATCTTCCCAAAGAGCTGCTTAGGAGATCTTTCCAAGGACTTGCAATTTTTCCAGCAGAGGAGACATCCTGGGTGTTTTAGAGGATGCAGTTCCAGCGACACTTCTCAAGGTTCTGCTGTGCCAGGAGGGAGATGTGGCACCATCTCTGCACCAGCAACATCCTGGCACAGATGTACCAAAGGCACCTTCTCCTCTAGGTCAGGTATTGCCAGCACAGCCAGAGTGGTCCCAAATGGCATTATTCCTCACCCAAACACCACACACCCCTTGAGATATGGAGAGAGACTCTTTACAAGGGTCTGTAGTGACAGGACACAGGGAATGGCTTCAAACTGACAGAGAGGAGGTTTAGATGGGATATTGGGAAGAAATTGTTCCCTGTGAGGGTGGGGAGGCCCTGGCACAGGTTGCCCAGAGAAGCTGTGGCTGCCCCTGGATCCCTGGAAGTGTCCAAGGCCAGGTTGGATGAAGCTTGGAGCAACCTGGGCTGGTGGAAGGTGTCCCTGCCCATGGCAGGGGGTGGAACTGGATGATCTTTAAGATCCCTTCCAACCCAAACCATTCCATTCTTCTATGATAAGCCCACTAAGCACAGCTAAAATATTTCCCAGCAAAGAGGATCCAGACATGGGGAAAAAACCCTCAGCTTTTGTGCCTTCAGGTGTGAAGAACTGACTGCTTTGAAAAGTCGAAATGTGGATTGTGGCCCTTCCCTGGTACCCTGAGACAACTGTGTGTCACCCAAACCTGCCATCACCCTCAGGATGGTCACGTGCCTCAGTGTCACCTGCCTGTCACTCAGAGGTTTGTCAAGCACTGCTCCAACACCTTCAATACAGAGTCACAGAATCACAGAATCAACGAGGTTGGAAAAGACCTCTGAGATCATCCAGTCCAACCCATGACCCAACCCCACCTTGTCACCCAGACCATGGCACTGATGCCACATCCAGGCTCTGCTCAAACCCCTCCAGGGACGGGGACTGCACCCCCTCCCTGGGCAGCCCATTCCAAGGGCTGATCCCTCTCTCTGGGAAGAACTTCTTCCCAATGTCCAACCTAAACCTGCCCTGGTGCAGCTCCAGGCTGTGCCCTCTTGTCCTACTGCTGGTTCCTGGGAGCAGAGCCCGACCCCCCCCGGCTCCCCCCTCCTGTCAGGGAGTTGCAGAGAGTGAGAAGGTCTCCCCTGAGCCTCCTCCTCTCCAGGCTGAGCCCCCCCAGCTCCCTCAGCTGCTCCTCACAGCACTTGTGCTCCAGACCCTTCCCCAGCCTTGTTGCCCTTCACCTCCACCTGTCTGAGAGCACGTGCCACGAATCCCTGATGTGTTTGGAGTTAAGCACCAGGACTCTTCCCACCAGCCTCAGTTTACTGTCCAGACAGGACACAACTCTCTCCTGCTCACGCTGTGGGCATCAGCATCTCTAAAGACAGCTGAGGGAATTCAACAGCTCCTTGGGAAGAACAAACACCTGGATGCCCCTGCTCCTGAATCAGAGCAGCCTGAGGGAAAGCTGAGACACACACAGATCCCTGTGTCCAAATCTCATCCTCAGCAAGGAAGGAAGCACCAGGGATGGAAGTTTAGTGCAAACACTGGCTCTAAGCCAGAGGCTGTGTAATCACTCTGACAGAGAGATGGATGGAGCAGAGAGAAACTTCTGGGAACTCAACTGTGCTAGGAGAAAATATAAGCACAACTGGCTTTTATCTCTGTAAATCAGGGCCTGAACTGAATCCCTTCCCTCCCACAGGAGGTGTGTTTTCTCTTCATCCTTTATCCTAAAATCTGTCTGCTGCAAGTGCTGGAAATGATGTAACTTTTCTATTTTTTAATAGCTTTAGTTAACCTTTTGATTAGTTGTTTTAGTTAATCATAACTGCTCTGTTAGGTCTTAAATCACTTTTAGCCAGTATTTAGCAAAAAAGTTGTCATAAGATACTTCTGTTGGAACACAGCTTGGGCAAAGTACTAAAACTGTAAGTTTTGTTGAAAGTTAACCCTGATATGCTTCAATGAACAGAGATGAGAGAGAGAAAGGTGTGTTGTTGAAGCTGCACATCTGGAACCCAGGATTTATGAATTGCAAGGACCTTTTTCAGAAATCAACAGATAAGAAGGCCAAGAAAGACTCAACAGATGGGATGGAAAGTCCCTGCCCCATTAAGACTAATATGAACTAATTATCATGAAAAGTGAGAAATTAATAACCAACAGAAAGTAGAATGTTAACTAATGCAAGAGAATTGTGTAATTAAGAACCAATGAACATTAATTTCTTTATTTGGTAAAAATTTATAAATAGGAAGAAAAATCATGTCTGGGGGTCTCTGTGGGGATTGGACTCTGTCAGTCTTACACAAAACTCTCTGGCCAGAGAAAAAGGAATGCCATTCTAACACTAAAAACACTGAGTTTTATTTATACTGACAATTTTGGAGCATTTGGTAACACCAGGGGTGATTTCCAGGCACAAAAAGAGTTTCAGCAGCACAGACCCAGTGATCCTCAGCCTTGCCTGGACTCCAGGAACAGGTTTTCTCCTCTGGGAAGAAACATGGGATGCCTTTACACCTGGCAGTTGTGGGCTGGTATCTTCTGCCCATGGCAGTGTTGGGGAGAGGCTCTGAGGGAGGGGGAGAGCTGGGAACATGCTCAGGATCAGCAGGAAGAACAAGCTGACACCAAGGGCTGGATTCAGTCACCCAAACACATCTGGCAGTGCTGGAGAGCCCCTGGGTGTCCATGGATCTGTGCACAGGGCTGCTGGATCCAGAATGGGAATTGTAGGGGGATCCATAGTCCCCTGGCCTAGCAGCAGATGACACTGCACAGGATCTCAGACTGCTCTGTTTCAGTATTTTCATCCTGTTTATGGTCTTATATTTTGGGGGACCAGGGACAGCAGCCAGGGAAGGGCTGGAGCTGTGTCAGGGCAGGCTCAGGTTGGATCTCAGCCAAAGGTTCTTCCCCCAGAGGCTGGTTGGGCACTGCCCAGGCTCCCCAGGGCAGTGGGCACAGCCCCAAGGCTGCCAGAGCTCCAGGAGGGTTTGGCTGATCCTCTGGGGCACAGGGGGTGACTCTTGGGGATGGGCCTGTGCAGGGCCAGGAATTGAATTGGATGATCCCTATGGGTCCCTTCCAGCTCAGCATATTCTGGGATTCTTGACCCCCCTCTCAATACTCCACCAGGAGTCTGAGCTCTTTTATGATTATGAGGAAAGTCTGTCAGAAGCAGCAATGAGCTTCCCAGGAGTATTAGAAAGGGGCTGGGCTAGGCCAGGCAATTACTAGTGGGATTCTGGGTTATAAATGGGAGCTCTGTCCACCCTTTAGCAATGCACAATGGATGAAGAAATATAATTTCCCTTCCACTTTCCATTTCAGATTCAGAATTTCCTCTCTATTAGCAAGCAGGACCTGGCCCTTCAGCAGGGCTGGCTGACAAATGACCCATGCAGTGGTCCTGGAAGTGTGAGCAGTCCTCCTCCTGCCCCTCAGCACTGCCTCTCACTGCAGAGCAAAGCCCAAGATGGGTGGCATGCTGCAGGCTGGATGCTCTGGGAAAGTGGGTGTTCTTTCCCAGAGACCAGCCCTTCCTGCCACAGCACAGAGATTCCAGTCATAGAATCCCAGAATATGCTGAGCTGGAATGGACCCACAAGGATCATCCAGTCCAACCCCTGGCCCTGCACAGGCCCATCCCCAAGAGTCACCCCCTGTGCCCCAGAGGATCAGCCAAACCCTCCTGCAGCTCTGGCAGCCTTGGGGCTGTGCCCACTGCCCTGGGGAGCCTGGGCAGTGCCCAACCAGCCTCTGGGGGAAGAACCTTTGGCTGAGATCCAACCTGAGCCTGCCCTGACACAGCTCCAGCCATTCCCTGGTTTCTGTCCCTGGTCCCCCTAGAGCAGAGCTCAGTCCCTGCCCCTCCTCTGCCCCTGCCCAGGCAGTTGGAACTGCACTGAGGTCTCCCCTCAGTCTCCTCCAGCTGAACACACCAAGTGCCCTCAGTGTCCTCACACGCCTTCAAATCAAGGCCCTTCCCCATCCTCCTTCCCTCCTTTGGACACTCTCTAATGGCTTCAGATCTTCCCTATATTGTGCTGTCCCAAACTGTCTCGGGATGCTGAGGGTGGTACAAGCACAGCAGTGCCCTGGGGTGCCCTGTGGGTTGTTTCCTTGGGGATATTTTCTCCTTGCTGACACTGGTGCTGTAGCTGGTTTGACCTCCTGAGATAAGGGACACCAGTGCCAAGGGAATGATGCCCCTGGCCCAGTCCTCTGCCAGGCTCTGTGGGGGCTATTAAAGCCTTCCCAGGAATTTTGCACTCTCCCCTGTGGGATGTCAACCCAGAGCCCCACTTGCCCTGCCCTGCCAGCCACGAGCCTCAGTTTCTTGGTGCTCCACTGAGGCTGGTTTTCATTTCTCTGACTGAAGCTTGACTTTGCCCTCCATCCACGGCAAAACCACACTCAGGGCTGGCCCCCACCCAGCAAAGCACTCCAGGGTGCACTGAACTGGAAACATGGCAATATTACAAGAGAGACCATTAAGACTGGAAATTTAGGGGCTGCCAGTGCTTCTAATTCCACAGCCCTGCCTTCAGCTCCTTCTCCTCTGCCAGGCTTGAAGCCTTGGCGCTGACATTTTCCATGCTGGGGTTTTGGCACAGGCTGGATCATCCTTCTGTGTTTCAGCCACACAACTTTGCTATTTGTGAGACTGAGCTGAAGACAAAAGGCCTCGTTTTGATAAGACAAGAAACACTGGAGACTTATTCTTTGAATAATTGCAGCTCTTCAGTGCTTTGGAGCAGGGGCTGGAAATTTCACAGAAAGCAGAAATACTTTTCTTTCATTTGTTTCTGTGAGAGAAGAGCATTGACTTGAGTGTTCTCCAAAGAGCTGGTGTTTTGTAGCTGGACCTTCTCTGCCTGAAGGCAAACAGACACACCTCTAGTAGTGCCTAGAATATTCCCATTCTCCCATTCTGCTCCTCTCTACATTCCTAAAGCACAATATCCTGCCATGGACACAATTTGAAGCACGCCTGCAGCCACCAGGACCTTCTATTCTGCTGAGGACCTTTCCACGTGCTGGCTCAGGGACATTTTGGAGGTGCATGTTCCTCTCCTTCCAACTTTAGTCTGCAAAGGGCTGCCCAGGCTCCCCAGGGCAGTGGGCACAGTCCCAAGGCTGACAGAGCTCCAGGAGGGTTTGGACAATGCTCTCAGGGACAGGGTGGGATTGTTGGGATGTCTGTGCAGGGCCAGGAGTTGGATTGTATGACCCTCATGGGTCCCTCTAACTCAGGACATTCTGTGACTCTTTCCTGTTCACTGGATTGTGTCCCTGTTGCTCAGGTGCCTGAGGAAGAAGCAAGCTCTGCTCATGTAACCCCGTGAGGAGGAGACCAGATGCTTGGGTTTTAGCCAAAACAAATAATCAAGGGACTTTGGACAGTGGGAGGCAGGAGAGGTTCTGACACCTGAGCTCCTTCACCCTGCTCTGGTGCATGAGGAAAAGTGAGATCAGGGGCAGCTCCAGGAGGAGTTGACTGGGAGAATCAGGAGGAGCCCATGGTTTGGAATTCTCATCTTAGGAGAAGACCTCAGCCTTGGGACCAGACTGAGCCAGAGGGATGGAGGAGGAGGGAGGTGGGAAATCAGGTGGGCCCAGCAGTGCTGTGCTGGCCTGGATTTACAGGACACTGCCCAAGCACAGACACACAGGGGTTGCAGCCCAGCCTCCCCCATGGGTGAGGATTGGGCAAGGCTCCAAAATGCCTCCACTAAGTTTGTCCTTCAGCCCAGACCACTGCTTTTTAATTCCTCTGGGATTCCCTCAGCTTCTTGATCCCACACCTTCCCTGTCACATCTGCTGTGGGATGTCCACAGGGTCACATTCAGGAGGAGCTTCACCCTTCAATGTCCTTGTGAGCTGCAGCACCTTCCCCTCTCAGCTTGGTGGCTTGGTCTGGTGAGGTCCTTCCAAACAGGTGTGGTATTGAAGCTGAACATCTGGAACCCAGGATTTATGAATTGCAAGGACCTTTTGCAGAAATCCACAGGTAAGAAGGCCAAGAAAGACTCGATATATGTGATGGGAAGTCCCTTCCAAGGAAAAACCATATTAAGACTAAAGATATGAACTAATTACCATAAAAACCCAAGAAATTAATAACCAACAGAAAGCAGAATCCTCACTAATGAAAGAGAATTGTATAATTCAGAACCAATGAACATTAATTTCTTTGTGAGTCCTTCATCCTCTTGATTCCGCACCTTCCCTGTCCCATCTGCCATGGGATGTCCCAAAGGATACAGGCTCCAGATCTACCTCTTCCCCAGGAGCTGGGGAGCACAGGTTGGAGAGTGCTGTGGGGCTGCTGTGGGGCTGGGGGACAGGTCTGGGATGTGTCCAGACAGATGCCCACACCAAGGCTGTGTAGGACCATCTCTGAAGGGACAATAAGGACAAACCAGCTTTGCACGAACAGCTCTGGGGACTGCAAAGCCGGTGCCTGTGCAAGGGTGGAGAAGGGGGCTGGTTCTGGAGCTGGCCAGAGACTGGTGATGTCTAATGTCTGTTAAATGCACAGGAACAACAGAAGATTCCTTCTTGGATATCCAGCAGGAAGCTGCTCACACATCCCCTGGATCTCATACCCTGGTCCCGGGGTAGAGCTGTGTGGTCCTTCCTCAAGGGCCTGGGGGGCCCTTGGTCTCTGCAGAGGGTGCAGGAGGTGGCTGCCACCCCAAAGAGAGGAGATGCAGCAGTATCACGTGTTCCAGCACATCCTGGATCTCAAATGCTGCACCTCAGACTCTCTCAGCCCTCGGAAAAATGTTCCTGGTCCCAGCAGAGCTCTGTGGCTCACACCACAGGGCTGAGATCTGCCTCAAACCAGCTCCTTGCCACAAACATCAATTTCCTATCCCCATGCTGGACTTTCATACCCCATGTCCTGTTGTTGCTCCTCAGGGCTGGCCTGTCAAATGATTAAACAGCCTTTTACTTCCCCATTTCTATGAGGAGACTTTCTTTCTGTCTCCCTGCAGGACAGATCTTTAGCTAAAGGTTGCTGGAAATGCCTGTTTATTTTCATTAGTGGTGCCAGACCCACTGCCCACAATCCCTGGAGAGTTGCTTTTATTGCCTCATGATGAGGGCTGTCAACATTTTTCGAACAAGAAAAGAAAAATTGGATTTTCAGATGCATTTTTTTAACAGATACTGTCAGGATTCTGAGGGGAAAAAAATGCAAAGAAATCTCAAAGACCCTTTCTTTTCACAGAGAAATACAAAAATACATCTGAGCAGTATAAAAATATAAGGCTGGATTCCAGCTAAACTGTCAAATCTAAAGTTCTGTCATTTCCACTGGGGTGAGGATTAAAAAATCAACATGTCCAAAGGCTGAGGCTTTGCCCTGAGCAGCTCATCCCACATCTCTCTGATGAGCAAATCCTACCTACGGGGAAGTATTTTGGAGGAAAAGGGCAGAAATCATAAAGAGTGTTCCTAGAAAAAGTAGGTGTCAGTGTTTCTGGAGAGGACAAAGGAGAAGGAGAGCAGTGAGAGGAGAAGGGAGGGTGTGTAGGGTGGGAAATTTGGGTGGGGAACAGTAATCCCAAGAGCAGAGAAGGCAGCCAGGGCCCCTCACCCTGCCCAGGTACAGGCAGGTCTGGCAGCAGGGCTGGGGCAGGAGGGGCCACAGTGAGACCTCTGCCCCCACACAGGAGAGTGTCCCTTGTCCCCAGGAATGGGCAGGGATTAGTTGTCAGTGTTGTTCTTGCCTTTTCCTTCTCCTCATGCAGAGATTTGCAGGAACAGTCCCAAACCTGCTTTGCTGTCCTCAGGAAAGGGAGGCAACCACCACGCCAGGACCCGGGAACAGCCACCCTTCTCCAGGCTGAACAACCCCAACTCTCAGCTCTGTGCCAGCTCTCTCTCTGTGCCACTTGGTCCTCAGTGATGCCCAAGCCTGAGCAGCAAAGTCGAGCCCTTGTGCTCTGCCAGGGGCCTGGCACGTGCTGCCATCTCTGCCACGGGTGGTCGGGCAGACACCTGCACAGGGCATGGGGAGCACTCGGCTTGTTCTGACCAGAAAAACCTCAGGCTCCCACATTCCTGCCCCAAACCCAAGTTTATTTCCATTTTCCTGGAAACAACGTGCCCTGGGTTCATGGAACAGCAGCAGTAACACATTCCAGGACACCCAGGGGACCTCCTGCAGCTCCTCTCTCCAGGGACAGTAGTTCTGTCCCAGGGGCCTTTGGAAGGGCCTCACCTGACAGCAAAACAGACACGGCAGGAGGTGTTTGACTGGCAGAGATGGCAGCACGTGCCAGGCCCCTGGCAGAGCACAAGGGCTCAGCTTTGCTGCTCAGGCTTGGGCATCACTGAGGACCAAGTGGCACTGACTGAGACAGCTGGCACAGAGCTGAGAGTTGGGGTTGTTCAGCCTGGAGAAGAGAAGGGTTTGGGGAGACCTCAGAGCCTGCCCTGACACAGCTCCAGCCATTCCCTGGCTGCTGTCCCTGGTCCCCCCAGAGCAGAGCTCAGTCCCTGCCCCTCCTCTGCCCCTGCCCAGGAAGGTGGAACTGCACTGAGGTCTCCCCTCAGTCTTCTCTTCTCCAGCTGAACACACCAAGTGCCCTCAGTGTCCTCACACACCTTCAAATCAAGGCCCTTCCTCATCCTCCTTCCCTCTCTGGACACTCTCTAATGGCTTCAGATCTTCCTTATATCACCAACCCTCTCCCAGGGCCGTTCTGCTCAAGCTGAGTTTAGGAGCAGCTGTCACTCAGCCCAGCAAGGAACTCGTTACCATTTCCTTGCTGGCAGAGATGGGAGCTTTTGTTTATTGAAAATAAAAACACACTCTGCTTCAAACACTCTGCAAAGGTGGCACAAGGGGAGGGCTGGGGACAAGCAGCTTCTCCTCTCCTTGATAAATCACCTTTCACTGGGCTCCCAGCACCTCTCTCTTGCAACAGCCACTTAATAACATGCTGGTGCTACAGTCCTCTCATTACTGGGGAGAACAAGAGGCATTTCAAAGCACCACAAAGCTTTCAGCTCGCGGGGCTTCACTTCCTGGGCTCCTCTGACACAAATTATTAAAAACATTTTTCAGCGAAGCTGTGGCTTGGGTGACCTTCAGAGCCCTCCCTGCAAACAAAACCTGACCACACTTGGCAAAAGAAGGAAAAAGGAGAGGGAGGGTGGAAGGGAAATTAGAAACGTGGAAATGTAATAACTTTCCATTATGCAAATTTGATTTAATCAGAGATGAAGTTGAAGTGCAATAAAAACATACTTTCATTAAGTTTATGACTTTCAGACTCTATAATACCCCAGAAATGTCAATTATAATGTTGCCATAGTGATACATGGTTACAACATCCAAGGGATCTGTTTTCCCACCAGTGAGTTCTCACTGAAGATGGACCAGGATCTGTTTCTTGGGCTCCTTAAACTGGTAAGGACTGTGACTCAAATGGAAAATGTTTTTGTCAGTGTGGGTGAGTCTTAAATGTGGGCCTTGAATCATCTGAGGGACTCATGAGATCACCCTTTGACCATGGTGGGATGTCCAGGGCACAGACTTCATTGTCTAGAGCTCAAGGTCATTGTAGTTGTGCAATTCCTGAAAGGAACAACCTGGGAGGGACATTTGCCCAGGCAGGGACAGACTGGGGGGTGTTTGAGCTGCATTGTGCTCCTTGGCTACCAGTGTCTGAAAGGGACCTACAGGAACTGTGGGACAGGACAAGGGGGAAGGGCTTCAAGCTGAAGGAGAGGAAATTGAGTTTAGATATAGGGAAGAAATTCTTGGCTGTGAGGGTGGGGAGGCCCTGGCACAGGTTGCCCAGAGAAGCTGTGGCTGCCCCATCCCTGGCAGTGTCCAAGGCCAGGTTGGACAGGGCTTGGAGCAACCTGGGCTGGTGGAAGGTGTCCCTGCCCATGGCAGGGGGTGGGACTGGATGAGCTTTAAGATCCCTTCCAACCCAAATGATTCTATGGCTTGTGGGATGAGGGCTGTGGGCTGAAAGCACATGATGGTCCCCCTCAGCCTGAGTGTGGGGCACTGGGAGGTCCCCCCAGGTGTGTGACACAGCCCCCAGGCTGGTGCCAGGCCCCCACAGAGGCGTTTGCTCTTGTCACACAGAGAGTTCACAGCTGGAGTTGACCCCAGTGCAGATGGGGGGTTTATTGTGCTGCTGTGTAACACAGCCCAGGGAAGAGCTCTGCCAAAAGACTTCCCAGGAATCCTACTGGGGAGGAGAAAATATCAGCTTTGCATCAAGTCCTGTCTCTTCCTTGTCTTCCTGCCACTGCTCAGTGCCAGTGCTGCCCAGCAGACCAGCCCAGGTCTCTGGGTGTCTCAGCACCTCTGGGTGAATCCTATGGCTCCTGGTGACTGCCCAGCTCAGCCTGTGTGCTGGCTGGGGTTGGAAGGCCCTCCTTGGCCGGGAGCAGCAGGACAGGCTGTTCCACAGGGGAAGGAGAGGCAGGAGCTGAGCAAATCTCACAGGAGCAGCGGGTTCACCAACACAGGGGTCTTTCTCATAACACTGAGCAAAAGGTGACCAAAGCAGGTCCATGATCATGGCCAGGCTCAGCCACGAGTCTGGAATTCCAGAAAAGACCATGGGGGTGAGCAGCGTGTGAGGCAAGCCAGGAAGCTGAGTCAAAAAGTTGGGAACAGGATCAGGATGGGGTTTGATCAGCCAGGATCAGTGTGATACTGAGCAGTCACACTCCAGTGCTCACCAGGCAAGTCTGAGGTGACAAGGACAGTCTGAGGTCAAACTGGGAACCAAGTTGGAGTCATGGGAGCCTCAGCTTAAGAGCAGCTCCCACAAGGAGAGAGAGACCATGCTGAGGCTTTGGAGCCAATCTGTTCTGAGCTTCTTCTCCAAGGGTTCCAAGCTTCTCAGACAGGTCCCACTGAGCTGCCCCAGGCACAGGCAGCTGAACCAAACCCTGGGGCTGCATCCAGGGCCCCAACACCACCCTCCAGTGTGTTCCACACCCTACACCCAGTGCCAAGGGAGCTGGACATGCTCTGTTCTTAAAGCTCAGATTCCCTTGGCTGCTTTTCCAACCAGGCACTACTGAAAGGATAAACAGAACCAGCTCCTGAAGCCACTGGGGATTCAGAGTCCTGTGGTGGCAGTGCTGCCAGTTCTGTCAGTCCTTTAGAGAGCCTGGATTTGTTTAAACCTGGAGTGCAGACCACAGCCAGGGACAATGGGAAAACATCCACGTGGGGAGTCTGGAAGGATGATGTTCCTTCAAACTCCTGCAAAACACGTCTGACAAGCTCACACTGCTCCTGTGTTGGCTCCAGGGAGATGACAGGTCCCCACAGAGTCCCTGTTTTTAAAGCAGCAGCTTCTGTTTTCCTGGAGGAAATTCCATAATGAGATGGCTGCAGATGTGATGAGAAGAATTCAGCTACTGCAGCTGCTCTGGAGTGAAACCTGGATCATCACAACCACTTTAAAAATCTCCTATTTTCTTCACACAGTCGGGTCTGTGAGGTGTGTGCTGTGTCCCTTCTGTCCTGGTTCACACCACTGCTCAGTGCCTGGAGTTGTTGTGCATCAAACTGAAGATTAAAAAGTGGTGTGTTTGCAAAAACACTCACCTGGGGAGCAAATGAAGTGTTACCTTGATATGAAACACATGATATGGCTCCTGATGGTGGTCTATGGATAAATGCACCAGACAAAGTGGAACACCAGCCTTAATTCCAAAGGAAGTCATTTTATCATCTTTTTAAAGATGCTAATTTGAAAGTTTCCAGCAACTTCACACCACTTACTTGCAATTCATAATTGTCTCTGAGCAAATACTCCTGTTCAAAACGCCAGCACAGGGAAATTCAGAGGGAGCTGCTTTTCCCTCTCATAGCCCCTAATAAGGCCTGGATCTGCTTTGTGCTAATTAGAGAAATCTCTTTTGCCTAATCTTATTCTGAAGCAAGTCCCCAGCGAGAAGCCAAAGCATTTTTAGAGACCGTGACCCCTTAGCTGCTAAATTCGAAGAAATAAATGCATTGTGTGTAGATGAGCAGTGAGGGGCTGGGGGTCAGGGACATGTTATCAGCTGCTCTGCCTGATCTGGGGGCAGTGGGGGGACTGTACCTGCTCATGGGCACTGCCCTGGCATTGCCCTTAGTGGGACTGAGCAGGCTTTGCTAAGTCCTGCTTACCTGGACCACTTCCCACCTGGGCTCAGCTCAGGCTCAACCTTTCAGGCAGGTTCCAGAGCAGGAACTGGCCCAGGAGCTTCAGAACTGTCATGCTGGACACAACATCATCCCATGGGAAGCTTTCCAGAATTCCATAATTCCTCTGCTGTCAGTGATGCTGCTGAAACAGGGATTCAAAGTGCCTGGGCTGTTCGAGCTGCTCAGGGCTGTATTTAATTTTGGGTGATGGTGCTGGGGCTGTCTGGAGCTCTTTAGCTTATGCTGGAAGTCTTCCCACAGCCTTGTTAGAGCTTCCAGAGCAGCTGGAACCACTGAGCAGAACAGCTCAACAGAGTGGATTGACAGTGTTTTGCTGGACCTTGGTGTGGCTGATGTGTAAAAAGGGGTGTTACAGCAGTTTGGGCTCCTGCAGTGCAAACTTCTCATTTGTAGCCAAGTTGTTCCACATGGGGAGAGGGACTGAGCCTTTGCCCTTTGTTTGGAACAATGAAAAACCATTTCAGCTACATGGGAAGGAAATTCAAAGCCAAGAAACGAGTGGTGTGTTTGTAACAGTGTCATTCACCTCGAGACACAGGGCATGGTACTGCATCAATCATGAGGCAATCACACCTTCCCCAGGGGATTGTAGGACCAACTGGCCAGTGTTCCTCTGGTTTTGGTGTGGGGGTTTGTGGTTGGTTTGGGGTTTTGTTTTGGTTTCTTTGTTTGTTTTTGCTTTTGTTTTTGTTTTTTTTTGGTTTTGCACAGACAGCAGGACCTTCAAGAACAAAAACTGGTTGGTGCACTGGCATGGGCTGAAGTTTGAAGTCTTGACTTGCTCTGTACCTACTTTGATGGGATCATTGGTGGGTTGGTCAAACTACACCAGCATTTGCTGCTACAGAATGTTGCATTTTAAAGATAACTAGGGCAAAGCTCTGCTTTTCATTTGGTGGAAACCTCCCTCACTGCATGAAAGTGTCACCTCCCAAGTTATGATGTGATCAAGGATCCAGCTGAAGACCTGGTTGGTGAGTGAGGTCTCTCAGGTTCCTGCCACTGGAGCAGTAATGGATCTGATGTCTCACAACCAGAGGCTGTGGTTCTCCAGCAGAGAGGGTCAGGAGAACAGCCCTGGATCCTCATCCCATGTTTTCTAAGCAGCAGGGACCTGCCATCCCTGACTGAGAGCCAAATCTTGTGTGCCCACCTTGCAGAGCAGATTTCTGTGCTGTCCAGGGGGGTTGGAAAAGAACATCAGCTCAGAGCAACCACCTGGCACCAAGGACTGTGGATCTGCTCCTGCCTGGACTCTTCCCCAGGAATCCCTGCAGCACTAAGGGAGCTGAGCCATTGTGTTCCCTCCTGTTTCCCTCAACACAGAAAAACTCTCCCGATTATTCTCACCCCCCTGCTCAAGCATTGCTGGAGGGTTGATTTGTCCACATCACCACCTTCCATCCTGCAACACCTGGTAATACCATGGGCTTCAACAAGACCAAGTGCTGGTGCTGCACCTGGGTCAGGACAACCCCCAGGATCAGTCCAGGCTGGGGATGAGCAGATGGAGCAGCCCTGGGAGAAGGACCTGGGGGGGCTGGTGGGGGACAGGCTGGACATGGCCCAGCCCAGAACCCCCGTGCCCTGGGCTGATCCCACAGCGTGGGCAGAGGGCAGGGGGAGATTGTGCCCCTCTGCCCCTCAGGTGAGACCCCCCTGCAGAGCTGCTCCAGCCCTGGGAACAGCACAGGGAGGACATGGAGCTGCTGGAGAGAGTCCAGAGGAGGCACCAAGAGGATCAGAGGGATGGAGCAGCTCTGCTGAGAGGAAAGGCTGGGAGAGCTGGGATTGTTCAGCCTGGAGAAGAGAAGCTTTGGGGTGACCTAAGTGTGGCCTTCCAGGGCCACAAGGGAGCTGACAAGAAAGATGGAGAGTGTTTCCAAGGGCCTGGAGTGACAGGACAAGGGGGAATGGCTTCCCACTGCCAGTGGGCAGGGTTAGATGGGATATATGGAGGAAATTCTTGGCTGTGAGGGTGGGGAGGCCCTGGCACAGGTTGCCCAGAAAAGCTGCCCCTCGATCCCTGGAAGTGTCCAAGGCCAGGTTGGACGGGGCTTGGAGCAACCTGGGCCAGTGGAAAATGTCCCTGTCCATGGCAGGGGGTGGAACTGGCTGATCTTTAAGGTTCTTTCCAACCCAAACCATTCTGGGATCCTGTGATATGATGCCCCTTTGACAGGAACTTGCTCACAAATCCTTGCAGGGCCCCTGAGGTTCAGTGAACGCTGCATTTCCCCAGCGCTTCCAAAGGCTGTGATTTTGCAGACACACACAGGGAGCAGGGCATTGTCTGCTGGATTAGGGCCTTGATATTTCTAATCATACCCTGCCTCATCCTCTTTGAGTGCTGAGAACCCAATTCACTGGCATTCAGTGGTTTCTCTGGGCGCTATTTCAGATGCAGAATAATTAGCAACGTGCAGGAAAAGCAACAAAGCCATGAATGGTATTTAGTGACAATTATTCCACCGAAAACCATTCCTTACTATTATAAATGGAGCTTATTAGCACAAAATTGTTTCCATAGGAAGCAGCATCAGCAATAAAAAGAATGGCTGCAGGCTGGCTCTGCAGCAGGAGCAGCACAAAGTCCCTGCCCAGCTCCTCCTCGCTGCAGGGCGTGGGGAGGGAGAGACCCACAGGACACAGGGAATGGCTTCCCACTGACAGAGGGCAGGGTTAGATGGGATATATGGAAGTAATTCCTCCCTGTGAGGGTGGGGAGGCCCTGGCACAGGTTGCCCAGAGAAGCTGTGGCTGCTCCTGGATCCCTGGAAGTGTCCAAGGCCAGGTTGGATGGGGTTTGGAGCAACCTGGGCTGGTGGAAGGTGTCCCTGCCCATGGCAGGGGGTGGAATGGGATTGTCTTTAAGGTCCCTTCCAGCCCAAACCGTTCCATTGTTCCATGATTTCATAATCAAGCTCATAAAATCATTCGTCCATCTGCACCTAATTCACAGGGAACTCCAAGTGTCAAGTAGAGAAATGGGGCATTTAGACATGTGATATTCAGATCTGAATGACTAAATCCTTTCTGTACCCTAAATCCTCATTTGTGTAATGGCTTTGCCCCCAGTCCTGCAGAAGGAGGTGATCTCTGTGCACAGGAGGGTGTCTGTGGGCAAGGTGGGTGCCTGGCTTGGCCTCACCAGGGCTCCTCCAGCCTCTGCTGCTCTTCCAGGAATGCTCCCTCCCCTGTTAGCAGGTCTCTAAGCTGGTTGCACAAGCCACACTCATAGGTTTCTGATGCCTGGGAGGTGTTTCAGGCTCAGACATGCACAGAGCCCTCAGCCCTGGTCAGCAGGAGAGAAGAAACTATGGCTCCTCTACCCAGAACCTTCCTCCATACAAGGGACTCAATTTAGGAAGGCCATGGAGGGGCTGGAGCAGGTCCAGAGAAGGGCAACGAGGCTGGGGAAGGGACTGGAGCACAAGAGCTGTGAGGAGCAGCTGAGGGAGCTGGGGGGGCTCAGCCTGGAGAGGAGGAGGCTCAGGGGAGACCTTCTCACTCTCTGCAACTCCCTGACAGGAGGGGGGAGCTTGGGGGGTCGGGCTCTGCTCCCAGGAACCAGCAGTAGGACAAGAGGGCACAGCCTGGAGCTGCACCAGGGCAGGTTTAGGTTGGACATGGGGAAGAAGTTCTTCCCAGAGAGAGGGATCAGCCCTTGGAATGGGCTGCCCAGGGAGGGGGTGCAGTCCCCATCCCTGGAGGGGTTTGAGCAGAGCCTGGATGTGGCATCAGTGCCATGGTCTGGGTGACAAGGTGGGGTTGGGTCATGGGTTGGACTGGATGATCTCAGAGTCTTTTCCAAACTCACTGATTCTGTGACTTTGTGACTCCTCCCCAGCTGTTGAGCTCTGCAGGCACAGGGCAGCTGGAATGCAGGAATTCTTAGAGAGGCAGTGGAGATTTAAAGATTGAGCCCACAGAAACAAAGTCACTTGGGCAAACACCTGAGTGTTCAGTGCAGTGGAGTGTGACAGCCCTGTGGATCTGTGACAGTGTTTGCTGCAACTTCCCTCCTTTCCCCACATGGTTTAGTGGGTACTTCCACTTAAAATTTTTAAGAGATTCCCTCTCCCTCCCCATGAAATACCATCTGTAAAATGTAAATCCCACACCTGTGACACAGCCCAAGTGTGCCTGGCAGAGGCCACAGCCAGTGAGATAAGTACTGATGGTGTTGATGTGGGAGCTCAGGAGCCACCAGAGAACATTCATTTCCCTTCACTGGAAATTCGATTTCCCTGCTCTTTATCTTCAGGACATGATAACAGCCCCAAATGCTGCAGTGGGCTCTGAAGGCTCTGGATGAATCATTCCATTTGACTTCTGAGGGCCTGGGATTCTGGGCCCTGTGCTCCCAGGGATTTTCCCTTCCAGCCCCTCAGTTCTCCTGAGTTGTGTAGCAGCAAAGTGGTCATGACTGCTTTGCTCTGTGTTCAGCAATTAGAGGTATTCATGAGGGACAATTTTTTAGGCAGTTCTCTGGCAGATCAGGATTTGGAAGCAATTCTCCTGTGCTTGGTGGCCACCGCCCGACTGAGCTGCTCATGGCTGAGCAGCATCCTGGGGGAAACTCCCATTGCTCCCTCAATTTTCTGTTAACATTTGTCATCATTTCAATCTTTGCAGATGTAGAAACATCTTTGGAAGGGGCAGAGGGAGTCAGGGCAATCACTGGTGCCTCAGCGAGTGGCAGGACAGGGGATGGCTCAGCTCTATGGGTGGGGAAGGCTCCCCCAGCAATGGAGCACGGGAATTAATTAGAGCTAAAAATCAGCAGCCAAAGACACTCGAGGAGTAAATGTCACTTCCAAAGTAGGGCAGGGAGGTAACTTTGGCCTAATTAACCACATCTTCAGTGCAGGAAAAGGCCATGAGTGCAGCTGCAGCCTCCTGTGGGCACGCTGGGCAGAGGCCACTGAAGGTCAACATGGACTGAAACAAATGTGAATCGTTCCCTCTCCTGCAGGAACAGCTCACAGCTCCAAAGCAGGTTTGGTGTTGACAAAGCACAGCAGAAAGCACTGCACATCTGTCACACTTGCTGTCTGCTTGTGGCTGTGCAGGCCTTCCATAAATAATGGCCATAAATACTGTAACCAAGTTAATGTTTGCCTCACCCTCCTGCTATTTGTTATGAGGCACAGAGCAAGTTATGTTAAACGAGTCAAAGCTACTGCAAAGGTCCCTCTCAGAGAGCAGCCAGAGCAGAGCTGGGCAGGCTGTGCTGGGGGGGTGCAGCCTGGCAGGGGCTCCACGTGTGAGGCACCAGGTAATTGCTGAGTTGGAACCATCTTGGGGGGTGTGTGCAGGGGGAAGGGATGGGTCGAACCTCACAGAGGTGAGATGGTGTCATATCCCTCATGGCAGCCCCTGGAGTAGCTGCCAGCCACAAACAGCCTGGGAAAACTTCACCACCCACAGCTCCTGGAGCTGCTGACCCAGCTCAGATTGGCAGGGACAGTGAGGACACTGCCCTGTAACACCCCACAGCTCCTGCAGCCCCTCACCCAGCTTGGACAGTGAGGACACTGCCCTATAACCCCACAGCTCCTGCAGCCCCTCACCCAGCTCAGACTGGGACAGTGAGGACACTGCCCTGTAACCCCACAGCTCCTGCAGCCCCTCACCCAGCTCAGACTGGGACAGTGAGGACACTGCCCTGTAACCCCACAGCTCCTGCAGCCCCTCACCCACCTCAGGCTGGGACAGTGAGAACTCTGCCCCTCTCCCTGCCCTGGAGCCCCGGAATGGCCAGTGGGTCAGAGCAGGGGTGGCCACAAGGACCAGAGCAGATAAAACTTATTGCCTAATATTGAAGAAAAAATTCTCTGGACAATTTTAATACAGAAAGGTAGAGAGCAATTCCTTTCATTAAGACCTTAAGGTGCATAAAATACATAAGCACACGGGGCAGCATAGCTTTTACAATTTGATAACACTAGCTAATTATCATATCTAACCATGACATAATGGGATACACCTAGTCCAAATATTGCCTGTCCCCCAGGACCTCCCTCAGCCCTGCCCCCCGAATTGGGTGGGTGGTCTTTTACAACCTCCCTCCACCTTCTTCTTCATCAACACCTTCTGTCTTGCTTGGAGCCATTTCAAGGCTTCTGGGCCTTCTGAATAGTTTTGGCTGAGTCATATCAAACAATGTGACTATTATGTTCTTCTGGGTACACTTTATACAAACTAGATGTTCTTGCTAAAATCTTTATCCATTGAAATCCTTGACGAGGAACATTAAACAATATTTCTGGACTTTAGTTTAAAAGGTATTTAGCTAAAAGTTCTATCCTATAAGTGCTAAAAAGCTACATTAAAAATCTAAATACTATAGTTTTTAAGGCATCAGACCAAAGGCATGAACTCTCTACGCAGTCACAGTCCTGCCATCTGCACATGTGAGAGCTGGTCTGCCACAGGGATCCAATAGTAGCTGTATAATAATCTGCCTCTTTCTCCTTCTTCTCTCTTCTTTCTTCTTCTCTTTCTTTGCTCCTTTCTTGATGTTTTGGGTAGCTTAAGGCTGGTGGGATTGGATCTTGCTCAGCTGTGAGGGTTGTCATGTTCTGGGTCAGCATTTTGGTGGGATGATTTGTTTTGACTGTGTGCTCCTCTTTTGAAATTTTTGCCAAGTTCTCCTATTTCCTCCCCTAAATTATCAGTAAAGGTACCTCTTGGGAAGAAGTGTGTGGTGTATTCTCTTGAAGCCATCTCAGGGTATTAAAGAACCCTGCACATTTTTAAAAGTAAAACTCTGGGCTGGGGGTGCAGCTCCGAGGGGGAGGGGGTGTCACACTGTGGCATTTGGGATCACTGCTGGGCCCATTTCTCCCGTGTCACTCCAGGACCTGCCTCTCTGGGCACGTGGGAGCCTTTCCCACAGGAAATCTGTGCAGTCACTGCTTCCAAATTGCTTGGCAAGGACAGCTCAGCAAACAGTCCATCTGCAGAGAACACCCACTGTGGGGGTTGAGAGGTTCCCCCCAGGCACACAGGAGGAGGCCCAGCCTCCTTCCAGCTGCTTGAACTGGGGGAACTGGGAATCTGGGGCAAAGCTGTGGAGAAGCTGCATCATCCCCTCCTCCTGCCCTGCCAGCTGGGAGCAAGCAGAGAGCCTCCTCTTCCTCCCCTCTACCATCTGTGAGCAGAGGGCACTGTCAGGACAGAGGCAGCCTCTCCTCAGGGCAAGGGGTGAGAGCAGAGCAGGGCCTGTCACAGTCACAGTCACAGAGTCTACTGAGCTGCAAGGGACCCACAAAGACCATCGACTCCAGCCCTTATCCCTGCACAGGCCCATCCCCAAGAGTCACCCCCTGTGCCCCAGAGGATCAGCCAAACCCTCCTGGAGCTCTGGCAGCCTTGGGGCTGTGCCCACTGCCCTGGGGAGCCTGGGCAGTGCCCAACCAGCCTCTGGGGGAAGAACCTTTGGCTGAGATCCAACCTGAGCCTGCCCTGACACAGCTCCAGCCCTTCCCTGGCTGCTGTCCCTGGTCCCCCCAGAGCAGAGCTCAGTCCCTGCCCCTCCTCTGCCCCTGCCCAGGAAGGTGGAACTGCACTGAGGTCTCCCCTCAGTCCTCACCACAGAGGATGCCACCCCACAGTGCCAAAACCAGGCAAGGGAGCAGACCCTGTGACATCAACAAGGATCAGCCAAGAGCCCAGGGATTGCCACAAAAGTCCCTGGTGGTAAAGCAGGTCTGGGGTAAAGCTGAAAAGCAGGTGAGCAGTTGGGGTACCAGTGGAGTCCCAGAAACACAGCCCTCACCTGGGGCCTCACCTCAGTGGGGAGCAGCCTATGGAGCTGCTCGTGGAGGTTTTTCCCCCAGCTGTTTTCCCAGCAGCTGGTTCCACTTCCTGCAGCTGCACCAATGGTGGTCAGATCCCTGAGAGGGAATTGGAGGATTCATCCAGAGACTTGACTGGCACACCTCTTACAGTGCCAACCTTCCAGCTCCCCAGACCTTGGGCAAAGCTCTGGCATTTAACTCTCCTGACAGGAATACACACAGGAGATGGCACATGTGGTGTTTGGAGATGGTTTGTCTTTGTGAAGGTCCTGCACCAACATGATGCAGTTCTTGGCTTCTCAGTTCACTCCTTCTCCCTGTCTGTCAAAAGACACCTGAAATCCTTGGCAAACATCTGTGCTCAGCCCAGACCTGCTGGTACTGCTGCTTCCAGAAAGGATGAAGAGGATTTTTTTAGTGTCCCAGAGAGATCCGAAGGGGCAGAAGCTGCTGCAAGTGGGTTGCAACGAATCCCTTTGGTTACAAACAGCAAGGAAGAAGGATCCAAACATCTGGGGATTTCTTGGTATGGAACTGAAAGATTCACTCATGCTTTTAAAGTTCCAAATTGCATTTTTTGAGGGCATGTTGCCATTTCATGCCCGACAGCTTATGAGAGTGTGTGTGCCTGTGTCTGCTGAGCATGCAGCACTGATTTCATTATGCAGAACGTGCCCTGAACTGGCAGGGGAATCATTAATGCACATGGTCTTGCTGCAGGAGGCAGGGATGGCTTCCCATCCCTAGCAAGCAGAGGGACGAGTGCTCCTCACTCTTCTGCTTGGTTAAACAAAGAGGAAAAAAATCAAACACAGTGTGTGTGGAGCTGGGAGAGAACAGCAAGGAGCTGAGGGGTGAGGGCTTAGTGCCACCTTTGCAGGGAAGAGGGAGTAGCAAAGTGTTGTGCTAGAGGAGGTGGGCTGGTGCACAAGGTGGCAGAGCTGAAGAGTCCTGGTTTGGCCAAATCTGAGCCCTGCTCTGTGTGAGCAGGGACAGGACCCAGGGAAGGGCTGGACCTGTGCAAGGGGAGTTTTAGGTTGGATCTTAGAAAAAGGTTCTTCCCCCAGAGGCTGGTTGGGCACTGCCCAGGCTCCCCAGGGCAGTGGGCACAGCCCCAAGGCTGCCAGAGCTCCAGGAGGGTTTGGACAATGTTCTCAGGGACAGGGTGGGATTGTTGGGGTGTCTGTGCAGGGCCAGGAGTTGGACTGGATGATCCTTTTGCTCAATTCCACCTCAGGATATTCCATGATCCTCCAATCCTTTCCTGCCTCAGGGCTGGTTCTGCTGTGCACTTTGGGCCCAGGTGCTCAGCCCTGTGACTGACTGTGGGAGCTCTGCATTTGCACAGTGACAAAACAGTGCTTCCTATTTCTCTCCCCCTTCCTTTCTGGATAATTCCTCGCATTCAATGGGCTTTCTTGGCCCACTGTAGAGCCCTGAGCTGTTCCACTGTGACCCCCAGCTGTCTGTCTTTGGTGCTGGGAGGTAATTCAGGACAGTGAATCCTCCCTTTTCCCCCAGCACAAGGCTTTCCATGCAGTTATTTGAATCCCACATGCTGCTTTACTGCACAGTCATTCAGGACAATTAGGTCCTTCTACAACTGCCTTCAGTAAATATTCTTTCCTAGTCCCATGAATAATAAAGTATCCACAGAGCACAGCCCTTGTTACTCAGACCCTTCTCCAGATCCCTTCTGGAGGGATATTCTGAATATGCTGAGGAGTCCAAGTCACTTCCCACAGCCCTGGGACCTCCTTTCATTTATTCCAGCCCGTTGCTTTCTCTTCTAATGACTTTTTAGGCCATGCAAGGGATTTCCCTCTCATCCCACTGCTTCAGTGAAGCAGCTTGTTAAAAGCTTTTGAAAATTCCAGTCCTGCTTTGATTATCCATGGGTTCCTCTGGAATCCTCCAGTGGGTTTCCTTGCACCGAAGCTCTTCACCACTGTATCATGTGTATCAATTCTCTGCTAATTCTGTTCTCCATCATCATCCCTTCTGCCTGCAGTGGACATCCAGTGCCCTGCCCAGCAGTTTCTCATGTCATACAATTTTAAAAGGAATTATGTACTTCTTATTCCTGGCTTTTTCCTCAGTTTCACCTGCACGTCCCTGAGTACTTTCATTTACATTTAATGCTGAGTCCTTCCCTTCTCAGCTGCTTTTAACCCTTGGCCAGCTCTTGGTGCTACATTTTCTGGCTGTTGTTCAGTTCTTTATGAATTAAAAAGGATTTATTAGTGGCTTATGATGCCTTTAGCAAGCTGTTCCTCAAAGTCTTATTTTGGCTCTAACATTTCCTGGTCTTTGAACACCTATTTTGCTGGTTTTGGTCCCTCTGTTAAGTGAAAGATGTTTCCTCTGAGCCTTCCTCACACTGTCTTTAAAGAATTTTCATGCCATAGATATTTCTCACCCTTGAGCTGTTCCCTGGAGTTTCCTCTAAACAAATTTCCCTGGTTTTATGTCGCTCCCCCTTGAAAAACAGTGGGTGCACTGCAAGAGGTTTTGCTGGTTTCTCTCCTGAATTGGAGTAAACAACAGCTACAGAACCACCTTTAAGAGAAGCATTTCAAATCTGAAATTCAATTACAGCTTAAATATGGTGTTCAAGGCCAGGCTGGATGGAGCCCTGAGCAACCTGGGCTAGTGGAAGGGGGTGGAATGAGGTGGCAGGGGGTGGAATGAGATGAGCTTTGAGGTCCCTCCCAGCTCAAACCAGTCTGGGATTCTGTGATTAGAGAATAACTTTCTACCCAGAAAGGAAGCTGTGGGAAGCTCTGGTTCTAAAGGCATCCTGCCTTAGTTTATTTTCTGGATAAATCTACAGATCTTCAGGTGGAGTCTGAAGAAGCCAAACCACAAATCTGCAGCAAGCAAAGCTAAAACCTCTGGGAAACACTGGAGAGGTGATTCACTGATCTTCACCTGCCTGGCCAGACTGCCCTCAGCAGCAAGGGCAGAGTGTGTTGGATGGTTCTGGGGTCTGGCTGTGTGCACAGGGAGCTGTCATGGAATGCTGGGCTGGTCCAGAGGTTCAGGTGGCACCAGAGCAGGTGTGTGACAAGGCAGTCACATGCAGGAAGGGTGTCAACAGTTCCAGCAGTGTTTGAGCACTGCAGTGAATTCATGGAGTGCATTTACACTCACCCAACACCCTGCAGATGTTTAATCCTGTGCCCTGCAGCACAGCTTCAAAGAGCTGCTGAAACCATCCCACCCACTGTGACCACTCCAGAGCCTCCAGGCTGGAGGGTCAACTGGAGCAGTGAGTGACCACTTGGGAATATTGTCCATGAGGAAGGAGCAGGATTGGTGAGAAGGCTCCAGGGAGACCTCAGAGCCCCTTCCAGTGCCTAAAGGGGCTCCAAGAGACCAGGAGAGGGACTTGGGACAAGGGCCTGGAGTGACAGGACACAGGGAATGTCTTCCCCCTGCCAGAGGGCAGGGTTAGATGGGATACTGAGAGGAAATTCTCCCCTGCGAGGGTGGGGAGGCCCTGGCACAGGTTGCCCAGAGCAGCTGTGGCTGCCCCTGGATCCCTGGAAGTGTCCAAGGCCAGGTTGGACAGGGTTTGGAGCAACCTGGAATAGTGGAAGGTGTCCCTGCCCATGGCAGGGGGTGGGACTGGGTGGTCTTTGAAGTCCCTTCCAAAACAGTCTATGATTTCACTGAGAAAACCAGCCAAATTGCTTTATTTCAGTAGCAGAGAAATTAAACCCAGCCAGTGGGTAACAACACTCTGGTAATGTTCTGGGTTTCAAAATTTTTGTTTTCATCATAGTGAAAGAGAAAAAAAAATCTCCAAACCTTTGGATATTTTTTTGCTGATCTAAATTGCTTGAATTTTCATTTGCAAAGTGAAAAAGGGGGGTTCAATATGATTTTCTTCACTAAGGGAACCTTGAAATTTAGAAATCCTTTGCCAAAACTGTGTTAAATCCAGTACATACCCACAGAATATTCAGGTTCTTAACGAAGAAGTGTGTTTTCATGGAAATGTGTTTTGTCAAATGTTCCCACCAGTTCTAATTGAAACTTGTTCCTTCATTAAGATGCAAACATTTTCTTTTGACAGCGTTCAGATACAAGGTCTGGGGATACAAACCTGTATTTAAGCAGAATGCTTAAAAAAAAAATACAAAAGGAATGTTTCATCAGTATTTAAATGAGACCAGAAAGTCATTTCTTCCTTTTCCTCTCCAATGTGGATGGAGATGTTACCACAAATATTTTCACTTTGACAAAACGGTGAGTCTGTGATAAAACTCCCACTCCCAAATGGTTGTGACTGGCTCTGCTCCTGCCAGCAGAGCAGGACCAGAGGAACCTGTCCAAGTCCTGCAGGTCCCTCTGAGCCCTCCCACACTTCAACCAGCCCTGGCTGACGTTGGACTTCTGTCATACAACATCAGTGTGGAGCTGGCACCCAAATCCCAGCCCCAAAGGCAGGGGGGAGTCACCCAGGAGTGAGGATGGACAGTGATTACAGCCTGGCTTCACAGCATCCCAGAATCTGCTGGGTTGGAAGGACCCACAAGGATCATGGAGTCCAACCCTCAACCCTGCACAGGCCCATCCCCAAGATGTGCCTCCACTACAACAAATAGGGCCTGTGTGAGAATTACCTCCCTCAGAGCTCTGCCCTTCCTCACAAGATCCTCCAGGAGGGCTGAGCTGATTGTTTCTTTAGCATTGCAATAAATCTGGGAGTGCTGGATAATCACCTGTCACAGCCTCCCAGCTTCCATAACTCCTCAGGCTTCAGAGGACCTAAAGATGATTTAGCAAAGGTGATTTATGGAGTAAATTTATTGATAAATGGTAACAATGAACTGTAATTACACTGGATATTAGATAAAAACAGTCTCTGCTCATTAAATGAAGGCTGGGGGAGCAGGGGAAGGTGCAGGTGTTTTATGGTGGCTGCAGGAGCTCTCTCACTGCTTGTGTTGATCACACAGGATTCCAAAGGGCAGGAACAGCTCAGGGCAGGCACTGCAGGTTGGGTTCAGTCATATCTGCCTGGTCATTGTTGAGATCCTGATGCTGCTCCTTCACGGTTCACCTTAGGGAAAGTCAGAGCAAACCCTCAGGTGCTGCACTTGGAGTGAGCTGAGGGCAGAGGGGCTGAACTGCTGCTCAGCAGGGTTTGAAGACTCCCAGGGCCACTGAGGTTGGAAAAGCCCTCTAGGATCATCAGGTGTGACTGGAGCATCATCCACCCTGTGCCCGATGCCCACACACATAGGTGTGGCTGTTCATGTTTGTAGAAGCCTAAATTCCAGCAGTTGGTGTCCACTGCTGAAGTCACCAAGTGATGATTCTAAATGATGATCCTAAAATCATCTTCATATTTTAGGAAGAACTAAATTACTTTAGGACAAGACACTGCCTGTCTTCAGGGATCACAGAATCCCAGGATCACTGAGGTTGGAAAAGCCCTCCCAGCCCATGGAGTCCCCCCTGTGCCCAATCCCCACCTTGTCCCCCAGCCCAGAGCACTGAGTGCCACAGCCAGGCCTTCCTGGGACACCTCCAGGGCTGGGGACTCCAAACCTCCCTGGGCAGACCTTCCAAGGCCTGACCACCCTTTCCAGGAGGAAATTCCTCCTCCTGTCCAACCTGACCCTCCCCTGGCACAGCTGGAGGCTGTTCCCTCTCCTCCTGTCCCTTGTTCCCTGGGAGCAGAGCCCGACCCCCCCCCCGGCTCCCCCCTCCTGTCAGGGAGTTGCAGAGCCAGAAGGTCCCCCCTGAGCCTCCTTTGCTCCAGGCTGAGCCCCCCCAGCTCCCTCAGCTGCTCCTGCTGCTCCAGCCCCTTCCCAGCTCCGTTCCCTTCCCTGGTCACGCTCCAGCCCCTCAATGTCTCTCTTGTCTGAGGGCCCAGAGCTGCCCCAGCACTGGAGGTGCCCCAGCAGTGCCAGCACAGGGACAGTCCCTGCCCTGGGGCTGTGACACACCATGGCTGGCACAGCCCAGGGGCCATTGGCCTCTTGCCCCCTGGGCTCACCTGGGCTCATGTCCAGCCACTGTCACCAGCACCCCCAGGGCCTTTCCCACCAGCAGCTTTCCAGCTGCTCTGCCCCAAGCCTGGAGCTGCAAGGGGTGGTTGTTTGATTCAAACTATATCATTTAGAGCAACATTTTCACTACTATGGGTGCTCTTTTTCTCTTTAATTCTTTTGTTTCTTTTTTTTTTCATATTTTTTGTGCATTTTTAATTACAAGGGTTATTAAATTTTATGAATATTATATCTTTGCTCCTTGAGTTCATGTTAATTCACTTGAAAACCTGTTAGTGATGGAAGAATCTCTAAAGGTTTTCTCATTCCAGTAAACACTTGGAAGAAATCCAAATAAAAATTGTAGCCTCAAGTTCATTAAATGGGTGTAAAATGCAAACCCAGGTTCCCATCAAACCTGGGCTCTCAGTCTTCTGCTGATCCCAAACTCATTCTTCCCAAATTTCATAGAAGAGCCAGTTTACTGGGATATGTCTTTGGGCATCTCCACTTTGGTCGTGAAAGAGGAACTTAGAGAAGTGTCTTTATCACCCTATGGTTTGAAATAAGGAGCAGGAGGCTCCCAAGCCTTGAGCTGCCCTTGGCATGGGTGGGTCTGGCTGAGTTGGCTTTCTAAGAGACCTGGAAAGTCCTGGTAGAGGGAAGAATTGGAAGAAACCAGCCTTGGAATGGTATCAGACCTCGTATCAAGGTTTTGAAGAAAAGACTCCTCACAAGAGGAGAGGCTTCCCAGGAGGAGGAGAGGCCAGAGGGCAGAGGTTAGGTGGGATACTGGGAGGAAATCCTTCCCTGGGAGGGTGGGGAGGCCCTGGCACAGGTTGCCCAGAGAAGCTGTGGCTGCTCCTGGATCCGTGGAAGTGTCCAAGGCTGGGTTGGACGGGGCTTGGAGCAACCTGGAATAGTGGAAGGTGTCCCTGCCCATGGCAGGGGGTGGGACTAAATGGTCTTTAAAGCACCTTCCCACCCCAAACATTCTGTGATTCTGTGATTCCATGGTTCCATAACGTAGGTAACCCCCACATCCAAACAGGTCCATCCAGCTCTACCTGGGCTATGAAATCCTGCTCATTGTCTTGCCTGGGTGTTCCCTCCCATCCTTTTCTCCATGTTCTTTGTGGGCTGGGGGTGCAGACATGCAGTCACAAGGTTTCACATCCTGACAGAACCCCTGGCTTTGCTGCAGTCCCTGTCACTTGTACCTTTATTCCCACCCAGCACAGAGAACCTGCTGGTGCTACAGAGGGGCTGAAACCACCAAGGGCTCAGGGAGAAGCAGATCCAGCTCTTAAGGAGTTGCACAAACCTGCTGTTATTGTGCCCATTGCAGCTTTTTGGGTGGCCTGGTGGGGTTCAGAGCACTGGTGTCTGTGCACATGTTGGCATTGCTGCAACATTTGTCTGGAGCACCAAGACAAGATGCTTATTCCCAATAAAGCCAGCAAAGTGTCACATGGAGAGGGGTCTGGAGCAGAGAAATGAGGAGGAGGTCATGGGGTAACTGCTAATTTTCCTCTTGAGTTCCTTCATTTGCCAGTGTGCCGTGTCCAGGAGAGCTGGCAGTGGCTCTGCTGCCCAGCCACACAGGCTGACTGGACAAGGGAAAAGTCATCTCCTGTGGAATGACACCACAGGGAACAGGGAGAACAGTGTGGAATCACTGACAGTCACGCTCCAGCTGACAGCCAAAGTGAAGAAATGGCAATCCAGAGCCAACTGGGGATGGTCTCCAATCACAGTAGGAGCAGACATTCGTGCCAAGGAAATGCACATGGAAAAGCAAGGGCATGGAAATCTTTCCTCCTTAAGTCTCTATTTCCTTTAAGGCAACTAAAGATATTTGCTAAATGTCACAGAATCACAGACTGGTTTGGGTTGGAAGGGACCTTAAAGATCATCCAATTCCACCCCCTGCCATGGGCAGGGACACCTTCCACCAGCCCAGGTTGCTCCAAGTTTCATTCAGCCTGGCCTTGGACACTTCCAGGGCTGGGGCAGCCACAGCTTCTCTGGGCAACCTGTGCCAGGGCCTCCCCACCCTCACAGGGAGGAATTTCTTCCCAATATCCCCTCTAAACCTACTCTCTGTCAGTTTGAAGCCATTCCCCCTTGTCCTGTCCTTCCAGGCCCTTATCCAAGGTTCTTCTCCACCTCTCTTTGAGCCCCTTCAGGTGCTGGAAGGCCTCAAACAGGTCGCCCTGAAGTCTTTTCCCTACCAAACAATCCCAGTATCCTCCCTAGAGACAACAAGCAGAGTCCCAGCTCCTGTTCTGGACCCGCAGGAAGCTGCACCAGGGTCCAGTTCCTCTCTTTGCCCCCCCCATTCCAAAGGTCCCTCCTGCCTGTGCTGAGGAACCCCCAGGTACTTTGGAGAGGCTTTTTACTTTCTGCCTAGATAACAGGACACTTCCAAAGCTGCAGAGCAAAGGAAGCATCTTCTCCCATGCTTCTGCAGTGTTCTCATTCCTTAGAGTCATAGAATTGCTAAGGCTGGAAAAGACCTTTAAGATCATCAGGTCCAACCATCAGCCCAACACCCTGGAGGGGTATTTCCTGAGGGAGAAAGACAGTACTGGTTGGAATTCTTTCAGATTGGATCTGTTGGGGAAACAAACCCAGGGCAGGGACTGGGGTCTGTCAGAGGAGGATACAGGAGAGATGGGTTTTTTCCAGGTCTGGACACAGAGGAGTTGGTGCTTCTGCTCAGTGAGATCCCTGAGGGCAGAGCCTGGAGCTGTGCCCGTGGGATGGACCACACAGGTCTGAACCCCACTGTAGTGGCCAGAAAAGCTGACTGTGCACTCTTCTCACTGCCCCACTGTGCCAGACACAGCCCAGCAATAAACACTGCCTGTATTCCTAACCCAGGAAACCCAGGAGAATGTTCCCAGAGCCCTCCAGCTGTCAGTGTCCCTGTGCTGGGGGCTCTGTGACAGTGAAGACAGGAGAAGCCTCCCACTCCTGTGCTTTGTCGAGGGTGGGATGTGCTGCTGCAGCAGCTCCTGATTTTCCCAGTCCTCCCCAGGGATTCACGTGGGGAATGAGGATGAAGGGAAGTTGCTGCTCATTGTCAGGCACCATCTGGGGCCTTCCATGGGGAGAAGGCTTGGAAGGAGATGAGACTTGCATTTGGGGTCTGGCTTGAGCTAATCCAGCCTGCAGAACAGGCTGAGGTTCAAGACTTTAAAAAGGAAACCTAAATGCAGTTTAATTCCAGAAGAGACAAAAATATTGGCTGATCCACAGAGATTTCCCTTCCCTTCCCAAACCTTCCCTTCCCAAACCTTCCCAAACCTTCCCAAACCTTCCCAAACCTTCCCAAACCTTCCCTTCCCAAACCTTCCCTTCCCAAACCTTCCCTTCCCTTCCCTTTCCCTTCCCTTCCCTTCCCTTCCCTTCCCTTCCCTTCCCTTCCCTTCCCTTCCCTTCCCTTCCCTTCCCTTCCCTTCCCTTCCCAAACCTTCCCAAACCTTCCCAAACCTTCCCAAACCTTCCCAAACCTTCCCAAACCTTCCCAAACCTTCCCAAACCTTCCCTTTCCCTTCCCTTCCCTTCCCTTCCCTTTCCCTTCCCTTCCCTTCCCTTCCCTTCCCTTCCCTTCCCTTCCCTTCCCTTCCCTTCCCTTCCCTTCCCTTCCCTTCCCTTCCCTTCCCTTCCCTTCCCTTCCCTTCCCTTCCCTTCCCTTCCCTTCCCTTCCCAAACCTTCCCTTCCCTTCCCTTCCCAAACCTTCCCTTCCCAAACCTTCCCTTCCCTTCCCAAACCTTCCCAAACCTTCCCAAACCTTCCCTTTCCAAACCTTCCCAAACCTTCCCAAACCTTCCCAAACCTTCCCAAACCTTCCCTTCCCAAACCTTCCCAAACCTTCCCAAACCTTCCCAAACCTTCCCTTCCCAAACCTTCCCAAACCTTCCCAAACCTTCCCAAACTTTCCCTTCCCAAACCTTCCCTTCCCAAACCTTCCCAAACCTTCCTCTCTTTTCTTCTTTCCTTCTTTCTTTTCTCTTCTCTTTTGCTCTCTTTTATTTATCTCTTAGCCAAGAAAAAATTGTCTGGATTTGTCTTGGTCCATCTGGACTGGGAATAATCATTTTATTCCTGTGATTTGTTTTGGTTTGATCAATGAGGTGCAAAAGGAATTCCTTGCACAGCCCAGGTTATCCCTTTTTTACCTCCTGGCCAGGCCACAGCTCCAGCTCCATGCTGGAGCAGGGAGGTGTGTGAGGTCAGGGCTCCTGGGGGCATTAATTCTCTTTTCAAAAGGCTGTCTGTGAACAGCAGAAATCAGCCCAGGAGCAGTGTCACTAAATCTGCACTAATGGCACTTTTTGGTGGTGAATTATGACAACGTTTTGAAGCCTTTCTGATGGTCCTACCTAGAGCTATCACAAGGCAGTAAAGGAGCCATAAATGTGATAACAAAGAATTCCTTCCCAACATGCAGCCAGGCTGATTTTACACACAATTCATGTGAAGTGTGCATTCATTCAATTATTCAGAGATGATAATGTCTCCTCTTCATAATCCTTAATCACCCTGCCAATACGATTCTGCTCACTCTGGCTAAAGAGGAGCTGAGGGAGAAATGTGTTTTGGCAGGGCAAGGATCCCTAACACTTCCCAGTAATGGTGGATTAATTAGTGACAGATGATGATGGAGTGTGTGGAGCAGAGTAAACACAGCTTCCTCCTCAGCATGGGAATGACAAACACCCCAGTGCTGGGGAGTTTAGAGAGAAAATAATATAAAATAACATAATATCTGTCATGTAGAATAGATAATATAGAAGATATTATAGAATATATTATATATAATAATAAATATAATATAATTTGGACAGAAAAGCATTTAATTTCTGTGTGACCGATGTCCATCAGTGCCTTGCTGCATCTGGGCTGCCCCAGGAAGGAAAGGGGGGTGACTGGTGGGTGGCAGTGATCAAACCCCCCTTTTCTATGTGGCATCAGGACAAACCTTTTTCTCCAGCACATGAGTGTGACCAGAACCAGGAGCTCAGTGCCAGTCAAGCAAATCTGGGCCAGAAATGAGGTGCAGACATCAATGTGTCCCCTGGAGGAACCTTCCAATGCCCTTCCCTTGCTGAACCTGCTGGACCATCCTTTCCCTTTGAGACTGAGCTGGAAGGGACCCACAAGGATCATCGAGTCCAACCCTCAGCCCTGCACAGGCCCATCCCCAAGAGTCACCCCCTGTGCCCCAGAGGATCAGCCAAACCCTCCTGGAGCTCTGGCAGCCTTGGGGCTGTGCCCACTGCCCTGGGGAGCCTGGGCAGTGCCCAACCAGCCTCTGGGGGAAGAACCTTTGGCTGAGATCCAACCTGAGCCTGCCCTGACACAGCTCCAGCCATTCCCTGGTCTCTGTGCTTCAATACCAGCAGCTCTGTCAGAGCATGGCACGGGAACCTCTCTTAAATGGAAAACATTGAGCTTCAGCTTCAAAAAAAAACCCCAAAATGCCTTGAAGGAAATGTCTTCCTTGAGGGCTCATTACTCTCCTTGCTGGTGGCCTGCAGGACCATCCCTCACCTTGTGATGGTGAGGGATCCTCACATTGTAATGAACCCCAAAGGGAGGGGGATGTTCTGCTCAGGAGTGGTTTCTCCTTGGCCTCACCAGAGAGTTGCAAAGTGTGTTCTCCTGTGGAGAAACAACTTAATTATGAAGCTCATGTGGAGCAAAAGCCCTCCTTTTCCCACCCTCTTTAGCACCCCTTTAAATGCTTTATCCCCCATCCCATGTTTTCCCAGTGAGAGCATGAACTCCACGGGATTCCTTTGTGCAAGACCCATGTCCAGCAGCAGACGTTGGCAACCCTTCAGCAGGAATGGCTGGACAGTAAAATAAAGCAGTAAAAAGCAGTAAAAGCAGTAAAACACTTGTCAATATGGGACAGTAAAAGCAGTAAAACACTCATCAATATGGGACAGTGCTGTGAACAAGTGTGAGCCCAAATGATCCTGCTCTCCCTGTGACATTTCCTTGGCCACAATCCACAAAGCAGGACCTGCTCAAGACCTTCTGTCAAACACTTTTCCACTGGGAGATGTGATTCCAATACCTGCTTTCATTTCTCTGAAAAGACATTCGGTTTTCCCTTGGGTTTGGGGTAAGATATTTGACCTATATGACAGTATTTGATTTCTTTATTCAGACTGAGATGCTTTGTACCAAATTAATTCAGAATCCTGTCAAACAGAATTTCTCTGCTGCTGGGGTCTGACAGGAGCTGCTCTGGACCAAATGCCCAGCTCCTCCTCTGAGGACACTGATGGGTTTTCAGCTGGGCAGGGGAAAGAGAAACAGGTTTTCAGCCCCTGTGAAATGTTGTTATATGAATTTACTTCATCATTTCCATAGACAAGGGTGACATTTTCCAGCCTCAGGGGTGGCAAATTTGCCAGCTGTGATTCCATGACTTAAAGCAGTGGCAAAGGATGCTCTGGCCTTGTCAGGGTCCTGCTGTGGTGCTAATTAACAGACAAAGAGAAAAAGCAGGGGGTTCTGCTGGGCTGGGTCCTGGAATCTACTGGGATAAATGAGCTGAAACTCAGGTTGGGTCCTGCACCCCCCTTTGCAAACTGGTCCTTGGGAGAAGCTGAAGGTCCAAATGAAATCTCAGGATGTCAGAGCCCCCCACGAGGGGTTTTCAGCATTGATTTACTGGCTTTGATTTCCACATGGAGGAAGCAGCATCCAGGTGTTTTTTTGTGTTTGATTTAATGTCACTCTGTCAGTAACTGATCTCAGCTGAATTATAATCAAACACAAACCAGGGTGTCTAGACAGAGTTTTGCATAGTTTAACAACGTTCCTCTGCTTAATTTGGGGCTGGTTTATGCACAGCCCCACAAGGAAGGACAGGCACAAACAGTCCTTCCCATCAGGAGTGACATTGGACTGAACATCTTCAGGCAGCAAAAATCCTGGAGAGTGAGAACCTCACCAAAACAGAACCTCTGGCACCTGGAAAGGTGAATGGAGAGACAAGGATCTGGACAGGGGACACTGAGCTGTCACTTCAGTCTCCCACATTAAACAGGGGGATTTCTGGGCCAAACAGGGGCCTCTCACAAGAGACATTTGTGGCCATGGCCACCTTCCCTCCCCAACAGTGACTCCTCTCCAAGGAGGACACACATCCCTGCTTTATTCTTCCCTCAGCCTCAGATGGGGAGGGAGGAGACAGGGGGAGAAATAAATAACACACTCATTTAATGGAGTAAAATCAACCTCATCTGCCAGCAGAGCATGCTAATTAGCTTAACGAGATTCCTTGGAATGAGAAAATATTACTTATTTCATTAACTGCATGACAATTGAGCTTCTAAATGAATCAAGAAATGGATCTGAGAATTAAGATGTAAAAAAATAAGATGTTAATAAAATAGCCACTGCCAGAAGAGTGTTTTAACCCAGGCAAGAAGGTTGGATTTATACCCAGTCATGTTGGATGAAAGAAATGATGGTTTGCTTTTAAGACAATCTGGGAGAACTTCTCCCCAGTGTCCCCCAGGGTCCCTACACTAAAGGATTTCTTCTGTAGCAGTTGGACCACAAACTGAGCCTGAGTCCCCCCAAAAATATGGGACATCTGATGGAACCTGGAGCAGCAGAACTCCAGGGTTGTGTCCCACAGCAGAGCTGAGGACATGGCTTGGGGCAGGGTCTCCTGAAGTGCCAGTGGGGTGGTCAGTGGTACAAACACCTCCTCTCCTTGACCACAGGTGGTTTTGTGGAGATGGAATCATTTACTTGGACACTGGAGAGCACCAAGAGCTGCGAGGTTTGGAATTCAGCTGATAGGGCAAGAGAATTTGGTGAATAATGGGAAAAATGCTCTGTGAATAACAGGCATATTGGATGAATAATCTCTTGGCAAATAATATTTGATCTGCTAGAGCTGTCAGCAAGGGCCATGTGCTGCCTGTGTGTGCTGTGGGAAGGCACTGGGTATCTGCAGTTTCAAATTTCAGCTTGTTAAACAAAGCCAAACAAACTCCATATGGTTTATGAATAAGAAAGGTTTTCATCCTGTTGAACAAATGCAAACGTGGAATTGATGGCTGTGCTGAGCTGTGGGGTGAGAAAGAGGGTTAAAATGAAACCCAACAATCCCATTTCACTCTGCAATGGGACTAAAAGGGAAAACGCAAACGAACAGGATAAACCAAAAGGTGCAGAACATCAGCCCCCTCAGCAGAGCTCAGAGCCTCCCTCCACCTCCAAAAACAGGGGATCAGAGATAGAAGTCCCAAGAGCATTTCATAGAATCACAGACTGGTTTGAGTTGGAAGGGATCATCTCATACCACCCCCTGCCATGGGCAGGGACACCTTCCACCAGCCCAGGTGGCTCCAAGCCCCGTCCAACCTGGCCTTGGACACTTCCAGGGATCCAGGGGCAGCCACAGCTTCTCTGGGCAACCTGTGCCAGGGCCTCCCCACCCTCACAAGGAAGGATTTCCTCCCAGTATTCCATCTAACCCTGCCCTCTGGCAGTTTGAAGCCATTCCCTGTGTCCTGTCACTCCAGGCCCTTGTAAACAGTCTCTCTCCATCTTTCCTGCAGGATCCCTTCAGATCCTGGGAGGCCACAACCAAGTCACCCCAAAGCTTCTCTTCTCCAGGTGAACAATCCCAACTCCCTCCTTTCCTCCCAGCAGAGCTGCTGTTTGTGCCTGTCCCAGGGTCATGGAAAGGCCTGAGGAAAGGCACAGTCCCCAGGGCTCCACCACACACTGGTTCCACCAGGGGAGGGCTGAGAACCCCCCAAACCTGCTCCCAAAGTGTCTGACAGCAAACGGGGAGTGACACAGGGAGAGCCCAGAGCCGTGGGGAACACAATTCCTGCTGAAACCCAGTGTTTCTTGGGCCTGGGGAGTGGATCCTATGGGATGCACCGAGCACATCTGCACTGTGGGATCACACACTGACCCACTGAACCTCTGCCCCTCTCACTGCAGCCCAACAGACAACAGCAAAGGACTCTCCTCTGGCATTGCCCTCATGGCCTGAGGCTCCCCATCCTCCCTCTCCCTGCTGGATTCCTGCAGGGGCTGTGCCAATCCCCCCCTCTGGCTGGTGTTTAGGCCTTGCCCACAGACCCCTCAGAGGGGACAGTCCCCTGGGCTGCACCAGACCAGGGTGAGCTGCTTGGGACAGAAAGAAAGGAAGCAGGATCTTTGCTGATCATGTGCTATTGAAGTGGATCCGTGTTTGGGGATGGCTCCAACTGGTTTCCAGGCCAGCCAGAATCAAAGCCAAATTCTGTCTTTTCCCTCACAGAGTCCAGAGAGTGGAGAAAGCCCTCCCTGGTGTCCCAGCACAGAGCTGAGAGCTCAGTCTGGGTCACAGTGTGTGGTGACACCTGAGGACATGAGGTCAGACCATGGCACCACAGCACAGGCAGCTCTCCCCAGCTCCTCCACCAACAGAGCCCCAGTAGCTTCCACCAAATTCATTCCCATTCCAAATCTTCCTTTCTGGATGTGTCTCTGTGCAGGCACTGAGCTCCTCAGCCATAGCTCTGCCAGATCCCACAGTTTCCCACAGCTGGAAATCAAACACCTGAGTCAGAGGACAATTCCAGATATCCCTGGACTTCAGTGCCCCCAGTTCTGCTGAGCCCCGTTTGCACTGGTGGCTCCAATTTCTCTGCTGCACATTGTGCTCCTGAAATGAGAGGGAGGAGTTTCCCCCCCCCCCCGTGCTGCATTTTCCACGAGCTGCTCTGGGTAATGTACACTTTGAAAATGATCCCCAGCAGCTGCAGGGTTTCTTTGGTCCCCTGAGTTCCCTGCTTGTTTAATAAACTTGTATTTTTCTGAGCAGCACAGCCAATTGTGAAGGTAAACTTAAAGGGGAAAAAATGCCTGTGAACAGAACTGATTAAATAGCAGGAAATACAAAGCACCCTGAGACCCAAATGGCAGAGCCACCTGATGGAAAATCCACACAGTGATTTTAATGAGAATTTATTACAACTGGCAAAAAAAAAAAAATCTAAAAAGTCAAGATTAAATCCTTCAATTAATACAGAACTTCACACAAATGAAAGAATCTTCTTTCTTTCCAACATCAGCCCAATCCCTTCTCTGAAAGCCCCTGGAAACACACAGGCAAAGAAAAAAAAGAGCTGATGCAGCCGATTTAAGAGGTGTAAGCAAATGCCCTGACCCCAGCAGAGTGTCCTCATATCTGTGACCTCTCAGCAAAGCATTTTCAGTTCTCAAAACATCCATGACCTGGATCCCTTTCCTCTGATGTTCACCTGCCACCAGAATTCGGAGCACAGAAAGTATCTGCTCCACCTGCATCCCAGGTGTTGTGGTACCTTCACTGAGGGCTTCACCTCTGCCAAATATTCCCCTTGTTTTTATCTCGTAGGAGGGGAATTGGATTTGCTGTACGTGGAGTCTAAATGTCTGCAGTCATGTGACAGAAGAGGTGTCCCAAGATCACCATCCTGCTGATGACAGTGTCCACAAGAGGTCCTGCTGTGTCACCTGTGTCACGACCCAGCTCTGAGGCAGGTTCTGGGTGGCACAGCTCTGCCAGGCTGTGCCACTGTGCCCCCCAGGCACTGCTGTCCTGGGCACTGGGGGCTCAGGGCACCCACCAAGGGCTCTCCAGCCCTAAATTGCAGCTCCCTGGCCCTGGAGGTCCTGCAGGGTCCAGGAAGGTTTGGGGGCTGTTCAGCCTCTCTCAGTAAGTGCCAGCTCACAGAACAGCTTTGGGGGCTCCAGTGGGGCTGTGGCTGCTCCCACACTCTGCTGGTCCTACTGCCATCCTCTGGCTTTTCCAAGGTACACTCAGCCTTTAGACACACCAGGCCAGGCTTCAGAGGAGCAAGGAGGGCCCTGTTCTCTCTCCAACACACCAGTTTCATCTTTCCCATCTTCCTTCCCTAGCAGAGCATCAGAGCTCAACAACTTGTCCCTGGCAGGCCAGGCCGAAGGGACATCTGGGGCAGAATTCCCACCAGGTCTCTCTGCTCCAGGACGGGGACCTGTCCCTGTCCATCCTGGGGGTGGGACAGACCCCTCTGACACTGCCATCCAGGTGCAGTTCCAACAGAGAGCCCTTGAAAAGTGCAGAGGGGCTGAGTGTGGCAGTGCAGCCAAGAGCCCCCTGCCCAGACCCCTCTGGGACAAGGTGCCACTTTGGTGCCGTGGAGGGGTTTACTTTGCATTTTTAAGTAAACAGCAAAGACTGGATTGCCAGTGTCTGAGAAAATGGGATGATATCAGCTACAGGCAGTTCCTCTGATTCCATCTCTCCATCACGTGGTAGGTCAGTTAATTCATCCACCCACACTGGGGTAAATCCAGGGTGACCCTGCTCAGAGTCCCCCTGCTCTGAGGGTGGGAGCAGGGCAGGCTCAAGCACAGCATTTTCCTTGACTGAAAAATTCTTCCCAATTTTTATCTGCAGTTTCTCCTTCTCCCAGGCTGTGTAAAGCCTTCCTTTACCTTCTTGATCCAGTGCTCCAAAAGTACCCCTTAAATCTGAGAGGTGTTTGATGGAGATCAGGTGTTTAATGGAATCACATGTTAATAACTATTGCTCCAAAAACCTGGGAGCTCAACACCTTTCCTGGGTCTGGTAGAGGTCTGGAGGTGCCTTACTGAATTTTGGGGGCTTCAGAGCTGGGGAAACGTGACATACTGTCACTGTTGATGCTCTTGTCACTGGGAAAGGGAGGGAGGAGCTGGTTCCCTGCAGCTCTGCCCTGCCCCCAGCCCAAATCTCTGAGCCATCCTGGCAGCGCAGCAGAGAAGGCTCCTGACAAGCACCTAATCCAATTAGCTCCCGCTTTCACATCAGCTCAGTCTATCTCCCCAAATTGCTTGTCATTTATCCATCACTCCCAGAGACTCCACAATCCAATTGCCTTTCTCCAAGCCAAAAATGAGGCACTAACAACAGGCCCCCTTGGAGATGTCGTTCAGGGCTTCCACTGCTGCTCTCCCGGGTAATGGATGAAGCTCTGTAGCAAATTGCAGCTTTGGGAGAGTTCAGGGCAGTTTATTCCTCTGCTTTGGAGCCTGTGCAGGGTGACCCAAGTCACACAGGCAGACCATAAAGAGAATTGTGTTGATATAGACCAGCACAGCTCCAAAAAATACACCCACCTGGAGCAATCCTGACTTTTCACACTAAAATTTTTTTTAAATATCATTTATATAAATATATGAAATATATATATAATTATATAATTATATACAAAAGTATAAATATATAACCATATAAAGATATATAATAATATTGTATAAAAATATATAAAATATATAAAATTTGAGCCATCCTCAAAGCCCTCTGTCACCAAGCCTGTAGCAAGTGTCTCAGGTGAGAGCAGAACTCCAGAAGCCCCAGAAATGGAACTGGGATTTAGGGCCACATCCAGTTAGACCCCACTGACTGCCTGCTGTCACAGCAGGGGACAAACAGGGCTGGGAGGAGACAAATATTTCCTCATCATTGAGGTTTATGTACCTGAGGACACCCCTAAAGCACAGAGGCTGCCCCTCAGGTCCAAGTGCTCTTATTCCTCAGGACAGTCCCTGGGATTTGCAGATGTGCAGCCCTGTCTCCTTCCCTGTGCACACCACGGGGGGTCACAGGGTGGCCTGGATGTTCATGGCACCCAGAGCTTCCTCTTCAGAGTGGGAACAGCCAGAATGAGGCCCCAGGTCCAAAAGTGATTTAGAGAAGTTACAAACCCACCTTCTGCCCCTGACTGAGTGGTGCCAGAACCAGGCAGGTTTTGGTGCTGTAGCTGTCACTGCTTCACCACTGAGGCTGAGGAATGGGTTTAATCAAGATTTGTTTCAGATAAAGGACTGTGGTCCTCCCTCCTCTGGTTGGTTTTGAGTTTCCTTAGGGAAAGCTCTCTGGTGACTTAAGGAAATCCTTGTCTCATTCCCACCCATGGAGCAGCACTCAGGGAGATATCCTGTGTGTGTTTATGATATTCATGGAATCATGGAATCACAGAATGGTTTGTGTTGGGAAGGACCTTAAAGCTCACCCAGTCCCACCCCTGAAATGGGCAGGGACACCTTCCACTAGCCCAGGTTGCTCCAAGCCCCGTCCAACCTTGGACACTTCCAGGGCTGGAGCAGCCACAGCTTCTCTGAGGGCCTCCCCACCCTCAGAGCCAAGAATTCCTTCCCAATATCCCGTCTAAACCTTCCATTTGGAGCCCTTCCTGCACTCCTGTTCAGTTGTGGCAATAGCACACCTTATGGCTGTGAAGAAGCTGTGGCTGCCCCACCCTGGCTTTTTTGGGTGTTACATTGCCATGAAGCAGGGGGTGTCTTTCCCCAAATCAATATGTAAACCTTCAAACTCCCCTCCACACACACACACCCACACACACATCCCATTTATTCCTGACACCCCTTGCATTTCCAGCCCTTTTGCAGGACAGACCAACCTGCCCAGCTCCACCAAGCAAGTCCATTTGAGGAATTGCACAAAGAAGATGCTCAGAGTCATCCAGGGGATCCACAGCAAAGCAAATCCTGGTCACCTTCTCCTGACTGACACCTTAAGGGCCTGATAAAGCCAAGGTGAGCTGATCCCATGAGAGCTGTGCCAGGCTGGGAACACTTAATCCTCTGCCCTTAACCAGCTCCTGCCACTGGAAATTGCCACTCACTCCCTGCCTTTCATCTTTGGGCTCCTTGACCTTGTTAACACTTTGTCCACTTCACCAGCAGCAAACTGGGAGCAATCCCTGGCCAGAACTGCCCAGCTCAGCAGATTGAGCCTGGAATGTGTCCTGACTTCAAAGGGCCTCCTGGCAGGATCCCTTCACCTTCTGCAGGAGGGATTTGAAATCACAGTACTGCAGCCAAAGGTTATTGTGAGCAAAAGGAAACACATCTTACACACAGGGGAAAGAATTTATTAGTCACTTAAATAATAATGGTTTAGTAGTCTAATAGCCCAAGATATCTAATACAGAGAAACCTCCTAAATAAGATGGGTGAATATATGCCTGTATTCTGGGGTTATGTTCACACTGGGACCCTCAGGGTCCCCAGGGGAGCCCAGAGGAGGTTGTGGCAATTTGCCATCACCCAGAATCCTCCAGCAAGAGGAAAACAATGCTCATGGTGAGGATTTCTTCCTCCTTGCTCTTAGGTCTGCTTGAGTCTGGTTTTACACATTTTCAGCTCGTAGTTTGCCCCCTTTCCACTGAGTCTCAGTTAAAGCCTCAGGAGCTCTCCCCTGTCCCCTAAACAAAAAAGGCTGTTGTTTGTTGTGCAATCAAAGGATGGTTTGTGGTGGCTCTGCCAGAGAGGAGTTAACCCAGGACAGATGATGATCACAGGTAAAATAACCTGAAATGGTTCAGACCAGGACAAGTCCCTGAGACCCTTCACTGCAACAGTTGGGAAAAAGTCTCTGCACTCAAGTGGCAGTTTTTGGAGTGAAGATGCCAGGAGGGACTCAAGGTTGTCTTTCCTCACCCAAATATCCACAAATCCTCCTGCTTTAGCAAGGAGAACTGCCAGGGAGAGGCAGTGAAGGAGGGACAGCTTTGGGCTCACAGATACATAAACGTATCAGGGAAGTTCATCTTGAGGAGCTTCAGCAGGTTAAAGTTTGTGGTTTTATAGGACCAAACAGTCAGACAGTGCTCAGCAACTCTTTTAAACATTTCTCTGAGGACTGTCACAACTCTGGAAGCAGCTCAGAGCAAATGCTGCTTCTTCAAGAATAGAAGATGGGGCTGGAAGCAGACAGGGATCACAAAGGACCCCTGACGGTGCTCAGGGGTGCCTGGACCCCATTCCACTGGAGCTGTGGGTACACTCTTGAGAGCTGGGCCATGGCCAGGGCAGTGCCCAGCAGCTCTTCATGCCCAGAGTGGACTCACTGTGCAAACCCTTTCAGTCCAGGCCTCTTCTGCTGAACCATCTCGTGCCAGCACAGGGATCAGCCCCATCAGAGGGCACTGCCCAGGTCAGGCTGCAGGGCAGTGCTGGTTCTCCTGAGTCCCTGTGAAATATCACCTCCCACTTGCCTTTTGCCCTTAGTCTCACATGCTCAGAGAAGGCCAAACAGCCTTTCTTTGCTCCTGCTCCTCAGTGTCACAGAAACATGGGCATCTACACAGTCCCTGAATTCCAGCTCCCAAACCCAGCAGGGACAGGCAGCAGGTGTTGGCTGCTCCTTCCAAAACAGGGGATTCTTCCACGTTTTCCCTCTTTCTTGTGGATGCTGCCTGAGCTGCTCATATCTGAGGAGATGAAACAAAGCTCTGGAAGGCACAGGGAGAGGGGGGATTTACTCAGAGCTTTTCCCCACATGGAGCTCCTGCTCTGCTCACACATCGCTCGTGGGCACATTGTTATTTTCTCACATTTCTGAAGTCACTCAGTGTGGAGGTTCTGGAAACGATTTCCCACTGCAGTTGCTGAGCAGTCTGTGAGAGGAGAACATTCCTTGTTGAAAATCCAAATTCTCTGACTGGGTGCTGGCACATGGAATGCTTTTATGTCATAGAATCATGGAATCACAGACTGGTTTAGGTTGGAAGGGACATTAAAGATCATCCCATTCCACCCCCTGCCATGGGCAGGGACACCTTCATCCTGTTGAAAAATGCAAAGGTGTAATCAATGGTTGTGTTGAGCTGTGGGGTCAGAAAGAGGGTTAAAATGAAACCCAACAATCCCATTTCACTCTGCAATGGGACTAAAAGGGAAAGTGAAAATGGAAGGATCAGGGCCTGCACTGGGATAAACCAGAAGGTGCAGAACACCAACCACCTCAGCAGAGCTCCAAAAACAGAGTACCAGCAATGGAAGAGAACAGAGAATTTCATAGAATCCCAGAATGGTTTGGGTTTGAAGGGATCTTAAAGTTCATCTCCTTCCACCCCCTGCCATGGGCAGGGACACCTTCCACCAGCCCAGGTTGCTCCAACCTGGCCTTGGACACTTCCAGGGATGGGGCAGCCACAGCTTCTCTGAGCTGTTCCCCCCTCACAGGGAGGAATTTCTTCCCAATATCCCATCTAACCCTGCTCTCTGGCAGTTTGAAGCCATTCCCCCCTGTCCTGTCCCTCCAGGCCCTTGTAAAAGTCCCTCTCCCTCTTTCCTGTAGGTTCTGATGCAAAGCTCTGCAGCACACGAGGGGGGACGTGTTTCAGAGGGACACCAGAGTCCAGCCCAAGGAGGGACAGTCTGGGTGACAACTCTGGTTGAACCCAGAGGCAGCTTCAGCCCAGACAGCATTTCAGGTCCCCCAACACCCCTGTCTGCTGCCCCAAACACACAGCAGAGCTGGTCAGCAGCCAGCAAAACACTGTTCTGGCAACAAATTCTTTCCAGGTTTGGAATGAGCCAAAATAGAGGAGGAAAAAGAGAGATGAAGATAGTGGGAAACATATTTCTGAAGTCATTTTCTTATTAATCAGGCAGAATCACCCAAGGTCATTTCATGCCTGGACATGGACACAGGTGGATTTTAAACCACCCCATCTCTTCGCTCTGGTTCACCTGCACACTTGTGTGCTGGGCTGAGGGATTTGTGCTGTTCACCCCAACTCAGGGGTGGCTTGACCAGGTCACTCCCAGCCCTCCCTCTGCTGAGCTGCCCCTGGAGGTCTGGTGGTATTTGGTGTCTGCCAGAAGAACTGGGTTGTGTTTGAGTTGGCTCAGTGCAGGCAGGGCTTTCTCTGTGACATTTGAGAGGGTGATACCAATCTGTGCCCTACAGAAAGGCTTGTCTGAAATATTTTCTAAGCCCTTTATTTTGCTGTGAAGCAGTGAAATGTATTTTCAAGAGCAGCCAGAAATCCCTGCTTTCACTCTGTGATTCTTTGTTGGTAACATGCATTTAATTCAAGAGCAGTGTATTCTCAGAGTGGCTGGAAGGTGAATGAGAAACTTTTGCTATTCAGAAAGAAAATAAAATGGCTTTTCACAGTCACTGCCTGTTCTTGTGATTGTTACTACTCCAAACAGAAGTTTGTCTGCAATGTAAAATAAATGTCCTCATTTATAATCCTTGGGAATCACAAAAGAAGCAGATGAAGCCTTGCTTGGAAAGAGAGATAGGAGGGAGAGGAACAGCAAATAATTACAGATAGCAGGGGCTGTTTGAGATGCTTTGGGCTGAGGCAGCTTCTGCTGGGAAAGTGGAAATGATCCTAACTGGAACATCCCAGGAAGGGCAGTGCCCTGGAGATCCTCTTCTGACCCAGCCCAAAGGATGCACACAGGGATGGAGGGAGGGCAGAGGGCTGAAGGACCACATTTGGGCCTATTGTTTCAAAGGGAAAGTATCAGCATTAAAGATTTGGATGAAAAGCTGGGCTTTGCCCTTGTTCAAAGTCACACTTCAAACAGGAGCAGGCAGCTGATCTTTCCCACCCTGTGAAGGGCAGGGCTGGAATGGTCCCACTCAGATGGTCCCATCCTCCCACTGCTTCCCAGGCAAACAAACAAGGGGCCAGAGGTGGCAAAGTCTTCTCTTCCCAAGCTAAAGTGAGGATCCTGTGTCTTGGAAAGAAGTTATCTGCCCAAAAAAGAAATTAGAGGTGAGTGAAATTAATGTTGGTGTTTTCTGGCCCATGAGAAAGGCAAAGAGACTGTCCCAGGCAGGATGGGAGCTTTGGACAAGCTTTAGCAGGGACACCCTCCTGTTCAGTCCTGAAGTGCAGGAAGGACCCCCTGCCTTCCTAAACTCCTTCTCAGAGAGGGGTCTGTGTGCAGCTGGATCCAATCCCAGTCCCAGATTTGGTCATTGATTTTTCTCTGAAGGATTATATGGATGTAACTGAGCCTTTATACAACTTTGCCCTGTAGGATTAAGGATAACAACTCAATATATGACTAAAATAAATGATTTATTTAAATTGATGAAAATGATAATTGTGAGTCTGAAAGACCTTAATCAGAATTATTTCCTGCACAATATGTGTAGATATAACTACTAGTAGAGAGCATTAATTATTGAAGAAAAGTGACACAATGATATTAAAGCTTGGATAATAATTATTAAGTAGAGGTTGATGATACTCACCTAAACAAATGGGCAAATCTCTCAACCTTGAGGAGTGACCTTGAGGGGATCCCCACTCCAGGGAGGAATCTCCACACACTCTGGGAAGGGGGTGTTAGAAGACCCTCTGATTAAAATAGGGGAGTGGGCTTTTACAGGATAAAAGATGGAGCAGCTTTAGACCAATTGCCAGCACTGTCACTTGTTGGTTCCTCTGTCAGGAGCTTTGCCCACTCCCTCCCTGGGGCCAGTTTCTCCCAAGAGACATTGTCCTTCCTCAGGGTGGAGCATTTCAGGACTGATGGGTCAGGCTGGTCCCAGCTTTCTTCAACACCCAAAGCAGTGTGACCCCCCCCTTCTCCATCCACCGCCAATAATTTTTTGCAAACAGAGTGTTGTTCAAGCTGGTTTGCCCCCACTTAGGCAAAACATCTGCTACAGACACCACAAGACCAGGTTTAAATCTGATGTTTTACATCTACTTGGCTTGTGAGCCCCAACATCCCAAAATGGGACAACAGCGAGGGGTTCCTGACAAGTTGGCACCATCACCACAGCCTGGATGTTTTCCTGCCCACATCCCTCTCAGGAAAATGTGCCCCAGTGCTTGTATGAGGGTGGAGTGGCCTAAGGAAATTGTGTTTTATTTGGGTTTTGCCTTTGGCAGAAGATCCTGACATCAATTCATTAACATTTGCAAAATACTTTGAATTTCTCTGACAAGAAGCTCTGGAATAGTGCCTTGAATGATTCAATTATTTATTGCTGCTCTCAATAATTCAAACATTCAATTATTAATTGTTATTATTACTGTTACTTAGACCAGCCACTAACATGCACAGAGCTGTCTAAGAGCAGTGGATCTCCAGTTCCTGCCTCCAAAACTGCTTATCCTTTAGGAAACAGCTTCCATGTGCTGCTGGCACAGTCCTGGCTCCTCTCTTATGGTCCCACCCTGCCCTTGGCTCATCCTCACCCCCCAGCTGTGGGTGGCAGAGCTGAGCTCTGAGCCCCTTTTACCTGCTGGTTCTAAAAACCAAACCTGAGGTTTTGTAGATGAAAGTCTGGAGTTTGATTCCCATGATTTTACAAATCAAGGAGCAGCTGGATAACATCCAGGGACACATGTGGACATCTCTGGTTTATGGATCACCTCTGAAAGGAGTGTTTTGTAGGTTCCCTCTGTCACAGACTTCTTTTTGCAGTGTTGTGGCTCAAGAAGAGCTTGTTTTCGTTACACTTCTGTTTGAGGCTGAGCTAAAGGTCACCCAGCCTGGGGGCAGATCTGTTCACAGACACCTCAGCAAGCACAGCTCACACCTTGTCATCATCCAGGGCTGACCAGACAGGCTGCAAATTTCCCCCCTTTTCAAACAACAGCAAAGAACCTGCCCCATAAACCTGCAGCAGAAAGCAAATCAGTCCAAGAATTCATCTTTTTGCAAACAAAAGCAAAATTCAGTATCAAAATTGTTTAAGTGGCCTTCAAATCAGCAGAGAGACACCCCCAGATGTGATTCCCTAGGGCAGAGGAACTGCTCCTCAGGGCTGTGTCTGTGCTGCCTGCAGAGGACCAGGGCTGGGCTGGAGGTGTCTCCTCTCCCCACCCTGAGGTTACAACTCCCTTTTGGGGGCACAGGGAAGGGCTTCTCTGGGCTGAAGGACAGATAACACTGCTGGGAATAGTTCCTTCCTGGAAAGGAAACTGGAGTGTGACCAGGGAAGGGAACGGAGCTGGGAAGGAAGGGAAGCTGGGAAGGGAACAGAGCAGGAGCAGCTGAGGGAGCTGGGGGGGCTCAGCCTGGAGCAAAGGAGGCTCAGGGGGGACCTTCTGGCTCTGTAACCCCCTGACAGGAGGGGGGAGCCGGGGGGGGTCGGGCTCTGCTCCCAGGGAACAAGGGACAGGAGGAGAGGGAACGGCCTCAGGCTGTGCCAGGGGAGGCTCAGGTTGGACAGCAGGAGGAATTTCCTCCTGGAAAGGGTGGTCAGGCCTTGGCAGGGGCTGCCCAGGGAGGTTTGGAGTGCCCAGCCCTGGAGGTGTCCCAGGAAGGCCTGGCCATGGCACTCAGTGCTCTGGGCTGGGGGACAAGGTGGGGATGGGGCACAGGGGGGACTCCATGGGCTGGGAGGGCTTTTCCAACCTCCAGGATCCTGTGATTTTATGATTCCTAAAGGTAGGAGGCATCTTGTCCTGAAGTAATTTAGTTCTTCTCTAGTCAAGGGAAAGGACCTTCATCGTGGTTTAGACGTCACAGCTTGAGATGAACCATTTCTAGAGGTGTTTGCTGAAGCAGAAAGAGAATCTCTAAAAAGTCCAGCACTGGAGGGGAGCACAAAGGGCAAATCCAGCTCCAGCTCTCCCAACACTCCTGGTCCTTCAACTCACACTTGGGCACCAGTGTGGCCCGAAAAGCGAAGTTAAAGCCCCTGACTAAGGAGCCAGCAGGAGGGAGAGAGAATTTCCTCTGCTTCCCACCTTGGATTAGGGGGTGGTGACCAAGGGACATGGTGTTGGTGGGTGACAGACCCAGGCCTGCTGAGACATCTGGGCTCCTCTCTGGGCTGGGACAGGCTCAGCAGGGCTGGGCTGGACTGGGCTGAGATGGGATGGGATGGGATAGGATGGGATGGGATGGGATGGGATGGGATGGGATGGGAAGGTGATGACTGCCAACATGTACAGGGCCCAACAAATCTGCCTGGAGCTCCTGCCTCTTGCTCCACAGTGCTGCAAGTGTTCTTTGCTTCTCAAAGGGTCCCTGGCTGTCAAATTCCCACAGACCTGGTTTACAGCAAGTTTCCATCTGGGCCTCGAGCTGCAATCCAGTGACTCAGGCACTTTCCCTTGGCATTTTGATTTCCTCTTCAGGCCCTGTCTAATTAAAGTGCACAGGCTGCAGCAAACAGCTGATGGCAGGAGGCTGTGTTGTCTGTAGCCTAATGAGGGCCTGATTTTAGTTGGGTAAATATAAACTTGTAATAAGGTCTCCTCCACACAGACACAGCTCACACTCCTGCCATAACCCACTCATGTACTGACAAGGATTCAGCCTCCCTGTAAGAAATAAAACCTGCTCTGTGTGCTGTGGTTGTGTGGGGAGAGGGGGAAAATCTGTCCCTTTTGTATGATCCTAAAATCAAGACGATTTTAGGAACAAGGGACAGGAGGAGAGGGAACGGCCTCCAGCTGTGCCAGGGGAGGGTCAGGTTGGGCATCAGGAGGAATTTCTTCCTGGAAAGGGTGGTCAGGCCTTGGAGGGGCTGCCCAGGGAGGTTTGGAGTCCCCAGCCCTGGAGGTGTCCCAGGAAGGCCTGGCCGTGGCACTCAGTGCTCTGGGCTGGGGGACAAGGTGGGGATCAGACACAGGGGGGATCCATGGGCTGGGAGGGCTTTGCCAACCTCAGTGATCCTGGGATTCTGGGATCCCTGAAGACAGGCAGTGTCTTATCCTAATGTAATTTAGTTCTTCCTAAAATAAAGATGATTTTAGGATCATCATTTAAAATCATCACTTGGTGACTTCAGCAGTGGACACCAACTGCTGGAATTTAGGCTTCTACAAACATGAATAGCCACACCTATGTGAGTATGGAGTAATCTAGTGAATATTTCTGTCTCAAAAACCCTCTTTGTTTTCATAAAATCTGAATCAGACACATTGTGTGGAAGGTAATTACTCTAAGAGGGACTCAGTACCACAAAATGCAATCTCACACTGTCTGCAGGGACATGTCATTAACTACCATATCTGGATACTTGTAAAAGTTACAGAGGGAAGTTCCAAGGTCTTTAAAACAACTCAGAAGGATCCTGCTCCCAAGGATGAGCTCTCTGGGAACATTGGGAAGCCTTTTACCTACAGCATTTCTCTCCCAAGCACAGATTGGCAGAGTCTCCTCTGCCCAGAGCCCAGATGTCAGAGCTGGTTTCAAATATTAATGAGCTCCACAAACCTCCCCCACACTCCACTTGCATTATTTTTTTTAAATTAGCATATTAGCTCACTGGATCAGTTCAGGGCTGGTGAACACCCAACCCCACCCCCCGTGTGATATTTGTGCTGCTGAGCAGAACCAACAGCTCAGGGCATTCAGGGTTATCTGAGGGAATGGCCTGGAGCTGTGTCAGGGCAGGCTCAGGTTGGATCTCAGCCAAAGGTTCTTCCCCCAGAGGCTGGTTGGGCACTGCCCAGGCTCCCCAGGGCAGTGGGCACAGCCCCAAGGCTGCCAGAGCTCCAGGAGGGTTTGGCTGATCCTCTGGGGCACAGGGGGTGACTCTTGGGGATGGGCCTGTGCAGGTGGCAGTGCTGCCCCTGGAGCTGCTCTCTCCAGCTTTCTCAGGTGAGTTCAGAGTCCTTGCAAAACCCTCTAAAGCCTGAGATGTGGCTCTTCAGGACCCCTCTCCTCCTGGGGCACTGCCAGCAATGGAATCAGAGCAGCTGCTGCTCCTGGGCCCTGGGAAGGGTGTGAGGAGAAGGTCTGGCAGGAAAGCTCCTTCCCTGCCCCCCCATCCACCACCCAGCTTCCATGTGCCTCTGCCTCTCTGTACTGGAATCACAGAGTCATAGAATCATGGAATGGTTTGGGTGGGAAGGGACCTTAAAGTTCATCCAGTTCCACCCCCTGCCACCAGCCCAGGTTGCTCCAAGCCCCACCTAACTTTGGACACTTCCAGGGAAGGGGCAACCACAGCTTCTCTGGGCAACCTTATATGTGCTGGGACACAGGAGACAATCTGGAAATGTCCCTGTGGCTGCTTTTTAGGGAGAGCAGATGCAGGTGGAGGGAGGATTTGTGTGCAGGGATGTCACGGACCTGGGAAACGAGTAGCACTGAGGTAACCAAAGTTACCCCCAAACTCATCCAGTTTTACTAAATAGCAGATACTCCCTGTGTTTATCCAGAGACAAAAGAAAATGAAGGAGAAAGCAGGAGTGGGATCAGGGAGGAGAGAACTGTCAGTCACATGCAGTGGGTGGGATTGGCTCTGATGTGATGCATCAGAGGAGGGAATCTCCTTTAATGGGAAGATAATGAAGAATGAGCAACAAGAACTCTGTTTCCGAGGATTAAAAAACTCCATGGAGCCAGAGTTATTTGCATAAGCACCTCTCCTGAAATGAAAACATATAAATCATTTCCTGGCCTCCCAAGTAGCTGTGGCTGAACCCACGGGACAGATAAACTCACAGCAGTGGCTTCCTCTTGTCTCTGCTCCTGGGGTTCAGTTGGTGGCTTCAGGGCCTTGTCTGTCTGTCCCCACAGGGCAGGAGGGAGAGTCAAACCTGATGTCTTTGCTTCAGTAAGAGAGAAAGACCCTTGGGATCTAACTTGGAACTCCAGGATTGTCTTGTAGTCTCATATTTTAAAATGCTGGCAATGGCATTTCTAAACAAACCTTGCTTTTCATCTTTTTCTATTTTTTCTTTCTTTCTTTCTTTCTTTGTTTCTTTCTCTTTCTTTCTCTTTCTTTCTTTTTCTTCCTTTCTTTCTTTCTTTTTCTTATTTTCTTTCTTTTTCTTTCTTTTTCTTTCTTTTCTTTCTTTCTTTCTTTCTTTTTCTTCCTTCCTTCCTCCCTCCCTTCCCTGAGTTTCAGAGTCTTGGTTTATTTTCACACACAAACACAGGACCTGTGGCCGTTCCCCAGGAACATCCAACCTCTGTATGTTTTGGAGCAGCTGAATTGCCTTTGTGGTGGCCCTTTCCCATGTCCTGCTGATTACAGAGTTAATTAATACCAAAAGAAAGACTGTAATGAAGGACTTAGACATGAAAGAGAGGAAGCTGACTTGTGTCTGAGCATCACTGCTCCTGTTCTGATGGGTGAGTGCTCCTCTAGTCAGGTGTTTCTGGAGCTGCCTCCTCCTTGAGACCATGTCTTTGGACCATCAGGATCTTCATTTTCTGCTTTATCCCTTCATCTCCTGCTGCACCACCTCCAGTTTCACAGGGTTTGTGTGGTCACACAAACCTGCCACTCCCGGAGCAGAAGTGACAGACTGGAACCTCTCCCGGGAGGGTGGGACTGTCACAAATCTGGGGTGTCAGGAATACACACGATTTTCTGTGGTCAGAGTGATGCTCTTCAAGTAATTTTACACAGGATTTCAGCACAGCATCAGTTCCTATGAGGAAAGGCTGAGGGAACTGGGATTGTTCAGCCTGGAGGAGAGAAGCTTTGGGGTGACCTAAGTGTGGCCTTTCAGGACCTGAAGGAGTGACAGAAAAGGTGGAGAGAGACTATTTCCAAAGGCCTGGAGTGACAGGACAAGGGGAATGGCTTCAAACTGACAGAGAGTAGGGTTAGATGGGATATTGGGAACAAATTACTCCTTGTGAGGGTGAGATTGGCACAGGTTGCCCAGAGAAGCTGTGGCTGCCCCATCCCTGGAAGTGCCCAAGGCCAGGTTGGACAGGGTTTGGGAGGTGGGACAGTGGAAGGTGTCCCTGCCCAGTGCAGGGGGTTGGAACTGGATGGGCTTTAAGGTCCAACCCAAACCAGTCTGTGATTCCATGATAAGGCCACTGAAGGCAGCACTGCTCAGCACAGAGGCAGTTTGGGATGATCCCAATGCAAAGTGCTGTGTCAGCATTTCCCTGCCTTTCCCAGGATGCCTGCAGTGTCCCCAGGGATCAGGGATGCCCCGGGGTCCCTGCAGTGGGGCTGGAATTGCAGGAAGACTTGTGGAAATTCCTGCAGAAACTTTCTCCATCCTCTCTCCTGAATGGAAGCTTTTTAATTAACATACAATTTCCAAGGCTGCAGAACTTCATAAGTCAATGCAAATGCTGTGTTTGGACAGGAGGAGGAGAGGCAGATTACAGAGAAATGAATCTCCCTCTCATGGCCTGAGTTCAGAGCACAGATGTCTGCTCAGTAATGGATTTCTGGCAATCAAATATTTTCTTTAATGCTGTAAGGCAGCTTTGCAGTGTTTGATCATGATTACTCTGAGCATCCCATGGTGTTTTGGGGTGTAATTAGATGGGAGCAATTTATTCCAGAGAGCAATTGTCCCACAAAGTACTTCTGTGTATGAAGTGACAGCTCGGCCAGATTTCACTTCACAAGCGTTTGTGTTTCAGTTGGTGGAATTTGGGTCTTCTCCCTTGAATGCCTCATCCTAGTCCTGCTTCATCTGTCTCTGGGGGTCACTGTGAGCTCCAGAAGCACCTGAAATCAGCAGAGGAAGAGCATTTTCTCTGCTGACATGCAAAGAGAGATCCAGTGCAGCACCAGTGATGAGTGTTCATTGACTACAGGCCTAAGATAGAGGTAAAGCCTCTCATTTGGATTGGCCTTTCCTTTCCTTTCCTTTCCTTTCCTTTCCTTTCCTTTCCTTTCCTTTCCTTCCTTTCCTTTCCTTTCCTTTCCTTTCCTTTCCTTTCCTTTCCTTTCCTTTCCTTTCCTTTCCTTTCCTTTCCTTTCCTTTCCTTTCCTTTCCTTTCCTTTCCTTTCCTTTCCTTTCCTTTCCTTTCCTTTCCTTTCCTTTCCTTTCCTTTCCTTTCCTTTCCTTTCCTTTCCTTTCCTTTCCTTTCCTTTCCTTTCCTTTCCTTTCCTTTCCTTTCCTTTCCTTTCCCTTCCCAAACCTTCCCAGACCTTCCCAAACCTTCCCAGACCTTCCCAAACCTTCCCAAACCTTCCCTTCCCAAACCTTCCCAGACCTTCCCAAACCTTCCCTTCCCAAACCTTCCCTTCCCAAACCTTCCCTTTCTTTCCTTTCCCTCTCCTTTCTCCTTTCTCCTTCTACAAAGGAAGCTGAGAGAGAACATCTCAGACCCAACCACTGCAGCTTGAGCTTTATGTCACAGGGATCTCCCAGTGAAGATCTGAAAGCTGATCCCAAAAGAACAACCTGCAGCCAGCTCTGGGCTCTGGTCACTCCCCCCAAACGTGCTGAGGTTCTTCTGCTGTTTATCAGACGTGAAATCCAAGCCCCAGCTCTGCAGGCCATTCCCTTCACCCCTGGGAACACGGAGACAGGGCCTGGGAGACAGGAGAACAAACCTCCTGCTGAAATCATGGAATCATGGAATTGTTAAGGTTGGAAAAGAACGGTAAGATCAAGTCCAACCCCCACCCCAGCACCCCCCCCCATGTTCACCACCAAACCATGTCCTCAAGTGCCACATCCACATGTTTTTTGAACTCTCCCAGGGATGGTGACTGCCCTGGCCAGCCTGTGCCAATGCCTGACCACCCTTTACATGCAGAAATTTGTCCCAATATCCAACCTAAACCTCCCCTGGTTGTTTCCTGTCATCCTGTCATGTGGGAGAGGAGACTGACACCCACTTTTTCTGAGAGAATCATAGAAGTGCTCATGGAAAAGGCACATGGTGGGATTTTTGGGGTGTCTTGTAGGGCCAGGAGTTGGACTGGATGATCCTTCCAGCTCAGGAGATCCCATGAGTCTATGACAAGGATCTCTGGGTGTCCCTAGTCCATTCTTCCTCCCAGAGCAGGACAATCTTCACCAGCAGATCAGCTCAGCTGTGGCTCTGTTTAGTGGATCCCAAGAACTTCCAAGGGTTGCCAGCACACCTTCCCTGGGTGAGCTGCTTCAGGGCTGTGCTGCAGGGAAGCTTTTCCTTATTAAAAAGAGAGGAGACAGAGAAATATTGGGGTGAAAAGGCTTTCCAAAGCCTGGTCAAACCAGTGGATGAAATCCACTCCAGCCAGATCCTGCTGTTGCTGATCTGTTCCTCATGTTGTGAAAAGAAAAGCTCATCTGCTGGTTTTCCATCATGCCCTAATCAGACTTTGCCCAAACTTCAGGAGTATTAAGAATGAGCTGGTGTTTGGTGCTGCACAAAACCAGCACAGCATCATTTTTCTCATCCCCAGTTTTCCCTTAGAGGGAAATTTCAGCAAGTGATGGTTTTCTCATTAGAGTCTCAGATAAAGGAACATATTCTACACCAAAATCCCAGATTTAATGATCCTGCTTGTCTGTACCTTTTTGAGTCCATCACAATATCGCCATTTATATTTATGAGATTATAGAGAGATCTAAAATGTTATAAACTTCCCAAATCCTCAGAGTAAAAATAAATAAATAATTAAAGGAAGAAGTATTTACTTTGAATTTATGAACAAAACAAACAAAGCCAAATCCTGTGGGCAAGAGAAGTGAGTCCTGTTGGGCAGAGAAAAGTGGAAAAGCAAAAGTCCATCTTGGCTGGAACTTGGGAGTGTTTCAGTTCTCCTCACTCACCTGCACTATGGGGGAAACCTGGAGAGCTCCTGGTTCCTCAGAGTTTATCAGCAAACTGCTGGAATTAAACCCAGCTATGGAGGAATTTCCCTTGGACAAAACACGTGGAAAACCCCAGGTTGTGGCTCCCAATTTAAATATATCAAGGTTTTACATTCCTCCTAACTGTACAATGTATGGATTCCATCCCCTGCCTGATGTACCATCAGGAACCTCTGCCCTGCTTCTTTACCAGGGATGTCTGCAGAGGAACCTTCCCAGGCCTGTCATGTGCTGCCTTGCTTCTTCCTACTAACTTTTTGCTCTTTCCCCAGGTTTTTTGGTCAGAAACATCAGAAAAGCTTAACAGATAATGGGATGGATACTGCAGAGCCAGGTTTTTGCAAAGGACAGGAGTATTGAAGGTCCCAGGCTTGATTTCCTCATCCTCTATATTCTACAAAACCATCCTCTGTGGCTTTGACCAAAAATGTCTCCTGAAATCCCAAATCTTGGAGGTCAAAAGTCTTGAGTGAAATGCCTGTGAGTCTGTCCTGTCCCCCTTCCCTGGGCTGTGTCAGGTCCAGCAGCCACACCTGGGAGGTGTGAGCAGATGAAGGTCTCTCTGTGCCTTCTGACACGTCCTCCTGCCCCAGGACACGGCAGGGGAAGGTGCTGAAGGGCTGGCAGCTGCAGAGGAGGAGGAGTTTCTCCAGAGATGGATTCTGGAGCTGCTTGAAATCTCACCATTCCCCAAAGCTGTGTCCTGCCAGGCCTTGGCCTTGTTCAGCCTTTGCCTTGTGCTGGACACAGGAGCCCAAATCCCTCCTCCAGCCCTGCAGTTTGACACCTGAGCTCAGCTCACTCCTCAGCCTGCACTGAGTCAGTCCCTTCATGACCATGGCAATGTTTGGACATCTCCATCCATGCTCCTTCTGGGCTGTCTCCTGCAATCCCTGACCATGGCATATTTGGACCAGTCTGTAAAAGTAATGGCTCAGTTTCTGGGTCAAAACCTGTGGAAATCAGCACACACAGTAGCTGTGGCTTTGAAATCTTGCCTCCAGCTGGGAAGGAAGTGACCCTTCCAGAGCAGGGAGACAATTTCTAAAGCTGATGGTGTTTTTTTGTCTGCATTGCTGAGCCCTCTCACCAAGGTGTCTGTGCTGCCTTTTCTCCTTAACCTACTTTAATTATTTTCCTTACATTGAAATGACAGCAGGACTTGGGACAGAAAACCAAAAAAAGGCTTTTCTAGGGGAGGTATGAAAGGAAGGCCAGAGAAGTGATGCAGAGGAGTCCATGCCTGTGTGACCAGACCCACAGTCCTCCTGAGCTTCTTCAGCCCCAGAAGGACTCAGAACTCAAAGGTTCTTCAGCCTCATGGCCCAGCCCTTCCTGGAGGAACATATAAGGGGCACAAGTGCTGTGAGGAGCAGCTGAGGGAGCTGGGGGGGCTCAGCCTGGAGAGGAGGAGGCTCAGGGGAGACCTCCTCACTCTCTGCAACTCCCTGACAGGAGGGGGCAGCCGGGGGGGGTCGGGCTCTGCTCCCAGGAACCAGCAGTAGGACAAGAGGGCACAGCCTTGAGCTGCACCAGGGCAGGTTTAGGTTGGACATTGGGAAGAAGTTCTTCCCAGAGAGAGGGATCAGCCCTTGGAATGGGCTGCCCAGGGAGGGGGTGCAGTCCCCGTCCCTGGAGGGGTTTGAGCAGAGCCTGGATGTGGCATCAGTGCCATGGTCTGGGTGACAAGGTGGGGTTGGCTCATGGGTTGGACTGGATGATCTCAGAGGTCTTTTCCAGCCTTGTTGATTCTGTGAGTCCGTGATGAACCTCGATGTGACCTGGGAACATTTCCTCTCTCTGTCTCCACCTGCACATGGACAATCCTGTCCACACCTGCAGCACTTCCACACCACACGTGACTGTGCCCAACTCACAGCTCTGTTTTTCTCCCACTCTGAGATGATTTAGAGCCAAAAAACAAATGTTAAGATGCAAAAGCAAGAAAAGTGTGTCAGTGGTGTTTGGCTGGAGTCCAGGCCCGGGAGCGCAGCAGGCGTGGGAGCTCCTGGGAGGTTGTTGCTTGACGAACTCCCACTTGAAACGGCTGATGAATTTCAATATTTGGACAGATGGCTGGAGTCCCAAACCCGAATTTAAAATACATAGTGAAGCTCTTCAGAAATTGCAGTATCTTCCTTTGCAGGGAGTTATTTCTTGGAAGAAGGTGTTCTTCCTTTTTTGTTGTTGTAATGACCATAATTGCTCTTCCCACCATGGGCTGTGCTGGATTTGGGATCATTTCCTTGCTTGCTGTCCCTCCCCACGATATTTGTACCAGACTAATTTTTTTCCTGCAATCAAGAAGAGCTCTGGTATTACCAGGTAACAGACTTTAATAGGTCTATTTTCACATAAATTATAACCAAACTCTCCACTTGGCTGCATTTGCAAAGCAAGGAAGGAAATCATATAATCACATGGTAGTTGTAGTGATAAAAAAGAAGGTAGAAAAGCAAAATTATAGTATAAGAAGCTTAACCACAATCATTTAACCTTTCTCCAAATCAGTTCCACTCCACTGGAAACACTCTCTTGAACCTGCCTTGGACACTTCCAGGGATCCAGGGGCAGCCACAGCTTCTCTGGGCAACCTGTGCCAGGGCCTCCCCACCCTCACAGGGGAAAATTCCTTCCCAGTATATCCCATCTAACCCTGCCCTCTGGTAGTGGGAAGCCATTTCCCCCTTGTCCTGTCACTCCAAGCCCTTGGAAACAGTCTCTCTCCATGTTACTTGTAGCCCCTTCAGGTGCCAAAAGGCCACAATCAGGTCACCCCAAAGCTTCTCTCCTCCAGGCTGAACAATCCCAGCTCTCCCATCCTTTCCTCCCAGCAGAGCTGCTCCATCCCTCTGATCCTCTTGGTGCCTCCTCTGGACTCTCTCCAGCAGCTCCATGTCCTCCCTGTGCTGTTCCCAGGGCTGGAGCAGCTCTGCAGGGGGGTCTCACCTGAGGGGCAGAGGGGCACAATCCCCCCCTGCCCTCTGCCCACGCTGTGGGATCAGCCCAGGGCACGGGGGGTTCTGGGCTGGGCCATGTCCAGCCTGTCCCCCACCAGCCCCCCCAGGTCCTTCTCCCAGGGCTGCTCCATCTGCTCATCCCCAGCCTGGACTGATCCTGGGGGTTGTCCTGACCCACCTGCAGCCCCTCAATGGGGCCATTGGCAGGATCAAATCCCAAGCATGTGCCCACAGAACCTATGGAGAAGAAGGACCTCCAGAGCCAGCCCTTCCCTCCCAGACAGAGTGGAACACTCACAAACCATACTCTGCAGACTGAATCTCACTGAGGATGAAGGTTTTTGCTCTGTTAGCATGAAAAACATGTACACCAATCTTGTTGGAGTGTAAACTGCCTGGAAGCTTTTTTTCCTCAAGGAAGATATTTATTCAACTCCTCCTTTGATCATCCAGGGGCTAACAGACTCAGCTATGCCTGTGCAAATAAGACTAGTAACTATTATGTTACAGCCACCAGAACAGGTTGGTTTAGTGACACTGATTTATGAAGAGCTCTCTTTTTTGAGGCTATAATGTTAATTAAGTGCTTCTGGAGAGTTTGGATAAAAAGCATATTTACTCTTGCCATAGTGAAACACTCAATATTTTGTGCATTTCATAAATATTTCTAGTATCTGTCCGCAGAACAACGGCCCAGCAAAGCAGGCAGCTGCAGGAGGAGCAGCCCAGACACACTGCTGAAATAGTCAATTATTTAGATTAATTAATGAGTAATGGCTGTGCCTGCATTTTGCATGTCATTTGAATATTCCAAAGCCAGAACTTTCAGCTGTTCCTGTGTTACTGGCAGAGCCACACTCCCTGCAGCAATCACAGGGAATGCTGCTCTACAGAAACTTCCAGGTTTTTGGGGGTTGAGAAACCCAACAGCAACTCTGTGGACTGGCAGAGACTTGTGTTTAAACAGCTTTACAGTAGGTGGGCATCCATTGGGATTTATTCTGTAAATGCCTGGGAACCTACAGCCACATTCTGCTCTGTATTCAGGCACCTTCCTCCCACAAAATTACCAGGGATTACGTGCTCTTAAAAATCCTACTGGGTGCTAATTTGCATTTTTATGTGCCTGGCTGCACTGAAAAAAAAAAACAACCATGCCTGGCAGCCAAGTCTGAAAGAATCCAAGGAGAATCCCCTGGTCTCTTCTCACTCTGGGATTTGGGACAGACTCCCATGTTCAGTGACACTCTGCTGCTCATCAGGTGCCTGTACAGCCCTTCAGGGGTCAGTGGCCAGAGAATCAGTCCCAGGGTGGTTTGGTTGGAAGGGCTCAAAGCTCATCCAGTCCCACCCCTGCCACTGGCAGGGACACCTTCCACCAGCCCAGGTGGCTCCAAGCCCCGTCCAACCTGGCCTTGGACACTTCCAGGGATGGGGCAGCCACAGCTTCTCTGGGCAACCTGTGCCAGGGCCTCCCCACCCTCACCCACCGAGTTCCACAGAAAGAAGTTTTGAATCCAGAAAGCTCAGTGGGGATGGTCTTTGGTTCATGCCAACCCCAGAGCCATCCCTGGGGATGGGCCTGGAGTTGCACTGGGTGATCTTTGTGGGTCCCTTCCAGCCCAGCAGATCCTGTGACTGCCTGGGACAGACCCGGCCAGCACAGCTCCCAACTGTGCCCCGAGGTGTGGTAATGCTCACACAGGCAATTGCCAGGCAGTGGCATAAAACTGAGCTTTTTCCTGACATCACTGAACTTCCCAGGACGGATTCAGGCTCAAGTTCTCCAAAATGGACTGTTGCTCCTGGGTTTTTCCCCATCAAAGCCTGCAGAGCAACCAAGAGATCCACGACACACAGAGAGAGAGGGACCCCCCGGCTCCCTCCTTAGAACCACAGAGTTGTTAAGGTTGGAAAAGACTTCTAATTCTTCATTAAGCCCAACTGTCAGCCTAACATTTCCAACCAAGCAATTCCTTCCCTCTGCCTCACCAAGAAGGAGGAAAACATGCCAGAGAGCTGTGGGAAGACTCCTTATGCCAAGGCCCCCTCAGCTTTGCTATTTGTACAAAGTATCCTCCTTCACAAGGGGACAGAAAAGAAAAATAAGATAATACTGCTTAAAAATATTCAAGAAATAAAATAGTGCCTGCAGGAACTCCAGGTCAGAAAGCTCTGAAACAGGTGAGGGAGCAGTGAGAGCAGAGCAAAGCTGTTTCTCTGTTTCTGGAAGCACAAATGCTTTGACATTGGAATGTCCTTGGAGCAAAACACAAAGCTGGATATTGAGGTGTCTCAGCTGGGGAGGGAGGGTTGGATAACCTCCCAGACCCTCAGTCACAGCCCCTGGCAGGCAGGGAGGAGCTTTATAAATTATGCAGGTGCCAAAGACACCAGATACTCTCAGAGGAATGAAGCCACTTGGAAAAGCATCCTGAAAGTGTCTTCCTGGGCATTAACCCCTCCGAGGCTTGAGCCAGGGGTGAGAAGCACAAATACAGGACAGTGGAATGCCAACTTATTTGACTATTGCCCTGGGGCTACACAACCCCTCAAAGAAGCCCTTTGTCCCCTCTCCCTCTGCAAAGAGCTTGGAACCTGCCATGAAGTGTCAGAGGACAAAGTGGTCCATTGCTGTTCCCAGCCTGGGGGGGGTTCAGCCCTGAACGTGGTATGACATTCTCTGAACCCTTGCTCTCAGCCTCCAAAGCATACAGATACATCCAATTTATCCCAAATTCAGCATCCCTTGCTTGTCCAGCTAGAGCAGGTTTACTCAGACTTAAAGGTTTTCTAGAAGGCTTTTCTCTCAGAGCTGTTTTCAGGATCCAAAGGATCTGCCAAGCACACTGTGCACAGCCCCCTCTCCACACCCACACGTGGACTGGCATTTCATCTCAAGCTATGCTAATCCACAGCTCTTCCTGCACTCATGCAGAGTTCAGTGATATTTTATTTATCATAGGATTTGACTTCAAAATTTAACCTTTTTGCAGCTTGAAAGGAGGTGTCTTCTTGAGAGGGTGAGGCTTCTTTATTGCCACATGGCTGATTTTGGGCTCTACAGAAATGTTCTTCCAAATGTTTTCCACTTCTATCAGCTTCCATTTATTGGTATTTTATGTGTCAGCTCATCAGGTTAGACCTGGTGGATTCTTTTTGTTTCAATTAATTGCAGTCTGCTGAGGATGTTTCTTAGATTTTCATGCTGGCTTTGGATGGAGTTTTATGTCTCTGTTTGGATCCAAGGAGACACAAACCCAAAACTAATCTGGGTAAGACTATTAAATTATTTCTGTAAGTTTTCTCTCAATTAGATTAGACTCTTCCCATAGACAGGCTCTTCTGAGAACACCTCAGCTTAGAAGACCTTGATGGTTCCAGCCTTCTAGAAAACCTTTAAGTCTGAGTAAACCTGCTCTAGCTGGACAAGCAAGGGATGCTGAATTTGGGATAAATTGGATGTATCTGTATGCTTTGGAGGCTGAGAGCAAGATTTACCCTGGCTACCTCTGGACCTAGAGGCACATTCCTGTGGGATGAAATGTCAGCCTGGCAACCCCCTGTCCCAGGGGTGGAACGAGAGGCTGGAAAGCAGAGCTGGGAAAGGGCCCTGGGGGTCCTGGTGGTGCCAGTTGTCCCTGAGTCAGCAGTGCCCTGGCAGCCAGGGGGGCAACCCTGTCCTGGGGCATCAGGGAGGGGATTGTCCTGCTCTGCTCTGCCCTGGGGCGGCCTCACCTCAACATTGGGGCAGTTTGGGGGGACACAATGGAAGGAAGGGATTGAGCCATTGGAGAGTGTCCAAAGGAGGGAAGGAGGATGGGGAAGGACCTTGATTTGAAGGTGTGTGAGGACACTGAGGGCACTTGGTGTGTTCAGCTGGAGAAGAGGAGACTGAGGGGAGACCTCAGTACAGTTCCACCTTCCTGGGCAGGGGCAGAGGAGGGGCAGGGACTGAGCTCTGCTCTGGGGGGACCAGGGACAGCAGCCAGGGAAGGGCTGGAGCTGTGTCAGGGCAGGCTCAGGTTGGATCTCAGCCAAAGGTTCTTCCCCCAGAGGCTGGTTGGGCACTGCCCAGGCTCCCCAGGGCAGTGGGCACAGCCCCAAGGCTGCCAGAGCTCCAGGAGGGTTTGGCTGATCCTCTGGGGCACAGGGGGTGACTCTTGGGGATGGGCCTGTGCAGGGCTGAGGGTTGGACTGGATGATCCCTGTGGGTCCCTTCTAACTGAGCACATTCTGTGCCTCTGTGATCCCATTCCTTTCCTGCAGGTCCCTGTGTCACTCAGACATGTGCCCTTCACCTCCCCCCAGACCAGGGTAACACACAGGACCTGGTTGGTGCTTCACAGTCACACCTTCAGCCCCATCCTCTGCCAGGTGCCCATCAGTGCCCTTGAGCAGGGAGCAGTGCAGCAGGTGAATAACACAGAGTGGCTGAAGAGGTTTGGAACCACTGCAGCAGCTCGGGGGGCAACACAGAGAGGGAACAGGCAATCCCTGTGGAGACACAGCAGTCCAGGCTGAGGGAGACCATTCCACTCCATTGGAGACAATGGAGAGTCTTGCCTCAGGAACAGCAAGAAGAAAAATCCCCCCTTTCTGCTCATCCTGCAGTGCCCAGTGGGATCTCCTGTTGCTTCCCACAGCACAGGGAGAAGCAGTTGCCAAGTGGACTTGCTGGCACTGCTGTCCCTGCAGTTTCCCAGGGGAGCTGAAAACAGCAGCTGCCTGGGAGCCAGGAAACTTTCAGGCTTTTTCTTTTTTTTTTTTTTTTTTTTTTTGATCTCCTTGAAGGTTTGGAGCTTTGAGGGAGCCAAGGAATGCAGGTGCTCCAGCAATTAGGAGTCCACGTCCTTCCATGGAGCCATTGAACATCCCAATTATGCTGCTCTGACAAAGGCTGCATTCACCACCACATCTGTTATCTCCATTTACAGGAGCTCTTTTGTAAACCTACACATGTATTGCTCTTGGCTGGTTCCTCTGGGAAATCTGCCTGTCTCACTTCCAGCTTTATGATGGTCCAATTACTTCCATTCCTGCCTTTGCCCTGTCCCATCCTGTCGATTTATACCCTGTGCAGGGGGGATTTACCCCCTCCCTCGGTGTGGAGCAGGCTGTCGTGGCAGCAGCAAGTTAGCAAAGGGTCTGGAAGCAGGAGAAGGTGATCTCTGAGAGGGCAGAGAGAGCTTGCATCAATCCTGCAGGAAAAGAGGCTGGAGCAGGGATAAAATCCCAGGTTGGAGAGCACTGTCAGGGAGTGTTCCATGAAACAGAGCACCTTCATGCATGGGATTCCCAGGACAGACAGATGGGATCTCAGGACATATTTGGGATCCAGGGCAGACAGGCTGGATCCCAGGACAGACAATCAGGGTCCCAGGACACACAGGTTGCCCAGAGAAGCTGTGGCTGCCCCATCCCTGGAAGTGCCCAAGGCCAGGTTGGACGGGGCTTGGAGCAACCTGGGCTGGTGGAAGGTGTCCCTGCCCATGGGAGGGATGGAACTGGATGATCTTTAAGGTCCCTTCCAACCAAAACCATTCTGTAATTCTGTGATTCAATGTTGGCCTCACAGTCCTCTCCTGCCCTTGCTGTCCAAGTCCTCTCCCCTCAGCCTGTGGGGTCTGAGCCTGGACCTGCAGGGAGACACTGAAGTCTTGTTTTGGGGAGCTGGGTGGGGAAGAATATCAAGAATGTGTATTTTTCTGCTTCAGAGCCTGTGATCCTGTGTCCTCCAAACCAGAAACAAGCTGCCACTCCTGGCTGCCCCCATAATAAATTGTGCCAAGCAGGTTTTACCCTGAGAGTCCCACCCAGCCCAGCAGTCACTGTCCCCTGCCCAGAACTGCTCTCACTGGAGTTGCTGCCTGGCTCTGGGGACCTGCCCACCAGGCTCTTTGAAATGGCTCAGGAAAAACAGACCTGAACACTCTTTTCCTTGGGGTTTCATTCTGCTTTTTCATAAATTTCACATCCCAGAATTTCATTCCAGTTGCACTTGCTTCTACACTTACTGTTGCCTCCTGGTCACAGAGGTATCTGCAGTTTATAAAAATGCCAGTTCAATGCATTTCTGCAGAATATGATGGGACTGGAATTGAATCTCCTGCTTGTTTGGGTTTTCATTTCCTTATCAAGGCAAAACTAACCACATATATTTTATATATTCAGTGTCACCATGGCTCCATTTCCCTTGTCCTTCCCAACGGAGCAGACACTCCTATTTGGTTACTTCCCTGGTGGACTCAGCCTTTTCTGGGAATGTTCTCCTGAAATTCAGCTGGGTCCTGGGTCAGGAATTCAACCTCTTCAGCCTCTCTCAGAGGGAAGGAGGGGGGATGCAGTGGGCAGGGCTGAGGTGGGCACTGCCAGTGTTATTGCAGGATGGGGTGTCACTGCCATGGAAGGACAGGGACTGGGCTTTACCCCCAGCACATTATCTCTGGTCACCTTGGAGACAATAAATGGGGCAGGACAGAGAGGAGGAAGAGGTGATGGGAGGAGAAGGAAGTTTCACATGGTGGCAGGAAGCAGGACAGACCAGCAGGGACTGGGATAAGGCACCTCAGGGAGGCTCCAGGATTGTTGTCACCTCTCTGCCATCACACACCTGGTCCTTGCACCCCCTGGAGCAGGACTGTCAGGACTCACTGTGTGAGCACCCACTGCCCCTGACCTGTAAGAGGGGGGTGTGAAGTGCAGGGAGTGATGCTGGAGAGGGATGTTGATGCCTTAAAATCTATATTCTCTGAATTTAGGAAACAATGTGCCCCTTGCCCCACCTGCCAGGCCCTACAGTGAAGGGCTGTCCCAGAGAGGACAAGGAAGGAGGTACAAAACACTTGTTCTTCAGGCTCTCCTGGTTTCCCACATCCCAGCAGTGTCTCTGGGGGTAGAATTGACCCTTCCAGCACTGGGGTTCCTTGAGCTCCTGCTGACAGATCCCAGCTCCTGCTAACACCAAGGGCTGCTGTTCCAGGAAGGAAAGACAAACAGGAAGGAAAGTGCTGACAGTTGCTTTTGATTATCCTTTCTTCCTCAGCTGTTTTTTTTTGACTGATAAGCAGAGTGGAGAGATTAAACAGACATCCCTGGCACTGAAAAACTGGAGCACAAGAGCCTTACAGCTGCTTTGCACAGTTCCTTCATCACACCTCTTCTGTGTTCCCTTTTAGGGAACACTCCTTGTAGGAGTGTGTTCAAGTCTGAATGGAGCCACCAGCACAGACCAGAGGTTGCCCAAATATCCAGAAGTGGTTTGTAAGGATTTAGACTGACACACTTTCTGCTTGACATGATTCCAAGCCTGTTTGAAACCTCCTGTATATCAGTATTCCCAGGGAGGTGCTCCAGGACTCAGAGAGACAAATTCACCTCCTCTCTCACTGCCTGTTTATAAAAGGATGGGACATGTCAGAGAGATGCAGAGGAGCACCTGGGGGCTGGGCATCCACCTGAACAGCTCAGCTTTGGGAGACCAAGCTCTGCTCTTTTACACATAACACTTTCTTCTCTGTGCTGACTCACTGCCCTGGGTGAGTGGCACGAGGAGCAGGAATGCCCTGATTGCTTTGTTAGGTCAGAACCTTCCAAATTAATGATTTCCTCTTCCATCTAATGGTTTCTGTGAACACCTGGAGCTGCCCCAGGGCCTGGCAGGCTGGCAGAGGTGCAGGGCAGCACATGGTGTGTGTCCTGGAGCTGCCAGGGAATTCCTGCTCCTGTGAGACCTGCCCCAAAGGCTGTCCCTGGCCTGCCTTCCACAGGCAGCAGCAAAGGAATGATCAGGAAGACCTTCCTGCAAGGAACAGCTCAGATGTGCCTGGATCTGTTCAGCACTGCAGGAGTCCTGGAGACTTTGCTGTGCTGCTGATGATTAGCCTTTAATTTGTGATGTTGTAATTAAGGCCAAATGTAGGGAATTCCTAATGATGCTGCAAACTCCCAGATGTGAGAACCCTGAGAGTAGGAAACATAAAAAAATCTCCCAGTGCCAGGGGAAGTGTCAGTGCAGACTTGCTCACTCTGGGCCAAAGGGGAAGCTGCTGCTGCTGAAGGATAAATGAAGCTTTAAATATTTTCCTGCTTTGAAAAGATCAGAGCTGCTCCTGCCTCATGTGAAGGCAGCTGCTCCTGCCTTCATCAGTGAAGAATCAATAAGAAAGTAGGAAGCCCCAAACTCCATTTCATTGTGAGAACTCCAGACTTGTGTTCCTCCTTTAAAAGCCTTTATTCTGTATTGTCCTGACCTGATGTGTTTTGTTATAGGCTTGAGTCCAAAGAGGTCACCCAGATCACTTGGTTTTATCCTGGAGGAGACAAATTCCATCACCAAGGGAGTACATGGTGATGAAAGACTGAAGACATCCTTTGGTGACTGGAGTCCAGGATGACCAGGCCATTCCCTCAGGGGAATAGGGACCACCCAGGGAGATCTGGGCCCGGCCTAGGACTGGAAGGAAGGTTGGCTAAGATCTGACCTGAGCCCTGAACAGCCTCCCCAGGGGATGGTGAAGCCCAAACTGTGCCAGCCACTGGCTGAGGGTTCCTCGGAGAACACAAGCAACAAATGCTCCTTGTGAACTGCTCTTCTCTTGCAGGAGGGGCAGGAAAAGTGCTTTGGGATGTGGGGTCTGGGAAACAAGAGCAGTTTCTCCCTGGTGCTGCTCTACTGAGTCAAAGTGGTGGGAGCTGCTTCCACCAGGCTGGTCCAGGGCTCCTTGTAGCAGTGCCTCCTGTCCACAATGGTTGGTGAGTGCTCTCCAGAGCCGGCTCCATCCCAAGGCTGGGACTGCTCCCTGCAAACTCTGCCTTTTCCAGAGGTATTTGTGTCTGTGGAGCTTGTGGTCAGTGATCCCAGCAAAGGTGTACTGGCTGTTGTTTCCCCCCACTCCCTGTGCACAGTGGCATCCTGGGAATGATGGGGCACCTAAAGGAGGGGAATCATCCCACCCAAGACCAGTGGTTTCCTGAAACACCCTCGGGATTTAACTCCTGGCATCTCTAACATCCCTCTTGGTGAGCAGAGATTTCATAGGACAGCTCTGACGTGGGCTGGGCTGTACCACTCCCCCTCTGGAGCCTCAAAGTTAGGGGAGCTGATTCCTCTCTGCTCCCCACAACCCCCTTCCCAGCAGGAATCCCTCCAAGAGTTCATTTGGAGCCTTGGATCATGGATGTGTTTGCTTCAGTGAGCTTTCACGTATTTTTTTAATGCATTCACCTCCCTGTAAGTAGTGCCTTTTAATTTCTCATGAATAATGATTAGTCTCTAACTCCAATCAGTCCTTAAGATCCTGCACCTCATCAGGAAGTTAATTACACTTAGTAAGCGATTGCAACAAAAGACGTGCTTCTTGTTGACTCTGCACCAGATCCTCAGCTCTTCTCCTGACAGGCCTTTTGTCATCTGACTGAGGACTATCTTGGCCTCCATTTATTTACAAGGCTGTCTTTATTTCAAAGAAATTCTGAAGTGACCTGACAGGGAGAAATCTGAGGGAATTATGAGGGAGGACTCGCTGACGGCAAAAAAAAAAACAGCTGAGATTTCCAGTAATAAGTGTCAGCTCGAGCAGAGAGATGTCAGATCAGCTTATCATAGTGCATGGAAGGCCTTCTTCTCCACCTGGCTGGATCCCTGGGTTGCTCAGTGGCTGGTTATGGGATTGATTTCCATCTTCTAATTTGTATGAGCACATGCAGGTTCTTGAGCCGGGCCCCAGCTTTCTGCTCCACCTCCTGAGCTGGACATGGGCCCTCCTGCCTCAGGTTCCTCCCTGAGCACCAGCAACCTCTGCATGAGCTGCTCCAGGTCTGCTTTCTGGCCTCCTGTGAGAGCAGATTCATTTCATGCCCTGAATGTGCCTGGATATCTCCAAGAACTGGGGGAAAATAATCCTTGGCCCCCAGCTCCATCATGGACATGTGTCACATACAGGTGTCCTTGAGGAGCTACAGCCTCTGTGAGCTCTCTCCAACAACATAAACACCTCAGAAGGGAAGATTCATTTCAATCCCTTTTATTCCCAAATGCCTACACCCTCCACAGGCTCAGATTCCCCAATATCCTGTGGGGGGGAGTTCCTCTCTTGCCTTTCAGAAGTTTCTCACAGTGATCACACAATTCTCCAGCAAACCTGCATTTTGTGCCATTCCCACAGGTCAGGGATAAGGTTTCTGATGTGTTGCAGGTCTCTGCTTTCCTGTTTGGAACTAATCCCAAGGAGGTCTGAGGGTGGTTTGTAGTTACCCAACTCTCTGTAGTGGTTTTCCTCTTAAACTAAGGATTATTCTCCACACAATCTTCATGAAGTCTTTCAGCATCTGCAATTGTGGGGTTTGGCTCATAATGTTGCAAATGCTGATCTTTGTCTTATTTTCACCTCATGTGGCATCACCAGTGTTGCTCATGCTACCACAAAATGTGCTTTGTCTTCTTGGAGACACCACACCAAGGCTTAGAAGAACCACAGAAAAAATCAACTAAAATCTCCCCTGATGCTCCTGAGCATTTCAGCTGTCACAGAGGGCTTAAAAACACCCTGTCACAGGGAAAGGGTGTGTTTTGGAACGTGTGAAATGTTCCTTTTCCTTCAGATCAGTATTTTGAGCCCTGTCACACTTATTATGAAACCCAAATTACATTCACTATAAAGCCATTCTGGGTCATCCTCTGAATAGGGAGGTTTCATGTGCCTACAATGACCTGTCTATGCTTCTGATTTTTAGTTTTAAAGGACAGGACTCCTTTTTCTGAAGATTTTAAAGACCATGTTCTCCAGGATGGAGCTTTAAGGCAGATTTCCATGGAGACCTGTATTGTTGCTTGGTCTGTGTGAAATTCATCATATCCCTCTGCATCAGCTGGTCAGAAAAGCTGGGATTGAACCAGCAGATCACTGGTCAGATGAGGGGAATCTGCAGGCCAGGAGCTGAGGATCCGCAGAGCTTTTTAGGCTTTTCCTTATATAGGATTGGCACTTAATTTGCTTCTTGTTTGAGGTGATTGAAAAACGACACCGAATGGTTATTGAGGAACAATCCCTGTCCTGCTGTGGGCTGGGACTGGAAGTGCTGCAGGAGGGGCTGGAGCCAGGGGAGCCTGTCCCTGCCCTGTGGAGCCATAAAACCTATAATAGATGAGTTTTAGTATATCCTGCTAGTACTTTTGTACAAAATCCCTAAAATGCAGCATTATCATTCTCTGTTAAGAGTTTCAACAGACAAGGGATTTTAACAATGTGGAGGGTTTTCTATCAGTAAAAATGTACTGAGAGAGAGACACACCTGATATGACCAGTCAAAGCTACTCAAGAGCCTTGAAACCGTTCCAGAAGGCTGATGGTGTGTCAGAGGAGATGAGGAAGGGGAAGAGAAGATGAAGAGAGGGGTCTTTTTGGGACCTCTGAACTCAGATTCAGAGATGGGAGAGATGGCTTTGGAAGTGGGTGTAACAGATGAGGTAATGGCCAGATATCGTAATTAGAATCTGAATATTGTAATTAGCCCAGAGAATTATTTCTCCTACTTTAAGGCATCACCTCCAAGGTGGCTTTGGGAACACCTCTGGTGGCATCTGTGTCTGTGGTGCTGCTCAGCCTCTGCCTGGACGGGCTCCAGTGTGTGTGAGGCTCAGGGGGAAGTTGCCTGAGGCCTGGATTTGAGCTGCAATTGAACCCTTTTCATGGTTCATGACCTTAAAAAGTGCCGTTTGTGGTTTGGGAAATGGGTTGATGCATCAGTGCTCTGGTTTTCCTCTGCTCCCTGCAGGGGTGGGCACGGCCTCAGCCACTTCCCCAGCCCTGCTCCCCTTCTCCCCCAGCACAGGCAGCCTGGGCACTGACCCCGAAGCCCCAGCAGCCTTGTTTGGAACTGCCAACCCCAAATTTCTTCAGGCATCACCCTGCTTTGAACCTCTGCAGCCTCTTCCTGCCTGCTCAGGGTTTACCTGAGCCTGTGCTGCCAAACCCAGCTTTTCCTCCCTTCCAGCCTCCTCCAACATCTTTCTGTCTGTCTGTAAAAATTCCTGATGTCTCTCACATTCATTAGCACTTTGCCATCTGCTGCCTTAATAAAGTAATAAATGAGTGTCGTGGTGAGTTTCTTGACAGGGTTGAAAGCTTCATTTACATAAGGATTTTCATCCATCTTTTCTAATTCTGCTCACTTTCATCTGACTCTTTGGGTTCCTGGAGTTTCCAAAACACTGTGGCAACACCGAGACAGGTGTTTATAAAAAACACCGTTGTGAGATCCCAGGCTGATTTGTCCTCAATGACTTTCAGAGTAGGGCTGTTTAAAGCAATAAAACATTTCTTCACACCACACCTGCATCTTTCCAGGCTCTGTATTCCATAAAACATTTCTTCACACCACACCTGCATCTTTCCAGGCTCTGTATTCCATAAAACATTTCTTCACACCACACTTGCATCTTTCAGGCCCTGTATTCCAGCCCCTGGTGGTCAGGCAGAGCAGGTTTTGCTTGGGTTCACAGGACACCAAAGCACCAGGGGTTTGTTCACCGGGTGCTGCTAATTTTAGGTCAGAAATGTAAAAAAATGCCCATTTTAGAAGCTGTGGTTCTTTCCTCCTCCTGGGTTTATGCAGGAGGGAGGACTGATCCTGCCTCACTTCTAAAGGAGTTAAAGACCCCAGCAGAGAGGTCAGGATTGCTTCCCTGCTGGATCTCTCTCTGTTTATCAATTATCTCTCCACTGCTAGAGTGGCTGTGGCTGACAAGGAGCTGGAGTGTTCCAACATTCATCACAAAGTTCCTCCAAGCTTCAGTTGAGACAGGAATTAGGTTTTGCAGGCAGGTTTAGCACCAGGAGTGTGAGGGAAGTACGAGAACCAATTGCAGTTAAAGATGCTCCACAAACTCCTGTTAGAAGGAGGTTGCACGGTGGGGTGGCCTTTCCCTGTACTCCTGTTTTAAAGGCTGTTTCCCTTAAATCAGAGAACATCCTGGATTGGAAGGGACCCAGAAGGACCATCCAGTCCAACTCCTGGCCCTGCACAAGCCCATCCCCAACAATCCCCCCACTGTGGAGTCCATCCCTGCCCTCTCTTGCTGAAGGAGGTGAACTGGGGCACACAAAGTCGTGTGTGAGCACTAAAAAGACAACCCTTGGAGAGCAAGGGGGAGAGAAGGATGTTGAGGCTGCAAGAGCAGAGTCCCCTGGCAGTGGGGTGTCAGGGTACACTTGCTCAGTGACCTTAGTTTCAGTGAGGTCTGTTATCTGTTGGCTCTGCTGAGAGCCCTGAACTGCTGCTGCTCTTGGTTTGCCTGGTAGAGTGAACAAGGCTCTGATTTCAAAGAATCATAGAATATCCTGAGCTGGAAGGGACCTACAAGGACTGTCCAGTCCAACTCTTAGCCCTAAACAGACACTCCAACAATCCCATCCTGTCCCTGAGGATCATCCAAACCCTCCTGGAGCTCTGGCAGCCTTGGGGCTGTGCCCACTGCCCTGGGGAGCCTGGGCAGTGCCCAACCAGCCTCTGGGGGAAGAACCTTTGGCTGAGATCCAACCTGAGCCTGCCCTGACACAGCTCCAGCCATTCCCTGGCTGCTGTCCCTGCCCACACAGAGCAGAGATGGAGCTGCCCCTCAGGAGAAGCTGCAGCCTCCAGTGAGGTCTGACCTCTTCTCCAGCTGAAGAAGCCAAGTGCCCTCAGCTGCTCCTTGAGTGGCCTCCCCTCTAAACAAGGGCTTTAATCCAACAGAAGTGCCCTCACACCCTCTCTCTGCTCCAGCCACCCCAAGGCCACCTGCCCACCTTGTTTGCTGGATGAACCTGGGGGATGTGAGTGGGCACCATCTCTCTCAGAGGCACTGGAAGAGTCTCTGGCAGGACCAGAAGGCAACCGAGCATCCCCTGCATCTCACTCTGAGTTCCAACCCATCACTTATGGCTCAGAGGGATGGGAACAGCCTGGGATCCCAGACTGGCCCACCAGGAGCTCCTGCTCCAGTGATTGCCAAAGAGGGATTAAAACAGTCCCATTGACCTGAAAATCAGTGGGGAGCCCAGAGGGCAAAATCTGGCCTTCAGATCATTCAGGGACTTTGCCACAGCAGCCATGTGTGATATCAACCCCCAAAAAAGAGCCCTCTGTGATATCTGTGGGAGCTGTCACAGGTCTTGGTCTGTACCTGTCACAGATCTTCATCCTAGAGAAGAGGAGACTGAGGGGAGACCTCAGTGCAGTTCCACCTTCCTGGGCAGGGGCAGAGGAGGGGCAGGGACTGAGCTCTGCTCTGGGGGGACCAGGGACAGCAGCCAGGGAAGGGCTGGAGCTGTGTCAGGGCAGGCTCAGGTTGGATCTCAGGCAAAGGTTCTTCCCCCAGAGGCTGGTTGGGCACTGCCCAGGCTCCCCAGGGCAGTGGGCACAGCCCCAAGGCTGCCAGAGCTCAGGGAGGGTTTGGCTGATCCTCTGGGGCACAGGGGGTGACTCTTGGGGATGGGCCTGTGCAGGGCTGAGGGTTGGACTGGATGATCCTTGTGGGTCCCTTCCAGCTCAGCACATTCTGGAATCAGGCAATTCCAGGTAGGGGCTCAATGGAAGAACATGACACCGACAGCTGGGTGGGATTTTTTGCAGTGGTTTTATGGGTTTCTTTTTTTCCCTGAGAAATAAATGATGTGCTTAAAAAAACGCAGTTTCAGAACTTTTTGTGAGTCAGTACATAGTTTCAGCTGGAGGAAAAAAAACAGAGAAAGAAAAAAAGATGAAACAGCCCAAGTTAAAGGGAAATAATTAAATTCCAACTTTTTTCCAGACACACCAATTTGTTTTGAAATCTGGCTATAAATTCTCATTGTAGGAAGGAATGAAAAGCAACAAGGTTAATTGCAGTGAGATGGGGAGGAGGGGGGAGTTTGTAAAATTTTTTATACTTTTCCTGCTCTTCCTGTTTGTCCTTTGATTTTTGTGAGGAAAATGAGAAGGCATTTAGATCTCTTGCAGCACCAGAAGAAGCTCTTTTCTTGATGACTGGTGAATGTTTGTTTAGAAGGTCTTCATGGACAGATTGGAGAGGACAGGGTGCTTTGTCCTCTCCCTCTGGAGGGGTGTAAATGTTACTGCTGCCCTGCAGAACCTGCTGACCATGGAATCATCATGGAATCACCGAATGGTTTGCGTGGGAAGGGATCTTAAAGATCATCCAGTTCCACCCCCTGCCATGGGCAGGGACACCTTCCACTGTCCCAGGTTGCTCCAAGCCCCGTCCAACCTGGCCTTGGACACTTCCAGGGATGGGGCAGCCACAGCTTCTCTGGGCAACCTGGGCCAGGGCCTCCCCACCCTCACAGCCAAGAATTTCTTCCCTATCACCCATTTAACCCTGTGCCTGCTGAGAGACACCCACCTTGTCCCAGCAGTGGGATGGACAAGACTCAGCTTCAGGAAATCACCTCCACTTTTGAAGCAAAACACTCCCCACAGCAGTGAGGAACAAATGATGGTCAGTGCATTGAACTCTGGTACCTCTCTGTGTAACTAATTCATCCCTCCCTTTCTCAGGCAGGAGCTGTTGCCCTTCTCCAAAATTCAGTTGCCTGAACTGTGCTGGAGGCTCCAGTCCCCTCTGCTCCCCTCCATCCCTCCAGCCTCTTTTAACCTCCTGACAGCTCTGCCACCAGCCAAAATCGATACGATCTCGGTGTCTCAACCTAATCAGTCATAAAGCCACAGCACCACCTGGGCTGCACAACACACAGTGTGGGGTGACCTTTTGGATGGAATTTAACCTCAGGGACACAGGGAATGGCTGGGATTGTTGCCCTTCATCCCTCCCTGCCCCATTCCAGTGCCTCACAGCTGAGCCAAGAGATCTGGAACTGAGCACGGAAAAGAAACCTGGCATTTCCTAAGCATGAGATTTAAATGCTGCTGTGCTGTCACTGCATGAAACCAGCACCTCTGTCCTCACACAGCTCCCATGGGCCTCCCAGGAGGGGGGCAAACATTGCAGGGGGGTCACAGCCCCCCTGTGCTCAGGGGGTGGGGAACTAAGTTTCCTGTTAGCTTCTGACACCTTCCTATCCTGGACAGGAGGTCAGGCTTCTCTCAGAGAAGCTGCCAGTGCTACAGGCTGCTAATATCCCATTTTCCTCCTGGAATTCCATCACCTGAAGGAAATGTGTGAACTGCCAGGATGGGCCACAGACAGAGCAGTCAAATCCCTGAGCAGGAGCAGAGTGAGTGGACCCCCAGTTCATCCATAGATGGACCAAAATCAACTTTCCTCTCCTCTGAAGAGCAGAGGGACTCGATCAGAAATGCCAGCTCTGCCTTCCCAGCCCTTAAGTGCTCAGCTCTGTGAAAGCTGACAAATAACAGAGAGGTTTTGCACGGATTTTTGCTGCTTCTGCAAACTTTAGTAGGATAAACAAGGACATTTTTCATTCACTCGAGGAGCACTGATAGCAACTTTTGATTTCAGCTTGAACTGGGATTTTCCTTGTAATGCAACCTTTGACTTCTGCAATTCTAGTTCTGTCTGGGAGGCTTTGAAATGCTTTATTCAGAATAGTCACTCTGGCATATTTTGAATTCCCCAATGCAGTGCCAGGTCGAAAGGTGGTGTAGTCATGAGATAAATGTGTTTCAAAGCTCGGGGTTTCAGGCAGCTGCACCTTCAAACCCTCTCAGTTACAAACCACGAGTCAGAGGCATCTCTGCATTAACACCCAACCAGGAGCTGACAGGATTTAATAGAATTGACTCTCACCTCCGGCAAGAACAACACAGACATCTCACATATTTGAAAACAATTAATCCCCCTGGCTGAGGACAGGCTGCTAAAAACAAAAACACACAGCAGAGCTGCAATGGGCCAGTTCACTGCCAGCTGCACCAGCACAGCCCCCTCCCCAGGCCAGCAGCAGGGCAAGGGCACAGAGGGGCTGGCACAGGGGCTGGCACAGGATTCAGGTTCCAGATCAATGGGTCATCAATGGTTCTTCTCCCTTTTCTTTGAGAATGATGTAGATTTATCTGACTTGCACAGCTGGCAGAGGCAAAGTCTTGGAAAGTGGAGAGAGGTGGTGAAAGGAGAAAATGAAGAAGGCAACCCAAATAATATGGAAATCAGAGAATTGTCTTTAGAGAGAGGACTGAGCTCTGTCCCTCCATTCATCGAACTATAGAATATCCTGAGTTGGAAGGGACCCACAAGGACCATCCAGTCCAACTCCTGGCCCTGCACAGACACCCCAACAATTCCACCCTGTTCCTGAGAGCATTGTCCAAACCCTCCTGGAGCTCTGGCAGCCTTGGGGCTGTGCCCACTGCCCTGGGGAGCCTGGGCAGTGCCCAAACAGCCTCTGGGGAAAGAACCTTTGGCTGAGATCCAACCTGAGCCTGCCCTGACACAGCTCCAGCCATTCCCTAGGTGCTGTCACTGCTCACACCGAGCACAGATTGGAGCTGCCCCTCAGGAGGAATTCCCAGTTCCCTTCTGTGTTTTCCTTGTCCTCACACAGGCACCAGAATAACAACTGGGTGTTGTTACAGAAGACAAGATGAGCATCCCTTGGACCCAGTAAGAACTAGGCTGAGGGTCCTGCCCAGAGCTGAGCCCTGGCCCTGGCCCAGTACAATCTGTCCCCTGGAAGCACCACTGCCCAGGGGATGGCCCTTCTTCCCCTGCCCGTTTGACATTCCCAAATTTCCTCTTGCACTCTATGAGAGGCCCAGCTGAGATCCCACCTTTGCAATCATTTATGAACATCCAATCCAGATAATTTGCTGCAACAGAAAGCAGCACCCCAGAGCTCAGATTCCTTTGTGTTGGAAACCAAAGGGGAGCTGTATTGCAGTGAGGCAATGTCCATGTCCCAAGAGCAGCTCAGTGTGTGACCACGGCTCCTGTAGGATGTTCCCTATTACCAATCTGAACATCAACACCAGCTCTGCAAGGAAAATGCATTTTACCCTCTTCCCTCACAGCCAGACTTCATTTTGAGCGATTCCTGCCCCAAAAAAGCCCTCCCTGGCTCCCCACAGTACAGCCTTGGTGTTCAGTGCATCAGTTTGTGCACAGACAGCAGTGCCTGATGACAGCTGGTTATTTATTTAGAGCAGCTCTGTGTTCAGAGTGTTCCTGCTCTGCACATCTCCCGTGAGCACAGCACTGCTGCTGTCACCAGTGTCACCCTCCCAGCCCAGACCGTCACATTCCTGCTCTCTGGAAGGGCAGTGGGGCCTGTCTTGGTCCCTGAGGGACCTGATAAAGGAAATCCCAGGGTGTGGAGAGTTTCCATGGGATGGGTCAGGCTGGACAAGTGTCCTTGGCAAGAGGGGAAGCACACTTGGCTTGCAAAGCCTTGGTCTTGCCAGAGGGAATCCACTGGAATGAGAGTTACTGAGGAGCTCTGAGAGGAGGTGAAGGAATAAGGACAAGCTTCCTGTGGATGTTTAGCTGCTCTGATTGCAGCTCCTTTGATTTTTGTGAACTGGACACAACAAATAGGAAACCACAGTACAGCAGAATACAGCTCTGCCCAGAGATGGATGGGGGATATCACACAATCCCAGAATGGGTCAGGCTGGAAGGGACCACAGTGGGTCACTGGTCCCACTCCCTGCTCAGCAGGGCCATCCCAGAGCACATGGCACAGGATTGTGGCCAGAGGGGTCTGGAATATCCCCAGGGAGGAGACTCCACCCCCACCCTGTGCAGCCTGTTCAGGGCTGGGTCACTGCCCAGCAAAGAAGTTCTTCCTCCTGTCCAGCTGGAGCTTCCTGGGCATCAGTTCCTGCCCGTTCCTCCTGTGCCATTGCTGGCCCCCCCCCAGCAGAGCCTGCTCCATCCTCTGCCCCCTCCTGCAGCCCCTGACACACCCTGGGGAGGGCCCCTCTCAGGCTCTGCTCTGGAGGCTGAACAGGCAAGAGAAAATCCAGCTTCCCAATTACAGAACATGTCAGGCCTGTTAGAAATTCCTCCTGTTGCACTTCCCTACCAAGGTGCTGGTGCACAAGGTGGGACAGGAATGGGATGCAGAGGCTTCATGTGTTCCAGCTGCTGTGGTGTGTCTGTGAGGAAGAGAAAGCTCCAGGGAGACCTAAAGCACCTTCCAGTGCCTAAAGGGGCTCCCAGAGGGATTTTGGCCAAGGGCCTGGAGTGACAGGACCAGGCAATGGCTTCCCACTGCCAGAGGGCAGGGTGAGGTGGGATACTGGGAAGAAGTTCTCCCCTGGGAGGGTGGGGAGGCCCTGGCCCAGGTTGCCCAGAGAAGCTGTGGCTGCCCCATCCCTGGAAGTGTCCAAGGCCAGGTTGGACGGGGCTTGGAGCAACCTGGGCTGGTGGAAGGTGTTCCTGATCATCTGAACAAGATGGTCTTTAAGGTCTCTTGCAACCCAAACCATTCTGTAATTCTCTGAAATGTTGCTGCTCAGGCAGAAAGGACCCAGCCCTGCTCTGGGCACTCTGTTGGTCAGTGTGGGCGCTGTGAAAAGAAGCCAAACCCAAAAGCAATGTCCATTTTCCTTGGCTCCCTGCAGGGCAGCTTTGTTCTGGAGTAGATCCTGAGCACACACTCCTTTCCTCCCTTCATTCAGCTCTGTAAGGAATTTATCTCTCCAAGCTGCTTTTCCCCTGAGTTTGAGGCAGGACAAATGCCAGCACTTCTCAGAGGGAGGATGGGAGATGACCTTGGCCGGGGCCCCAGAGCTCCAGGAAAAAAAAAACATTTTGCATTTCAAGGCATGAATTTACAGTGTTCTGGAGAAAAGCAGATTCAGATCCTTCTGCAAAGGGCTGACATGCAGCTTCCAAGGGCTAATGAATTTCCCAAGAACTCATTTGTAAATCCAATAATTAGTTTATGAATAACAATTAATTAAAAATTGGATCCCCCAAGAAATGCAACATGTCATCCTGTCATTTGTCCTGATTGATCTTCACACAAGAATATTGCAAATGCCTGGGACACAGATCTAGGAAAAATGAACTGGAACCTGGCACAAAAGCTATATTTTCATAAAAATTGATTGAAGGGAAATGCAATTATTAATGATTGCCACTTATAATTGCTGTGATTATGGGCTGCATTCTGGGAAAAGGACACAAAATTCAGACAATTGGCACATCAGAGAATTGGATTTGTCACCAGCTCCCTCCCTCGTCCTGGCTGGCTGGAGCTGTTTGTCCTGCCAGGATCCCCTGTCCCAGCTCCAGCAGGGCTGGTCCCCAAAGGGCAGGATGGGACCTTCATCTGAGGGGCTGTGACTTCACAGCCTGGAGCTCCTGGTGGAGTGAAAGCCAAGCTGGGAACAACTTGTGCTGTGCTGATGTCGAGTGCTGAGATTGTGGCACTTGGGGACCAGGGTCACCGTGACCTCAGCCATCTCAAAAACATCCTCAGACTTTGCTGTTGTTGTTTTAACAAGTAGGGAAAGTGCCAGAAGCCTGAAATTCTCAGAGGCAAAATATATTTTAGTGACAAGAAATTGCCCCCCCCCCCCCCCCATTGAAGGAAAAACACTGAGCAGGAGGCCCAAGTTCTGCAAAGGAGACAAACATTTCATTTCATGTCAATGGTAAATTTTAGTTGACTAAAAATAGTGTTTTTAAAGGGAGTGCTCAGCCCACTTAAACAGAAGCAGCACCAATCTTGTTTCAATGTGACATGTGCCATTTTTCTGCTGAATTTTTTGGTTCAGCAGCTGAAGCAGAATATTCATTATTTAACCAAATCTGTATGCATCCAAGTTGTGAGTTTAAAAAATTAAATACAGAATATACCAATACCTTTTGTCTGCTTTTCAGTAGCTGAGACAAACCTAGAGCAGTTCCCAGCTGTACCGGCTCTGCTTTTTGGTCTCTCACTGAATCTGCCTTTATTATTTTAGAAATGATTTCAGGCTGATTCTGCATATCTTCCCATGCTTAAAAAGCAGATAATTTGGGTTCTTGATTAGGTTTTGTGTACAAAATTTTAAATTATTTAGAGTAAGTGAGGCAATTCCCAAAGAAACAAACAGTAACAAGGAAGAAATGGCTGGAGCAGCAGTCAGGCTTCAGCCCTGCTGTCTCCTGCATCCCAGAGTGGAGCTGATTGTCCTGGGCTGTCACTGCTGTCAGGGGACAGGCACAGGTCAAACAAATCCCTTTGTTTGAAGATCACAGAATTCCAGAATATGCTGAGCTGGAGGGACCCACAAGGATCACGGAGTCCAACCCTCAGCCCTGCACAGGCCCATCCCCAAGAGTCACCCCCTGTGCCCCAGAGGATCATCCAAACCCTCCTGGAGCTCTGGCAGCCTTGGGGCTGTGCCCACTGCCCTGGGGAGCCTGGGCAGTGCCCAACCAGCCTCTGGGGGAAGAACCTTTGCCTGAGATCCAACCTGAGCCTGCCCTGACACAGCTCCAGCCATTCCCTGGCTGCTGTCCCTGGTCATCTGTTCATCCCTGGGGAGGTGAATCTGCACACCTGGATACTGTCCCACAAACAGCCCAGTCCTTTCACCTGGAGAAAAGGGCCTAAAAGCCCCTCCCATGCTGGTTGTTGGGCTGGGACTCTGGGACAGGAGCCTGGGCAGAGAAAGGGAGGTGCTGGTTGTGCAAAACCATCTCACAGCAACTGAACCATCTGCACATGTTTCCATGTCACTGTGGGCACACAGAACCCACACCCCCCTCTTTCCCAATGAGGGGTAAGGATTGCAGGGGGACTGAAGATGATCATCTCCCCTCTGGCTGCAGATCCATCTCCCCACACAGGAGCACAACCCAGAGCCCAAGGATGTGCTGGCCCAGGCTCTGCCCAAGGCTCCTGCACAGCCAGGGCTTTGTCCTGGGGACTGAGGGGGGACCAGGGACAGCAGCCAGGGAAGGGCTGGAGCTGTGTCAGGGCAGGCTCAGGTTGGATCTCAGGCAAAGGTTCTTCCCCCAGAGGCTGGTTGGGCACTGCCCAGGCTCCCCAGGGCAGTGGGCACAGCCCCAAGGCTGCCAGAGCTCCAGGAGGGTTTGGCTGATCCTCTGGGGCACAGGGGGTGACTCTTGGGGATGGGCCTGTGCAGGGCTGAGGGTTGGACTGATGATCCCTGTGGGACCCTTCCAGCTCAGCAGATTCCATGATCCTATTATTCTCCAACCTGAAGCTCTCCTGTACCCACAGACACACAACACACGGCCTCTGTTACCAGGACAACTTCAAAAGTTCCCTTTCTCCTCACAAACTGTTTTCTGCTCACTGTCCTCAGCCTTCTAAAACCAGCTGAGAATTCCCAATAAAGCACCAGCTTATAGGAATTCCATTGCTGAGCCCAGAGCCCAACACACCCTTATGTGCTCAGAAATAAAAGCTGTGCTTAGATGGAGTTGGACTTGTGGGAGCTCACAGCAGGAATTGAAGGTAAACTGCAACCTGGGGGGCTTTTCATTGCCCTCCAAACCATTATTATAAACCCAGAAATTCCCAGTTTCCTCCTACAGGTAGGAGAAATGCTGGAATGCCACTTTTAAGCACTAAAGCAGTTTTAATTCTGTCTTTCAATAATGATGAGCAGTAACATGTTATTGTCAGAAGGTCTCTGAGATCACACACATCCAAAGTTTTAAAGCTCATTTGATCTTTTTCTTTTTTTTTTCCCTCACAATCCTTATCCTTGGTTCTCCTTCCTCCACATGAAGAATTCTTTGAACTGCTTGAGTAGGGCAGGCCATATCCTCCTTCTCTGATGTCAGTGAAAAACATCACCCAAAGCTTCATCCCCTCTCTGATTGGCTTCCTTATGACCTGGAAAACTGTTGCTTCAGACATCTTCCATTTCGCCTCACTTAGACTGGAAAATAAGACAACAAACACTTGCCCATCAAAGGAAGAAAGAGGAAGATGCACACGAATTATCCACAGGGGTTCCTGCAAGAGTCACCTGAAAGCATCCACAAGGTGAGACACACAGAAGAGTTTTCTTACCTGGCTGTGTTTTAATTCAGCTCCACAGCCAGAAAGTTCATCAGTTCCCAGATAACTTTGTGTTCTGAGCTGTTTGGGCATCCTGGGGAAAAGATGACGCAGCCCAAAGCCAAACAAATCCTGGGCTGCATCAAAAGCAGGGTGGGCAGGAGGTCAGAGGAGGTGATTCTGCTCCTCTGCTCTGCTCAGGTGAGACCCCACCTCGGGTGCCGTGGCCAGGTCTGGTGCCCCCAAAATAAGAAGGAAGTGAAACTGTTGGAAGGAGTCCAGAGAAGGCCACGAAGTTGATAAGAGGCCTGGAGCACCTCCCCTGTGGAGACAGGCTGGGAGAGCTGGGAGTGTCCAGCCTGGAGAGGAGAAGGTGATGTGGAGACCTCACAGCACCTTCCAGGATCTGAGGGGGCTCCAGAGAAGCTGGAGAGGGGCTGTTCATCAGGAACTGGAGTGACAGGACAAGGGGGAATGGCTTCACACTGAGAGAGGGGAAATTGAGGTGAGATATATGGAAAAATTCTCCCCTGTGCGGGTGGTGAGGCCCCGTGTCCTGCCTTAGGAATGGTATTCCCCAGTTTAGTGCTCCCACTGGAACCACACCAGCACTCCCACTCCAGCTGGAAGCACAAAAGGCAAAGATCCCAGGCTGAGACAAGAACAATTTCCTGGAAACAACAATGAGAGAAAGAAATGAACACTAACAGCAACAGTATTAATAAGAAAAGGTATTAGACAAGGAAATGATTTGCACTGAATGTCTGCAGCAATAATTTCACCCACCACACTTTCTCCCCCCACGAAGGAACAGAGAGTCCCTCTCCCCTGCCCCTGGCAAAGGAGGTGGGATGGTATAGAACAACCTCCTCAACACCCCCACAGCCACCACTCAGCTCCTGAAAACAAAATTAACTCTGACCTGGCCAGAACTGGGACACACTGGCACAGGTTGCCCAGAGAAGCTGTGGCTGCCCCATCCCTGGAAGTGTCCAAGGCCAGGTTGGAGCAACCTGGGACAGTGGAAGGTGTCCCTGCCCATGGCAGGGGGTGGAACTGGATGGTCTTTAAGGTCTCCTCCAACCCAAGCCATTCTATGATTCCATGAAAAATCTTTCCAGACAAAACATACTCTGAGCAGCCCCTGCAGCAGCTCCAGGACTCTCTGGTGTCACTCAGATCTCCAGACAGAAATGAGCCTCTTTCCTTTGCTTAGTTGCACCATTTGCAATGTTATCAGGCTGAAGGATGAACACTTGAAGTTACACCTGAAATTAGGGCACATTTTAAGTGCTCTGACGGCCTTTGCAGCTCTGAAGTTTTGAGGAAAACAACAAAACAAAGTTCTCTCCTCGTGAGCTGAGGTGCTGCAGGGAGTCACCAGAAAGGTTTTGATGGGGATGGGGTAAAACAAGAGCTCTGTTCTCACTGGTAGACACAGGACACGTTCAGAGAGGGAAGTTTTGGGTTTCAGATGTTGAGGCTGTGGGAACATTCACTGAAGACTGTCCAGCTCACGGGGTCAGTGACAGGGAACCAGACTCCTGGGACAGGCTTGGGGACAACCTGTGGGACACCAACACCCAGAGCCCACTTTCAGCAGGTAGAGGAAGACAGTGTTCAGATGGTTTTTAAATCTCCATCAAACAATCTGTAGTCCCTCAGAACATCAGTGGAAGTTTATTCTAGAGGGGAGCGACATGAGGTTTGTAGGAGGGCAGAATGGGGCCCATATCATCAACTAAATTAAAGACATATTGGGGCAGATGGCAAAGTAGTTTTCAAAATGGGTTTATATCCACAGGTTATCTACAAGACACCAGGCAAAAAAGTGTTTCATGAGAATATGTTTTATTTTGGCAAAACAGGCAAACAGAAAAGCAAATTATTTTTTTTTTCTCAACAAAGGAGAAATTGTTCTGAATCATTCCTGAACCTGCATATTTAATTGGGATGTGTTGACCCCAAGCAGAAGTATTGACCCCAAATATCTATTTGACCCTCAAATGGATGTTTTGATTAAAACTTTTGACGAAGTTAAACCAATATTTTATTGAAAAAATATGTTTTCCAGCCCAGTTGTTTGCCCACTTAGGTGGATTCATCAGCCTGATTCCTTGTTCTCCACCCAGCCCTGATGGGACCTCCAGGACCAGGGAATGAACAGGAAAGGAAGAGAGTGTTGCTGCTGCTGTGCATGTCCAAACTCATCACCAAGAGTCATAAGACATTCTAGACCTGGCCTAGACCCAGGTCTGAAGAAATATTCTCTCACATACTTCCCTTAAAACTAGAAATATGGGGCCACTTTCTCCTCCAGTCCTGACTCTACTACTAAGACAGAGCTGAGTTCTGCACCTGAAAGGGTGTTCATCATGTTCCTTTTGAAATTTGTGCCTAAATAAATCAGCTTCCTACATATCTGTGAGAAATCCGGCTTTTCTATTCCTTTCCCTGAATACCACACATCATCTCTGAGTGCAGAATTAATTGTATGGGAGTTTAGTATTAAATATGTTAATTGGTTTATGATTTTAAATTAATTAAAGTATGGTCTTCTGGGAAATTTAGCATCTCCTGTCAAACCACTCTGTTGCTTGCAATGAGTCCAAAATCAAAATATCCCCCACTTCTTCAACTTTCAATTGAGTTAAAACTCATTAAAATGTATTTATTTCTTTAACTCAGCCATAGATAGACTTTTTTTCCCCCCTCAATTAGTGGCTGCAGCTGTTTGGTGTCTTTGTCACCAGAACCAATGATCTATTTGTGTTATTAGTAACCCAGGAGGAATTCCTGTGTCCTGGGAAATCTGTCACTTCCTTTTGGTCTGGATGAAGTTTGAACTATGGGTTCCCACTTAAATCTGTGTCTTTGAGCTCCTCTTATCTTTGGGAGAAAGAAGTGCCCTTAGGAGGCTTTATCTCCTCCTCTGGCAGAATTCTGAGGGAGGTCTTGAGGGGGAAAGCTGAAGGGAGTTTTTCCTGCTGACTAAAAGAGAGCCTGGATGGTCCCAGCAGGTGAAGGTATCAACAGAACTGGTCTGGAGGTGCTGAGATGAGCCCTGGTCTAACCCTGAGATGAGCTCAGTTGCTTAAACCCCATTGCTAATAATGCCAAGGTTGTGGGGTCAATCCCTGAAGAGTTGAGATCCTAGTGGGTCCCTTCCAACTCAGAATATTTTGGGATCCTGTTCTTGAGCTGGTGGAGCAGCATTCCAATCAGACAAGGGGTTTGAGAGGGATCTGTCCACACATTTTCTTAATAAAAATACCAAAATGCTCCTTGAGCTTTTAACTCTGTCTTATCTGAACATAAATTAGAAAAACAAAACCAAAACCAAACATCCCAACAATCTTGAATTACAGCAGCTCTGCTTAATGGAAAAAATCAACTGCCTGCCAGTGGCAGCACACTCTGTCAGCTCAGCCCTGATGGGGGGAGAGGGGCCCCTTCTCAGCCTTGCTCCCAGTTCAAAACTCTGCACTAAAATCTGCAGAGCCCAGGTCACCCTTTTTACTGCCCAGGGCAGTGGTGGAATCCCCATCCCTGGAAGGGTTCAAAAAAACATGTGGATGTGGCACTTGAGGATGTGGTTTAGTGGTGGTGGTTCAGAATCCCAGGATCACACAATATCCTGAGTTGGAGGGACCCACAAGGGTCCAACCCTCAGCCCTGCACAGGCCCAGCCCCAAGAGTCACCCCCTGTGCCCCAGAGGATCAGCCAAACCCTCCTGGAGCTCTGGCAGCCTTGGGGCTGTGCCCACTGCCCTGGGGAGCCTGGGCAGTGCCCAACCAGCCTCTGGGGGAAGAACCTTTGCCTGAGATCCAACCTGAGCCTGCCCTGACACAGCTCCAGCCATTCCCTGGCTGCTGTCACTGCCTCTGGTTGGACTTGATGGTCTTAAAAGTCTTTTCCAACCTTACCAATGGTGTGATTCCATCCCTGTGTGCCTTTTGCCTGCTCCTCCCAGCCCCTGCTGCATTGCTGACGTCTCCTCCTGTCTGTCCAACGTGAGCTCCAGGGCTCTGTCTCCCAGGATGCAGAAGCCAAGCTGCACAACTCCTGTGCACACACACAGAGTGGAAAAATGAGCTGGTGGTTGGATATTGTCCACTAGAGAAAACAATGTTCTCCATGGCTCTTCCAAGCAGGTAAATACTCAGAGCACTGATAGCAAAGCACCATTTCCCACCCCCCAGGAGGTTGGTTGTTTTGGCAGAGAATGATTCTCACTCACAGATGAGATAATGGAAAGAAAAAAATAAAAGATTCCCAAGTGGCAGCTTCCTTTATTGATTGGGTTTGTATCTTCCCCCCAGTTCTATCCATGAGCAGGAGAAGGTCACAAAGCTGCCCTTAAATCAAAGTGTGTGCAGCCCACAGACAACATCAGTGCCCCAGCCTCACTCCAGGAATCACTGCTGAATCCTCTGGGATCACAGCCCTGCCGCCCCAAAGAAGCAGTTCTGAAATCAGATGGAGGGGTAAGAATAATCTCAGATGTGGTGGTTAAGAAAGGACTATTGGAGCATGGGTTTGCCCTCACTAAATTTGTTTGATATCACACACTGGGGAGCTTCATCCAGAGATTTCCTATCAATCACAGCCTGTGCTGGAGGGATGGGAGATAATCAGGACACTGAAAACGGTTGAGAAAAGAGCAGATTTTGAGGAAAACCCCATATCCTGAGGCATGGAGTGGCAAAGGTTAAATGTGGCCACCTGGTTTCTAGACTGAGTCCCTTGGCTTTATCTTGCTGCTCTTCTCAACTGGCCTTTGGCTTCTCAAGTAACATCTGTGCCCTCAGCTGGTGGAAACTTCTTCCTGTGCTCATTGTTGAGCTGAGAACTTCTGTAGCCAAGGAATTATGTGTTCCCATCTCTCCTTGAGTAGGGCTTTCCAGAACTCAGTCTTTCCTGGGACTGGGTTCTGAAACTTCTCCGGTTTTCCTTTCTGATACTGCTTTCCCTGTGGAGTGTGTGAACAGAGGATCCTTCAGAGATGTCACTGGCACCAAATGAAAGGAGATCATCATCTCTGTCCCCCTGTCACTTGAGCTCTTTGGATTTCTAGGTCCAAGGATCGTGCTGGCCCAAGTTGGCCCAGTCTGGAGTTTGATTTAAAGCTGTTTCTCCTCTTTGTGTTCCAGGACTTCTCTCAATCCTGGATTTATTCTCTCTGCCTTGATGCTCTTGCTGACAGGTCACGCAGATCAGCTGATACAGAACAGTGTGATGACCCTCATCAGCACCCACCACTGCCTGGCTACAAGCAAATGTGGATCCTAAAATTTCAGTGAGGTTTGCCTCTGGGAAGCCCAGAAGATGCACAACCTTAGAGTTCATTATGGGTAATCTGCACATTTCCTGATTGCACAGCCCCAGGACGTGAGAAAATCCCACTTTGCCCCTGTGTCCTCCACCCTTAAATCATCATTGAGCACTGTCATCTCACCTCCTCAGTTTGCTCCAGGCCTGAACAGCTCTGCTCAGTCTCAGAGCTCCTTTAATAGCTGATGATGAGGGAAAAAAACAGGAGATCATCCTGAACTGCCCAGGAGATTGATGGGCCAAGACCAGCCCAGAAGGAGGAGGTGGGTTGTACCCTGGGTCTCATCCTCCTCCCATGTTTCAAAACCAGGCTCAGGGGTGGGTCTAAATCTGAGGCCCAGAGGGGATGAAACAGCACAGGATGGGAAGATGAAGGATTTGTCCTCCTCCTACAGGGCTCAGACCAGTGCTGGACACAGGGTTGGCAGCACAGGGGGGCTTGAGCCCAAGCCTGTTTTCTTACTGCCCTGAGCTGAGTCCTTCTGGTTCTGAGAACTCAGCAAGTACCCCTGGCCAGCAGGGATTGTGTCTCATCTCCTTTCCATCAGCCCTGTGAGGAACAGAGCAGGAAAAAACAAGGCAGAGTGCACAGTTAATTCACAGGGAAATTGTCTTTTCCTGTGGTGGGTTTTGTCTCCTGGCACTGCACAAAGACAGCACCATTATCTGTTTCTGCCAGTGCTTCCAGGGCTGAACTGTCTCTAATTAAAGCCATGACTAGTTGTAGATACAGGATATCTTAATTACATGTGTGTGAATAAAGCATTTAGCAAGATGTGACAGGTCCTTCCCTTCCCCTTGGAGCCAAGACATCAAAGAGCAAACCTGCTCCTCAGGAACACAGAAGGGGGGGGTTCTCCAGGGCTGTTTTGTCACCACATTTATCTCCAGATATCTCTTAGGATAGCTCCAAATTTTGAAATCAATTAAGTAAAAAAGGCTGGGGCCAGTGCTGCACAGAGAGAGCAGCCCCTGCTGAGGGGATGCCCAGAGATGCCCACGGTGAAGATCTCAATGGGTTGGGGTGATGCTGCTTTGCACTGCGGAGGCAGGGAAGTGTCTCCTCAAGCAACACCTGAAGTGCCCAATTTGCAGGTAGATGAACTGAATGGTTTCACTCCTGGCCCTCTTGCCCCCAGCTGGCAGGAGGCAGCTCTGCCTTCATTCTGTCCCCCTGTATTGGGGCCGATGGACAACCCAAACTCTGCCACAGAGGCACCATTTCCTCACAAAGGTCCCACACTGGGAGGTTTTTCTCCCAGCCTCTGTCACCAGGGAGAAGTTCTTGCCAGTCCCAATGGTTGTAGTCATGGTCTGTGGCCATGGGTGGCCTGGCACAGCTCCAGTCTGGAGGCAGGATGGACAGAAGGGGTGCACCAGTAGAGACTTGGCCCATGGGACTGTTCTTGCACCACATGTTCAACAATTGCTGCTAAAAACGAGGGGTCAGAAAGATGTTCTGGGAAGGTGTCCCCCTGTCTGTCTCCAAACACACATCTGGGCAGATGTGCTCCCCAGGGACACTGATTTGGGGTCTTGCCTTGTCCCCTCAAGTGATTTTGGTGCAACAGGAAGGACAGTCTGGTGTCAGATGAGGCTGCCAGGAGATAAGTCCATAGTGGAAGGAACAGGTTCTGGGGTGTTTTCCAGGAGAATTGTTAGCCCTGGTCCAGCTGAGGAGGGAAGGGGACCCTGGTTGCAAAAGAGTCATTGCTCTGAGATGAATGAACCAAAACTGCCCCCAGACAGCTCACCTGGCCTGCAATGACTTTTTATTGCAGTGCTTTTAGAGCAGCTTAAACTCCACTGCAGAAGCCAAGAGCATAATGTGACAGGTTTATTTAACAACATCTCTAGTGCTCTGTGGCTCTGGACAACACAGGAACTTAACACTCCATCCAAAACAGCTTGGAGAGACAAAACCAATTAAGTATCACCAAAGCTTTGTTTTCTGCAAGAAGCTGGAAGTGGCCCTGAGAGGGTTTCCAGCAGCTTTCCACCAATTACTCTCACCTGCATTTCCTTTTCAGTTCAACACCACAGTTTGGGAGTATCCCTGGGCTGACACTAACCTGGAGTTGTGTCCAGGGCTGTTCATTGGCTTGAGAGAAAACAGCCCATGGGATCTCTTTGTCTGTTGAGTGCAAACATTCATGTCAAAGTTGAGGGGAACCACATTTCTAAAGCATTTAAGAGACTTTTAAAATAGTTTTCTAGAGTGTGCTTCCAGAGGGAAAGGTGCTCAAGCCACACTGGTTGTGGGACCTCCCTGGGATCTGAAGGTGTAATATAAACACTTTGGAAAATCCCAGCTCAGCTCCCCACACCTGCAATGAGGAGATGCTCCAAGGCCAGCCCTGCCCTCCATGAGAAAGGAGGAGAAAGCCAAGGTCATTCATTCATCAGCTTTACTGCATCCCTGGCCAGGTGCCACCACAGTGTCCCTAAAAGATGCTCCTGGACAAGTGTCCTTGGCAAGAGGGGAAGCACACTTGGCTTGCAAAGCCTTGGTCTTGCCAGAGGGAATCCACTGGAATGAGAGTTACTGAGGAGCTCTGAGAGGAGGTGAAGGAATAAGGACAAGCTTCCTGTGAATGTTTAGCTGCTCTGATTGCAGCTCCTTTGATTTTTGTCAAATAGGAAACCACAGTACAGCAGAATACAGCTCTGCCCAGAGATGGATGGGGGATATCACACAATCCCAGACTGGGTCAGGCTGGGGGGCCCACAGTGGGTCACTGGTCCCACTCCCTGCTCAGCAGGGCCATCCCAGAGCACGTGGCACAGGATTGTGGCCAGAGGAGTCTGGAATATCCCCAGTGTGACCCTCCCTGTGCAGCCTGTTCAGGGCTGAGTCACTGCCCAGCAAAGTTGTTCTTCCTCCTGTCCAGCTGGAGCTTCCTGGGCATCAGTTCCTGCCCGTTCCTCCTGTGCCATTGCTGGGCCCCCCCAGCAGAGCCTGCTCCATCCTCTGCCCCCTCCTGCAGCCCCTGACACACCCTGGGGAGGGCCCCTCTCAGGCTCTGCTCTGGAGGCTGAACAGGCAACAGAAAATCCAGCTTCCCAATTACAGAACATGTCAGGCCTGTTAGAAATTCCTTCTGTCTCTCTTGGGAGCAGGAGCAGAGGTGCAGCAGGTGGATCTTTCGTTCCCTTGTGTTTTGTGCAGGCTGTTGGAGGGGTGTGCTCACCCAGGGATGCTCTGCATGGTGGCAAATGAGTGGGATCTCTCTCCCACCCAGGAACAACTCAGACCTCACCAGGTCTTTAATTCAAACACAAAAGCTGGGAAAGGATGAGGCCTCCTCACTGCTTCCACCAGGAGAAGGGAGAGGAGGGAACAAACTCACCAGGGCTTCTGAGATTTCCATTTCTACTCACTGAGGGTGAGGTTGGCTCCTGGACAGAGGGACAGGCATCTCCAAGCCCTTCTGTCAGCAGCCCCAGCCAGGATGGCACCTGGCAGGGCAGGGTGTCTGCACAGCCTTACTGGGGGGCTGGAGTGAGACAATCCCCAAAAACATTGCACAGCAGGGCCAGTGCCCAGCTCAGAGAACCCCAGAATCAGAGAATATGGTGAGTTGGAAGGGTCCCACAAGGATCATCGAGTCCAACCCTCAGCCCTGCACAGGCCCATCCCCAAGAGTCACCCCCTGTGCCCCAGAGGATCAGCCAAACCCTCCCTGAGCTCTGGCAGCCTTGGGGCTGTGCCCATTGTCCTGGGGAGCCTGGGCAGTGCCCAACCAGCCTCTGGGGGAAGAACCTTTGCCTGAGATCCAACCTGAGCCTGCCCTGACACAGCTCCAGCCATTCCCTGGCTGCTGTCCCTGGTCCCCCCAGAGCAGAGCTCAGTCCCTGCCCCTCCTCTGCCCCTGCCCAGGAAGGTGGAACTGCACTGAGGTCTCCCCTCAGTCTCCTCTTCTCCAGCTGAACACACCAAGTGCCCTCAGTGTCCTCACACGCCTTCAAATCAAGGCCCTTCCCCATCCTCCTTCCCTCCTTTGGACACTCTCTAATGGCTCAATCCCTTCCTTCCATTGTGTCCCCCCAAACTGCCCCAATGTTGAGGTGAGGCCGTCCCAGGGCAGAGCAGAGCGGGACAATCCCCTCCCTGATGCCCCAGGACAGGGATGTCCCTCCTGGCTGCCAGGGCACTGCTGACTCATTCCTGCTCCTGCAGACCCTCCCCATGCTCTGCACCATGACCTCCATCTCCTTCAGAGCTCCCAAGCCTGGATTTGGAGCTGCAGAACCTTCCAGGGATGTGCAGAGCGAGCTCAGGTGCAGCCTGGCCCAGCCTCTGCCTGCAATGCCTTTCATCTTCCAGCAACATAATAAATAGCAACAACCCATATTTCCCCCGAGTTTGGATAAGCTTTCCCTCTTCATGCCATTACTGTTTTCTCATGGATCAATTTTTTTCCCACAATTTTTTCTTGGCTCCTTTTTATAGTGAATTAAATTGTTTTGATGAAATGAAAATGCTGGTGTATCACCAGGGGGGCTCAGGGCTCCTGCACCATATAAACACCCTGCAGGGAGGTGGGGAGGACACTCAGAGCTGCTGTGTGGTGCAGAAGAAGTGTTACCCTGAACATTCATCCCTGCACCTCATTAGCTCATGGCAATAAATTCTGTGTCTCAGCTTTCTGCTTTATTGCCATAAAATATAATGGCCTGTTTCCAAGTTGGCACCGTGGTGTTGGGGATAATCTGTCCAGCAAGCAATAAAGCAAGGTGCTTTTAAAAAATTTACTCCATTGCTTCAATCCCAACATAAGCAACCTTCCTGGAATAATTCAGGGGGAGCAGGGGCTGGAAAGTGTTGAGTCAGCTCAGGGTGCCTGGAGAGGTTTCAGGGCACGTTCCGGCACTTTGTGTGTCTTCTCCTCTTGTGAGATGCAGAAAGGCAGAATATCTACCCGAGTGTCTCAGTCTGAAGAGACTAGACTGTTTGCTAAAGAGGATGAGTTGTGAGGTAGACCGAACTCCTCTCTCTCTGCAATTGTAGTGTCAGATTAAGGGGCTTTACTCGAGGAAAATGTGGAAAAAAAAAAACCAGGAGAAATAACAACCCTTTATTAAGAAATATATGAATGTTAGCAAAAAAAAAGAAGAAGAAAAAAAAAAAAAGGTAACACAAAACAAAACAACACCAGCAACAACAACCACAACAACAAGCCAAAAAAAAAAAAGAGTACTCCTCTGTCCTTTAACACGGTCCTAATTGCGGTCTGCAGGGGGCGCTGTTGGGCCGCTGGAGCTGCAGGGCCTGCAGTACCTGGTTGTGGTCGGCAGGGGCGCAGTGGGCTCCAGCAATCACCCGCGGGAAGAGGGGGACCGAGGGGGTGATCCCGGGCCGCGTGGGGAAGCCGAGGAGATGGGGGGTCCTCGTCTCCGTGGGGACGAAAAGGAAGGCAGGCTGCCCACTCCCACGGGAACTCACCGCTGTCTTGAGTGGCAAGGTCTCACTGCAGTCTCAGGCGGTGATGTCTCCAAAACTCTTCCTCCTCTCCCGTGGGCAAGCAAAACTCTCCGATGAAGCACAGCAGCTCCGGCGGGCGGGACAGTCAGGTAGGTCGAAGCCAACAGCACAAAAGGTCGAACTCCCCAGGATTAACAACCAAAAGGCAGCTAGACCTCCAGTCCCCCTCCCCGACAAACTGCCTGTCCGCACCCCGAGAGCTAGCCACCCCAAACCCCTCCTCTCACCTTCCCGGCCAGGGCTTCCCCCTTTCCTGCCTCCTTGCCCCTTCTTTTCTTTCTCCAAATGGGCCATCAACTCAGGCTGGCTACATCTTTAGTAATGCTAATAACCTCCCTTCCCCCCGCTCACTCCGTTTCTTTCCCTTGGAGTGGGGCAGGGGGAAGGAAAATTCCCTGATTTCCTAGTCTATAACATTATCCACCCCTAATTTTCCTTCCCCATGCTGCCACACTTTATCAGGTTAAATCTTCGATCCTCATACGTACATGCAATACTCCAACTATATACACATCCACTAATAGGTAGATACACATACAGATACAGGTGCAGGGTTACATACAGATACAAGTATACAGTTACAGCCAGCTCACCCCAGAGTAAGGTTTCCTTGAGGTATGCACCGAGTTTCTCCATCTTCCTGCATCACCCACCAGGTGCAGCCGGGCCCTTGGGCAAAAACAATCCCACGAATGGGTTTGTCTTTGCTCGAGGTAGGGTCAACCCAAACCTTTTTCCCTAACACACCCCTCGCGTGAATCACGGGGACCTTATCTCCATCCACGGTGTGGAGGGACTCTGACTGGGCAGGACCGGCTCGGTTGATGGAACCTCTGGTGTTAACTAGCCATGTAGCCTTTGCTAGATGCTGGTCCCAGTTCTTGTCTGTCCCTCCACCCAACGCTTTCAGGGTGGTTTTCAACAGTCCATTATGTCGTTCAACTTTCCCTGCGGCTGCTGCGTGGTATGGGATGTGGTACACCCACTTGATGCCATGTTCCTCTGCCCAGGTGGCAATTAAGCTGTTTTTGAAATGAGTTCCGTTATCTGATTCAATGCGCTCTGGGGTACCATGTCGCCACAGGACTTGTTTTTCAAGGCCCAGGATGGTATTTCGGGCAGTAGCGTGAGGCACCGGGTACGTCTCCAGCCATCCAGTGGTGGCTTCCACCATAGTAAGCACATAGCGCTTACCTTGGCGGGTTCGTGGCAGTGTGATGTAATCGACTTGCCAGGCCTCCCCATACCTGTACTTACTCCAACGTCCACCATACCATAAGGGCTTGAGTCTTTTAGCCTGTTTAATGGCAGCACAGGTCTCACCAGACACTTTTTGCCAGAGGCTCCAGGAGAGACCTCTATTCCCAGCTGCAGAGTAGAGTACATTTTTCACATCTGTCCCCGTCCTGACTGGCCCAAGGGCTACAGCATGTGCAATCTCTCGTTTAATCTGTTCGAATGCCTGTTGCTGTTCAGGGCCCCACTGGAAATCATTCTTTTTTCGGGTAACCAGATAGAGAGGGCTTATGATTTGACTGTATTCCGGGATATGCATCCTCCAGAAACCTATGGCACCCAGAAAAGCTTGTGTTTCCTTCTTGCTGGTTGGTGGGGCCATGGCTGTGATCTTATTGATGACTTCTGTCGGGATCTGACGGCGCCCATCTTGCCATTTCACCCCCAGGAACTGGATCTCTCGGGTAGGTCCCTTAACTTTACTCTTCTTTATGGCGAAACCAGCTCTCAGGAGGATCTGGATGATTCTCTTCCCTTTCTTGGAAACCTCCTCTGCTGTGTCCCCCCATATGATGATGTCATCAATGTATTGCAGGTGTTCTGGAGCTTCACCCTTCTCTAATGTGGCCTGGATCAGTCCATGGCAGATGGTGGGGCTGTGTTTCCACCCCTGGGGCAGTCGGTTCCAAGTGTACTGCACGCCCCTCCAGGTGAAAGCGAACTGCGGCCTACACTCTGCTGCTAAGGGAATGGAGAAGAATGCGTTTGCGATGTCAATAGTGGCATACCACTTCGCTGTCTTGGACTCCAGCTCATACTGGAGTTCCAACATGTCTGGAACAGCAGCGCTCAGCGGTGGGGTGACTTCATTCAGGCCACGGTAGTCCACAGTCAGTCTCCATTCTCCGTTAGACTTACGCACAGGCCAGATGGGACTGTTGAAAGGTGAATGGGTCTTGCTGATCACTCCTTGGCTCTCCAGCTCACGGATCATCTTATGGATGGGGATCACAGAGTCTCGGTTCGTCCAGTACTGCCGGCGATGCACTATTGTAGTGGCGATTGGCACTTGCTGTTCCTCGACTTTCAGCAACCCTACGGCTGAAGGGCTCTCCGAGAGGCCGGGCAGCGAGTTCAACTGTTTAGCCGCCTCGGTCTCCACAGCAGCTATTCCAAAAGCCCATCTATGTCCCTTGGGGTCCTTGAAGTACCCGTTCTTGAGATAGTCAATGCCCAGGATACATGGGGCATCTGGACCAGTCACAATGGGGTGTTTCTGCCAGTCTTTCCCGGTCAAGCTCACTTCAGCTTCCACTATGGTCAACTCTTGAGATCCTCCAGTCACCCCCGAAATGGAAATAGTCTCTGGTCCCACATGTCCCGAGGGCATTAACGTACACTGAGCTCCAGTATCAACCAAAGCCTGATATTTCTGTGGGTCTGACGTGCCAGGCCATCTGATCCACACAGTCCAATAGACACGGTTGTCCCGTGCCTCTACCTGGCTAGAGGCAGGGCCCCTCTAACATTCATCTTCATCCTGCCAGTCATCGTTTTCCTCTTGCGAATGTTGACGGGAGGTGCTCTCTACCGAGTCAGATCCCTGCCCGCAGGATACTGGTACGGCACTCACTTTCGCAGACTTCCCCTTTTTCCACTTTTCCTCTTTCTAGGCCCCACGTTGGGCGCCAAAAATGTCTCAGTCTGAAGAGACTAGACTGTTTGCTAAAGAGGATGAGTTGTGAGGTAGACCGAACTCCTCTCTCTCTGCAATTGTAGTGTCAGATTAAGGGGCTTTACTCGAGGAAAATGTGGAAAAAAAAAAACCAGGAGAAATAACAACCCTTTATTAAGAAATATATGAATGTTAGCAAAAAAAAAGAAGAAGAAAAAAAAAAAAAGGTAACACAAAACAAAACAACACCAGCAACAACAACCACAACAACAAGCCAAAAAAAAAAAAGAGTACTCCTCTGTCCTTTAACACGGTCCTAATTGCGGTCTGCAGGGGGCGCTGTTGGGCCGCTGGAGCTGCAGGGCCTGCAGTACCTGGTTGTGGTCGGCAGGGGCGCAGTGGGCTCCAGCAATCACCCGCGGGAAGAGGGGGACCGAGGGGGTGATCCCGGGCCGCGTGGGGAAGCCGAGGAGATGGGGGGTCCTCGTCTCCGTGGGGACGAAAAGGAAGGCAGGCTGCCCACTCCCACGGGAACTCACCGCTGTCTTGAGTGGCAAGGTCTCACTGCAGTCTCAGGCGGTGATGTCTCCAAAACTCTTCCTCCTCTCCCGTGGGCAAGCAAAACTCTCCGATGAAGCACAGCAGCTCCGGCGGGCGGGACAGTCAGGCAGGTCGAAGCCAACAGCACAAAAGGTCGAACTCCCCAGGATTAACAACCAAAAGGCAGCTAGACCTCCAGTCCCCCTCCCCAAACCAACTGCCTGTCCGCACCCCGAGAGCTAGCCACCCCAAACCCCTCCTCTCACCTTCCCGGCCAGGGCTTCCCCCTTTCCTGCCTCCTTGCCCCTTCTTTTCTTTCTCCAAATGGGCCATCAACTCAGGCTGGCTACATCTTTAGTAATGCTAATAACCTCCCTTCCCCCCGCTCACTCCGTTTCTTTCCCTTGGAGTGGGGCAGGGGGAAGGAAAATTCCCTGATTTCCTAGTCTATAACACCGAGTTAACTCCTGCCCACTGTTGCCATAGTTACCTGACCACTTTCTAATCATCAATAGATTTGTTCTCCTAACACAGCCCTGTGGTCAGGGATTAAAGGCATCTCCATTTTATAGAGAGAAACCCAAGGCACAGAGTCCAAGGACACGCAGGAGGCAAAGGCAGGAATTGAAATGCAGCCTGAAGGTGTCTTTGTTGGACTCTAAACACAGCCTTGAGCTTCTGGCTCTGGCCTGGTGCCCTCTTAGTCATGGCATCTCCCACCCTCAGTGCCTCCAGTGACTCCCAATCCCTGGAAGTGTCCAAGGCCAGGTTGGAGCAACCTGGGTTGGTGGAAGGTGTTCCTGCCCATGGCAAGGGGGAAAGGAGATCATAGAATCATAGAACCACAGAATCACAGAACCACAGAATCACAGAATCATAGAATCATAGAACCACAGAATCATAGAACCACAGAATCATAGAATCACAGAATCATAGAATCACAGAATCATAGAATCATAGAACCACAGAATCATAGAATCACAGAATCATAGAATTACAGAATCACAGAATCATAGAATCATAGAATCACAAAATCACAGAATCACAGAATCATAGAATCACAGAATCATAGAATCACAGAATCATAGAATCATAGGATCACAGAATCGTAGAATCATAGAATCATGGAATCATAGAATCATAGAATTATAGAATCACAGAGTGACAGATCACAGAATCACATCACAGAATCACAGAATCACAGAATCAGCCGGGTTGGAAAGGACCTCTGAGATCATCAAGTCCCACCCTGGATCCACTACTGCTGTGGTTACTGGATGATCTTTAAGGTCCCTCCAACGCAAATCATTCCATGATTCTGTGATTCTCTGGCACTTCACTTGGTCTTTGCTTTGATGCTGGAAATGGTTTCTCTGTCTGCTGCAAGGCCATCCCACATGGGGAACACCCTGGCATCCTTCTGTCCTTCTTTCAGACCAAACCAAGTCCCTCAGCTGCCAAGGACTGGAATGGGCAGCTGAAGGGCTTCAGTGAGGTATTTTTCTCTCTAATTCCATCTCTGAGATACATCTGAGAAAGTAGCACAGAACACATCATAAATTGCACTTTTAAATACTTTTGGCTGTGATGCCTAAAGGGGTCAAGGGAAAGGCTACCAAAGCACAAGCTCTGTCAAGAATAAATATCACCAGCACTAAATCATATTTGCCTTGAGGTTTCTAAAGAGAAGAAAAAAAAGCCACCTTATTTTTGTTGTCTCACCTGGAATTTTTGCAGAAAAACAACCTACATTTTGCCAGCCAGAAGATAAATTGAGCTCAAAGACTGTTGCAAAGTTCAGCCTGGGGAGGTCTTTGCAATAGAAATTCTGTTCCTTAGTAGGAATGATGAGTATTTCTTCTTACCTCAGATTAATGCATAGAGGTAAAAATCCTGGTTAGCACACACATCCTCATGTATACACATGATTTTTTTACACATAATATTTATTCAGTTTTTCAAATTGATCCCCACAATTGCAAAATGACAATCTTACAGCACTAAAAAGCCATTTCTGATCATGTCTGGCATTTACAGAGAATGAAATGCTTTTAAAATCCCCAGGTACATTTTGAGACCTCCAGATAACTTTAAAAACCCAGTTTCCGTGTCCAGGGGCTACTTCAGCATCTAATTACACAGGCAATTCTGTAAGAGCTATGGAGAAATCATTAACTGACTTTGGACTTCTCTTTTATTATTTCCTCTCCTCTGAGATGGTGGAAATCCAAAGTAGCTTCACTGCAGCCCCTGGAATTAGGAATATAGGAATGAAGGATTGGAGGGGGCAAGTGGGACTGAAGGAATGTGAAAGTTGTGGCCATGTTCTGCAAAAATGTTGCCACAGTGTCCAAAGCACATGGAAAAGCTCCCTCCTGGCAGGAGAAGGCTCAGTGAGGAGGTAAAAAGCACAAGAGGTTTGGCAAAAGGAGGTTCGGGGAAGACCTTGTTCCCTAAAACTCCCTGATGGGGGGGGTCGGGCTCTGCTCCCAGGGAACAAGGGACAGGAGGAGAGGGAACGGTCTCCAGCTGTGCCAGGGGAGGCTCAGGTGGGACATCAGGAGGAATTTCCTCCTGGAAAGGGTGGTCAGGCCTTGGAAGGGGCTGCCCAGGGAGGTTTGGAGTCCCCACCCTGGAGGTGTTCAAAAAAACAAGTAGAGGTGGCACTTGGTGATCCACTTCAGTGGGAATGGGGGTATTGGTCGAAGGTTGGACTTGATCTTGGAGGTCTTTTCCCACCTTCAAGATTCCGTGATTCTGTGACATGAGGACAATGCAGATGGGGAAGGGCCTTGATTTGAAGGTGTGTGAGGACACTGAGGGCACTTGTTGTGTTCAGCTGGAGGAGACTGAGGGGAGACCTCAGTGCAGCTCCACCTTCCTGGGCAGGAGCAGAGGAGGGGCAGGGACTGAGCTCTGCTCTGGGGAACAGCACAGGGAGGACATGGAGCTGCTGGAGAGAGTCCAGAGGAGGCACCAAGAGGATCAGAGGGATGGAGCAGCTCTGCTGGGAGGAAAGGATGGGAGAGCTGGGATTGTTCAGCCTGGAGAAGAGAAGCTTTGGGGTGACCTGATTGTGGCCTTTTGGCACCTGAAGGGGCTACAAGTAACATGGAGAGAGACTATTTACAGGGGCCTGGAGTGACAGGACCAGGGGGAATGGCTTCCCACTGCCAGAGAGCAGGGTTAGATGGGATATGAGGAAACACTTGTTCCCTGTGAGGGTGGGGAGGCCCTGGCACAGGTTGCCCAGAGAAGCTGTGGCTGCCCCATCCCTGGAAGTGTCCAAGGCCAGGCTGGATGGGGCTTGGAGCAACCTGGGCTGGTGTCCAGGCCCATGGCAGGGGGTGGAAGGAGATGAGCTTTGAGGTCCTTTCCAAACCATTCCGTATTTCTGTGATTCTTTCCCCCTCTCTGAACATTTGCAGCACAGCAAACACCTCCTTGGTGTGATCCAAGCCCTGCCTGAGCCAGAGGGAATCATTTCCCTGGGCAGGGTCCCCAGTTGCTCCCACGTAGGATGAAATGCATCTCATGTACAACCCCAGCTAAAGCAGAGCAGCAGCTCCAGGGAGCAGAGGACTTTCATCCCCACCCAAAGCTTTCAGCTGCACCTGCCCATCCCAGAGCAGACAAAAAGATTTCTATAAAACTCAAGTTTTCATTAGTTTCTGCCAATCATTTCTGCCCATCCAGCTTAATTAAAATTTACCCTTCAAGTCTCAGGCAAGTGTTACACAGAGAGAAGGTTAAAAGCCTCCGTCTACCTTTTCCTTCCATTTTGGGAGAGGTTCCCTGAGTGGCCCATTTGGAATATAAGCACTAGCTACTAATTTCATTTCAAATTAACTGGCCTGCAAAGTAAATTTCACAAGTCTTTGCACTTCATCAACAAAATTAAAAGAGTTAAGGAAGGGATTTGCTGATGGAAGATGCTAAAATTGTCTGTCTTTAATTAATCCTGAGAAGAACATGCTGAAGTGGAGAGCCTTTACTTCCCGTCAGCATTTCCCTGTCCACAGTGATATTAATTCAAGGGTCATGGACTAGGTTAAGGTTTGTTGAGACAGAGCTTGTTGGAGCTCTGCCATTTATTCAGGTGGCACTGGGTTTGTGGGGAGAATAAATTGTTCCCAAACAAGCATGGGAGCACTTACAGCCACCAGAAAAGAAGCTTTAGGGTCCATCAGGACTTCCAGTGGGTGAAGGTGGGATTTATGGGATACTCCATTCCCAAGTGTGTGTGGGGGCAGATATGGGTGAGACCACACAGCAGGATATTGCAGAAAGGAAGAGCCAGACACAGCCCAGAGCACTGGCAGCACAAACCTGAGGTGAAAGGCAGATCTGGGAATATGTGGTGCCTGGAAAGATCCCGGGACTGAAGGCAGAGGGATGACCTTTGCTGTGCTGCCTTTCTTGGTGTCCAAGAAAAAGAACCTGGTGAATTTGTGGATGTAACAATTGGAATTACATGTTCAAGCACAATTTACCCCCCTCCCCCAAACAGATGTGGCTTGTAGGTCTCAAGATTTCACCAGCCCCAGGTGGTCCTGTCACCACACAGGCACTGCAAAGGTGGCATCTCACCTTGGCTCCTTCCAGGTGCTGCCAGGGCTGCAGGAATGCTTAGGAGAAGGAATAAACACTTGTTTGTACTCTGGGAAGGAGGTGGGAGGAGCCCTTAGTGTGGAAGATCATGTCAGACCAGGGATCCCACAGTTCTCTGGGAGGATTTGATGGAAAGGGGCTAAAGGACCCTCAGAAGAGCCCCAGCCCCTTTTTTAGGAGCTGGAACAAGGACCAAGCTGAGTAAAATGTTGTATTTGCACACCAGGAAGGTCTCAGACCTTGTCAGGGCTCAGCCCCAGCTCCTCATTCTCATGAACTCACCCTCTTTGCTCAGCTCCTGGCTGGGCTGGGAGGGGTTGTCCTCTCTCCTTCCTCCCTCCCAGGGACCACTGTGAAGGAAGCAGCATAAAACTCACAGATCTGAAGGAGTGAGAGTGAAGAAAAGATCCTGAAGAGATGGAGAGAACACGAGGAGCAGGTTAATGGTTTGTTCCAGTGATCAGAGCACTCTGGAGAAGAACAAGATGTGTCAGGTGTCACTTGGTGGGAAATGTGACATTATTCCAGGTCAAGGATTCGTGTTTGCTTTGTTAGAGAGAAGCTGCAGAGCCAGAAAGGCATAAAACAGATTTAAAATAAAGTAAAATAACAATCTTCAGGTTTTGTTCAGCAAAAGAGGGATGCTGTAAATACAGACCAGCTTGGAAAAATGCAGAAAGGGCCAGGATGAGTTACTGGGATCTACAAAAGAGGTCATAAAAAAGATCAACCCTGACACACAAGAACTGGACCCTGGGTGCAATTGCTCCATAAAACTGACAATTGGGAAACATGGAGCTAATGGAAAGAAACCCCATCCAGCCTGTCCCTCCCTGGGATTTACTGTGCTGGGGAGGGGCAGCCTGTGCTGGGGTTTGCAGAGCTCGGTGCCAGCCTGGGCTGAGAGCAGTAAATCAGTGCCCAGCAATAATCACAGCAGGAGGAACTTTCCCTTTTCCTCTTATCACCAACCGCAGGAAGTTCAACCTGGGAAAGTGCTGGATCCTGCCCCTGGGATGGGGCAATCCCAGATGGATGGACAGACTGGGAATGAGAGGCTGGAGAGCAGTGCCAGGAAAGGGCCCTGGGCGTCCTGGTGGTGCCAGTTGTCCCTGAGTCAGCTGTGCCCTGGCAGCCAGGGGGGCAACCCTGTCCTGGGGCATCAGGGAGGGGATTGTCCTGCTCTGCTCTGCCCTGGGGCGGCCTCACCTCAACATTGGGGCAGTTTGGGGGGGACACAATGGAAGGAAGGGATTGAACCATTGGAGAGTGTCCAAAGGAGGGAAGGAGGATGGGGAAGGACCTTGATTTGAAGGCGTGTGAGGACACTGAGGGCACTTGGTGTGTTCAGCTGGAGAAGAGGAGACTGAGGGGAGACCTCACTGCAGTTCCACCTTCCTGGGCAGGGGCAGAGGAGGGGCAGGGACTGAGCTCTGCTCTGGGGGGACCAGGGACAGCAGCCAGGGAAGGGCTGGAGCTGTGTCAGGGCAGGCTCAGGTTGGATCTCAGGCAAAGGTTCTTCCCCCAGAGGCTGGTTGGGCACTGCCCAGGCTCCCCAGGGCAGTGGGCACAGCCCCAAGGCTGCCAGAGCTCCAGGAGGGTTTGGCTGATCCTCTGGGGCACAGGGGGTGACTCTTGGGGATGGGCCTGTGCAGGGCTGAGGGTTGGACTCGATAATCCTTGTTTGTCCCTCCAACTAAGCACATTCTGTGACTCTGTGAGTGTTTCCAGGGAACCAAAACTGGAAATGCCCACGAACAGCAGGGTCAAGGACTCAGCTGAAGCAGGGGAGTGAAGCTCTGGGTCACCAGCAAGGAGAATAGAGAAGGGAAGAGGCCGAATGTGCAGCAACAACACTCGTGTCCCCATCCCACCTTCCCAGGAGCCCTGAGAGGCTGAAAAGGCTGTGGGGGTTTAGTCCTGACCACAAGCACAGCCACAGGCTGCTCCCACTTTGCTCCCTGTGTAACCAGTTCCCTCGCTAAGTAGTTGGTTTAAATAAGAGCATCTATCTTCCAAATTGTGTGTATCAAACAATCCATCACTTGGAGGCTGCAAACCTCCCCAAATCTGTAATTATGGTGTCACAGCTGATTGTGATGAAAGTGAAGCTGTCAGGGAGACATTTGTGAGACAAACACACTTGCACACAGCAGCTCTCCCCAGAGTGCTCTGCCAAGCTTTCCTGCCATATGGGGCCATGATTAATAGCCCAGCCTATATGTAAATATTTAGCTGTTTAGGAAGCAACGCAATCCAATTACCTTTCAACCCATTTCTCTCCTGATGATAAAATACAAAGCAGAATTTCTTATTATGTTTTTTTTCCTTTAAAAAAAAAGATTAAAAAAAAGCCCCGATGAGTCATATTCCAGTGATGATATTAAAGACATTCTTCTCTGTGCCTGAGGTAATACAGGCTGAGAGCTCAGCCGGGCAAGGCAGCTGAAATCTCTTATTTTCTCATTACTATAATGTCTCTCTCCAAGGAAGGGAGCGCTGGCACTTTGTGCCAATCACCCCCCGTGACTGTCACCGTGACAGTGGCCTGGAACCACAGCTCTTGCTGGTACATGAGACAATCTGAAGCAAAGCTTTTATCATGAGCCCTGTGGTTTTTCAGGACGATCCTTCAAGTCTGCAGCTGCTGGGAGGAAGAGCTGGCTGAGAAGCACAGCAGCCCCTGGGGACAAACCCAGCCATTTCTGGCTGTCCCAGCAGCAGGGACAGTTTGAAGCTCCAGCTTCACGTGCACCCACAATGGTGAAAAGAAAAATGAGCCTCCACAACAATATGATTTTTTAAAAACAATTTTTTTACTTTTCTGGCAAGGTCAACATTTTTGACTGTGTTTTGCTTTCCCACCTCCGTGTCCCAGCCCTCTCCACCCTCTCTTGTGCCTCAGCACATCCTCTCCTTGGGGCAACACTGGGAACTTCTCTTGGCAGGTTATAAGTGCTGTTTTTTGCCTCTCTTGACTTGATAGATGAGTGTTACCACAGCTTGGATCACCAGGCTTCCTCCAGCTCCTTCTTCTATGTACAGACTCACAGCTGGACCACTTGGAAATTCTCTTTAATCTTGGTAATAACTTCTGAGGGAACTGCTCAGTGAAACCTGGGTCAAGGTGGTGTGTCCTCCATGGCCTCCCTCAGCTTTGTCTCAGGGCAAATGGTGCTGCTGAAGCCAAGTGCAGATGGTCCTGTGGGTGATGGGAGACACCCAGATGAACCATTTCCACACCATCAATCCCTCCCTGCCCTCGGATTTGCACAAGCCAGCACTCAACTAAACCTCAGGGCATTCAGAGCAGAGAGCTGTCACTCCAGTCACAGCCACGGGCCACCAAACACTGTGGACTTGTTACCAGAGCCAGGGCATCAGCTGTGCCCAGAGATCCAGCTTGGCACAACGGGATTTTCAACAGCAGGAGCTGGAGGGTTGTTGGTCTCTCATTCAGTCTCTTGTCCAGCTCTATGGGAATCCCATGGGACCAGATGGGAATGTGCCTGGGGGTCCCAGAGCAGGCTGTCTGCTGCTCTAGTCCTTGGGAAATAATGCCAAAGGGTTGCCAGCAGGGCTGGGAGGAGGCTGTGCCTCTGGCTGCTGTGCAGTGTCGTGTGGTCAAGGCTGGCAGTGCCAGAGTTCTGCCACTCCACACACACAGTCCCTGGGCACTGAGCTCCAGGAGGTGGGCAAGTCCAGGGCCTGAATTCCTGAACTCCTGCCATGCCCCTGCCAAGCAGGATGCCCAACCACTCTCCAAACCTGTAGCTGGTGCTGAGTCACTGCCTTGCTGTTCCTCCACAAAGGGCTGCCCAGGAGGTGCTCTGGCCCCTCAGTGGCTCCATCACTGCTGCTCCAGCACCAACCTCATCCCCAGGGTGAACACTGATCCTGCATGTGGGCCAGGAAAATAAAACACCCTGTGCTGCTGGGTGGCCCCTTGGGGGGCTCAGGATGCAAAGATGGACATGCTGGACCACCACAATGAGGCAGGGCATGGGTACAGGAGGAGAAGCATCCAGTGGAGGGGAAACCAGACCTGTCCAAAAACTGGACACCGCTTCTCAGAGAAGCTTTGACACGAGGGCAGAGCAGCAAATGCTGCCCTGAGCTGGACTTCACTGCTTTAAAAACATTCAGATAACCTGGGCTAGTGGAAAGCATCCCTGGACACTTGGAATGAGATGACCTTTAAGGTCCCTTTCAACCCAAACTAGTCTGGGATTCTGGGAATGAAAGGTTCTGAGCCTCACCCACAGCTGCAGAGCCCCTGCCCAGCTCCAGACCTGCTGTCCCCAGGGCTTCCAGGAGGACACTGGCTGTCCTGGGACACTTCCCACTCCTCAGTCCTGGTCCCTGGCCAGGCCAACCCCAGCACTGCCAGTGAAGAGGTTTTTTTTCAATGGCAACTTAATGTCTACCTTGGGAAATGTTTGTCTCATGAAAAGGTGTATTATGGTCTCACCAGCACCAAGATAATTGTCTTTTTAGCAATTTCTAGTCTATCCAAGGTGCATTTTAAGCAAAATGGCCTGATATAAAACACAGGCAGCTTTATTATTAGTCCTAAAAAATGCCAAACATGATTTAAGAAGGGCATCTCTGCCCTCTAGAGAGACCTGGCCATGAGTATAATTTTGGAGTCAATCCCTTTAGTTGTATTTTTGCATTTTGTGTGTTTGCAATTAAATTGGAATTATTTTTATACATAAATGGTGTGGGGGTTTTTTCCCATCATGGGCTACTGAATGCAGAGTTAAAATCATTTTACCTTTTCAGAAGAAGCTCTTTTCCTTTAGCAAGTTTGAATTTCTTTTAAGTGCAACATTAAATCCTAGTTTTCTAGTGTTATAATATGTTATTGAGGAGTAATTTTTACTTTTTCTGTCATGTTTTCCTGAGGATTGTTTATTCCTAATGATGGATCTAATATACTGATCCTTGGAGACATCGGAATCCTGACTGGACAGGGAAATCACAGTCCTCTTGTCCAACCTCAACCATTTGTGTCTCTGCTTCCTGTGAAACAGGGAGGGTTTGATCACTTGAAATGCTGTGCAAAACATGAAAAAGTCTGTTTATTTGGGGTTTTTTTCCTACTGCAAATGGGTGTGTGCAGGAGAAAGGAATTCTGCATCCATCAGGAAATTGGATGGTCTGGTGGTCTCAGAGGCTCAGCAGAGCTCTTTGTGCCTTATGCTGATCCAGACAGGCCTGAAACACAGCAGGGCAGTGGGAAAGGCTTCCAAGAGAGAAAGGAGGAAGGAAACACTAACAGGAGTAGGAGAGATCCGTGCTGGGAGTGCCTGAGGGGAGACTGGAACAAGAGTGGAAGGAGAGACTCAGGAGGTTTCAAACGTTTTCCAGCTGGGGCTGGCTCAGCAGTTCCTCCTCTGGAAGGATCCAGGGCAGGCTGAGCCCTCTGGCCACGGCGCTGTGGTGTCTGAAGGGCCATCAAACAGCAGCACGGACACTGCGGGAGCGGGGGCTGCAGGGATCGAGAGCAGGAACCGCTGGGGCTGCACAGGATCGAGAGCAGGAATCGCTGGGGCTGCACAGGATCGAGAGCAGGAACTGCTGGGGCTGCAGGGATCGAGAGCAGGAACCGCTGGGGCTGCAGGGATCGAGAGCAGGAACCGCTGGGGCTGCAGGGATCGAGAGCAGGAACCGCTGGGGCTGCAGGGATCGAGAGCAGGAACCGCTGGGGCTGCAGAGATCGAGAGCAGGAACCGCTGGGGCTGCACAGGATCGAGAGCAGGAACCGCCGGGATCGGCCCCGGGTCTGCAACACTGCGGGGAGGAGATGGGGCAGGGAAGGGATGGGATAGGGAAGGGATGGACACAGGGAAGAGGTGGACACAGGGAAGGGATGGACACAGGGAAGGGGTGGACACAGGGAAGGGATGGACACAGGTAAGGGATGGCACAGGGAAGGGATGGGGACAGGGACAGGATGGGACAGGGAAGGGATGGGACAGGGAAGGGATGGACACAGGGACAGGATGGGACAGGGAAGGGATGGGACAGGGAAGGGATGGGACAGGGAAGGGCTGGCACAGGGAAGGGCTGGACCCGGGGAAGGGATGGGGCAGGGAAGGGCTGGCACAGGGAAGGGCTGGCACAGGGAAGGGCTGGCACAGGGAAGGGGTGGCCGTGCACACCAGCAGGAGTGGGGGATATGAACCTGCTGGAACCAGTCCAGGAGAGGCCACAGAGATGCTCCAAGGGCTGGAGCCCCTCTGCTCTGGAGCCAGGCTGGGAGAGCTGGGGGTGTTCACTTGGAGAAGAGAAGGCTCCAGGGAGACCTGAGAGCCGCTTCCAGTGCCTAAAGATGCTCCAGGAGATCTGGAGAGGTGACTCAGGACTTTGGAATGACTAAATATGAACCCTCTACTCCCTGCCATTGCTGCCCTGCTCCAAGGAAACAGGACACAGGGGCAAGGGAGGGGCTGTCTGAGGTCCATCCAAGGCAGAAGGGGGTGGTTCAGCACCACGGACATGCCCAGACACAGTGCAGGTGTTCTGTGGGAGAGAGGGGATGATCTATCACAAAATCACATCCTGTCACTCTCAGGACTGACAGAACTGTGATTGTGTGACATAAATCCTGCCAAAGGCACGTGCAAGGGAGCAATTACCTCCTGGGAAGGTTAAGACTCTGGCATTCAACCTATGTGGCTGCAGAGGGACAAGCAGAAGGTGGGGATGTCATTAGACCATTAATAACAACATGCAAGGAACAACCATTGCAAACTGATCTGATAAAAATAAGCATTTCCAGAACCAAGGACTCCTGCCCCTCCTGTTCCTGACAGCATCAGCACAGCTGGCAAATGGCCCTGCTCCTTCTGCATGTCCTGGTGTGGCCACAGCCATGGGCAGGGGGCATTTGTGCTCTGCACCTCTGCTCCAAAGGCAGGACATGCCAGCAGGTCCAGTCCTGTTGGCTGGGAGAGGCTCAGCATCAGAGCAGGAATGGTGCTGTGTGGTGTCCTTCCTTTTCCTCATTTCCAGCTGAATCCAGTGGTGTGGTGCTGCTGGAAGGAGTGGACTGGGATTCTGAATGCCTATCTTGGCTCCTTCCACCCTTGCCTTCCCTGCCCCAGGCAGAGTGTCTTCTCCTCTTCGGATCTCTCTGCTCATGCCACCCTCCTGTGCTGAATTTCACTCTCCAGGTGACAAAGGTGCCTCAGAGGACACGCCCAGGCTGCTCAGGCTGCACAGCTCTGTCAGGGCTGAAAAGACATCCCATAACCTCTCGTACTGCTTGAACACTGGTGAGCACAGAATCATGGAATCACAGACTGCTTTGGGTGGGAAGGGACCATAAGATCATCTCCTTCCACCCCCTGCCATGGGCAGGGACACCTTCCACCAGCCCAGGTGGCTCCAAGCCCCGTCCAACCTGGCCTTGGACACTCCCAGGGATGGGGCAGCCACAGCTTCTCTGGGAAACCTGTGCCAGGGCCTGCCCACCCTCCCAGGGAGGAATTCCTTCCATATATCTCACCTAAACTTCCCCTCTGGGTTTGAACCCATTAGTCCTTGTCCTGTCCCTACACTGTTGGTCTCTGGCAAAGAGTCCAATCCTGCTGTTGTATCTCCCAAAGAGATCCCTGCCTGTTGGAATGAATAAACCCATAAACCCTGCCCTGAAAAGAGCTGCAGTGAGTAGGACTCACCAGCACCATGCCACAGCCTCAAGTTGTGCCAAGGGAGGTTTAGATTGGATATTAGGAAAAACTTCTTCATGGAAAGGGTCTTAAAGCACCGGAACAGAAAGGGGTGGAGTCACCATCCCTGGAAGTGTTAAAAAAACACGTGGATGTGGCACTTGAGGACGTGGTTTAGTGGTGAACATGGTGGGGGTGCTGGGTTGGACCTGGTGACCTTGGAGGTCTTTTCCAGCCTCAATGATTCTGTGATTCCAAGAGTGACTTTTCTTTTCCCAGAAGAGGCAATCTCAGTCCTTCAATCCCAAGCATAACTAAGCAAGTCATGAGCTTTCCTATGATGCAAATTAAGAGAGAGGGACAACATATGTTCATTATCTCAGTCACAATGAACAGTTTGCCCAGATGTTCATCTAGAATGACTCTATTTTCATTTCCATCTTTTTGCATAGATCCTCTAAACCAGCAAAAGTCAATCCATTTCAACAGGCAAAAAACAATCTCATGTGTGAGTTATTCCTGAAGATAAGTGACTACAAGTTGGAAGCCTCTGCTCCAAGGCACTTGCCTGATATATAAGCAACAACAACATAAATGCTTTATAGCAGCCTTCCAAGAAACTGAAACACAGAATTTCTGCTTTCTCAGATCCCCGTAACTCAAAACCAGCCTGAACAATCCCGCACTCACTCACAGAGACAAAGCACTTTCCTCTAGGCTGAGCTGAGATGTGAAAAATAAGATGAAGGTTGGGACTGTCATCAGAAAGTTAGAGAAATGATGCTTTTAAAATTAAGCTTGTGGTGGATTCTTCTACCCTTGACAACAGCCACGACAGTGGCTCTGTAAAGCTGTGAAGTACTTTGAGGTCACCTGATGAAAGACAGTTAAAGAGCTGGACATTTTTGTACCACAGGCAAAGCCAGAAGAAAACTGTCTTAGTTAAGTGGCCAGCTGGCCTCCTGCTTCCTTACATCAAACTCTGCTTAGCCCATTTGTTCCTTTTTTTCCTGATGAATGATCTCAAAAAGAAGAGATGTTTCAAATAAGGAAAAGATGTAGGAATTTTCACATAAAAATAAAGAGGAGGAGGAGTAACTGAGCAGCCACAGAGACCAGCCTGAGCTTGCCCCACTGTGCAGGTCTCCATGGCTGGATCCAAGCACTGTGTGACAAACAGGCAGACACTCACAGACATTCCCACAGGGCCTAAGGTGTCATTCCAGTTTATCAGCCCTTATTGCCCCTCAAACCTGCCAGGACTTCACTGCTCAGCTGAACTTCCCCGTGGGACCTGGAGGCCCTGGGATAGATGAACTAATTGCTGGAACCAAAGGAGGGCTACAAAGCATCCAAAGGGGCTACAAGGATAGTGAAGGCTCTGCAAGGGCCATACAAGGAGAGTCTGAGGTCATTTGGTCCCTTCAGCTGGAGGAGACTGAGGGCAGAGCTCAGAGGGGTCCACAGCTCCTCCTGAGGGGCAGCTCCACCTCTGCTCCACGTGAGCAAGGACAGCAGCCAGGGAATGGCTGGAGCTGTGCCAGGGCAGGCTCAGGTTGGATCTCAGCCAAAGGTTCTTCCCCCAGAGGCTGGTTGGGCACTGCCCAGGCTCCCCAGGGCAGTGGGCACAGCCCCAAGGCTGCCAGAGCTCCAGGAGGGTTTGGACAACGCTCTGAGGGACAGGGTGGGATTGTTGGGGTGTCTGTGCAGTCCATGGGTTGGACTGGATGATCCAGAGGATAATCCTCCTCTGATTCTATGAAATCAGAGCCTTGTTCACTCTTACCAGGCAAACCAAGAGCAGCAGCAGTTCAGGGCTCTCAGCAGAGCCAACAGATAACAGACCTCACTGAAACTAAGGTCACTGAGCAAGTGTACCCTGACACCCCACTGCCAGGGGACTCTGCTCTTGCAGCCTCAACATCCTTCTCTCCCTCTTGCTCTCCAAGGGTTGCCTGTTTAGTGCTCACACACGGCTTCTTGGTGTGCCCCAGTCAAGCCTGTTCATCTCCTTCAGTGCAGTGATGGACTCCACAAAAGTCATCCTGATTATCTTTTGGATTTAGGGGTAAAGTTGACATTTTTTCTTCTGCCTCTTCTGAGAGAAATCCTTCACAGTGCAGCTCCTAGTCCCCGCAGAAGACTCAATCATGCTGTTTTCCCAGAAGTCCTACACCCTTCCCACAACAGGGTGTCAGCTTTAGCCAGTGCCTGCTGTGTGAAGCACAGCTTCCACAGGAGAGGAGACAGGACCAGTTCTGCTGTGTGGAAGGGGCTTCTGTCAGGCTGGATCAATGGGCTGAGGCCAATGGTGTGAGGTTCAATAAGGTGAAGTGCCAAGTCCTGCCCGTGGGCCACAACCACCCCCTGCAGCTCCAGGCTTGGGGCAGAGCAGCTGGAAAGCTGCTGGTGGGAAAGGCCCTGGGGGTGCTGGTGACAGGGGCTGGACATGAGCCCAGGTGAGCCCAGGGGGCAAGAGGCCAATGGCCCCTGGGCTGTGCCAGCCATGGTGTGTCACAGCCCCAGGGCAGGGACTGTCCCTGTGCTGGCACTGCTGGGGCACCTCCAGTGCTGGGGCAGCTCTGGGCCCCTCAGACAAGAGAGACATTGAGGGGCTGGAGCGTGTGCAGGGAAGGGAACGGAGCTGGGAAGGGGCTGGAGCAGCAGGAGCAGCTGAGGGAGCTGGGGGGGCTCAGCCTGGAGCAAAGGAGGCTCAGGGGGGACCTTCTGGCTCTGCAACCCCCTGACAGGAGGGGGGAGCCAGGGGGGGTCGGGCTCTGTTCCCAGGGAACAGGGACAGGAGGAGAGGGAACGGCCTCCAGCTGTGCCAGGGGAGGCTCAGGTTGGACAGCAGGAGGAATTTCTTCCTGCAAAGGGTGGTGAGGCCTTGGCAGGGGCTGCCCAGGGAGGTTTGGAGTGCCCAGCCCTGGAGGTGTCCCAGGAAGGCCTGGCCATGGCACTCAGTGCTCTGGGCTGGGGGACAAGGTGGGCATCGGGCACAGGGGGGACTCCATGGGCTGGGAGGGCTTTTCCAACCCCAAGGATTCTGTCAGTGTGTGATTCCATGAGCAGGTAAATGACACCTTCCATCGCTGTGGCCCAGCACTGCTCTGCTAACCAGGGAAGGTCAATCAATCGTGTTTCAGAGTGGCTGCAGGAGATATGTGTTCTCATAAGATATTCTCTCATAGGAAAAGAAAATGGGTGGGATCAGCCAGGATCACACATAAAGAAACAGTGATGACAGGCAGAAAATTGCAGAGCTTTGAAAAGTTATGACCAGATAGAAAACATCCAGCACAGAAGTCTTTAGGTGACCTAACCCAGCTGCTGCTAATGTTACAGCAGTAATAAACAGGAGCCTGTTCCCTTGTCCTTCTCCTTTGGGATTCTCTGCTGCAACACTGGTTGGTACTTGAATTCCCAGAGCTGATAACAAAGCTATTGTCTGTTATCACAAACACAATGACATTATTACAGAACTTCCCCTGCAGCAAGATATGAATTAGAGTTAACCTTAGCACACACCAAATATTTACTTTAGGAAAGCAAAAGATATTATTTCATAAATCAGAAATTGTTCCCTTGGCCCTTAAAGGATGTTTAGAAGGAGAGTTGTGATTATGAAGTACATCATATAATGCCAAACCCTTTGGATCCATGGCTGACCCACCACAGCTCTCTGACTGTGACTGAGGCCCCTCCATGGGGGTCCCTGGTTGCCACTCACTTGTGTGGCAGTGGACAGAGAAGTGGTGGTCACTGGAAAGGTTAAATTCCTTTGGGAAATGAAACCACAGAATCACAGAATCAACCAGGTTGGAAAAGACCTCTGAGATCGAGTCCAACCCATGACCCAACCCCACCTTGTCACCCAGACCATGGCACTGATGCCACATCCAGGCTCTGCTCAAACCCCTCCAGGGACGGGGACTGCACCCCCTCCCTGGGCAGCCCATTCCAAGGGCTGATCCCTCTCTCTGGGAAGAACTTCTTCCCCATGTCCAAGCTAAACCTGCCCTGGTGCAGCTCCAGGCTGTGCCCTCTTGTCCTACTGCTGGTTCCTGGGAGCAGAGCCCGACCCCCCCCGGCTCCCCCCTCCTGTCAGGGAGTTGCAGAGAGTGAGAAGGTCTCCCCTGAGCCTCCTCCTCTCCAGGCTGAGCCCCCCCAGCTCCCTCAGCTGCTCCTCACAGCACTTGTGCTCCAGACCCTTCCCCAGCCTCGTTGCCCTTCTCTGGACCTGCTCCAGCCCCTCCATGTCCTTCCTGAGCTGAGGGCCCAGAGCTGGACACAGTAAATGAGGTGGTACAGAGGTGTTCAATGAGCTGCAGTCATTAGCAGTGTCTCTTGGGTGCTGGGGCTTCAAAATGAGGGACTGTCCTCAGACTTGTGCTCTAGACCCTTCCTTGTACATATTTCTGAGCAGAGGGGACAGAGCCAGCTCATCCTTGTGTGCCAGATTTCAGACCACTCGTGCTGCCAGACCTCCACCTCAGGACACCCCACGAGACCCACCTGCTTCACCAGAGACTTGGAGATCTTCAAAAAGAACTTTACACTTCACATAGGCAGGAAGTTTTCAGTTTTAATTAAACATGGGCCAAAGGAGAAACACAGGACTTGGAAGTAACGGTGAACAGTCACAAGGGCTGGGAGACTCCCCAAAACTGACCTCCTGCTGCAGAGCCAGGACTGACTGTGGCCCAGAAATCAGACTTCATGATTCCTTGGCTTTCCTGCAGTTGAGGTGATCCTCAGCCTGACCTTTATTTTTCCACTTGGCCCAGGTACAGAAGAACAGGATGAACCCTGAGGGGAAGAACTTCCCACGGATGCCAGAATATCTCCTGATATTCAGCAAATGTCTTGGCAGATACAACTGGGTTCTCCATCACCTGCATGACCCACCTCAGACCCCCACTGGTTGTTCTCTAGAATAAGCCCAGTGAGGAGAAGCCCCTCTGGAATTGCCCTCCTCGGTCCCTGGATGCTGCAAAATCCATTGGTCATCCAGAGCACAAGGGATGAGACACAACCAAGCCAACCAAGGGACAGGGACCCTGGCAGTGCCCCCACACTGTGTGCCCAGGATGCTGCTGGCCTGGTGCACATAAAAGTGGGGACAGAGACCACCTTTCAGTCCTGCCTTGATGTCTCATTGCTGTTTTTAAAAGCCCTGGAGCTGTGCTTGGGGATTGCTAAAGCTGAGCCCAGAAATGAGCCAGGTCCTCTCAGGACAGCCAGGCAAAGGCAGTTGTGTCTTGGTTTTTCTGCCATCGAAGGGGCTTCATGGCTGGAGCATTTTGAACCCCTCCTGTGTCACTCAGAAGCAGGACCCTCCCCTGGGGGCTCCCCTTGTGACACAAGAAGCCACCAAACCGCTTTGTGCCCCCAAGAGGCATCAAACACCTCCCCTGGAGTGAGGGGCTCACGTCCTTTCCGTGTTTGCATTTTAAACATTTTCTACAGCTCTTCACATCCTTCCTGTTGCTTATTATGGTTGGAAATATTCAATTTCAGGCTCTGCATGTTAATTCTTCCCTGCCATCCTCTCCCTGCTCTTGTGTCCCTGCCCAAACCATCCCAAGGTACCACCTCCTTTGTTTCCCCGAGAATATTTCCTTGTAGAAGCTCATCTTTATTTATCAGGAGTTGTGTCAGCAAGCCTTTAAAAACCCAGCTGATCTCTCTTGCCTGCTCACTGCAAATCCAAAGAGCCTGCAGAAAATGGGATAGAACAAGCATTAGATTAAATAAAAGCTGGTCCCTCCACCTCCTGTGATTCCCTAATTTTCTCCGCAGCAAGTGCAATGCCCACTGTGCTGATCTGTGGGACACGGGAGGGCTGGAATTACAGCAGCTCCTATGCAGGATAATTGAGCAACACATTTTATTGTCCTCATAATTTTCCCAGCCTACAGTGTGTTTTGGAGAGAAGTGGGGAAGGGGAGGGTGGATTTTCCACAAAGCTGAGCCTACAGGGAAATTACAGTTCCTCCCACTGGCTCTGGGGGTGGGGAGGATCCTCCCAGCAGCCACGTGCCAGGAGCAGCAGGTACCAGAGAAATTCCAGCTTGGTGATTCCAGTTCTCACATCACCTCCAAGGCACAGACAGCAGCCACAGTCCACCTGAGTCAGAAATTAAAAGGAGTCAATAAAAATGTCTGAGTACAAATCACATGGCAGAACTTGGCCTTCATTTCTAGGAACACTGGAGCATGAGGGAATGGCCTGGAGCTGTGACAGGGCAGGCTCAGGTTGGATCTCAGGCAAAGGTTCTTCCCCCAGAGGCTGGTTGGGCACTGCCCAGGCTCCCCAGGGCAGTGGGCACAGCCCCAAGGCTGCCAGAGCTCCAGGAGGGTTTGGCTGATCCTCTGGGGCACAGGGGGTGACTCTTGGGGATGGGCCTGTGCAGGGCTGAGGGTTCAACTAGATGATCCTTGTGGGTCCCTTCCAGCTTAGCAGATTCTGGAATTCTGTGATCTCCCCTGGCCTGTCCCCAAGCTGGTCCCAGCTGGGAGCCTCTCTTTGCTCTCTCGCCCTTCTCCTGGCTGATGGCAGTAAAGAGGGCAGTGATGAGGGCACTGTGCCCACATGGCTGCAGCCCCCAGCCCCAGGGCAAGGCTGTCCTTGAGGAACCTGCCATGTTGCCTGTCCTGGCTCAGCCTGGAGCTCAGTTTGGAGCTCAGCTGCAGCCCTTCAGATGCAAAGCTGACCCCCCAGCCCTCCGCTCCCTGCCCAGTGTGAGATATTCACCCGTTTTCCACGGCTCAGGATTGTTATTTCTAAATGCAAAATCCCAGCCCAGTAAAGCATTGCCTTATTCATCTCCATCACTGTTAAAAACCCACAACACTTTCAGCTCAAGAGGTGGCTGTATTTTTCTTTTACCACTTTTGCCAAGGATGACAATTAACAGACTGACTCCTCTGTTCCACTGAAGGCTGTTCTCATCCTCAGGTGCACTCAGGGCTATGAATCACTCTGTTCTCCACAAGTTTAGTACCTGCTGCCATGAGGTAAAAGCATTTTATCACAAGTTCATTACTCTCAGTGGAGCGAGATGGTGAGGCTCCTTCCAGTCCTAGAGCTGTTTAGCTTGATGTCATCAGATCCTTATCTGACACCACTGAGCAAGTTCATTGCCTTGGAAATCACCCTGAGTTCACCTCACTGCTCCTGCTGTCTAAGAATTAAAGAACTCCCACCAGGCCTCCTTTTCCTCCAGCTCCCCATGCCTTCAGCAGGGGGGTGAGGGTCTCCAGAGGGGTGAGGGTCTCCTGCCCTCTAAGGTGACCTGCTCTCTTGTGGGGTGTGCCCCCACTGTTGGGCACTGGGGTGGCCCAGGCTCCAGTGTCTGACTTCAGGCTCTTGCTCAGGTGGGTGAATCTGACCCAAAGCTCAGACTCAGAGCCCCTCAAGATTCAATCTGACCCAAAGCTCTGACTCGAACACCCTCAGGGTTCAACCTGACCCAAAGCTCAGCCCTGAATCCCCTCAGGGTTCACCAGAGCTGACTCCCTTTTCCCCTCTCCGTTTTACCCTCCTCTTCCCAAGCTCAGTCTGAGGACCAGGGTGATCAGTTGTAGATAAACCTTTTCCACCCCTCACCAGCTCCCTTTGTGCAAACTGAAGTGCATTTTTCATTACCTTTCCACATTCTAAAGCACTGTGGTACCCTCAGGCAGGACTTTGACCAGTGCTGGCCATAGGACACAGTCTGTGGGGCTGGAGGACACAACCCCACACCCTGCAGCCTTTACTGGTGTTTGTGTTGAGCCCAGGGGAGGTCCCAGCCCAGCTGTGCCTGTCACACTCTAACAGACAGCAATGATTACTGTGTTGTAACGGAGATGTGAAAGTTTTATTGAGCAGAATTCCACTCAGGCTGTGGATGGGGAAGAGAAAAAGCCCACCCTGGTGGGGGGTGATCAGCTGAGAACACAGAGGGGTCCAGGACCACAGTGCTGGAGCAGAGTTCCCAAAATCTCCTGGGTTGGAAGGGACCCACAAGGATCATCCAGTCCAACTCTTGGCCCTGCACAGACACCCCAAAAATCTCACCCTGTCCCTGAGAGTGTTGTCTAAACCCTCCTGGAGCTCTGGCAGCCTTGGGGCTGTGCCCACTGCCCTGGGGAGCCTGGGCAGTGCCCAACCAGCCTCTGGGGGAAGAACCTTTGGCTGAGATCCAACCTGACCTTGCCCTGACACAGCTCCCTCTGCTCCCTGTGCTGTCCCTGGTCCCTACAGGGCAGAGCTCAGAGCTGCCCCTCAGGAGGAGCTGCAGACCCCGGTGAGCTCTGCCCTCAGTCTCCTCTCCTCCAGCTGAACAATGCCAGCTCCCTCAGCCACTCCTCGTTTGCCCCCTCCAGACCCTTCACCATCCTCGTGTCCCTCCTTTGGACACTCTCCAATAGCCTTAGATCCTTCTTAGCTTGTGCTGCCCAAAACTGCCCTCAGGACTCGAGGTGAGGCTGCACCAGCACAGAGTTGTCCTACTCTGGTTCTGTCAAGCTTCTGTCACCAACTATTCCAGCCACTTCCCTGGGCAGGAGCTGCCTGTGCCAGGAGGGGGGAGGTTTCTGTGGAACAGGAGCGATGCTCCGAGCCCTCAGAGAGGTGAGTCCTTGTTCACACACACACAAGGAGCTCTGGCTCCAGAACTGCCTCACATCCATCACCTGGGGGGAGTCTCTGGGCTCTCACTGCAGCTCAGCAGCCTCAGGTGAACCTCAGAATAAACTGCAATTCTTTTCCTGAGCACTGTACAATGCTGGGGCTCGATAAAGGGCTTTGTTCTCTCTGTCACAGAGAAGAATAACCCCCCCTGCTTGCCAGGACCCTTTTATGTGCCACAGTATTAATTCCACTGGATGTGTATCCGTGGAGCTGCTCTGATCACACCCCAGCCCAGGTGGGAGAGGCAGCCAGGCCATGGGGGTGTTATTAGACAAGCCCCAGGGGAAAAAATCACCACTGGTGAGATCTTCACAGAGAATGGAAACTGAAACCAATAAAATCCACAGATTTTGTTCTTCCACTCTGGAAACACAAAGCAGTGTTATTTCCTACAAATCCTGGATATCATGAGCACTCATTTCCTCCTGAAATGAGTGGATTTGTTGTAAATTTATAATGTTATTTTAAGCATATATTTAAAAATACATGTGTTTGTAAGTATTTTATAAACACACACCTCTATATATCACTATGTATTTGGTCTCTTTCTCTTTTTGAGTGCGAATTTTTGGGTCATATTTCTCTGATTTCCAATTTTCACTGTGAAGCTATGAAAGAATCTTGCATTCACATCCCTCAGGAGTTCAAATGACTTCTTATTTTTGAAGGGTTCATTCATTACACGTAATTCAATACCTGGCAGTGAACAGGGTCCCCAGGGCCCCAAGGCTGACACGGTGTTTGGACAAGGCTCTCAGGGACAGGATGGGATTGTTGGGGTGTCTGTGCAGGGCCAGGAGTTGGACTGGATGATCCTTGTGTGTCCCTCCAACTCAAGAAGATTTTGTGATTCTTTGGTTATTTCAGTGAGAATTCAGGGCACTTTTAAAACACCACAGACCTGCAAATCCCAGTGAGGAGGTCACAGGACTCACACGGGGATAGGACCTGGCCAAGGCCCCACCAAAGCCCCTGGGACACAGGTGAGACAGGGAAGCACAACATCCCATCCCCCTGAAGGCAATGAAGGACTGGAGGCAGGAGCAGGCAGAGCCTGGGGAGGGAGGGGAGGGCTGGTGCTGCCCGTGATCATGTCAGACCATTTACACTTCCCAGGACCCCAGTCCTGCAGTCAGGAATCACCACGGGATCAGAACATCTATCACAAGGAACAACAAAATTGTCTCTTTGCCAGCACTCCTGGCAGGAACAGCATTAGGCCAGATATTTTTATTCCTGGTTTGATTTTGGTTTGCACTGTTTGTTCAACTCCATCTGTGGAAGTGGGATGAGATTCACCAAGGAGTTACACAAAAATGAAGATGAAAGGTTCTGCCTTTCCTTTGAAGGCAAAGTTCACCTTTATTTGGTCTGGCAGCACAATCCAGAGGGCTGAGCTCATTCCTGAGAAAGATGCCATCAAGGGCTGGGGAAAGACTGGGAATGGATTAAAGGGGGAGAGGGAAATGGAGCAGCTGGGAAGCTGCCTCAGCATCAGAGCTTCTGAAATACAGACTGTTAGGTGGCATTTGAGACATTTGTTTCCATGTCATGAGCAAACCCAGGGACCTGAGATGAGAATAGGAATTCTGTGAGACCTTGTGCCACTTGCACTGACTGGAGGACAAGCAATTTTACCAAAAACCCCAATCTTTTAGTGACTACAGAGAGGGGAGAGTAACAACACTCACAAATTGAGAAACAAATCTCTCTCAGTTAATTTTACCAAAAAACCTTGATCTTTCAGTGGGTGTAGAGGCAGGGAGAATAACAACATTTGCAAATTAAGACGCAAATGTCACTCACTTAAATGAAGGCTCATTAGCACCGTAAGGGGAAGGAACATGGGACTAAAGGGGAATTCCCCACTACTGAAACCACTGTGGCATTCAATTCTTTCTGGAAATAAGTCCCTTTGGCCCTTGGCTCCAGGCCCTGCTGGAGTGCTGTTCATGAGCCTGAATGAAATGTGCTCCCCTCAGAACAAACATCATTTGCTTTGTTTATCTGCTTAATCTGTTATCCCACTGAACACAAAACACCTCTGATGGTGCCCAGAGTCCTCTCTGATGGTGCCCAGAGAATTCCTTGGGTGACACTCATCTTCATAGTCTGGAGAGGAGTCAGAACCAGGTGCTGTTTCAGCACAGAGAGAGAACCAGCTAATTGCAGTTCCAAGGGGATGTTCAAAACCAACTCAAATTCATGACTTTCAGGTTTCTGTGCAAGCAGGATGAGCAGGGAGGGGCACAAGGGGATGTGCTGCTTGTGCCAGGGGCAGGGAGGAGCTCCAGGCTGTTTGTCTCTGACAGAACACTCGTGGGCAGGCTGGGGGTGCCTTTCTGAGGAGAACTTGGCCCAAATTCTCCCAGTATGGGCTGTGGACACTGTGTTCTCTACTGAATGCTTTGAGAAATGCTCCAAGGAAGAAGAGTTGCATTTGGAGCCCAGCCCAGACCTTCCAACAGCCTCCTCTCGTGGTGGGAGAAGTCTTGCTCCACCTCAGAATGGACATCAGGGTTTCCAACCCTCTGTGCAGCTGCCCAGGGGTCACTGAGGCACCAAGGAGAGGGAGAGCCAAGGTGGTGTCCCCCACAGATCCAGAGCTGTGCCCTGAGCCATGGGGGGCTGCAGGCAGGAGCAGCTGTGAGAGAAACTCTGCTGGGAAGGTTTCAAGGTCCATAAAGAGAAAAAGCAGCAAGGATGGATGTTTTCCAACCTCTTTTGGAGCTCTCACCCAGGAAAGGGAGCTGTGGTTTCCAACTTCATTTCTTTGTGATTCACTTGGTGGGTGAATTTTTCCAGATCCACAGAGAGGAGGAGAGAGGTGCCCAGGGAGGTTTGGAGCCCCCACCCCTGGAGGTGTCCAAGGAAGGACTGGCCGTGGCACTCAGTGCTCTGGGCTGGGGGACGAGGTGGGCATCAGGCACAGGGGGGACTCCATGGTCCCAAAGGTCTTTTCCAACCTCGTTGATTCTGTGATTCCACGATCATCACTAGGAACACACATCTGTCATCACAACATAACACCTGAATGCAGAAACAGTGGGGGAACACGGGGCAGGGAATGATCTGCTGTGGGAAAGGGCACCTGAGGGCTGCAAGAAGGTTAAATAGCTCTAGAAGGTGAGCAGGTGAAGAGAACTGGGGTCACCAGTGAGCGGGCTGGGGACAGGAGGATTTCTTTCCCACTTGGTGAACATGCAGCCTTTATCCCTGATTCCCCACAATATTTATGTTTCACTAAAGCTCCTGAGCTTGGGGAATAATAACAAGCTCTTATTTGCAGATCAGCAGGATCTTGAGTCTCCAACGACTTTATAGACAAAGGTGTTGAAAGAAAAGGACTGGGAAGCATCCAATTTTATGTTCCCAAAAAAGGAGATCCTCAGTCAGAGCCTGGAGAGAAAATTGTGGCATAATGTCCTGCACCAGTGAACTGACCAAGCAATGATGACTAAAATGTGAGCTGATATCTGGTCTTTCCTAAGCATGAAGGGTTTTCTTCTTCCCTCTGTCCTCTTTAGTTTGGATTCAAAAGGAGCTTGGCTGCCTTGGTGAAATGATTACTTTTGAACATGACCTGTCATGATGAATTAGAGCTTCTTTGATAAGAGGAGAGGCTGGAGAGCTCGACATCCTAGAGAAGAGAAGGCTCAGGGATACCTTTCCAAATGTTCCATATGAAGGAATGAAGTAAGAGCCAGAATCTTGTCAGGAGCCCCCACCAACAATGAGCACAAATTTAAACCCATCCAACTCCCTCTGAACACACACACACAGTTCTCTTACTGTGAGGGTGGCTGAACGTTGGCTCAGGCTGCCCAGAGAGGATCTGGAGTCTCCACATATGGAAATATTCCAAACCCACCTGGACACAGGTCTGGACAACCTGTGCTGACCCTGCCTGAACAGGGATTGCACTGAGCGGCCTCGAGGGCTCCCTTCCAGTCTCACTGAGGCTGTGATGGTGAAGGTCCACATCCACAGGAGGCAACTTGGATCCCAAATCCTGCTGCTCTTACCGAGGGGCAGTTGACCTATGTTCTATTTCTGAGGAAAAAATCCACTAAATCCCACAGAACTGCTGAAAGGAGGACAGGCCTAAAAAATAAACAGGCCCATGGTGACCTCTGAAGCTGTGAAGAAACTGAAGCTGTGAAGAAACTGCTCCAGTTTTTTTTTCTCCATCTGTAGGAAATGTCTGCTGTCAGACAACTGCATCCATGATGTGGAAAGGACAGCACTCTCCTCTGGATACACAACACCTGAAACATCCCTGCCTTGTCTTCCTGAGGGCCCTGGCACAGGCAGGATTCTCCCCAGTATGGCCCAGTTAACACTGGAAAGGAGAAGCAAAGCAAACTGAGCAGGGAAAAGCAAAGCCCAGGATCCCAGCAGTTTGTGCTGCCACTGCTTTGTTTCTGAACATGATAATTACAGTCCCAGGGTGCTGCTGTCAAGCTTGGAGTGGGTAATCTTTCTGCAGTTATTAGAGCTGAATGCTTAATCCAAACAGAAAACATCAGAGCTCCCTCTGAGCCAGACATCAAAGCCTGCACTTAAAAGGGTAAATGTCCCAAGAATGGAGCTGTTGGCTCAAGAGTCCTGCTGTGGTCAACGTGTGTCCAGCAACCAAAGTGTGGCAGCAGGGCAGGCACACATGTCCTGGCTCGTGCCAGCACCAGCAAAGAGGATTCAAAGCCTGAGAGCCCCCTCACACACCAGAGGGAGAAAAATCTGCCCTTTCATAAATGAACAGTCCCTGGGGAGGAGGTAAGAGGTGGCAGGAGGGCAGAGAGCAGGAGGCAGCAGTGCAGGGACATGCCCAGGGAGAGGAGGGCAGAGGACACCCCAGGGGAGCTGGTGTGGGGGGTGTGAGATGGGGCAGGTGGGACAGAGCAGCTCAGGGGGGGAACTGGGGCATGGAGAGACAGAAATGGAGATGGAGATGGAAAGAGTTGGGGGTTGGAGAGGGCAGGTGTCAGAATGAGTCTGCAGGACATTGGAGGTGGCAGGACAAGAAATGGGCTGGACAGAAGAAGTGACAGCACTTTTAGAGAATAACAGACTGGTTTGGGTTAAAAGGGATCTTAAAGACCATCCAGTCCCACCTCCTGCCATGGGCAGTGACACCTTCCACCAGCCCAGGTTGCTCCAAGCCCCGTCCAACCTGGCCTTGGACACTTCCAGGGATGGGGCAGCCACAGCTTCTCTGGGCAACCTGTGCCAGGGCCTCCCCACCTTCACAGGGAAGGATTCCTTCCCAATATCCCATCTAACCCTGCCCTCTGGCAGTGGGAACCATTCCCCCGTGTCCTGTCACTCCAGGCCCTTGTAAACAGTCTCCTCCATCTTACTTGTAGCTCCTTCATGTCCTAGAAGGTCACAATTAGGTCACCCCAAAGCTTCCCTTCTCCAGGCTGAACAATCCCAACTCTCTCAGCCTTTCCTCCCAGCAGAGCTGCTCCATCCCTTTGATCATCTTGGCAGGTTATTCATTCCCTTCCATCCTTCCTCAGGCTCCAAGCCCAGCAGTACCTCCAGACCAAATCCAACCAAATCAATCCCCACCAAACTGAGCTGATTCAGTCAAACCCACCCCTGGCACAGCCCACCCTGGGTTCTGACACACCAGCAAGTTTTCACCACTTTGTTTTGTTTTGTTATGTGGGTTTTCTTTTGTTCTCAAACAAATCTCTTTGCAGAGACAAGATTTTATTCATGTGAAAGACGAGATTTTATTTGTGTGAAATTATTTCTGTGGGTTTATTGTTGTTGTTGTTGTTCAGGTTTGGGGGATTCGTTAGAAAACAATTTCTGCAGGAAGTGTGACTAATGAAAATTTCCATTCTGTGTATTTCAATTTGAAAATGCTGGTGGGAAGAAGCCAAGCAAAATATTTCATGGATTTTCTTTTTTTTTTTTTCCCCTCCAAATCTTCAACTGGAGAAATCCAGTTTTTTTCAGCTGGAAAATGAGAGTACTTGCCTCTACTTTCTGTGACCATAATAATGTGAAGAAAGTCCTTCTTGCAGAGAAAAAGCAACAGGTTCTCCAAAGTACAAAAGGACTGAGGAGTTTTTTGGGAAGTTTTCTTCTCATGAGTGAAAACATTGTTATTTCTTCAGTTGCTCTCCCTGTTTGTCTGTTGTTTCTCACAGGGGGAAACATGGAGGAGGCACTGCAAAAACTGAGATTTTCCTTTTTGGAAACAGAGCTAAAAGCATCTTATTCCAAAAGGAAAATGCCGGGTTGGTTTCCAGCTGTTGCCTGGAAACTTAAAACGCAGAACAATCGACAACTTTGTCTCACTTAGAAATTCCCCTCGGGAAAAAACTCCCAGTTTTCAATCAGCTCCGCTTTTTGAGCTTCCCATCTCCCTGAAACCTCCACTGACAACTTGCTTCTGGAGGGGTTTTCATAATCCTGGTTGAGAATTGTCACTGTCACACCCCAAAGGCACCGTTCCCTGTTCCCTCCTCCCCAACAAAGGAGAGCAATTGATTCCTGTGACATCCCACCCACTGTTTGTGTCAAACCCTTTGTACCAGAGATTGATTTTAATGAAATGTTCCACTTTCACACACAGGAAATGCAGCAAATTGAGTTTTTGAATGTGAAATAACAGTTACCAAATCCTGCCAAAGCAAGGCTGTCAGAGCAGCACAGATGGAGCCTGGAGGGTGGGAAGGGGAGAGGGACCCTGTTGTCTCTTCCCAAGGATTCTGTTTGCCCCTGGTATCCCAAATCTGCACATTTTTATACCAGCCATGAATTCTGCCTCTTTTTTTGGCTTTCTAGGGGTTTCCTGGCAATGGGACATGGGTGATAAATGATGCCCCCTTTTCCCAGGTAGCCCTGTCTTTAGGTGCCAAATCCCCATAAGGTTTATGAAATCTGGGGTTGGTCCCTCATCCATCCCCCATTTCACAAATATAGTTTTATACAACCTGGAAGAACAGTGGAATAATATGTGACATTTTCTGATGAGATTGAGATTTTTTAGGAAATAATGTGTTTTTTAAGGTAATGAACAAGGGCCAAATAGGGAGAATTGCAGAGATTTGTACCTGGTCAGTAAAAATGGCTCCTGAAATCCTGTGTAAATATTGTAGAGTCACCTGCTAGAGGGAAAGGAATCCTAATTTCACATGTTTATAATGGCTTTAAAATGAAAGAGGGCAGGGTTAGATGGGATACTGAGAAGAAATTTTTCCCTGTGAAGATGGGCAGGCCCTGGCACAGGTTGCCCAGAGAAGCTGTGGCTGCCCCATCCCTGCAAGTGTCCAAGGCCAGGTTGGACGGGGCTTGGAGCAACCTGGGCTGGTGGAAGGTGTCCCTGCCCATGGCAGGGGGTGGAATGAGATGAACTTTAAGGTTCTTTCCAACCCAAATAATTCCATTCTGTTTAAAAAAGTGAGGTCTGAGCTGGGCACTGTGGCCTGGGAGGGAGCTCCTCAGTCAGACTGGGCAATCCTGGAGCTCACAAACATTATGGCAGAACTGGAAGCAGTTCAAAGAGCAACAGAGAAGGTGGAAGATGCAGAAATGCTTGAGAGCCATAACATCTGAGTAGCCTGGGGCTGCCCTGACTGCCAGCAGCCTGTGATGGATGGGGCTAAAACCAGAGTTACCCAGAGAGCACAAACAAAGATTGACTTCTGTGTCTGCATACAGGAGCTGGGGCTCATGAGATGTGGCCAGTAACAGACAACTACAGAAAAAAAACTTGAGATGGACATCCTTGATACAGTGGAAAGCTCAGGATCTTGTAGGAAAAAAAAAAAAAAACAATAGCAGCTAAGAAAGAAAAGGCACAAAATAATTTCTCTCTCCTGAGAAGTGATGAAGCACAGAATTGTTCAGTGGAGGGTTCCTCTTCACTTGTGGTGTTAAAGTGAATCTAAGCACTTGTATCACATCATCTGCCCTCCAGAAGGCTCTAGTCATGCTGAATTTCAGCTTTCATCATTGCCCTGTTTATTCTCAAAGACACCTGTCAGTGGATTATACTGTAGAGGTGATGAAAAAGGAGCCTTGAACTGGAGTTCTTTCAGCCATAGTAAAACTGATGCACACGACCAGAATAATGATTTTCTTTCCTCAGACAGAAAGAGCTGAAAAAGAACTCAGAGATGAATCCAAACTCCTGATTTTCCTTGGCAAACAACCTGAGCCCCTCTCCAATTATCTGAGTTCCTGTGCAAAACTTCACTTTATCCATGAAGTCCAAATATCACTGGAGTTTTCCTACCCTGATTTGGAAAAACCTTGGATTTCCTTATTATGGTGCCAAAGTCAGTCAGTATTTCAGGGTAGTACATGTCCATTTGGAGACATGGTTTAGTGGTGGGGTTGAGTTGATGGTTGGACTTGGTGATGCCAGAGTTTTTTTCCAACCTTAATGATTCTGTGATTGCTTCTGCAGAGGTCTCATCCCATAAAATGTGTCTCAGTTGTTCAGATTGGATCAGCAGGGATTGCTGTGAAATCCAGATGACTGATGCAGAAAACATTCAGGGGATTGGTTGTATCTCCCACCTCATGGAGAAAATGGGGACTGATGGGGACCAACAGATGGAATGCAAAACCACCAAGTCTCCAGCAGTCCTCAGAGACACCAACCACATCCAGAATTTGCTGGGCACATCCCTGCTGAGTGTCATGTGTGCTCCTGTTGCACACTAGTGAACTGTTTCTGCCGTTTTACAACAATCTGAATTAATTTCCTGCTCTTAAGAAAAATCTCTGCAAGTTCCTCTTGACACAGGACCGGTTTCCAGGGCTGTGGTTCCTGCACTCCCAGCTCCCAGCCCTCAGCTCAGTGCTCAGGAGGAGGACAAGGAGGAAAGAAATGTGCCTTGGCTTTGAAGAAAGGCCCATCTCCCCTGTACCCGTGTCTAGAAGGAGTCAGAGCTCATAATTAAAGCATTTCATTATTATAGGCTTTCCCTAAATCCTCAACTTTGCTTTCAGTCTCTAACTCAGGGAGTTTCTGAGCAAGAGAATATAAATTACTATTTAACAGAACTTCATAAGCTTTTAATTGCTTCATGAATTCATGCACCACTTGAGTCCTCAAAATATCTTGTAGTAAAGAGTTCCACAGTTTAATTATAAGTTGAATGGAAAATATACCTTTTTCTTTTCCCCCTGACTTGCTGATGTGTGTTACAAATTATTCCTTCTTGGCTTGGGGTCATAAGAAACAGACTTTTAGTGCCCTATTCATCTGTTTTGTGCTACTCACAGTCTTGAGGACTCATATTGTATCTCCCAGAATATTTTTTTTCCTGATGGAAGAGCTCCCTTTAGCTTCCTCTTCCCCCCATGGAGATCATGGGGCACTTTGGAACATCCTTCTTGCTGTTCCCTGGATTTTCCTAGTTCTGCACCTACTTCTACTTGATGCTGTTGAAAGATTTTGGATGATCCACGTGTCATCCTTCTGCATATGCTCCATTTCTCCTTTAAAGAGCACTAATGGATGTGCAAGTCAGACTTCCCCTGATAAATGCTATGCCAGTGCCTTTACTTTTTATCCTATTTATCCCTGACCCTGCCACTTCCAAACCCCATGGGGATTTCAAACAACTCATTTGGTTAATTTGAGGCAGCTCCTCCAATTCATAACCCACAAGGAGAAGTTCCACTGCTCGAATTCTCCTCAGCTCCTCCACAGCAAACATCAAAATGAAGAACTCATTTAGCTTTTCTGCTCCAGCCTTATCTTCCTCGAGCTGCTCCTTTCATGCCTCACTCATTTACTGGCCTTGAAGATTCTCTGGCAGTGCTCCTGCTGCTGATGTGTTTCAAAAGGATTTGTTAGGATTTCTTACACAGTTAGCAAGTTGTTCCTAGAAATATTTCTTGGCCTGCCTCATTATGACTTTACAAGTATCTTGCCAGAGCTTATGCTCTTTTCTGTTTCCCCTTTTAGACATAACACACCATTTAGGACTTGCAGGAAGCTAATGCTGTGTGACAGCAGTTGGAATGGGGGGACAAGCACAGCAGTTCTGGAACAGGAATGCCACTGTATCCCTCAAAACCTGGACTGGAGGTGATTCCTGCCAGACCTGCCCTGGCTGTGGTGATGTGGGTGACACCTGTCAGAGTGTGCAGGAATTCACCAGCCATGCAAACCAATAGCTATTGATTGACTGATTGATTGATTGATTGCTTTTATCTGTCAAATCAGTCCCACCCTGGGAATGCTGATGTCCTTTGGGACACTCAGAGCTCTGTGCTCAGCAGTATCTGCACAGAGGTACCTACGCCACGGGAGATGCCCCTCATGCCCCATTCCAAGGATGGCTCCATACTCCTGTCAGTCTTCCATTCCATGTTCATTAGCTCTGGGCACCTCAGAGAGTGCTCCAGGCTAAATCCTGAACAGAACCCCTGGGGCAGGACAGCAGGAGGGTCATAACTCAAACAGAAGCTCCAGGGGAGTGCGTGGATGAAGACGGCACATGTTCTCAAGCCTCCATCTCTTTTGTGTAGAGAAATTTTAGGATGAAGAGTTCTTGCATGAAAGCCTGATCCCCAGGGTGACACTGGTCAGATGTTCTGACAGCTTGAACGCTGCCTGACAGAGGGAGAGACTTCCCAGGGCTCTGCTGACACGCTGGAACTGGGTCACCTACATTTGCACTTTCTAATTGCACTTTATTTCTCCCATCACTTTTTGCCCTGAGTTCAGGGTGATTTGAAGGTAACCAGAAAGCAGGAGTGTGCTGGTGCCCACATAGCTCTGGAGACCCTTCCTTCCAGGCAGGCTGCTGCTCCCTGGAGCCTCAGCCCAAGCTGTGCCAACTCCTCTGCCACCCTGATGGTCCCCTCAGCTCTGCTCCCAGCCCACAGCTCAGCCTGATTCCAGACAGGAATGACTCAGCTGCAGGATGTGCCTGGAACCAGCCATGTCTGTAGCTTTTCTCCACCCTGCCAAGCCTTCCCATCACTGTGGAAGGTGTCCTTTACCACAGGAAGGTCAGGCATGGAGCTCTTGTGTGCTGTCTCCCTGCCAGGGTCACAGAGTCACAGAATCCCAGAATCTGCTGAGCTGGAGGGACACACAAGGATCATCCAGTCCAACCCTCAGCCCTGCACAGGCCCATCCCCAAGAGTCACCCCCTGTGCCCCAGAGGATCAGCCAAACCCTCCTGGAGCTCTGGCAGCCTTGGGGCTGTGCCCACTGCCCTGGGGAGCCTGGGCAGTGCCCAACCAGCCTCTGGGGGAAGAACCTTTGCCTGAGATCCAACCTGAGCCTGCCCTGACACAGCTCCAGCCCTTCCCTGGCTGCTGTCCCTGGTCCCCCCAGAGCAGAGCTCAGTCCCTGCCCCTCCTCTGCCCCTGCCCAGGAAGGTGGAACTGCAGAGCTCTCCTTCCTCTCTCCTGTATAACAGGAAAATACCCATCCAACTCTTCATCCCAGGGGCTCAGGAGTTTCTCACCCTCACCAATAGATCATGAGACTTCTCCTGCTCTCCTAAGGCTGCAGAGGCTGTTGGAGCCTCTGTAGTAATGCAGGATGAGGGGAGCTGGGATCAGCAGCTGTGGGCAAAGGCCACTGTGGGCTTTGCTGGTCCCTGGGCTCCTGCTTCCTTCCCAGCTCAGGCTGTGCTCAGTCTTGGACAGCCTGGCTTGGTCTGAGTCCTTCACCTTATCCTTGTGTTCCCCAAACTCTTACTGGCAGCATTTCCTTCACTCTTGTGAACCACAGGGAATCATATCAGAGAATCAGAGAACACGCTGAGTTGGAAGGGACCCATCAGGATCACTGAGTCCCACCTGTCGATCATCTGCTGCCACAGGGGCACAAGCCCAGGGAAAGGACCTCCCACCCCACGCTGACCTTCCCCCTGTGCCACGAACTGCTCAGACAGTGGAGCTCCTGCTCCAGCAGAGCAGCTTTCCTTGCCCAACAGAGGATCTTCCATTTCTTTTGCAGGAAGATAGACAAACAAAAATTGTATTTCCCAGCTAAAACGTTTCAGAAAGAAATTTAAATTGCTGAAACTGCGTTGCTGAGGAGCCAGTTCTGGGCAGCAGCTGCAGTGGGTGCTGGCAGGGCCCTCAGGGAGCAGCAAAGTCTTGCTGCACTGGCAGATGCTTTTAGAAACATCACATCTCTGTTCTACAGATACTGCAGTTTTGGCTGGAGTTGAATCCTCTGTAAAGGAAAAAGGCACATGAAAAAAATGGATGCTTACCTGGGAAGTGGGAGTTTGTCCAGGATGTTAACACAGCCCTCCCCAGAACATGGTTCCATCTTGTTTTGTAGTGGGAGATCAAGCCCAGGAAGGGCTGATTCAGAGGAGGAAGAGCATCAAGAAGTGTCAGCCAGTACCTCTGCTACAGTGCTCAGTTTGGGGTGGCTTTGGGCTTTTCTGGGGTTCCACAGTCCCATTTTATATGGGTTTTGGATTGTTTCTATTACAGAAGGAAAAAATGGACAAGTAGGAGATTCTGGACTAAAGGAGATGTGACTGGTGGTGAGTGCAACCACTGGTTCATGATTGTCAGAGGAACTTGGTGGCATCGTTTCTCTCTGAGCATTGTCACCCTCACTGGGAACCCTGCACCAGCCCCACAGGTGCACAAGCAAGGCCAGCCCACAAAGAAGGGCCATGTCAGGAATTCTGGGGGGTGCTGCCTGCTCAGGCAGTAGGGCAAGTCTTTTCCAGCCGTTTCTTGGAGGCCAGAACTATCTGCAAGTGCCAGGGTGTATCGTGAGTGGGGCTGCCCCCCAGGGTGCACCAATCTGGGAGCCAGAAGTGGCATCAGGGCAGGTAAGGATGGTGCCCTGAACAGGGGGACACAGTCCCACAGCACCCAAACAAGGTGAGCAGAGCAACAGCAGCAGGCTCAATGGTCCAGAGATCCTCAGGAATGTTCAGAGTGACAAGAACCACCCCAGGGTCAGTCCAGGAAGGCCCATCAGCTGGACAGGACAATGTAAGAACAAGACCAGGCACAAAACTTCCCACAGCACAGCTCCAGCTGAGCTCCAGTGGCTCTCCGGGGGCAATGGACATGTGGGAAAGAGGTGCCACATGAGGGTGGTCAGGAAATGCCAGTCTCTTGGTGCACTGGAGGCCTGGCAGCAGGGGCAGATATCTCTTCCCACCTCTGCTGGGGAATTGCAGAGGTTTGTCCTTAAATAACCACTGCAGAAGGGCTGGGGGGTAACATTGATGGGGTTGTCCTGTTCCCAGACCATGAACAGCTGGTATCCAAAAGTTCTCCAGCACAACTTCAGCGCTGAGGAAGGGGAGACTCCCAAGGGTCCTCTGTGGGCTTTGAATCATCCTGACAAAGCAGCAGCACCTCGAGCCCATCTGTTGACTTCATTAAAACCAAGCAGGTCCCCCCGCATCTCAAAGCTGTCTCCCAGCCTCCTTCAGGCTTCCAAATCTCCTTTTCCATGGCTGCTCAAGAGCTGAGACAGAGAGTTTTCAAAGGCTTTAAACACCCATTTGCAGCTAATTTAGTGAAGCCTCTCCAGGCAATTAGCACTGGGGGCACTCCCAGCGCCGGGGGGTCGGTTCTACCTGGGCTCTGCACAGAGTCCTGTACACAATTAAGGAGCCAATGCAATTTAAAATGAAATGAAAATAAGGGGGGTGACTGTAATTAGTTATTACAGTTTATTAGCAGCTCATATCCTTTGGCAGATCCTGCCTTTATTCAGTATTTAATGGGATTAATAACTCCTTAAGCAGCCATGTGACAGCAAGGAGCAGCAAAGTTCGCAGCTGGGAGACAGGCACTGTCTTCCCTGTCTTCCCTTTTCCTTTTTTCCCCCTCTTTCTTTTAAAAAGGGACATTTTTTCATGACTCTTCTGTACAACTTGATGACTTACTGGCAGAGTAAATTGATAATTACTGGGACAGGCAAAGGGATTGTGGCTGCTCCTTTAACTCATCCAAAATACCTGTGATTCTCAAGTTTTGCAGGATCAACCCCCCCCCCCCCCCAGGGCACGCTGGAAATCCAGAGGTCTGTAGTGTCTCATTCTGCCATATCCTGGTGGAAGTTGGGCTCTGCTTCTCTCTCCTGGTCCAACAGTGATGTCATCAGAGAATCATGGAATGGCTGGGGTTGGAAAGAACCTTAAAGATCATCTCATTCCACCCCCTGCCATGGGCAGGGGCACCTTCCACCAGCCCAGGTTGCTCCAAGCCCTGTCCAACCTGGCCTTGGACACTCCCAGGGATGGGGCAGCCACAGCTTCTCTGGGCAACCTGTGCCAGGGCCTCCCCACCCTCCCAGGGAAGAATTTCTTCCCAATATCCCATCTAACCCTGCCCTCTGGCAGTGGGAAGCCATTCCCCTTGTCTAAAGTCCCTCTCCAGCCCTCGTGGCAGAGTGGGGGACGGTGAGGAGCAGTGTCATCATCCATCTGATTCATTTATCAGGTTTGTTCTTGCAGTGGTGAAGCACAAACCAGTTTTGAAGGTCAGGACACTGGGGTTTGTGTATTGATTCATTCTGAACATCCAGGAATTGCAGAGCTTCACCAGATGCTAAACTTGCAAACTCTGAAACACAAAAGGAAGAGAAAGCAGGGGAAGCAAGTGCCTTGTGGCATCTGTGTCAAAAAGTGGAGTGTTAACAACAGAGCAAACTCAGCACTGCCTCATCTTCTCATGTTCCTGACAAACTAACAATCAAATTCTCCACACCAGGCAAGAGGAAGGAAGAGCAGTAAAATCAAAGCAGGACACATTGTCTTCAGAGCAAAGACTGACCAGTAGAGCCAGGTGGTTTTTAAAGATCCACTTGCCCACACTTCTCCCAGTTTCTCAGTGAGGACAGTGTCATTTGGCAAAGTGCCACTGCTTCCCTGACCCTGTGAACTGCTTCAGCTTTTGTTATCATTGCAAACTTCGGCCTTGAAAGGGACCTGAGCTTAGACAGCCCATTAAGTGCCTATTAGTAGTGCACACAATTCCTGCCAAATTAGCATTGCAAACAGATAACAAGGGTTAGTCTTGAATAAAATTTGCTGCAAGCAGGTGTGCTGGGCTCTCCAGTTCTGGGAAAGAGCAGAGGAAGAGGAGGGAGCTGCAGGCACAGGCCATGAATATCAGGATCAACCTCCCAAATGCAACAGTGGAGTGGAATGATGCAAACTGAGCGAGCAGACAGAGGGCAGGATCTCAGGGGGTTCAGTCCAGCTCCTCGTGGAGATGTCAGCATGAGGAGGGAGTTCAGATCAGGGCACCTGCACTCAAATGTCCACATTTAGGCTTCTGAGGGGAGACCTCAGTGCAGTTCCACCTTCCTGGGCAGGGGCAGAGGAGGGGCAGGGACTGAGCTCTGCTCTGGGGGGACCAGGGACAGCAGCCAGGGAATGGCTGGAGCTGTGTCAGGGCAGGCTCAGGTTGGATCTCAGCCAAAGGTTCTTCCCCCAGAGGCTGGTTGGGCACTGCCCAGGCTCCCCAGGGCAGTGGGCACAGCCCCAAGGCTGCCAGAGCTCCAGGAGGGTTTGGCTGATCCTCTGGGGCACAGGGGGTGACTCTTGGGGCTGGGCCTGTGCAGGGCTGAGGGTTGGACTGGGTGATCATTGTGGGTCCCTTCCAGCTCAGCATGTCCTGGGATTCTGTGACTCTCCTGATGGCCAGCTTTCCTCTGGAGGGGCAGCTGCTCTGGGGTGGCTCAGTCTGTTTTAAAATCAGGTCTGGGAGCCTGAGTCAGGCCTCAGCAACCTGCCCAGAGCCAGTGCCCTGCGACACTGTCCCACTGCCCCCCTGCCCTGCACTGTTTGGCTGCCCTGCTCTCATGGAATGCCTGCCCTGCTCTCATGGAATGCCTGCCCTGCTCTCATGGAATGCCTACCTTGCTCTCATGGAATGCCTGGCTCCTGGTTAATGAAGCTCCCAATTCCCACTGCACACAACACACTGCCCTGATTATGATGCTCCATTACCCCACCTCAGTGTGATCTGTCAAGGTCAGTTTAGAGGGGTATTACTTACGAGACAAGGAGAAATCCCTGGATATTTACAGTCCTTGAAGCAGAAAGTGATCGTGGCAGGATCCTGTTTCAGCAGCCTGAGCCCAGTCTGGGCTGGATGTGAGTTGTGTTCAACAGGGTCTGTGCAGCCTGGAGTGACCCAGCTCTGCTCAGAGTGTCACAGAAATCATCAGGAAGAAATTAAACCTTCCAACCCCACCTTTTAAATGTTAGTGAGCCAGACATTCCTTTATTCTGGGCAGAGATAGGGAGCAAATCATTCCAGCTACGTATGAGTCCTTTCAAGACTTTGCACATACTTATACATTTTAGCAAACAAAGAAATCAATGTTTGTTGGTTCTGAGTTCCACAATTCTCTTCAATAATTAGTATTCTATCTTTTATTGGCTAATTTGGTCCACATTTTTTGGTTCTCTTATCACTCCTCCTTAGACAGAGGGTCTCCAACTCTCAGGCTGTGATATCTTTGTTATTCTCCTCTGTATCTTCTGCTTACTCCAACATGTCTTTGAAGGACCATAAATTTAAGATCTCAGATGTTCAATCTTCGCCTCCCTTGGGTGTTGTTTATTGGAGCTCATCAGAGCCAGTCCAGAGAAACTCAAACTCCAGAAGGAAAACCCACCATCTTTTGAGGTGTTCCCATGGAAGGTGTCCCTGCCCATGGCAGGGGTGGAACTGGGTGATCTTTAAGGTCCTTTCCAACCCATTCTATGACTGTATGATCCTCCTGTCTGTGTCTAAGACACTGTGTAGATCAATTCCACGGCTGTTTAACCAGAGTTGGGCTTTGGGTTTTGCTCCCCTACTGAACTTGAGGCACGTGATTAAAACCTTTCACCAACAGTGGCAGCTTAACGAGCAATAGCTCATTCTTTTGGGAGCAGGAAAACTTCAGGACTCTTCAAATAGTAAATGTGTGAGGTCTCCTTTTAGGAAGAGACAACTAATAAAATGCTGGTATTTCCTAGAAGACAGTGAAATGTGAATAATGTCACTGCACATCTTGCAGTCGACCCAGCTCCTTTGTGTGCACTTCAAAGTCTCATGAAGTTATTTATTCCCACGTGGAACTTCAGCAAAAATGTTTTGTTCTATCCTGCAGTTTCCCTGTCTGAATTTCCCACTTTTTCTGCCCCACTAAGACCTGTCCTGAGCCACTGCCCCGGGCCTGCAGTCGGGGGGGTGTCTGACTGTGAGCTGTGCACACACACACATGTTGTTCATTCACAGATTGCTGTCTGTCTCAAAAACTGTGGGCTCCAAGGAACATTTTATATAATATTTATGTTTCTGAGAGACACGAGAGGTCACTCAGCCTGACAGAACTTGGGCCTCTGCCTGTGGAAGGTGAGTTTTGCTGCAGCATCAGCAGAAAGTAAATTAGCTCCCAAATGAGGGCTCTGAGAGTTTCTGGCTGTCATTTTCATACAGCTTTGGACTAAGCTCATGTCTTTTTTCTGGTCAGCACGAGGTGTATCAGCTTCTGATGCTGGAAATAGAGCTCAAGGGGGATCAGTGTTTGCTCTCCTTAGAGTGGAAGAGATACTCCAGCTGCAGTGAGGCACTTTTGGCCTTTAGTTCTGATGAAGTCAATCCATGAATGAACCTTTTCATAGAGCAAGGGTGAACCCCCCTTTGCCAACTGGATTGTTCCCACAGCTCACCCTTTCCTCCAAGAAGTTTGCTTTGCAGCACATGAAGTTGGAAAGTCTTACATTTCTTCATCTCCATCCTCCTTGTCAGGAGCACAGAGAGGTTAAATGTCATCTCCAAGGTCATGAGAGCCACAGGAGCTGATTTCAGCTGCCACTCCACAGCACTCAGCTGCCTTCAAGCTGCTGACAGTATGTTCAGTGAAAAAAGAGAGTCCTGAACACCCCTGAGGAGCTCTGCTGGTGAGACCGTGCAGTGTAGAAAGGCCAAGTAAATATATGATAAACATTTGTGATTTAGAGCCAAACATCTGCTCCACTGGAGCTGGGACTGACTCTCCTGTGTTGTGACTGAGTCACTGAGGTGCTGAGTTACCACAGGAGTCTGGTGCCTTTTCAGGAATCCTGGAGTAAGCAAGACATATGCCCAAGGCTGACAGACAGGTCACAGTATGTTCAGGAGATTGCCTTTCTGGGAAGACAGCTGGAAGAGCAGCAGGATATCCCAGGGCATCCCAAATGGCAGCAGATGCTCGTGTTTAGCTGAGTCCTACCTGCAGAGGCTGCAGAGCAGTGGGGACTGTCACTGACTCTCTTCCAGAGAGGAAGCAAGCCCATCTGGAGTCCTGGATGTGAGCTGTGTTTTGCTGAGCTGGGACTTGCTGATCCCCGAGTCCAGCTGCTGTTGGAAGACTCAGAGTGAGTCAAACCCTGCCCTTGACAGGGTGACAGCCCTGGAGGGTGCCCAGCTGCTCCATTTTCACTCCCTGAAGTCTTGTTTCACTTTTCTATCCCACTCTTGACCTCTGTCCCTGCTGGGAGGGAGTTCAGTGAGAAACCCCTGTAAGACACCCAGTGAAGATGCTGTGCCATGTTCTGGGGTCAGCAGGTGGGACAGACACATGGATACAGAACAGTCCTGTGCTCTCCCTGCACAGGAGGTCACACAGCTTGATCCTGTAGGTCCCTCAACTCTGCCCTCCTTAAATACACCCTGAACATGCTGGTTTCCCATTCTGGAATCATGCAAAGGTCAGGGAACCACCAAGACCCTGGAGTGAGCAATGACACTTGTGCCAGAATGGAAGGATCTTATGTGTCCTGGCTGTGAAACTGCACATTCCTGATCCTTTTCCTATGGTCTTAAAGGAACATTTGGCTTTATTCCTGCTTGTTCTCTTGATTATTCCCATGTTTCCTCCTCCCAAGCCTGGCAGCTGAGCACTGACTGTGCTGGCTGCTCTGACTTCCCAAGCACACTGGTTTTATAATCATTCTCTCCTGTTCTCAGAGTTTGCTACTTCTAGATTGGCATAGATGGTTCAAGAGAATAAATGCTTTTGGGCCTTCTCCTAAAACACTGGTTTGACTCTTCTCATTGACTTATGTCAGGATTAGGTCATGGTGTTTTAATGAGTTTGAGTTTTCACGGGTCAGCCAGAAGAACCAGTCCTCGGTTGGTAGGAGCTGGAGCACAGTCAGAGCAGACAGGACTAAGGCACTTCAGTGCCAAGCAAACACCTCTTTCTGTGTGCACAATTCACCTTCTTGGAAGCTTAAAACACACTTGAGTTTCCTCAGCAGCAAAGAGTGTCCCAGACAGGACAAACTATCACATGGGCTTGGAGCTTTGCTTTGCTGTGTGTGCTACAGAGCAAACCTGTGGAAGCTGTAGAGCAACCAGGAGGCCTTTGGAGCAGGTATTGCCATCAGGTCCCATTGGAATTGGGCACCTTCCTGTTCCTTAGATGGCCTTGAACCAGGTGGTTCTGCATTCTCCCATCCCTGCCTTTGCCTGGATACTCTGATGTATCACTGCCATCATATTATGGCTTTGTCCAGCTCAGATGAAGAGGTGGAAGAGCACAACCTTGTCCCTCCTGACCCCTTCCAGCCTTGCCATGAAATTGCCAAGATGCCACAAATGTGGAGCTTCACTCCAGGGGTTGGCACCACTTCAGGGCAGCTGGGCAGCTCTTCCTAAATTTGGCTCCTAGGCCACAACCTGTATAGTAATTTCCACCTTGTTTTTCACTGCTCAGAATATATTTTTGTTATATTTTTGCTAAAACCCAACAGAGCAATTTTTAGGGAAGATTCAGCACAAGGCTTGCTCGTAGTCAAGAGGGAATGAAGTAAGGAAATGGTTATTTTTCCCTGCAGATATTTCCCAGCTCTATTTCAGAGAAACCTGTACAACCACCTCTGTAGCCCCTTAATTTTCACAGTTCCTCCACTGCCTGAAGCACAGAGTTAACCTGAGGCAATGATGTGGGCAGGGGAAGTGGTTGCACGTCTATCCAAGGAGTAAAAGGGCAGGATTACCTGGGATGCCCCTCAGAACAGTAAATGTGGCATGAAGGAAACACGTTGAGCTGTTGCAGGGGGATTAGGCAGGACAGGGAAGCAAGACTTACACAAATTTGAACTAAACCCATTGGCAACACCTGGGTGAGCATTCAGAGTGTGAATGGCACAGGAGGCACCAGTGGGCACGGACTGGAAAGTCGTGTTTTCAGGGAATTTGTGTGGCCAGGCTTTGACTGCACAGCAAATTAATGCTGTTGGGTTTTATGGATCAGTGCCCAACATGGCAAAGTGATTGCAAATCACTCAGGGATGACTGTGCACAGCAGGTGTCCAGCCTGGATTGTCCCTGGAAGAGTAGAAAATACCAGGAGCCTTGGTGGTACATACACCATTCCCTCCTCCAAGAGGTGCAGCTGAGCTTTGAGGGCTTGGTCAGACTTGCCCGGGAGATCCAGGGGACTCAGCCCTTCTAAAGGAGCCCATCAGGGACAGGAGTCACCTCTCCATCAGGGACAGGAATCACCTCTCCATCAGGGACAGGGGTCACCTCTCCATCAGGGACAGGGGTCACCTCTCCATCAGGGACAGGGGTCACCTCTCCATCAGGGACAGGGGTCACCTCTCCACCCTGCAGCTCCTGGGGACCCTGAGACAGTTGGGTCAGACAACTCACAGTTGGGCTGTCCTGCCCTGCAGCAGCTCCTGGGGGTCTGAAGGGCTTGTCCCCATTCTCTGCTGCAGGGAATGGGGTTTGTTTATGTGCAGAAGACTGTGAAAGGCAATTCCCATGTTTTCCTCCCAGGAGCCAGCAAGGAGGGATGGTGCCAGCAGCAGCAGGGGCTGAGGTGTGGGGTCACTTGCTCCCTCAAAAGCTTAACATGGAGCATGAGCTGAGCTGGCCCTGGTTTGGAAGTAAACATTTGCTCTCTTGGTTTCAGGGAATACACATGAGGGACTTGGGACAACACAAAAAGTGTGTGACTCGTTGTCTTGGGAATGAACAAGGAAAGGTTGTGTCCTGTGTTGCTCCTCAGCAATTTTCACTCCACCTCAGGGCAGATGCAGGGTCAGCTCCAGGACCTTGGCATTTTATAGGAGGGAGCAGACGTGGCTGCCCAGCATCCCCCAGAGCTCAGCCAGCTGTGCCATCCCTTTCCTAAGATAAAAGCAGCTCCACCTCTTGACCAGCTTCTTCCTGAAGACTTTCATGATGGATTAAGATCTTCCCTGGGCAGTTTGTCAGGTGTTGTGATTATACCACTGGATGAACATGTCTTGGCCACCAAGGACATGGCACAAGGCCCAACTTTCCAGCAGCCTGAATATAGGATTGCCTTCTCTTTACCAAAGGTTCAGGGCCATGGGGATGCTCCAAGGGCTGGAGCCCCTCTGCTGTGGAGACAGGCTGGGAGCTGGGGGTGTTCAACTGGAGAAGAGAAGGCTCTGGGGAGACCTGAGAGCTCCTTCCAGGGCCTGAAGGAGGCTGATTAAAAGGAGGGAGAGAGGCTTTTTATACAGGCAGAGAGCAACAGGACCGGGGGAATGGCTTTAAACTGAAAATATGTTTAGAGCAGATACTGAAAAGGAATCCTTGGCTGGGAGGGTGGGGAGGCCCTGGCACAGGTTGCCCAGAGAAGCTGTGGCTGCCCCATCCCTGGAAGTGTCCAAGGCCAGGTTGGACAGGGAGGAACCTGGGCTGGTGGAAGGTGTCCCTGCCCATGGCAGGGGGTGGGACTGGAGGATTATGATGTCCCTTCCAACCCAAACCATTCTGTGATGCCAAGGAAGCTGAACAACCCCAGTTCATCAGATCAGATTTTAAGTTACCTCTGGACAACTCTGGGTTTCTCCAGTTGTCCAGCACCCCAAACTGGGCACAGTGTCCCAGCTGGACCTCTTCCTGGTGGAGGGTCCTGGTGTCTGAGCCCTGCCTGCACACAGCCAGGACAACCCCCTCAGGGTGGGGGTTTGTCCCACCCTTGTGTGATCTCCTCTCCCATCTCCAGCTGGATCCACCCAAAAGGGGGGTTTTATGTCATCCTCACTGAACTCTGCACTAGAGGGGTTTTTTGGTCTTTTTCCTCAGTCTCAAGGTCATTTAAAGTCCTTTTCAAATCCTGTGTTCTCTAGTCCAGCTCTTGGATAGGGATGTTGAATGGCCCAAGGCCCAGGGAAGGGCCTATGGATCAGCTGTCTCAGGTTGAAAAAGTTCCTGGTAGCTGCTCTCTAATCCTGGTTTGCTGCCCAGTTCTCAATCCCCAGATGGTGGATTCATCTCCCACATATTTCTTTAGCTTGTTTCTGGGGATTTAATGAGCCAAGAGAGTTGAAGGTGCTGCTGTAACAGAAGAGATAAAAGGTATTGCCTTTGCACTGCCCAGAAGCTCAGTTACCTCTGAAGAAAATTAAATGGGTTTTCTATGATTTGTTTCTGATGATCAAGGCTGACTCTTACTCACCTCCACTTATTTTCCAGGTACTACTTTCCTTAATTATTTTTCCAGGAATTGAAGCTGAGTTACAGGATTCCAGTGCTGACACACAGGACCTTCAGTACCCACTTCTTGTCCTGCTCCAAGTTTAAACTTCATGTGCAAAATGAGCTGTGTGGGGGCTGAAATGGCTGAGGGTGCTGCCTCTGACCAAGATGTGTCTCCAAAGCAAACCTCTCCTTGTCTGTGCTCCTGAGCACTTCCCAGGGAGGGAGTTTTGCCTCTATCCATGGAATTTATCATCCCATGGCTCCCTGGTCTCCTCTTAAGGTGGCTGAAGCTTCTCCCTGGCACTGCCTGCAGGGAGTGGCCCTGCCAGGGGTGTCACCCAGAATTTGCTGTCACTACCAAACATCTCTTAACTCTTGACTGTGGATTAACTACCACACTTACTTCAGATTTTCTCACAGATGATAAGAGTAGGCTGGTTTTGGACATATAATACATAGTTAGGATATATTATAAAAATTCTGGTGTCTGCTGTTATTGAGAAATGCTGCAGAAATTGTCTCTTTTTATCTCACATCTCACTGGGTACACTTGTCATGTGGGAAGTCCCCGATACAGGTTTCTTTTTTAAATGCACTATATCAAACTTTCATAATAACAACTAACATTTCTTTTAATTTTTTTTTTTGCATATTTGATTCTTTTAATTGTATCTTAAATTTGTACACTGCCTAGACTTTGTTATTTGACAGTGTGGGAAGGTCTGTGCCTGATTGTTTTGCCTATGTTTTAAAAGGGATGTATTCTAAATGAGCTCATATTGTAAATTTGTGGGTTTGTGTGTTATACAAAAAGAAGAAAAGGAGGACTCTTAAAATTATAATCTACTGATAAAGAATCTTGCCCTCCCCTCCAGCCCCGGCAGGCAGGGCTGGCATCAAGCTGGTCCTCAGGTGGAAGAAAAACTGTAAAACACTGTTGGAAAACTCCTAAAAGATCTTTTAAATCTGCTCATATCCCAAATTCTGCACAGCCTGGAAACTTGCAAGCTGATTTATGGAGCAAACAGTGCCAAGAGGCAGCACAGACTGTGGGGAAAGCAGGGAGACCTTCTCTTCCTCCCCACCCAGGGAGCTCCCACAAGTTCTTGTCCCTGTCTCTGTGTTCCTGCCTCCCAGCACTTCAGAAAAATTTGCTCCTGAAGTGTCAGAAAGGATAAAGAGAGGGCCCATAAATTGTAAGTCTTGCAAACATTCCAAGAAGCTGGAATTTCTTTGATTTCTCTGGATTTTTTCCCAACCTGATCCTTCCCCTTGCCTCCAACTCCTTCTGAGAGGCTCATTTCCCATCAATAATTGATAAATGCTCCCTCCTCATTCCTCTTTAACACAGTTTTCTTCTGTGCCAGGGAAGCAGCTGCACAAGGCACCCTTGACAGCCTCCCTTTTAACCTCGTTTCCAGAGCTCTGCTCTTGTTTAACAATAAACCACACACCCCATTTGCTGTTATTCTCCTAGTAACACCCTGTGATTCAGCTCCGATTTATTCCATTTCACGCTGGAACAAACGATTTATTCCCCAGCCTGTTCCCTCGGAAGCCTAAATGACAAATTATCAAGGTTAAGCGTTGTTTTAATTTAAAATAAAAGATGAGGGAGCCCATTGCAAAAGGAGCATGGTCTGCTGCAGTCAGGCAGTCACTCTTCTCTCAGAGTTGGAGATCTCCCTTCTCCCTGTTCACAGGGGGTGGGGGGAACAAGGGGGGTGTTTTATATTGCACAGGGCTCTGGAGGAGCAACCTGAGGTGTGGCAGAAGGTTCAGAGCTGAAGTGTTGCTTTATTTACTATTACTATTATTATTATTATTATTATTATTTATTATTATTTTATAGGGACATGGTGTCAATGGACTTGAGCCAGGTGTGGAAGGGTGAATCCTCCAGCTCTGAATCCCAGAGGAGCAGGGGAAAGGGTCTCTGAGTCCAGTAGGACCTGTCACACCCACCAGGCAAGGAGGGATGAAAAACAGGAGCTCCACGAACTCAGAGGATCTCCACAAATTTATAGGATGTCCACAGGAAATGCCCACTCTGGACAGGGGCAGAGGATGTGCTGCCTTCTGGAGAGCCAAGGTCACAGCACTGGCTGCTCTCCAGGTCCCTCAGCCATGGGTGGGACAGCCCTTGCTCAGAGGGAGAAAGGGAGAAAAGCTTGGATCGGGCACAGGGGGGACTCCGTGGGCTGGGAGGGCTTTTCCAGCCTCAGGCATTCTGGGATTCTGTGAAGGTGGTGGGACTGAGTGTGTTGGAGACATGGGAAGAGGGTCCCACCACACTGCCAGAGCCTCAGCACCCAGCTGGCAACAAAAACCTGCTGGGCATCAGGAAAAGAGAAAAAAAGAAAGATTTGTGAGCAAAACAAGGGCTGTGGACTTGAAGGGAAAGTAATAACCAGAATATTCCTGTGTGCTGGGAGAGGAACAACTGCAACAACACTGGCATGATGGAGACCACTCCTGGGAAAGGTGTTATATGGCAGTTTTTCCTCATTTCTCTTTGGAAGATGAGGTTGTAAACAGCCTTGGAATGAGGCACAAGACACACACAAGTGCCCTGCATTTATAAAGCACTCGCCTGCCACATGTGCCCTCCGTGCGTTGGTACCTCCTGGAAACAAGTTCTGCTGAAAACCAGAAATGGGACTTTTTGTGGTGCCCTTAAACACATTGTGAGAGAGATTTATAGAGCTTTACATAACTGGGGAGACTTAGCACTAAGTACAGCAGTGAATTTCTGCAGAGGGAGATCCTGGTAAACCAGGAGGAGAGCGGAGCAGCAGCTGCTGTTCCAGACAGAGCTCCTGGGAAGGCCATGTTTCATGGAATCACAGAATGGTTTGGGTTGGAAGGGACCTTAAAGCTCATCCAGTCCCACCCCCTGCCATGGGCAGGGACACCTTCCACCAGCCCAGGTTGCTCCAAGCCCTGTCCAACCTGGCCTTGGACACTCCCAGGGATGGGGCAGCCACAGCTTCTCTGGGCAACCTGTGCCAGGGCCCCACCACCCTCACAGGGAACAGCAGCTGGCACCAACTGTCCTCCTGACAGCAACTGGTTTATTCATGTCCTGACAGAAAAGCTGCTCCTTCACTTTGCATTTTTCCAGAGCAGAAGAGGAAATATGGCTGGAGTTGGTGTCTTCAATGCATGTTGTAACCTACAGAGGTCTATTTTTATCTGGTTTAGAGTTCAACATTTCTCCTGCAAGACTGTTGGAGGTGTGGCATGAGCTGGATTTAAACCCATCAGCTTGGTACAGAAAGCACCCAGAGGAATCACAGAATCAACAAGGCTGGAAAAGACCTCTGAGATCATCCAGTCCAACCCATGACCCAACCCCACCTTGTCACCCAGACCATGGCACTGATGCCACATCCAGGCTCTGCTCAAACCCCTCCAGGGACGGGGACTGCACCCCCTCCCTGGGCAGCCCATTCCAAGGGCTGATCCCTCTCTCTGGGAAGAACTTCTTCCCAATGTCCAACCTAAACCTGCCCTGGTGCAGCTCCAGGCTGTGCCCTCTTGTCCTACTGCTGGTTCCTGGGAGCAGAGCCCGACCCCCCCCGGCTCCCCCCTCCTGTCAGGGAGTTGCAGAGTGAGAAGGTCTCCCCTGAGCCTCCTCCTCTCCAGGCTGAGCCCCCCCAGCTCCCTCAGCTGCTCCTCACAGCACTTGTGCTCCAGACCCTTCCCCAGCCTCGTTGCCCTTCTCTGGACCTGCTCCAGCCCCTCCATGTCCTTCCTGAGCTGAGGGCCCAGAGCTGGACACAGCACTCGAGGTGAGGCCTCAGCAGTGCCCAGTCCAGGGGCAGAATCCCTGCCCTGCTCCTGCTGGACTCTGCCTGCAGGTCACCTGGGGCTGAGTGAGATGTTCTTACAATTGTTATGGGGTTTCGTGAGGGCTGAAGGAAAGCAGAGCTGAGAACAGAGGGATAATTAAACCCTGCAACAATCCATGGGAGGTGGGTGTCTCCAGTGTGAGGAGGAGTGTTCCTTGTTTTCCATGCCGCTCCCCACATGGATACCCCGGTGTGTTGGGTCCTGGGGATGTGGCCAATGCGGGAGGGGGGTCTGGTGTCTGTGTCTCATTCAGGAGGTGCCCCAAGTTCTGGAGCAGCGTGGTGGGACCCTCTTCCCATGTCTCCAACACACTCAGTCCCACCACCTTCACAGAATGCCTGAGGTTGGAAAAGCCCTCCCAGCCCATGGATCCCCCCTGTGCCCAATGCCCACCCTGTCCCCAGCCCAGAGCACTGAGTGCCACGGCCAGGCCTTCCTGGGACACCTCCAGGGGTGGGGACTCTAATCCTCCCTGGGCAGCCCCTGCCAATATTTAATCATCCTTTTTGTGAAAAAATCCCTCCTAAAAGGAGAAATTCCTCATGGAGCCTGGCTGGCTCAGCAAGGGGTCACAGTGGGGAACTCCATGGGGTGGTTTCTGGGTTCTCAGCAACCCATGGCCAAAGGAACTGTTGGTTCCTACAAGCTCCATAGTGAGAATTCCCAAACTGGCAGTGCTGTCTCCTCACACACAGTGGGGGATTCCCTGGTTCAGAAGAGTCATCCACAGTTTCCCACAGCATGGAATGCACAAGGGGACAGTGTCACCTGCCCAAGGCAGCAGCACCAGCCCGGGGTGAGTCCCATCAGCAGGAAAGGACATTGTCCCCAGAGCTGTCCCCCTGAAGGCTCAACCCACAGTTCTGTTCCCCCTGCATGTCCTCAAACACTTTGGAGTCAATGTTGTTATATTTCCTGAGTGAACCCTCTTCCCCTAAATAAGAGATTTGCAATTACAGAACCAAGGGACTGTTTGGGTTGGGAGGGACCTTAGAGATCATCCCGCTCCAGCCCCTGCCATGGGCAGGGACACCTTCCATTAACCCAGCCCCATCCAACCTGGCCTTGGACACTTCCAGGGTGGGGCAGCCACAGCTTCTCTGGACAATGATTTCAGTCCCAAAAGCTACATAAAGTCACGATTACAGGAGAGAAAAGGAAACAAAAGAAAACAAATCTGCTCAGTGACTCCTCTGCAGGGCTGTTCCAGAGGCTGCTGCACCTGCAGTCTCATGAGACATCATCTGCACACCAAGACACCAACACAAGAAGCTTTTTTAAACAAAGGCTTCTACTTCTCTCGCACCCACAAACTCATCTGCAAAGGACCTGCAGTGAAGCTGTAAAGGGCTGCAATATTCTGCAGAACACTCTTGAGGCTGCAAACCAGACTTTCCAGTGCAAAACTTCCCAAAAATGAACATGAATGTTAGATTTATTTTTAATTCTGCATTTCTTTGAAGCTGTTTTATTTTTTTTTTTATAGCTTTTCATCCCTCAGCTGGAGGGAAGTGTTTCCCTATTTTCCCCCCTTTTACCTTTTCCAAATCCTCACTGTTGTATGGTGGCAGAGTGACAAAGGGCTTTGAAACTGCACAAATCTGCCAGTCTTTCAGTGCTGGCAAAGTTTTGCAGGAAAATAGAACAGTGGCAATAAAAATTGCAAAAAATGGGGGGGAAAACTAAGCATTTTCTGGTACTTAAAGAAGTAACAAACTTCTCTAGGAAAAACAATCCTCCAACAGGTAATTTGAGGAATATGAACATTGTGAAAGAAAAAACACCTGGATTGGTTTTCCTCATAAATTATTAATTTTTGACCAGCTTTTTTTAATCTCTAGGGCAGAATGACAAGCCTTTTGCTGACTTTTCTGTGTTTTGTTAGGAAAGGAAGAGGGGAAAAGAAAGCTGGGGGGAAAATGAATCATAAAAAGCTGTGATGGGTTCAAGTAGCAACAAGGAGAGGAATCACAGCGGGGTCTGTGCAGCCAAAGGTGCAGCTTTTATTGGGGAACTGGGGGTGACAAACAAAGCAGCCACATGTGACCTGCCCAGGGACATTTGGTGGTGAGTGGCTGAAATGAGGGGAGGTGACACCATCCCTCACCCAGCAGTGTGACAGAGAGCCAGGATTTGAGGGGCTTCTGTTCTCCATCAAACCAGCAGGAAGATTGAAACAGGCAGTGGCTGGATCCAGGTGGAAAGTCTCTGTTCAGCACTGGACGTTGTCACATGTTTCCCTCCTGCTGCTCTGTCCTGCAAAAACCCTCCCATCTCCTGTCCTGCAAAAACCCTCCCATCTCCTGTCCTGCTCCCTCCCATCTCCTGTCCTGCTCCCCCCCATCTCCTGTCCTGCTCACTGGAGCAGCTGCTCCCACAGCATCCAACTGCTCTGCCCTGTCCCTAAATACTGCTCCTTAAAATCCCACCTGCCATGATCTGACTGTGTGCAACACACAGTCATGGAAACACAGGGTTGGAGGGACCTCAGGGACCATCTCAATCCACCCCTGCCATGGGCAGGGACACCTTCCACCAGCCCAGGTTGCTCCAAGCCCCATCCAACCTGGCCTTGGACACTTCCAGGGATGGGGCAGCCACAGCTTCTCTGGGCAACCTGTGCCAGGGCCTCCCCACTCTCAGAGGCAAGAGTTTCTTCCTAATATCTCATCTAACCCTGCTCTCTTTCAGTTTGTACCCATTCCCCCTTGTCCCATCACTCCAGTTCCTGATGAACAGTCCCTCTCTGGCTTCCTTGCAGCCCCTTTCAGGTCTTGGAAGGGGCTGTGAGGCCTCCACACAACTTTCTCCTCTCCAGCTGAAGAGCCCCAGCTCTTTCATCCTGAACATCACATAAGAGAAAGCAGATGGGATGATTAAAGGGTATGACCTGATCTCTACACACCCTTTGGAAAAGTCCCTCTCCAGCTCTCCTGGAGCCCCTTTAGGCACTGCAAGGTCTCCCTGCAGCCTCCTCTTCTCCAGCTGAGCACCCCCAGCTCTCCCAGCCTGGCTCCAGAGCAGACCCCCCTTGGCACCTGGTTCACTGTGCTGGCTGGAGCCCAGAGGCCCTGGCAGAGACCAGCCCTGGCTCTGGCTGAGGAGGGAGCAAAATGGTCAGCCCTGAAAGCCATTTGGGGAGGGTTCTTTGCTCTGGCTCACACCTCCCTCCCCCCCTGCTGCTGCTGCTGCTGGTGTGGGGCTGAGGGCTCTGCACCCCTCAGGGGCTTTCCTGGCCCAAAGTCCTTCCATGGCAGTGAGGGACTCCTGGCAGGGCTGGCCTTGGCATGGAGCTGCCCGAGGAACAGGGGACAGAGCTTTCCATGTCACAACCTGCCACACAGGAGAGATTTGCTCAAACATTGGAGCCCCTTTAGGCCCTGGAAGGGGCTCTCAGGTCTCTCTGGAGCCTCCTCTTCTCCAGGTGAACACCCCCAGCTCTCCCAGCCTGCCACAAGCACCAGTTCAGCTCTTCAGCCATGTTCCAAGGGTCATGCCCTGGATCCCAGGGGGTTTATTGCAGGCCATGGACTCCTGTGAGGTGGTGCCTGCCCTGACCTCCCAGCTGAGCATCCCTGTGATCACTGACCCCACAGCTCTGGGCTTGGACAGAAACATCTGAGAGAGGGAGACAGGGAGCAAAGGCATCTCCTGCTGGGCTGTAGGGCAGGGTGAGGAGCAGCAGCCCACAAGTTCAGAGCTCAGCTCCTCTCTAACTGCTGGTAAGTGGAGGGAGAAATGATCACCCTGGGTGGGAGGGCCCAGGGGGGGAGCAATTACCAGACACCCCCTGTGCTGTGTGGGATCCTCTGCCTGCCAGGGTGTCCCAAAGGTCACAGCTTGATTTAATAAAGGTTTCTGCCTTGAAAGCAGCCTAATTTCCCATGCTGGAATAGCAGGCAACACTTATTAGCCAGAGCTCAGGGCTTTGCTAATGAGCTCACAAATGTCTCACCTGGAGGTTCACAGGGCTTATCCTGCTCGGTGGAGATGAGGGTTGGTCCTTTTCCACACAAAAAGGGATCTGCCTCTAGGTGAGGGTGCAGTGCTGGAGTCCCACTCTCTCCTGCTGCTGCTGAGGTTTGCCAGGAAAAGGGAGCAGAGCCAGGGCCTGCTTGGGAGCTGGAGCTTGAACACCCTTGGGGGCAGTTTTCCTTTACTGTCGGGGTGTGCAGGAGGAATTCTCCACCTGTAGCTGAACAGAAGGTTGTTAATACCCATAATCACCATGAACAGAACCTTCTAATATCCACCATCATCACAAACAGCACTTCCCATTGGTGCTGAATCCACCCTGGGCTTACCAAGAGTAGCTCATGGGCTTGTGAAAAGTAGTTCACTGCCTGTTCTGCTTCACATGATGGGCTGATGTGTCACTCTCCAGGTGTCCTGGGACACAGGAATCCTGTTCCCTGCCAGTGTCACCCCAGCCCAGGCTGTCCCTGCTCCCACCTCATGAGGGGGATCATAGAATAGAATCACAGAAGGTTTGGGTTGGAAAGGACCTTAAAATTCATATAATTCATGTGCAGGGACACCTTCCACCAGCCCAGGTTGCTCCAAGCCCCATCCAACCTGGCCTTGGACACTTCCAGGGATGGGGCAGCCACAGCTTCTCTGGGCACCCTGTGCCAGGGCCTCCCCACCCTCACAGGCAAGAATTCCTTCCTAATGTCTGACCTAAATTTCCCCTCTTTCACTTGAAACCTATTCCCCCTTGTCTGTCACTGCAGTTCCTGATGAAGAACCACTGAGCCCTGTTCCAGCCCCAGGGCACCCAGCTGAGCAGCTTGGCTCTGCCTTTCTTTTTGTTGTTGTCTTTTTCAAACAAAGAAGCATTTTGCACTGTCCCTTGTGCCTCCCAGGTAGCCCTGACAGCACAGGGGCTCAGGGCATGGAAATGGCTTTTATTGCTCCTTCCTTTGCCTGGGCTGTGTTACCCTCTGTGGAGAGCCTGGGTTTAGGACTGATGGTGAGGTGTGTACCCAGGGCAGCCCCTGCTCTGTGGGGATGGACCCTCTCCAGCGTGGTCAGCCCAGAACTGGATACTGGCTCATCCTCTTCTCCCACCCTGCTCCCTATTCCACTTTTCTGGCAAGTCCCATTCCCCCTGGCACCATCACAGAGTTGAAACTGCTGGCAGAGATCAAAGAGGACAAGGGGGTGGCAGCACCTTTATTATTTTCGGAGTTGAAAGGGATGTTTACAGCTTCCCAAGCGAGGTTGTGCCTCTGAGGTAACATCCCCTGCACTCTCAGCACTGTTGTTGTCATCTTCCAGGAGAAAACTTGTTCCCTTTTGATCCTTTCAGGCAATGGGATCAAAACAAAGCAGGCAAAGGTACAAGATCCAGAAGTATTTAGTCAGCACCCTGTTCAAAGGCTTTCCTTTCTTACTGAAGTGGGGATAAATGAGCAAATAAAAATCTGAAGACAAGGAATAAAAAGGAAAGCAGATCCTAAAGAGGCATCTAAATCATGGAGGCACCATTGTCCTCACGTGTGCCACCCATCAGTGTGGAAGTGCTGAGGACACTGCAGCTCCAGGGGGGAGTGAAAGCTGGGTTTGAAGGACGGGCAGAAAGCTGGGAGGTTTCCTACAGATGCTGAAAGTTGCTGAGCTCCATAAGCAGCTCAGTTTCCCTCTGCACCCAAAGGAATAAAAATTGCCTGCTCCCAGAAATTTTCATCACTCTGGTGGAGAAGCTTTGCTTGGATTATGGAAAAGCATGAAAATAACAAATAGCTTAAAAATATCTGTTGATAAACAGGTGGGAAGATCCTCAGACAGGTCCCCTTAGACCAGCCAAGCTTGTTGACTGCAGAGTGCTCCCCATGAAGCACCTCCTGCCAATGTCACCTCTGGGGTGTGTCACACCTGGGCTGCACATGAAGCTCAGCTCACAAGGGACCAGGACCTGCCTAATGAGGTGACTTCAAATGATTGTTTTTCATGGTCTGAAGGTTTTTTCCACAGTACCTTGAGAGAAATCTGGCAGCAAGAGGAGGGACAATGGAACCAGGACACAGGTAATCATTGAATTATAGAATGGTTTGGGTTGGAAGGGACCTCAAAATCCATCCAGTTTCAGCCCCTGCCAGGGGCAGGGACACCTTCCAGTAGCCCAGGTGGCTCCAAGCCCCGTCCAACCTGGCCTTGGACACTTCCAGGGATGGGGCAGCCACAGCTTCTCTGGGCAACCTGTGCCAGGGCCTCCCCACCCTCAGAGGCAAGAGTTTCTTCCTAATATCTCATCTAACCCTGCTCTCTTTCAGTTTGTACCCATTCCCCCTTGTCCCATCACTCCAGTTCCTGATGAACAGCCCCTCTCTGGCTTCCTTGTGATGTCTCCACAGAACTTTCTCCTCTCCAGCTGAAGAGCCCCAGCTCTTTCATCCTGAACATCACATAAGAGAAAGCAGATGGGATGATTAAAGGGTATGACCTGATCTCTTCAGGTCCAGTGCAGGCAGAAGCAGGATGAGAAAATGCTTTCAGAAGAATCAGATGCTTTCAGAAAAAGCATCTGAAAGGGCAGAAAAGGGGCCTTTGCCCTGTTTTGCTCTCTTTGATTCCCACTCTGTGACCTCGTTGCTGTTGTGGACTCCCAGGGGGAAATGGGCCCTGCAGGTGAGCAGATCAACCCAGCTGTGAGATCCTGGGCAGGAGGTTCCTGGCTCAGCCTCTCAGCAAGGTAGATATGAGTTTGAAGATGTTTGTGCCACAGCTGGGCTCTGCTGGGAACAGTCCTTGGCTGCAGGGGGAGCTGGGACCAAGAGGCTCAAGAGAGGAGCAATTGTGGAGGTGTCCAGAGCTCCAGAGCAGGACAGAACACTCACCACCACAAAACAGTGGGAAACCTTGTCCTGGGAAACAGCTGCTGAAAGAAAGTGTCTATGAGGTCCAAACCTCAGGGATGTCCTTCAAGGGGAGGATTTCCTAAATCCAGGACACAGTTTTTGCAGAGAGGCATTTTCACTGCCATAATCTCTGTCCTCAGAGCTGTGTGTGACTTGCAAATCATCCTCATTCCCCCTCCTTTTTGCCTCAGCAGGTGTTTCCAGAGAGGGAATAAGGCTGCAAAAGGGAAAGCTAAAACAATACAAGGGGTGACACTTTAAAAAAGAGGTGGGAAGAAAAAAAAAAAAAAGAAAAAAAATGAGGAAAAAATAAAAAAAAAAAGAAACGAAAAAAAATAGTTCCAAATGTCCTTCCTCAGAGAAAGAGCCCCCTGTGATTACAGTATTTATCAGCCTCTGTCTTAACACAGAGCAGTTCCAGCTTATAAAGAGAGACACATGCAGAGCAGAAAAAAACAGGGGGAAGGATCCTGAAACCAAAGGATCCTGAACAGAAACAAAGCCCAGGACAGCTCAGGGAGTGGGTGGAAAACACCCCAGGAAAACACACCAGCATGTCTGGGCTGCTCTGCAATCAGTGTGACAGCAGAAACGTTCCTTCAGGGAATGGCCAAGGCCATCCCTGGCTGAAGGACAGAGCTCCCCTGGCCTGGCAGGGCAGCTGGGGGGGTTTCAAACACAATTCCTGGAGCAGGGAACCATTCAGTGCCTTCACCAGTCAGTGCTCCTGGAGAAGGCCAGGGGAAGAGTTTGTGACTAAAACAGGGTAGATTTAGACTCAACATAAGGAAGAATTTTCTATGATGGAGATGGGGAGGCCCTGGCACAGGTTGCCCAGAGAAGCTGTGGCTGCCCCATTCCTGGAAATGTCCAAGGCCAGGTTGGACGGGGCTTGGAGCAACCTGGGCTGGTGGAAAGTGTCCCTGCCCATGGCAGGGGATGGGATGAGATGGCCTTTAAAGGCCCCTTCCACCCCAAACTGTATGATTCTACAATTCTCTCTCTTGTCCTATTGAATTCCCTTGCATTAACAGGGGAGCAGGATTGGTGTCCTCTGCACCTACCAGGGGTGAACCAGCTCAGCCTGTGCTCCTGCCAGTGACAAAACTGATAAAATGGGAAAACTCCCAGGAGAAATGACCCCCACAGTTCTGGGAGCAGGAGAGCTGCTGCTGTCACTTCACTGTCATAGAACCATATAATGGGATGGAATGGTTTGGGTTGGAAGGGGCCTTAAAGCTTGTCTCATTCCACCCCCCTGCTATAGGCAGGGACACCTTCCACTAGCCCACATTGCTCCAAGCCTTGTCCAGCCTGGCCTTGGACACTTCCAGGGATGGGGATCCACTCTGGGTCACCCTGGGGGGTTCCCCTCCTCTCTGTCCTCAGGAATCCCTGACCTGACCCTCTTCCCTGCCAAGTGCCAGGGGAGGGTTGTTTCCAAACCAGCTGGTCTGGACCTGAAGGATCCATCAAGGCTGAGCTTGAGGCTCCAGAGCTGTCCTGGGGTGGCAGCCTCAAGACTGAGCTGCTTTTGGACCCTCAGCATCTCAGACTGCTCCAGACCCAGCCTCGTTCACTCAGGAGCCATGAAACCACTTCCAAGGAGAGTCCAGGTGACTGAGGGAACCCTGGGTGTGGTGGGGAGCAACTCTCCCTCCTTCTGCCCAGCCAGGGTAACCTGCAACCTTCTACAGACATTTTCCAGGTCATAACTGAGTTCCCAAGAAGTCCCTGTACAAACTGCCTGTCCCTCGTGGCTGCCAGCCCTGGGCCCTCAGCAAAGACTGGAATCCTGGGGGTTCTATCCTGAGTAAGTGTGATTTTCTGGGGAGGGTTTTAGGCATTTCTGGAGATACCTGTCTGTGATTTATCCCTGATATCCAGATACTCATCCCAACCCAGAGCCACTTGAGGTCCATTTTCCCCTCACCGTGCCTGACCTTTGAAGAGAAGGAAATACTTTCCCATTATCTGGTTAAAGGCATCTTTATGTTTTCATTGCATTTCTCAGTCATTTTCCTGTAACTCTCAATAAAACAGCTGAAGTTACTGGAAGAGCTGTTTTAACAATGAAAGCAGCTTCACCTTAAAACTCTTATTCAGCTTAATGAAGACCCATCTGCTGCAGTACAAAAAGCACCGAAATAATGAGCGGAAATGTGTGTGGTGATCACATTCTTCACTCCCCGAGAGCAGCTGGGAGCTCCTCTGACTGTTGGGAAGGAATATAAGGAACATTTTGTGCCCTTTGGCTTGCAGTCTGTAAATAATGAGAACCAGGCAGGGCTGCTGAAAGTTTGCCCAGGCTGAGCCTCTGTGAAGAGCCACAATCACAGGTCACACCTGAGACCTGCGACAAATAGGAGGGTAGGTGGGATCTTTATGTGCATTAGGAATGTCAGCAGCTCTCTGCTGTTGGATGGGCTGCCCTCAAAGGCTTTGTGGGACATGCTGGATGAGTGGGAAGTGGCTGGAACTCAAGCAAACACCTTTTCCTGCTGAGGGTTCAGCAATCTCAGCCAAGGCTGCGGTGCTGGGAGCCAGCAGAGGAAAGGCAGCAATAAATTATCGTGTCCCTGGGTTTCCTGGGACAGTGTCTCACCTCACACATCCTCAGTGCTCAACATTCCCATGGCCCCAGATGGCAGCCTGCAGGTTGGAGCTGTGCAGGAGGGATCTCACCTGTGCACTCCCACAGAGCCAACTGGAAGAGCTTCAGCCCAAAAGGGAAATGAGACAACCCATCACCTGCTGTCACCAAATCCATCCGTCTCCCTCCATGTCTGCAGCAACTCAGCTGCATCACAGAGGTAACATTCCCTCAGGAATGTTCCACGGAGGAGGGGATGGAGCACAGAAGTTGCTCCAGCTGCCTCTGTCACCTGCTGACTGTCCTGGGCAGAGCTGGGACCTGCAGGATGTCCTGGCTCTCCCCACCTGATAAACCTGTCCCTCAGAGTGCACCCAGCTCTCTGCAAACCCACAACGAGGCACCTAAAACACGTGTTCAACATGAGGTGCCTCTGGTGGGAAAGGGGACACTCCTGTCATTGACACAACAATTAAAGCTGGTTCCTCTAATCAGAGAGTCCCAGAATGGTTTGGGTTGGAAGGGACCTTAAAGATCACCCATTTCCAACCCCTTTGGCAGCTCTCAGCACTTGGCAGAGTTCAGTTCAACATCAGAGTCCAGGAGACAGCAGAGGCAGATCAGGACAACCCTCGACCTCCAAGGTCTGCTCTCAAGGGTAAGAGTTGCCCTTAAACCAGGGAAGAGAAATAAGGAATTGCTTCATCAGACTTTCCAAAGTGGGTTTTCAGAGATCTTTCCCTGTCAACTTTGTGTCAAGGCAAGAGGGAGAGAGACAACCTGTCTGGGCACTGACTTATGAAGGGGTTTGGCTGCCCATGCCAAGAATCCAAGCATAAATCATGACAGGCAGGTTAAATGCCCCAAAGTGCTTTGTCTTCTGTCAGCATTAATATGCAGAATTAGGTCCTGAGAGAGGTATCCTTGCAAAATATCTTTAAAATGAGGGAGTCCTCCCAAGGCCCAGCTGAAAATGTCACTGGTAATGAAGAAGGAAACTTGTCACTTTCTGACCAAAACCATCAGAAAAAAGCACAACAAAAATCACACTTGGCTTTAAACTTTGGCCAAGAAAGCACAAAGTTCTTCTTCAGATTTTGAATTTCCTTATGGTAAAATAGAAAGGAAAAAAAAACTTGATGAAAGTAGTTTTTTATTGAACTCTTGTTCTTTCACAAACCAGTTCCTTCTGAAACTCAAATTCCCAGAAAAAAATGTCCAGACTGTTAGAAGTGGACACTCACTCTCTGTCTTACAGCCTTGGGTAGAGGAAAGTTATTTGGGATTCAAAAAATGAAGATTGTTTCCATTCTCAGGCCCATGGTGATATTCTTGTTGCTGTTCTGTGAAGGGTGAGGAGTTGGATCTGATGATCCTTGTGGATCCATTTCAGGATATTCCATGGCATTCCCTCAGTGGTTTGGGCAAACCTGAGACTTGCAGCTCATGCAAGGGGGTGCAGCCCACTGGCTTTCTGGAGCATCACAAATTGTTTTCCATATGAAATAACCCCAGAAAATTGTGATCCTTCATTCATCTGAGTATCTTTAGCTCCAAGATTTCTGCCCTGCTTTCTCTGGCCAGTTTTTGCTTTTGCACAAAGACCACTTGAGGTTTTCCTTTCCTGGTGACACAGAGCAAGGAACCTCCAGGCCAGACCCAGGGATATCTATGGATGACTTAAAGCTGGAGGCTGATTTGCTGAAGAATGGTTGTTTTTATGACAGACATAGCAAAACCCTTCTGAGGTGCCTCGAGATTCTCCCTGCCCACATAAATCCCAACAGCCTAAATGGAAAAGCTTTGGAATCACAGAATCCCAGAATATGCTGAGTTGGAAGGGATCCACAAGGATCATCAAGTCCAACTCCTGGCCCAGACTTTCCAACACAAGCATTTGCATAATTCCTAGTTTTGTTAGCACTCAAAACTCCCTCATTTAGTGCATTGAGTCCTGATCTGTTGAACCAACATGTTCTGAAGCTTCCCTGTACTAAGCCCTCCCCTCTCCCTGCAGTGTTGTGGGGCTGAGCTCCTCAGTGCTGCAGGACTGAAACCACACAGCAAAGGTTGTGGGATCCTGAAGGTTTCCCTTCAGGAAGATGTAGATCACCCAAGCCTGGTGTGACATCCCATGCTCTGTTCCCATGCCTGGAAAGCCAGCTCTTTCCTTGCTTAAATGCACACTGGTGCCTGCTGGAAGGCAGAGAGGAGAGGGTAAAGGCACAGAATCCCAGAATCCCAGAATGTGCTGAGCTGGAAGGGACCCACAAGGATCATCCAGTCCAACTCCTGGCCCTGCACAGGCCCATCCCCAGGAGTCACCCCCTGTGCCCCAGAGGATCAGCCAAACCCTCCTGGAGCTCTGGCAGCCTTGGGGCTGTGCCCACTGCCCTGGGGAGCCTGGGCAGTGCCCAACCAGCCTCTGGGGGAAGAACCTTTGCCTGAGATCCAACCTGAGCCTGCCCTGACACAGCTCCAGCCATTCCCTCAGGTCACAGAACCACAGAATCAACCAGGTTGGAAAAGACCTCTGAGATCATCCAGTCCAACCCATGACCCAACCCCACCTTGTCACCCAGACCATGGCACTGATGCCACATCCAGGCTCTGCTCAAACCCCTCCAGGGACGGGGACTGCACCCCCTCCCTGGGCAGCCCATTCCAAGGGCTGATCCCTCTCTCTGGGAAGAACTTCTTCCCCATGTCCAACCTAAACCTGCCCTGGTGCAGCTCAAGGCTGTGCCCTCTTGTCCTACTGCTGGTTCCTGGGAGCAGAGCCCGACCCCCCCCGGCTCCCCCCTCCTGTCAGGGAGTTGCAGAGAGTGAGAAGGTCTCCCCTGAGCCTCCTCCTCTCCAGGGTCCTGTCCCTGGTCCCCACAGAGAAGACATCAGGCTGTTTTCCATCCCTCCCCCCCTTCCTGCTCCCATCAGCTCAGGAATCCACGTCGTGCTCAGCACTAACACCCCCCCCCCCCCCAGCACTCTCACCTTGTTTTCTCCCTGCTCACGGGCAGCAGTTAAATTTACACCACGTGCCTCTTCCATTTGGGGAAGCAGAATTACAGCCGAGCTTTGTGTTGGTTTAACAAAAGCATTTGCGAGGCAGCTTTGCAGCCTATTAAGCTCAGAGCCGGTTTCATGCTAATTTTCTTTTTAATAAAGAACAAATGGGCACGGGCTGCACACAAAAGCACGGAGCTGGAGCTGCGAGCAGCACAGCCCCGCTGTGTTATTATGTTTTGAGGGTGGATAACTCCTACAAATCATTTGTATCCGTTGTCTAAAGAGAATAATTTGAAGCAAGGAAGCATTAAGGAAGTGAAGGATACACTCCTGCACTCGTTTGCTCAGCTTAAACTCCTTCCTTTGTTTGCTGCCCTTGTTAGAGAAATTGTGCCTCGGCTAAACTTAAAATATGAGTGTGATTATCAACCCCAAATATAAACCAATACAGAATAGAAAACACTATTCATAGCCACGGAGAGCAGGAGCTTTTACATAATTTCCATAGAGTGTCATGCATTTCTAGGAAGGAGAAAAAGGTCTTGAAAAGAAACAGCTGACGGGGAAATCATTATGAGAGATTTTTATGCTCACAGGGTAGTCTTAAACAGAAATAATGTTGCTCCAGAAAATAACACTTGCAAAGTTATTTGGGCCTAAAGCTCCCAACAGGCACCTCATGGGGTTTGAAGAAGTGCTGAATCAGGCAGGAGAGGCAAAACATTTGCACAGGAGCCACGCAGAGAAATAAGCACTTCTGGCTCACAGCACGTCCCTGCCAGGCTGCAGGAGGGGGTTTCTCCCTCCTCCATCCCTGGCCTTGCCTCCTGCCCCTGTGGAGCAGGGAGCAATCCATGGGAACAGGAGCAATCCATGGGGACAGGAGCAATCCGTGGGAACAGGAGCAATCCATGGGGACAGGAGCAATCCATGGGAACAGGAGCAATCCATGGGAACAGGAGCATCCTGCTTGGAGCTGAGCTGGGGCTTAGCCCCAGGCACGGGCAGTGGGTGAGCCAGGCTGTTGTTGGGCAAAGAAAGAGGTTAAATAGGTATAAAAGAGAGAAGGGGATAAATGGATTCATTCTCAGAGCCTGCCAAGATCTGGGAATGTCGTGGAGGTGGAACCACCCAAAGCCCTGTGAGGTCACAGCCAAAGCACAGAGCAGGGCTGGTGTGACACCGGCAGCAAACAGAGCTGGGAGGGTCTAGGGGTGAACCCAGGGAGGCAGAACATGCAGTGGCTTTTCCTCTGCCTGAGGGATTCTCCAAAATGGATGATTTTTGTGATTCCTGGGGAGTCCTGCACAGGGCCAGGAGTTGGACTCAATGGTCCCGAGGGGTCCCTTCCAACTCAGCATATTCTGTGATTCTATGGAATTTACTCCAGTCAGATTTTAAAGTCAAACTTTAGAGTTATCTAAGCTCAAACAGGATAGAAAGAGTCTCCAGAAATGTGGTGCTGGCAAGAGCTACAGCCCTGTGCAAAGCCAGCAGCAGTGTTTGCTCCTGCTCTCCAACAGCCTGTGAGGTGCTGGGGGGGAGCAGAGGCAGGGACTGCCCAGGCAGCATCAGCTGGGCCTGTCCCTTTAACCAGAGCTCCAAGTCTGGTGCTAAACACTTGCTCCAGTTCTCATTTATTTATTTATGCTTTTAATTCTCTCCTAGATGCTGGGAAATGTATTTGCATTTCATTAAAATGTATTTTCCCCACTTAGTTCTGCAAACCTTCTGGCAAACCTTCCCTCTTTGTCATTTTCCCTGGGCCTGGAGCAGACTCAACGTGTTGCAGCTGCTTTGCTTGAGCAGCCCCTGGAGCCTCAGGGCTGTGCTGATCCCTGGGCTGGATCCCTGGGAGCACCTCAGGCCCTCAGTGGATCCCTGGGAGTCGATGGATCATCACCTGCCACTGGTCATCACCCCCTGGGGGGGTGCCAAGAGCAGCACACGGGTCCAGAGGGCCCAAATCATGGGTGTTGGTGCAGATCCAGGAGCCAGACCACTGCCAAGGGGCTCAGGGTGGGATTTAGCAGGGATTGGGCACACAGCTGCCATCAGTGCCAGCTTTTGTCTCTGCTGCAAGTGGCTTGGCTGGCACAGCTGGCACAGCTGGCACAGCTGGCACAGCTGGCTTTCAGCACCACTGCACTGCAGCCAAGACCATGACCAAGTCCCTGCAGCACCTGGGGAGATCCAAAGCCTCCAAGTCCCCCTTCCCAGCCAGCAGTGCCCCTGCACAGACACAGATCCCTCCAGCTCCAGGGGGCCTGGCCCAGAGGAAGAGCCTTTCTGCCAGCATGGAAATGACATCTTTTTGATGCTACACCTTGTCACCTCCTCCCATCCCATCTTCAGATGTAAGAGTTGAATTCATTCCTCATTCCCTAATGAAAATACTCCCCTTCACTCTACCCCAGGTGTCCAGCTCCTTCCCCATATGCATGACACATATATCCCAGAGGAATATATGCCCCTTTCCCTGACTGCCTCTTGCTGCTCTGTACACTGACTTTTCCTGCCAAACAGGTTCCAAGCTGCCCTGAGTCCCCCTACAGCCCAACTCCCAGCTCCTGGCCACCCAACAAATGACCTTCTCTCTGGAACAGACACTTTTTCTCTGGGTGTCTCACTCAATTACATCTCAGCTCAAGGAACATCCATATTTAATTATCAGAGGTGCTATTAAAGCTCTGTGCCCTCCTCAGCTGAGATGTCCTGTCCTGCACTGCTCAGCAGACCATGAGACAGGCTCACTGAGGCTGGACCTTGGCACCAGGAGGATGTTTTTGAGTGGAAACAGGTCCATCTCATGATTTATTACATTTTAGTACCTGTAAGATGTTAAGAGCAACCTCCACCCCCAACCACTATTTCTTCCAACACTGCATTTGAGATCATCAGATGAAAGGCACCAGGAATGCAAAGCATCATTAATATTTAAGTCAGATTTGCAGAAAGATAAATTTAAGCAGAGTAGAAATTAACTGGATCAAGATAACCATTTCCTGCAGTAAAGAGCTTAAGCTAAATCAAATACTTTACTGCAGAAACAATATCCCTTATCCCTGGGTCCCCACACGAGGAAAAACAGACAGTGCTTCATGATCCCAGCGTGAGGGACAGAGCTTTGGCTGCTCTGGGCATCACAAGGCACATCTGGGTCACAGTCCCAGCTGTGTCTCCTGGGCTATCACCCCGTGACTTCAGCACAGTCTGCTTTCACTGTGTTTTTAGGCACCCCCAAAAAGACCCTCTCTCTGCAGAAAGGGGGCAAAGGATGTGGCTCCCAGCCCCAGACAGCTCTGGCAAGCTGGGCACCAGGGAAGCTGGTAGGGGATGCCAATGCCCAGGGAATCCAGGCAGCTCCATCACAGAGGATGTCACCGACTCCACTGCAGGAATGCAAATAAATCCCCTTTTCTTCTGGGTAATTTGTTTCTGTGCAGAATAAATTGAATATGTAATTTCATTTTCTCTCTTGGAGCATTAACAACCTTGGAATTGTTGGGATTCACAATGAAGACAACAAACAAGTAATTACTGACGAGCTGATACGCTGGTGAGAGGAGAATGCCATTGATTTGAATTCTCCTCAGCCCTGTTTTACCCTCCCCTTGCATTAGGCATAATAAAGTGTTACAGTAGACTCTGTTCTCTTGTAAAGTAGTTCTTATCAGCCACCACAAACTGCCTCCTGGTTAGAGAACATGCCCACACCATTGTGCTCCTCACCCAGGGGATCCATCCCTGGTGGGATGTCCGTGGCTCTCCCAAGACCAGCAGCTCCCAGCCAAGGCTGAGACCCTTTCTTGTATATTACTTGGAAACCTTCCCTTGGAAGCCACTGCCTTTCCAAGATCCAGGAGCTTCCCAGCATGATGAAGGAAGATGCAGAGCCACTGGGCACAGCCCTTTGAGCAAAGGTGTGCCCACTGGCTTCTCTTTCCAGTGATTTCATCAAGTGATGGCCAGAAAGTTGTTGAACTGCAAATAATTAGAACAAAGTCGATTGTGATGTGAAATTTGCTGTGCAAAATGCAGTTTGTGGTGCATCCTTCAAAAGACAGGACAGCTGGATCCCATTTGTTTTGCCAGCAGAGACTTGTCTCCCAGGGAAGGCAGGACTGCTGGTTTTGGTCCTTAGTTTAAGCACTGTTTGGAAAGATGACCTTCATCCCCCTGTGCCTTGGTGCTTCTGTGTGTTGAAGAGAAGCAAAAATATTTCACTCTCTCCCCAGCTTTGACCAAAATTTCTGTGGCCAGTCACTGGTTTGCAAGATGAGCAGAGGAGAGTGGAGAGCACAGTTTTGCAGCTTGGAAGGGGTGCACAGAGCATTTCACTGCTTGTGAAAGGATCATAGAAACATGGAAATGTTGATGTGCAGGGGCTGCTGGAGGCCTCCAGTCCAGCATCCTGTGGGCAGAGTGGTTGTCAGCATTAGGTCAGCCCTGGATCTGGAAAACTCCCAAGGATGAAGAGACATCCAACTCAACCACTCTGATGAAGACATTCCTGTGCCCACCACAGCCTGTCCCTCCCCTGTGCCCCCCGGCTCTGCCCTCGCCATCACCACCCTCTGAGCAGTGTGGAACTGCCCTGAGGCTCCTCCAGCCTCCCCTTCTCCAGAGGGAAGCCCAAATCCCTCCCTTTCCAAGCAGTTTGTGCCAAAGAGGAGCTGTAACACCACAAATTGTGACATCCCAGTGCAACCACCACAACCAGCACGGCACAGATTCCCTGGCAGTGCCCTCTGGCCCTCAGCTGGAAGGTTCAGGAGGTGAAGTTTGCCCTGTCCCTCCATCCTGCCTCCTCCCAGCTCCCCAGCAGGGCTGGGAAGGGCATGATACCCATTCCAGAGGCACAGGGATGCTCAGGAATTTGCCACAAGCATCTCCTGAGAGGTCTGTGCTCCTTCTTCGCGTGTGTGTGAGGACACAGCTCCGAGGCAGAGGTTGGAAATGACTCCTGTCACTGTTTCGTTGCCTCAGCACAATTTCTGGACATGTTTCCTAAGAAATTTCTGCAAGAAATTCTTGAAATGTCATTAAAATGGAGCTTCTTCCATGTTCATTCTGTTTTCTGAGATCTACCTCCACTCCTACCAGATCTTAACAGACAGTTGATGTTCTGCCTTAAATCAGGTCCTTCTGTTGTGTGCAAAGTTCACCAGCTCTCAAAATGATCTTTCTGAGCGTAATTAATTCTTTAAAAAGTCTAAATTTTAAATTATTGTCTCGTCTTAATTATCTTTTCAGAGGTTTCTCTGTTCTTTCTGAGTTTGGTAAGAAAATTGCTTAAGCACTGTCAGATAACTCAGTAATTTCCCAATTAATATAACTAATGTTTACACATAAATGACTTCTTCTTTTAGCAAGCACTTGCAGCTTCAAGTGACCTTGATAACCTCATATATTAAGTATTTCTCTCACAGGACACAGATATACTGATTTTATTATACAAATATTCATCTTTACTACAAGATATTCCCAAATTAACCTCTTTGAAGAGGCTTCTCATTTGATAGAGAACACAGGTTGCTGCACTGAGGAAAAGACATTAACATCTAATTAAGCCCCAAAATTATCCAGTAGAACTACTTGGTATCTTCCTTCAAAACATTCTCTTCCTTTCAGTTCCCAAAGAACATGAAAAATGGAGAGTGAAAGGTGTTCCCAAGAAATAAATCCTCTTAGGACAGAATCTGCAGCCCTTCATGAGCAGGCTGAGGTGAAAGTGTTGGGATTGTTGTGCAAAGGAGGCTCTGCTGGCAGAGCTCAGGAATTCTGAACCAAGTACTTCATTTCCTCCCCTGTCTTTCCAAAACCCAATCCCTGCAGGCTCTGCCACGTGGAGCAGAGTCTTTTCCCACTTCAGCAGGTGCTTTAGGGACTGTGTTGAGGTGAGATGATGTTGGCCAGAACTTTATGTTTGAGCAAATCTCTCCTGTGTGGCAGGTTGTGACATGGAAAGCTCTGTCCCCTGTTCCTCAGGCAGCTCCATGCCAAGGCCAGCCCTGCCAGGAGTCCCTCACTGCCATGGAAGGACTTTGGGCCAGGAAAGCCCCTGAGGGGTGCAGAGCCCTCAGCCCCACGCCAGGAGCAGCAGCAGCAGGGGGGGAGGGAGGTGTGAGCCAGAGCAAAGAACCCTCCCCAAATGGCTTTCAGGGCTGACCATTTTGCTCCCTCCTCAGCCAGAGCCAGGGCTGGTCTCTGCCAGGGCCTCTGGGCTCCAGCCAGCACAGTGAACCAGGTGCCAAGGGGGGTCTGCTCTGGAGCCAGGCTGGGAGAGCTGGGGGTGCTCAGCTGGAGAAGAGGAGGCTGCAGGGAGACCTTGCAGTGCCTAAAGGGGCTCCAGGAGAGCTGGAAAGGGACTTTTCCAAAGGGTGTGTGGAGACAAGACAAGGGGAAATGGCTTCCCACTGCCAGAGGGACGGGGTTAGATGGGATATTAAGACGGAATTCTTGGCTGTGAGAGTGGGGAGGGGCTGGTATGGAATTCCTAGAGAAGCTGTGGCTGCCCCATCCCTGGAAGTGTCCAAGGCCAGGTTGGATGGGGCTTGGAGCAACCTGGGCTGGTGGAAGGTGTCCCTGCCCATGGCAGGGGTGGGACTGGATGGGCTTTGAGGTCCCTTCCAACCCAAACCATTCTGTGTGTCTGTGACTCAACAATTCTCTGATCTTTAGAATGAGGACCCCACAGCCCCACTGGGCTCCTGTTCCAGTGTCTGAGCACTCTTTGACTTAAAATATTTTTCCCATCCCTGAGAGTGTCCCAGGTTGGGTTGGAGGGGGCTTGGAGCAACCTGGGCTGGTGGAAGGTGTCCCTGAGGAGATGGTGAGAGCTGTCCTGATGTGGGTGGAGGAGGGAGATTCTCACACAAATATGAAGTTTTCATAATATTGCCCAAAGCCAGTGATGTTTAGCAAGAAAACCAGCAGGTTTCTCTGCAGAGAAGTGCAGAGGACCAAGGACGACTTGTAATAATTCTCAAGTTTTGAAGAAAGTGGCAACCAGGAGCTGCCTGGTTCCATGTCTTTCCAAACCATAACAGTCTCTTGATAAATCCATTTAAGTTTAGATAGATTTTTCCTGCATATGGTTAATTTAAAGTCCATTTAACATTGGTGGTTTAATGTATTTTGATTGACTTTTAATTTGTATTCAAGTGAGCTTGACACAAGCCATCAATAAAGATGCATAATTGAGTGTGAATCAAATTTACAAAATAAAAATCCTAGGAAATGTATGTTAAGCTCTATAACTACTTAAATAAATTGCAGAAATGAAGTGTTTTGTTCTTGGTAGTAGTATGTAGTGCAAGCTGCTATTTACTCACACACCCTAAAAGTTGAGTTAGGGAGGGGAAATAATTATTCTTCTTGAATCAAAGACCTCCCAGTCCTTTTCACTGGAAATGATTTGATTTATCTTTGCTGTGGAGAGGCAACTGGGATGCTCAGACATCCTGCTTCATCTGAGCATCTTCGATTCAGGAGGAATTTCTCCTTCCCTCACAAATTCCTCCTTCTCTTTGACTCATCTTTTAACTTTCACCCCAGACCCCACCGTGGAACAGGAAGGAGGTCAGGGGAGAAAAGTGCCCACAAAATGAACACAGGAGGGGAGAGGTTGGTGAGGGAAGAGCACAAGGAGAAGCTCAGGGTACAGGAGCAGCTGATGGTCTCTGGGAATGCAGCAGGTAATTGAGAGAAATTCAAGGAATACTTTATCTTTTCACAAAGGTTAGTGGAGTACTGGAAAATGAACAAACCACCCATTTTAGCTGAAGAAGAGCAAAGTGAAAGACAAGTATCAGTGAGGAACTGGAAAGCTTTGGAAAGAGCAGACTCCAGAGTGAGTCTCAGTTTGTTGGAGTTCTGAATTTGAAGGAATTACAGTGGGGATCCAACCCTAGAAAACTGGATCCTCACTTAAATTTAGCAAAACCACCCCAGGTTTTTTTTGCAAGACAGTGTGAGATTGTCTTGAGGACTTTGGGAGAAAAAGACAACAAAGCTGCAGGTGACTGAGCTGTCAAAACACAAGGAGTGTGCAGCTGGAAATCAAAAGAGGATATCCCAAGGACAGGACAGCAACAAACAATTAGAGAAGAAAGGATTGTATATATATGTTTTTATTTTTTCTAAAAGAACAACACAGACAACATCAGCTTTTGGACAAATAGCTGCAAACCCCCCACAGTCATTTTACAAAATCCTGAAGGAATGGAAAGAGCAAAGCAGAAAGAAATCACAAAGGAGAAAGGGAGGAACAAATTTGTGTTCAGAAACCCTCCAAGCTGTTCCTGCATCCACTGACCACGTGTTCAGCCTTTATTTTCCATCTCGGCACTGAGCAGTGACACAGGACTGCCCACTGCACCTCAGAGGGCAGGGTGGGAAAGCCCAGTCAGACCAAAGAGCTCTAAAACTCAGATCAGGCAATGAGAAAACCATTTCTACTTTGAGAGGTAAAACAAACCCCTGTGTGGCTAATTTGGTAACTGTTTTGGGAAGCAGAATCTTCCTTTCAGGGCTTTTCCTCTGTGTCACCTTGTTGTAGAAAACGTCTGTGTTCATCATCCTTGACTGTCTCAACAACCAGGGGATGGAAGAGACACTTCTGGAACATGATTCATCTGCCCCAGCACAGACACCCACCAAAGGATGAGCTGAGTGTACATTCAAACACTTCTGTCAGCTATAAAGGGAATCTGGACAAGCTCAGAAGTAAATATTTGGATTGCAGACGTCTAAATCTCTGAGATGAATCCTGCCCTGGGTCTCTCCAAACAGAAATTATACTGCTAAGGACACAACCTCCCAAAGCAGGAATGAAAACAGGGAGATGAAGAAAAAGCACAACTGAGGAAAAATATTACCATGATAAAGGAGAGGTTGAATTCCAGGGAAGGAGACAAATACTACAAAGGAAATGCAAAACAGTTTTTATGGTGCTACAAACCAGGTAGAAACAAGAGATAGAACTAACTCCAAACTGTGATGCTGTGCAGGGAAATGGGCTTTGAAAGAATCAGCTTTGTGGGCGTTGAAGGAAAATCAGAGGCTCTGGATCCCTCATTTCCTCGTCCTGGGCTTTGTTCATTCTGCAGAGCTGGTTTGCCACCCCACTGTTATGAAATATCTTTCCACACCTCTTAGATATCATTATCAACCTATTTTGCATATCATTTAAAAAAGAAAGAGATCAGGTCAGTCAGATAAGACCTACTTTCTCTCTGGTTGTTGACTAATGTTAAATATATTCCCACTCTTTCTCTGTTGGAATCTCATCTCAGTTTTTAGAGTGTTTCTATGACAGGGGTCAGATCTCCCTGGCTCACCTACAGTTGTGACCTTCAGAGACCTCCCCAGCATCTCCAGGCCCACTGGCCAAGGGAACCAGCCCTTTCCAGCCTCTTCAGCCCAGGTTTTCTGTGCTTGCTGATATAAATATGTTCACTGATGACAAATATGGTTTAACATCATCCTTCCCTGTCAAAGTGCTGAAAAATAGTTCATCATCCTCATGTACTATTCACCCCGCTCCTTCCCAAATTCAGAACACGTTTATTTCTTTATATACATCCAAATTTATGTTTATTATCCCTTTGTTGTGCCAGCCACTGATTTTCCCAGGTGTTTCAGCATGACAGTTCTCTTCAGTTCAGAACTTCTAACACACAATAATTGCCACCAGCATTTCCAGGGGTCTATTTGGTTATTACTTTTACTTCTGTAGCTCTGTCTGTGTTTCCTTCCTGCACTCCACAGTCATTCCTACAGGGAAGGAAGGTAAACATGGGAGAGGCCAGAAGAGGGGCTGAGTTTCCACACCATAACTTCTGCACTCCCTTGGTGCTTCTCCACCAACATAAGGAGCAACTGTACAGTAATAACCCCTCATCCTCTGTTCTGGAGTTGATCAGCTCTAGTTTCTTATTGTCCTGTGGGAACAGACCTCAAGAACGTGTTTGGTGCAGGAGAGAATCACCGAAGGCAATGCTCTGGGGAGCAGTAGAGACAGAGGGATAACAGAGAATCACAGGATCACAGAATCAATGAGGTGGGAAAAGACCTCTGAGATCATCCAGTCCAACCCATGACCCAACCCCACCTTGTCACCCAGACCATGGCACTGATGCCACATCCAGGCTCTGCTCAAACACCTCCAGGGACGGGGACTGCACCCCCTCCCTGGGCAGCCCATTCCAAGGGCTGATCCCTCTCTCTGGGAAGAACTTCTTCCCAATGTCCAACCTAAACCTGCCCTGGTGCAGCTCCAGGCTGTGCCCTCTTGTCCTACTGCTGGTTCCTGGGAGCAGAGCCCGACCCCCCCCGGCTGCCCCCTCCTGTCAGGGAGTTGCAGAGTGAGAAGGTCTCCCCTGAGCCTCCTCCTCTCCAGGCTGAGCCCCCCCAGCTCCCTCAGCTGCTCCTCACAGCACTTGTGCTCCAGACCCTTCCCCAGCCTCGTTGCCCTTCTCTGGACCTGCTCCAGCCCCTCCATGTCCTTCCTGAGCTGAGGGCCCAGAGCTGGACACAGCACTCGAGGTGAGGCCTCAGCAGTGCCCAGTCCAGGGGCAGAATCCCTGCCCTGCTCCTGCTGCCACACTGTTCCTGATCCAGGCCAGGATCCATTGTCTTTCTTGCCCCCCTGGCCCCCCCTGGCTCCCGTTCAGCTGCTGTCAGTCAGTCCCCCCAGGTCCCTTTCTGTCCCCCCACTCTGTCCCAGCCCGTGGGGCTGCCAGGGGTTGTTGTGGCCAAAGTGCAGGACCCGGCCTGTGGCCTTGTTGAACCTCACCCCGTTGGATCCTTCCCATCTCTCCAGCCTGGCCAGGCCCCTCTGCAGAACCCTCCTGCCCTCCAGCAGATCAACACTCCCCCCCAGCTCGGTGTCATCTGCACATTTGCTAATGGTGGACTCAATCCCCTCATCCAGATCATCAATGAAGGTATTAAACAGGACTGGGCCAAACACTGAGCCCTGGGGACACCTCTGGTGACCAAATGCCAACTGGATGCCCCGTTCAGCACCACTCTCTGGGCCCAGCAAACATATACCAGGGACCTCATCTCCCTGCCTGTGTGGGCACACAGCCCCTGCCACCCCTCTCCTTTCCCTTACACCCCTAAAACTGCCTAAAAGTCTGACAAAGTCACAACCATTGTGACTCTGAGAGCAATTTTGACCAGCCCTATTTAAAGCCACCCTCGGATGAAGTGCCCCACACTCTCTCCCAGCAAGGTCAGACACCAGGGTTTGGGCTGAGGCACAAACAAAACCCAGCAGAAATGGCAGGAGGCAGAGCCTGGCATTTGCTGGAAAAACACCCACACTACAAGTTTCCCAGGGCTAGGAAAGGCCAGCTCATTTCCAGCTCAGAAACAAGTGGAGTCAGGAGAACTGGCTGTGACCAGAGGACAAGGGCCTGCTGAGCCCAGGCCAGGCTGTGCTGAGGTTGCAGCTGGTAAATGAGGGACTGGGAATGAATGGTCCAGAATTGCCTGCTGGAAAAGGAGCTGGGAGGGACAAGAGGGTGGGCTGGCCCTTTGGAGTGGTTCCTCTCACAAGCACTTGGAATATTCACTGGGCAAGGTCAAAAGCCCAGGTGTGCCTGTCCTCTCCTCCCCACCACTCTCCAGCTGAATTCATCTGGCACATGAAGGACCTTCCCTTTGGGCCCTGTAAGCACTGATTATCCCATGGAAAGGAACAGCAGGAGAATGCTGCTCATACCCCAGGCCACCTCAAGGTTAAACCCTCACAATGACCCAAACAAAGGTCTCCTCAGTTCAGATGAAACCCTCAGTGACCTCCATCACCCCTGTGGTCACATTGGGGCCTCTCCTGCTCAGGTGAAAGGTTTTGGAAGTGCCAGGGTTCAGGCAGGAATGAGCCTTCACACAGGTCTGAGTGATTCCAGGGCTTCCCTCACCATGCACACATATTCCAGAGGGATCTCTGGGATTGCTCCAAGCCCAGCTGTCAAGGGGTTAAATGAGGATGAAGGCGTGACACTGATGCCTCAGTTTAGGCATCTAAATGCCATGTGACCTCAGCCACTTTCCTTTAGCTGAGGTTTATTTTCACCAGTGCAAGAGTGGAAAAGCAACTGTGGTGGCCTGGGATCTTGGAAAAGGAGAATGTGTGAAAATCCAAGGGGTCAGAGCTGGGTGGAAATTCCCCATCCTCCTTCCCAGTCTGCCAATGCAAATTATTTTCTCTGGACTGCAGTTTTCAGGACAGGAAAGCCATCCAAGATAAAAGATACCTGCAGCTCCCAAATCCCATGACAAGAGTTGTCTGGAGACCAAACCCACAACAGGAATTATGATCCAGCCCTGGATTATATCGGCTCAAGCAGAGAAAGTGCCAGGGACAGGAGGAGACAGGAATGATGGGTCCCAGCAGCAGGAGGGCTGTGGAGGGTCTGAGCAATAGTGTGAGGTCCAGACACACTCTGGGAATATTTCACCTTCCTGCCTTCTGCTTCACCAGGGAAACAAAGGAGATACAGATGCTGGGTTATAAATTTTAAAGCAATTCTGCTGAGAACCTCCTTTTGAATTTAGAGGCGAATTCTTCATCTAAATGGATTGAGAAATTCTCCCTCTGAACTCATCCATCTCCTAATAGGACACCCTGACACCAGCTGAGTCAATCCAATGTCTGCTGTTGATCTGAGTGTGTTCATCCAAGGCTGACATGACATTTCTTTTGTTGACAGAGCTCATATGTTACAGCAGCCTGTCCTTCATATTTCTCTATCTTTCACTGCTTCAGCAGCTGCACACCAGGAGAAACTGCTGCATTTACTTATTGCTCCAAGGTCCATTTCCTAGACATTCCCTTCCCCAGCTAAGGGCAGCTTTTGTGTGTTAAATCCTAGGTTTCAGCTGGAGAAGGATTTGCCCTGGAGATGATTCTTTAAAGGCCAATGCAGCAAAGTTCTCCTAAGCACTGGAGCACCTGATTTTAATTTCAGGAGCAGATACTTAATGATATTATTCAGCACCTTTTATGCCAAAGGATTCTTCTCAAAAGTTGGACTTTGACAGAGAAATCTAGAGATGGATCTGGATGATCAGCTCAGGCAGGACTTCATGCACCAGGGCATTTCTGGAGAGGAACATGACAGGTAATTTGAACTCTGTCATACCAAGTTCTAAATCTCACTCAGATTGCTGGGATGAGGATTTTAACAGGCAACTCTGCCCTTGGAGCATGATGGGACCTTCTGCACTGAGAGCAGAGCCCGTTTGTGCAAGAAATGAACCTGTCCTTGGAGTCCAGACTGGGACAAATCCTGGGAAAAGTGCTCTGGGAAAGCGTGACCTGGTCCTGTCCTCATGTCCTGGACATTCCCTGTGGAGGGACAGAACTCTGGGCTGGCTGGTCACTGCTCTCACTGACAGTGGGACCTCTTGTCATTTATGCAGGTATGGGCAGTGTGGACACTGAGCACAAACACTGCTTGGCAGGTTCTTCCCTTGGAGAAGCATGAACAACAAAACCAAAAACCCCTTATGCATAAAGAGTTAATCACAGGGTTGATGCCAGGCCTCCTCTGAAATCAGAAATACATCAGAGCTGAAAACTCCTGTGAACAGATGACAGGGGAAGGGCAAACAGAGGCACTGGGAAGGTCCTTTGGGTACCATGTTTCTGCCTTCTTGTATCTGCATCCCAGATCCCTGAAGAGAAACCCATGGAAGTGCAGGGTGAGCTGCTTTCTGCCATGCAGCAGAGCTCTGTGACCTTTAGATCATCTTTACACACCCCAGCAGCTTGAAAAACAGTTTGTAAGCTACTGAATAAGATGTAAATTATGACTGATTAGTGCTAAGGGTTGTGTGGCCACACAGGAACTCACTGGGCAGCAACTGCTGCTCCTGGTGGTGCCACCAGTGCCACCACAGTGATTGTCACTGGAGGAAGGTGTGATCCTGGGCTGGTCACAGACGTGGTGATGCTGCTTGTGGATGTGTCACTGACAGAAAATTATAACACAGGGACTCTCTGCTCTCGAATTCCCCCTGTCTGAGCCTTGTGTGGGCTCTGGAAGTTCAGCTCACCAGGCTCTGGATGTGTCCCAAAGGCTCAGCTTGTCAGGGCCAGTTTTCCCTGGGTCACTGGGTTGTGGAGTGGGTAGGACAGAGGAGCTGGAGCTGGCAGGAGCACATGGAGATCCAGCTGCATTGTCCTTGGAGAGCTGCCATTTCTTCCTTTGCTGGGCAGTTCCTGCTCTCTGAGCTTGCAAGACGGATAGAGAAGCTCAGGAAAAACTCTAAACTGAAGTTTCCAAAGAAGGGGTGAAGGAGAGGTGAGACAGAGCTGCCACGAGGCTCTGCCTGCCTGGGGGGCTGCTCTGCACTGCTCAGCAGGCACTTTGCTCCAGGGGGAAGAGGCAGGCGAGCCCTCGTGCTGCATCCCACTTTAGGGACCCCCTGGCTGGGGCACAAGCTGTGCCAGTCTGGTCAGCAGAGAGGGGGGGGCTAAAGGCCCCCATCAGGTTGCAGTTGGACAATGTGTTTTCTATGGCTCTGCTGATGAGGACCTGCTGAAGAGCTCAAATTCCACCACTCTCCAACCTGGACCTGCCAAGGAGCTCAAATCCCACCCCTTTCCAACCTGGACTCCTTCCTGTCCCCTGAGCTTACACACCATGAGGTGTTACATCACTTAGAACATGAAAATATATAAAATCCAGGCTGGGGAGCAGCAGCTGGGAGCTGTGGGAGCTTTGAAAGCTCTGGCCAGGCAGGAGCTGCCCTGCAGGGAGATGTTCCTGCTGAAGCCCTGCTCTGACATCTACAGCCATGCTGAGCACGTGGTCCAGCTCAGCTCAGCCCCATGTTCTCTCCATCTCAGCCCAGGGTGGGTCACAGGCTCTGCTCCCTTCCCTGGAGGAATCAGATCTCACTCCTCAGTTCTGTGTTGCTCTTTGCCTCATAAAGTTTTATTAAAGACTTCCAAGGGATTTTCTCTGCACAGCTGCCCAACCAATGCCCTTCACAGCACATCTCCAGCTCTTTAAATATTCACAAAGCTGGATCTACTGCTTAATTGAATTTCCTCTATGAATGAATCAGTTATTTTTCCATCTCCTGCAGCAAAGAGGCAGACAAAGTGTAAAGCTGGGGTAGTACACCAAGAAAGCAATTCCTCACTAGTTACAGGCTGAGCCAACTCACCCCTGCCTGGATCAGGTCTCCAAGATCATTCTTCTCCCCAGACAGTCTTAAAATCACAGATTCCTGCAATAATTCTTGTCAGGATGCACTGCCAGAGGTCTCCAGTCCAAGCCCTGCTCAGGGAAGGGATACCATCAAAGCCAGAGGAGGTTGCTCATGCAGCCAATCTTCATCATCCAAGGATGGAGATAACCCCTTTCTCTGTGCCTTTACCTCAAGGCTGGCTGTCCCTCATTGTGAAATGTTTATTTTCCCTTACATTTGGTGAGATTCCTGTTTGTTGTGTCTGTTGTTGTCTCCTGTCCTTTTGAATGAACCTCCACCAAGGGCCTCCACCTGTCCCACAACCTCCCTTAGGCAACAGCAGGAACATCTCTCAGCCTTCTGCTCTTAGCACCAGGCAATTTCAGCACCCTCAACCTTTCCCTGTGCTTCAGCACATCGTGCTCCAGCCCCTAAACTGGATCCAGAACTTCAGATGTGACCTCACAAGTGCTCAGTAGAAGGGAATGGTCACCTTCACCTCCCTCAGTGTGCTCCTTGTGCTCCTGCTGACACAGCCCCACTGGCTTTCAGGGACACAAGACATGCTGCCAACTCTTGTTGCCCACCAGGAGCTGGCATTAGTCAGGCTTCCCCTAATGCAGAATTATTTAAAATCCTGGTTTTCTCATTAATAAAAGGGAAGAAGGAGGAATGGGCAGAAATTCATTGATGTCAGGTAGGGGGAGAGCAGACAAGGCAAATGCTGGAAACTGTCTCAGCCTCCCCTGGTGCTCACTTCCCATTTCTTGGAGGTTTGGGCCATCTCAGAGAAGTTATTCTGCACAGATGTCTTGGCTCTGAGGTCAGCCAAAGGAGCTGCCCTGCTTTATCCTTGGCCAGGAGTTAATATCCAACTGTAGAGCAAGGAGAGAAAAAAGGAGCCTCAGGGTTTGGGTCACAAGAGCACAGGGAGCCTGAGCAGGCTGACAGGGACCAGGGCTGGGAGAAGATGAAGGAGCAAGGTGACACATTGCGTTGAAGGGCAGAGGAAGGATTGGGAAGAATTGAGAGTGACACAATTGTGAGTGAGAGAAGAGAATAACAATCCCTTCATCCCAAGCCTCTTCATCTTCTCTTCCACAGGCCAGTCCCTGGGCCCTGGCACTCTGGTACCTCTCAAATGGTGCCACAGAGGTGGGAGATGCCTGTTCCACACCTGCAGGGGCAGAAGGTCAATGCCAGTTCCTTCCTGTGCAGTGCAGGTCTGTGCAAAGGTCCCCATGCTGATGTGGAAGAAACAGGCCTCGTTGACATCCAGGACCAAGCAGAGACATTCAGTGATGTCCTGGAGGTGGGAATGTCCTGTTCCCTGCATGGTCCCAGCTCCAGCACCACTGGGCACAACTGGAGACAGTGAACCAACCCAGCCATGGTGACACTGGGAACCCATCAGAGAACCATGGAGCATTAAGGGTTGGAAGGAACCTTAAAGTTCATCCAGTTCCACCCCTGCCATGGGCAGGGACACCTTCCACCAGCCCAGGTTGCTCCAAGCCCCGTCCAACCTGGCCTTGGACACTTCCAGGGATGGGGCAGCCACAGCTTCTCTGGGCAACCTGTGCCAGGGCCTCCCCACCCTCCCAGGGAAGAATTCCTTCCATACATCTCACCTAAATTTCCCCTCTCTCAGTGTGAAGCCATTCCCCCTTGTCCCATCACTCCCACCTCCCAGGCAGAAAGAGAGATGAGATCTCAGGTCAATGAGCTCAGGGGCATGAACTCCACCTCCCCTGGCAGGGACAAACCCCCAGGTCAGTGAAGTTCTGGCTCCTGGGACCTCAGATCTTCTCTTCTCTTCTGTGACCTGGGCTGGGCAAGCCCTTGGACCCCAGGTATTGACAGACAGCAGGGAGCTGAGGGGCTGCTCTGCTGTGACTCTGGGAGGGTGTGCTCGTGCAAAGCACCCTGGAGAGACATTCCTAGTTCAGTTTCAGAGAAAAACACCTTGGGAGAGCCATGGAAGCAGAGTGGAGAAGTGTCCTGTGCAGGTGGCCCAGCTCCATGACTGCAGTATTCCATGTTCAGACTGAATGACAGTGGATTGGTTGCACAGGACAGTTTGTGGCTGCACAGGAGCCTCAAGAACTGCTTTTACTGAGCAAGTTGAAGAACACAAATCTCAAAGGAATTTGTCTTCCCAGTGCACTCCTCCGTGGCTGGAGAGCATCACACTGTGGGTCTGAACATCCACCCTGCAAGGAGTGACTGCTGCAGGTTCTCCCACGAGTCTCCAGCTGCCTCCCAGTCCAGCCCAGGTGAAAATGCTCTTTCTCAGGCAGTGTCTGTGTGCACAGACAGTGCTCTGAGAGCATGGCACGGGGCACAAATCCCAGTCCTTGGCCCCCAACAGGACTGGGGACACAAGGAGAGGAGAGGGGGGATTTCAGGGTGAAGGACAGAGCCCCAGGAATTCCTGCAGCCCTTTCCCAGAGCTGCTGAAGTAGGACACTCATGGCCCACTCCATGAGTGCAGCATTCTGGGCTTGAGGATAAAAGAAAGGCTAAGCCTCAGGGAGAGACAGTTTAGCATTTAGTTCAGCTCCTTCAGCATTATCCCTGTGGGATGCTGGGCAGCAGGGTGGGGGGCTTTACATCCTTCCAGCACACATCCTGCCCTGCTGTGGGGAGTAGCACAAAAACCTCTTCCACCTCCCTGCAGCCAGCTGAGAACAAGGAACAAAGTGCCATTTGTTTGACTCTGGGATTTGCTGCATCTCCAGGAGATGAGATTCAGAGAGCACTGAGAGTTTTCAGCAGGGACTTCTGAAGGTGTTTTCTTTCCAGAAAAGTACAATTTCTTATTTAGTCTCACTCTTCCATATGATTAACAGCTCTTTTTCATCCCAAAGTATTTTCAGTTACAATATGCTGCCTTGCAGAAGCACTGCTCCCCCTGGTTTGCATCTGCCAATCCATGGCAATAAGTCATCCCAAGCCTCACCTTGGTGTGTCAGGTCCATCTTCTTCCCTGCAGATTTCCCTGAACAGACCTACTCTGAATGGCATATTTGTGGAGCTCCTGAAGGGCAGGAGACCCAACCTGGCTGATAAACAGCCTGTTCCTGCCTCCAGACAGAAACCCCTTCTCTTGTTCCTTCTAACATTTGTTCTCTGCTTGGTGCTTTGCAAGATGAGAATCATCAAAAGGCGAGATTCTGGAGGTTGAACAGATTCTGGAGGTTGAACAGATTTGTCAATTAGAGCAGTCTGCTGTTGTACAGTTGAGCTTTGAATATCTCAGAGCCCCTTCCAATGCCTAAAGGGGCTTCAGGAGAGCTGGAGAGGGACTTTTCCAAAGGGTGTGTGGAGACAGGACAAGGGGAAATGGCTTCCCACTGCCAGAGGGCAGGGTTAGATGGATATTGGGAAGGAATTCCTCCCTGTGAGGGGGGGGAGGGGCTGGAATGGAATTCCCAGAGAAGCTGTGGCTGCCCCATCCCTGGAAGTGTCCAAGGCCAGGTTGGATGGGGCTTGGAGCAACCTGGGCTGGTGGAAGGTGTCCCTGCCTATGGCAGGGGTGGGACTGGGTGATCTTTAAGGTCCCTTCCAACCCAAACCATTCCATGTGTCTGTGACTCAACAATTCTCTGATCTTTAGAATGAGGACCCCACAGCCCCACTGGGCTCCTGTTCCAGTGTCTGAGCACTCTTAGACTTAAAATATTTTTCCTAATTTCTAATCAGTGTTTCCTGCATTGCAACTGTTTTCTGCTACCTTTTAGCCAAACTCCAGGCACCTCCAAGGGAATTCAGGGACTGTCTTCCCACTGGAGTTGGAGACAGTGATAACATCTCTCTCCCTTCCCTCTTCCCAAGAGGGCAGGTGTGGTCTCACACATCAGCAATAAAGGGGGATATTCACTCCCCTTTTCACCACAGCCCAGGATGTTTTTGGCCACCATCTCCACCACAACATGCTCCTGACCTGTGTTCCCACCATGCTGAGTGTGTTCCCATGGTGCCTCCAGGTCCTTTCCTGCCTCTCCTGCTCCATGGAGCCACAGCATCCTCGGCACTGCCCCTGGATTGGGCCTGTGCTGAAGGTCATGAGGTTCACCTGAAGAGCAGCCCTGCCCTTCCCAGGGTGCTTTTATCCAGGCACTCCACCCCAAGATCCAGACTCTTAATGGAGACCTTGAGTAGTCCTGCCCTCAGGATCAGCCCAGGGGATGCTGCAGGTACCCAGCCATCAGTTGAACTGTGTAAGGTCCTTTAACCTGAAGTGTTCCAGACAATTTTATACCCAAGTTATCATCTTAATCCAGTCTGGATCTCAGCAGTTTCCTATAAAGGTGTTCTTTGAGATTTCTTTGCTCCAGAGATGGAAAGAAGTTCTCAGACTTTTACTCTCAGATGCTGATTGTTCTCCTCTGGTGACTTGATGTGGGAAGTCCCACTCCGGATGGATCCAGGTCTCTGTACAGAGTTCTCAGCTCTTTCCTGTCTCTTGAGCTGTTTTGAGCCTCAGGACCACGAGATGCATTTCTCTGGTGCAGTGATTGTCTCCTGACTGGGACAGGACACAATCCTGGGCATCCTTTGAAGACCAAGAAGGTTTCTTCAGAGATCATCCAGAAACTTCAGTCTTCCTCTCTGGCCTCCTGTGTGCCCCAGGCAGCAGAGTTTGATCCAGTTATGCAGGACTGAGTTCACCACCTTTATCTTGTCCTTACCAAAGGAGCCCCCAGCAAGGGTTTGGGGAGAGCACAACTTCCATGGGGGAACTGATCCAGCACTGAAATTTCCACTAAAGCTGGTGCCTTATTTCCAGTAGTCTCTTGTTCTTCACAAGGAAGAAGTGGTCTGAAAGGTACCACTTTCCTCAACGTGAAAGTTTGTAACAGGAACTCTTCTCCCTTTGTGTTTTTCAGCTTTGAATTTGTTTCTTCATTAAAGCACAGCTTTGTTCTGAAACCCAGCTGATTTCTGCAGCTTTACTTGCTTTTCCTGCATCTCTCTGTTCAACTCAAAATGAATGAACTGCTCCCTGCTGATGGAAACCAGATGGGATCTTAAACACAAGCTGGGGCTGCTCCTTCATGGAGCTTTAGTCCAGACTCTCATCAATTAGGATACTTTAGGACAGCACAAGAAACTGCTGCTAAAGTGACAGATGGTGCTTGGGAATCACAAACCCTGGGAATGGGGTGCTCTCCCAACAGAAGTTTCTCCTACACCACCTCTCTGGTTGTGGGATCCTGGAAGCTGAATAACCAATGGAATGTTGCTCCCCCTTCCCAAGGCTTGGAAACTTAATGCTGAGCTTAACTGGAGGTGTTCTGAGGCAGCTCTTGGTTTCTTTTCAGAGCACACTGAGAAATGGGACCTGCTTTGCCTCGGGAGCAGCTCCACTCCGAGTAGCCCAGCACGGCTGTGACTGTGCCCTTGGATTTCATCCCCCGTTTGAGGCTGGGTTCACACATTTCCAGCAGAATTGGTAATTCTTTCCCCGGTCTGAGTGTTGTCCAGCCTAATTTCGGTGCCAAGGCTCCCCCTGCAGTCACTGCAGAACCACGGGCACCTCCAGGAAGCAAATGTGGCCGTACAAAGGTTGCTTTGACGAAGATCCACAGAGGAACGACCCTTTGGAAGGATCTGAGTCTCTCCCCAGACACTCAAGGGTCTGATGGAAGGGTAATTTCCGGGAAATAATCTCTTCCCCACATTTAACTGCATGGAACTGGAGCTGAACATGAAGGAAATGAAGAATTCTTGGGTTTGTTGCCACTCTGAGGTGTTACATTTCCCTATCTTTCTCCTGTTTTGAATTAAACACCTAAATCCATTACTCTCCTACCCATTGTCTGCCCTGTATTTCCAGAGGCCAGAGACTTTGCAGCTCAGCTCCTCGGAAATCTGTGGCACAGAGTCAAAGTAATTTCTCAGTCTTTCCTCATTTGCACATGTCCATCAGTCTTCCTGACAGAAATGATTGCAAAGAGCACAGATGCATTTGCCTTGTCTGAGGATTTCAGTGCAACCAGAGCTGCTGGTTCCAGGAGAGAAAGTGCAGAGAAAGAAGAAAGGAAAAGGAGCAAAAAAAAGAAAAGTAAAATAAAGTAAAGGCAAAGAGATGATTGCAGAGGGAAAGACAGAGGGAAAGGGGGATGGTGGGGAAAAAAAAAAAAGAAGAAAAGGGAAGGAAAGGGGGAAAAAAGGAGAGGGGAAGGGAAGGTTTGGGAAGGGAAGGTTTAGGAAGGTTTGGGAAGGTTAGGGAAGGTTAGGGAAGGGAAGGTTAGGGAAGGGAAGGGAAGGGAAGGGAAGGGAAGGGAAGGGAAGGGAAGGGAAGGGAAGGGAAGGGAAGGGAAGGGAAGGGAAGGGAAGGGAAGGGAAGGGAAGGGAAGGGAAGGGAAGGGAAGGGAAGGGAAGGGAAGGGAAGGGAAGGGAAGGGAAGGGAAGGGAAGGGAAGGGAAGGGAAAACTTTTTTTGGTGCCGCCAGTGCAAAAAAACCCAAACAAACAAAACCAAAACCAAACAAAAAACAAACGCACAAAAAAAAAAAAAAAGAAAATATCCCTGGCAAATGTTGTTTTCTTTTAGAAGTACAGCCTTTCTCCTGTGCTGAGAAAATTTCAAAGCAAGGTTTGCACCTTGAGATCCACCTGGCAGCCTCATCACAGCTCAGAGCTGTGCCCAGCCCCAGCTCCTGCCCCTCTAGTCCAGCTCCCTCATCCCAGTTCCTCTCTGCTCTGCAGCCTTTCTTCCCTGTCTTGCAGCATTTCTGCATCCCAATCCCTCTCCTCCAGCTTCCAGGACAACGGGAGACCCACCAACTCATCCCAGCACAACCCCAGGGTGAGCCTGGCACACTCCCAGCACCCCCAGCTCAGCTCCACTGCTTTCTTACCTGCTAATATTTGGCTTTCCCCAGTGCAAAATGGATCTGATTGTTGTGCAGAGGCTTCAGGCTGATGTGATGAGATGAAACAGAAACTCCCCACACAACCTGCTCACTGAGAACAGGTTGCCTTGGTCCCCTCAACAGCATTTTGTTCTCACTTACCTGAAAAATCCCCCTCTACAGGACATTTTTCAGTTTTTCTTTGAAAAAAAGGGCTTGGAACACTTCCACCAACAACTTGAACAGATTTGCCTCTGAATTATATTTTTCTAAAACATTTTTGACAAAATATTAATATCTCTGCCTTCCAGGGAAGATCTTGAAGCATTTCAATGCTCCCTCGTGGCAAAAAAAATTAAAACATTCCTTTTGACGGAATATTCATCCAAATTTTCATGGGAATCACTAAATAAAAATCCAGAAATCTGCCATGTGTGGTTGCTCCATCTTTTTGAGCTTTTTATCACTTAATGTTTTGCTCTATGAGAAATGTTATTTTCAATTCTAAGGCAGCGTGCAAGCAAGTTTGGCCACTTTAATATTCATCTTCTGACAACACTCAGGGTTCAGCTGGTCTCCTAATTAGTTCCTGGCTGCAGTGGATAGAATTATTGTGGAGAAACACTGACCTTCTACCCATGGGATCTCATTTTTCTCTGCTACCTCCAGCTAGAAATTTGGAGCAGAGTGATGCTTAATCCTGCTGGCCCTGCCAATCCCAGCTCCCTCCAAGGAAACACGAGTGTTGCTACTACTTTTCTTGCTCAAGGCTGCTCAGAGACAGCTTTTTTAGTACTATTTCTGCTCATGATGATGTGGTAAAACTCTGAAGCAGCTCAGCTTAAGAGGGCCTGGGCTGAGTTTTAGCCCTACTTAGGTCAGGATGCATTGAAGAACCCTTGTGGAAGGGTGTTCTGACAACATCAGGGTCTCTCTTGTAGTAGAGAGCTGTTCACACTCCTTGTTTATGCTCTCGTTTACTTTTCATTAGTTTGTCAGGCAAATCTTCTTTCAAGTGTTTTCATTCTCATCAGCCAATAAATAATAAAAATCAGACACGGGATTCTAAAAGTGGAACCACAGAAAGACCTATTTCCTGTCAGCCCATATGTTCTGGGCCAAAAGAGCTGCATATCCCAGAGGAAAATTAAAGATCTGAGAGAGCAGCTGAAAATTCATCAGCCGAGTTTCTCAGCAGGTCCCGATTGCAGAGAATGAGAAAGCAGAGCCAGTGGACAACTAAAGATCTCCCCCTAGTGAAAGAGAGGGACAGCGCAGCTTCCCGGGAAAACCGGGATTGGGGGAGAGAAACCTTCGGCTAAACCACAGAATCCCAGAATGTGCTGAGCTGGAAGGACCCACAGGGATCATCCAGTCCAACCCTCAGCCCTGCACAGGCCCATCCCCAAGAGTCACCCCCTGTCCCCAGAGGATCAGCCAAACCCTCCTGGAGCTCTGGCAGCCTTGGGGCTGTGCCCACTGCCCTGGGGAGCCTGGGCAGTGCCCAACCAGCCTCTGGGGGAAGAACCTTTGCCTGAGATCCAACCTGAGCCTGTCCTGGCACAGCTCCAGGCCAAAGGGGCAGTTCCACAGCAGTGCTGGGGGGGATCTGCTCTGACAGCAATTTCAGTGTCCTGTTGAGCCCATGAGCAGCAGCTGCAGCATGAGGGGGACACACAGGGTACCCAGCCCAGCCCTGGGCACTCACAGGGCCCCTGGCCATGACCTGTGCAAAAAGGGGTCCCACAAGAGGCTCTGATTAACCCCAGTGTGACAAGACTCTGTTAGGGGAGCATTAAGACTCCCCTCTCAAAGCCCTGAGACCCTTCCCCGAGGTGGTCATGGCTCTGCCTGAACTGCAACCCAGCAAAAACCATCCCTGGAGATGCAAAAAATGAGTAGACATTGCACTTTGAGATGTGGGTTGGTGGACGTCATGGTGTTGGGTCAGAAGTTGGGCTTGATGGTCTTGCAGGTCTTTTCCAACCTTAATAATTCTATAGCCCCATTAAATTACATCATAAATTAATGATGGTTTTTGTCTGGGAACCTTTGCATGGGATGACATTTTTCCTGTTGATGGGATCACCTATTCTGCTGCAAGCACAGGAGAATTGTAATTTCCTGGACTGCTAAAAACACATAAAGTTTATGGGTAATCTTATTAAAGCTTTTTTATAGCGGGAATTTTTATGTTATGAGCCGGGAGAAAATTAATAGCCCTTCTTTAGTGGTTGGCACACAATTAAATCCCAGGAGGCTTTTCTTCCAGATGAAGCACCAGCTCTACGGGTGATTCCATTGTGGTCACTGCTGTGGGTGGCTGAAAACCAAAAAGTGGCCATCTGGGGGGGGGGTTCCAAGCTGGAGGCTCCACAGAGGGACCTGGAGGTCGCCTATAGACACATCCTTATGTCTGGACATAGACTGAGGTAGGTCCAGTCAGGTAGTTCCCACCTGAGGAACCAGCCTGAGGTCATAAAGGTCATAGAGATCTCAGGCTGAGGTCACAGAGTCACTGAATCATCAAGGCTGGACGAGACCTCCAAGTTAAAACCTCAAGTTCAACCTTCAGCCAAATCTCACCATGTCCATTAAAGTGTGAAGTGCCACATCCAGTCATGTTTTGAACACTTCCAGGGATGGTGACCTTAAAGACCATCCAGTCCCACCCCCTGCCATGGGCAGGGACACCTTCCACTCGACCAGGTTGCTCCAAGCCCTGTCCAACCTGGCCTTAAATTTTTCCTAATATCCAACCTGAGGCCATTTCCCCTTGTCCTGCCACTTGTTACCCGGGACAAGAGACCAACCCCCACCTCCACACAACCTCCTCTGAGGTAGTTGTAGAGAGCAAATGTCTCATTTTGTCAATGTTTCATCTGCCTGAAGGATGACACCACTGACCCCTCTTCCTTGCAGGCTTCTCTTCAGGCCTGAAGCGTTTTATTTTCCCAAGAGGAAAACTGATGCTCTGTTTTCTCTCCTCAGATGTAACTCCAGGACAAGTGATGCTGTATCCCCTCACAACATGCTGTCCCCACCTGCTGCTCAAGTTTAAGAGACAAACTTAAGAACAACACAACAGTTTTTCCACTGTTTCCACCTCACTGTGTTCCCACAGTGGTGCCTCACTGTGCAGCAGCACAGATCAATCCCCATCCCAGGAATAACTGAGCTGGAGGCATCAGGACTGTCCCTCAGGAACAACAAGGGTGATGGGGGGTGATGTCTGCAGTTCAGCACAGTCCAGGACACAGGAGCAGCTCAAACACACCCTCAGCCAGGTCTCCATGGCCTCCTGTCAGAGCAGCCTGACAGCAAAGCAAAGGATCTGAAGAACTCGAACGAACCCACCTGGGGGATGCAGAGCTTCCCAAAAGGACATCTGAAACCTTGGGACGAGTCTTCTCCAAAATGTAACAGTCAGGCCAGTGGGATTGACCACAACTAAACTGCATCAAGCAGGCTGAGGAAGTTGGGGCTGTTCAGCCTGAGGAAGAGGAGGTTGTGTGGAGACCTCACATCAACCTTCCAGTGTCAGAAAGGGCTCCAAGGAAGCCAGAGAAGGACTGTTCATCAGGAACTGGAGAGATGGGACAAGGAGAAATGGGTTCAAGCTGAAAGAGAGGAAATTTAGGTGAGATACATGGAGGAAATCCTTCCCTGTGAGGGTGGGGAGGCCCTGGCACAGGTTGCCCAGAGGAGCTGTGGCTGCCCCATCCCTGGAAGTGTCCAAGGCCAGGTTGGACGGGGCTTGGAGCAACCTGGGCTGGTGGAAGGGGTGGAATTGGATGACCTTTAAGGTCCCTTTCAACCCAGACCATTCCATGATTTTGTGATCTGCACTGAGATCCTGCTGCAGGAGAAAAAGAGCATCTTCTGGGGCTGTAGAGCAACACCACCACCTGTAGGGTTTGTGGGATAACTCTGCCTCCCTCTTCAGCCTGGCAAAGACCTGTTGGAGAAACAGGACATTGTGACAGAGGAAAGCTGTGGAAAAACTGGAGAGTCCAAGACAAATCAGGAGAGGAAGGCAAGAAAACCAGATCTGTGGAAGACAGATGTATGAACTGGATTAATGAAGAGTGAATGAAAACATTGTGTCCCCAGGGACAGCTGCAAAGGGGAGCAGACCAGGGATTCAAGTGCATCAAAGACAGGACACAATGGGTTCCAACTGAAAAAAATAAGATACGGGCTGGGAGGGCTGAGAAGAATTGGAAACACTCATGTGCCAGGGTGAAGGGCTGGACCATGACATGCTGTGATCCTTCCCAACCCCTTCTGTCCTCCAAGCACTAACTCAGGTTAGAAAACTCAATACTGCAAGTCTGTAATCGGAAAAAAAGTCTTTACTAAAACCTGAAATAATTGGTTACATATTTTAATCATAAAAGAAGGATGTTGGAAGCTGCAGAGAACTGAGGATTCTACAGTTTGCAAAGCTACATATGGGAAGAAACTCCTCTTTAGCACACTCTGTGGGACTGTTCCGGTGCCAAACCACCCAGAGATTGTATTTTCCACCCCCACTCCTTCCAAACAAAACAAAGCCTGATCCCAGGGCTGAAAGAACCTCCCAGATCTCAGAGCTTGCAATTAAAACCACCGGAGGTGACAGCGCTGGAAATGCTTAAAAATAATCAGCCACCTTTGAGTTTTCTAAGATTTGTTTGTCTGTTTTGAATGCCTTCTGCTCCAGGGAGGCGACTCCAGTGCAGCTGGGAAATGCCTCACGTGGAAGCCACAGCCATGGGCACAGGGCTGCAGCCTGAGGGGACATGGAAAGCCTTATATTTCCCAGTTTTTGTCCCCCCAGACACTGATGCCTCTTTTTTCCTGATTATTTTTCTAATTTTCTAACTCAGAAAGACTTAAAGCCAAGGTGCTGCAGCCTCAGGGCAACTGGGGAGGGGTTGAGCCCTGGGGAAAATTGTGTTGTGGACCCACAAGAAATACAACTGAGGTGGGTGGGATGGGATGGGATGGGATGGGATGGGATGGGATGGGATGGGATGGGATGGGATGGGGGTCAGGACCCTGCTGGATCTGATAGGTCTCCCTGTCCCCTCAGCTCTTCCCCTCAATTTAATTTGCAGCTAAAACTTGGGAGTTCACCTTCCAGATAAATTCCAGCTTCCTCCTTTGGTCAGGACTGGATGCTGCTGATTTCAAGTCTTGTCCAGGTGTATTGATTCTCCCAGCAGTGAAAACACTGGCATATAAATTGCAAATTGGAGCCAAAGGGAAGCGACTGCATTCCGAGCACATGGAATAAAAGAGATTTATAGCAGGGGAAAGGTGTGTTTATTCCTGGGGTGACCTCAGGCCCTACATTACTGCTCTCTCCATGTGCTGACCTTGAGGCAGTGGCTCAGCAGGGGCAGTGCAGCCAACATTTAATAAGGCAGTTTAGCAGAGGCAGAACCATTCCAAGGAAAATGCTCCACAAAGTGATCTTGTCCAACCCCACACAGCCAAATGAACAGCCTGGTCCTGGCCAGGCTGATTTCTTTCTTGTGATTATCATTATTATTCTGTTTTCATATTGCAATAAATAATGTAATTACTAAAAACCAAGTGCTGATTAACAGACTCCCTGCTCTGCTGGCAGGGACAGAGCCAGGCTGGGGACAGGAGAGCTCCAGTCCTGCCCAGGGCTGCTGCCTTTGGCCTGTGTTTGTTCAAGGATGGATTATTTGGGGTGGGCACTTCAAAAAGAAAGACTTATTTGGTGACCCTTAAATCCCTTCCAGACCATGCCTGGGCAAGACTCTGATTTAGAGGGACTAATAGGAAGGGAGGGAGCAGGATCTGCAGGACAGAGGTGGATGATGACCTCGGTGCTGTCTGTGGGCAACTCATGGGCACATGGAAATCGGGGTATTTGCTCCATTTCTCTGGGCCTGGTCATGCCATGAGGGTGATGGAACCTGCAGCCCTCTCTCTCATCCCTCAGGGAGAGGATGCAGAGGTCCTGGCACAGTGCAGTGCTGGCTGGGGGAGGTAGGGGGGACAGAGGGCACATGGAGATCATGTCTGGCAGCCTCCCCTGAGACCCACCCCTTGTACAGCAGCAGAAAGTTTGGGAAAACAATCAGCTGGCACCACCACCTTCACCAAACTGAAATGACAGAGAGATATTGAGATTGATTTCAGGTCTGCTTAATGAGGGCTAATTAACCCACCCATCCCAAGGCCACGGGATACACTGGTTGGAAATTTTCCAGTTAATGCGTTATTTGATATTTCCACCTAATTTTCAAGAATTTAATTGATGTCTTAATTATGAAAGATATCTGTGTTAACACCATTCTCAAACAAGTTCCTGTCACTGCTGTGATTTAGAGGCACGTGGGCCTCTCCCTGGTGGGCCTTTGGAGGCAGCTCCTGCCCATCCTTGCTGAGCCAGCTTGTGTGAGTCTAGGTGGAGGAGCAGGGCAAAGCCAGGGGCAGGGGATCCTTTGGTAGTCCCAGGACAGAGTCCAGCCTTCCCCTTATGCAGGGGTCCCGTGCAAGCCCACAACACATCATAGAATCCTCAAATCACAGCATCATTTAGTTTGGAGAAGACCTCTGATATCATCAGGTCCCCCCTGTGCCCGATGCCCACCTTGTCCCCCAGCCCAGAGCACTGAGTGCCATGGCCAGGCCTTCCTGGGACACCTCCAGGGCTGGGCACTCCAAACCTCCCTGGGCAGCCCCTGCCAAGGCCTGACCACCCTTTCCAGGAAGAAATTCCTCCTGCTGTCCAACCTGAGCCTCCCCTGGCACAGCTGGAGGCCGTTCCCTCTCCTCCTGTCCCTTGTTCCCTGGGAGCAGAGCCCGACCCCCCCCGGCTCCCCCCTCCTGTCAGGGGGTTGCAGAGAGGGACAAGGTCACCCTGAGCCTCCTTTTCTCCAGATTAAACAACCAGCCCAAGGAATAAACAAACCAAGCTCCCTGCCAGCTCCCAACCCTCTCCCCCCACTTCCCCACAGAGCAGGTGGTTACAGAAGCCATTCCCAGCTCCCCTTCTGCCTGGGACAGCTCCAAGCTGCAACAGGGACATGGAGGCAGGGGGTGATGTGAAAGTTGTCATGTCAGACCTCCAGGGACAGGGAACTGAAGCTGGTCCCTTCAAAACCAA